>NW_027205715.1:8000000-9200000 GCF_024711535.1 Dipodomys merriami | reverse complement strand
GAATCACAGAGTTATTTTTATAGGAAAAGAAACGGGAGGTGCAAAGAAAAGTATCCTGCCCTTGTCATACAGAAAACTGGTGACTATTTTCAGAAACTCTCAGTTTGTTGCTCTTTTAACACAATGAGGCAACTTCCCAAGAGCTATCCTATTGCTCTCTGTCTAATGTAGCTATATTCCTATTGATGCTTGTTGAAACTGGCCCATAGGTACTTTCCAGACTGCTCACACAGTATTGAATGGACTTGTGTGTGTTGATTTTGTTCTCACTGTTTTATTTTGCAGGATGATTGATCCAAATATGTTCTCTTCACTAGGTCCTTGAGACAAAATCTGTTTTTAAGTCATTTCTGTGTGCGGAGATACTGTCTGAATTGTACTTAGGAGGTCATTAAAGGTACTCTATCTCTTGGATCCTGTGACATCTTCCTCTTCCATCTAGAAATATGGAGTCATAAGATGGGAAAATGTCCTGGCCATCCTATTGATATGACATCCTTATAAATATAATCTTACACTACATAAGTCTGGAAACTTTTGTTCTTATGACAGCTCCACCTCAAGAACATTACTTAACCTTACTCAGACTTTATTATCCCCATTGGGAAAACCTAAGGTGATAATCTTGATGGAGTTACCATGATAGTCCAAGAAGCGTGTATTCATAAAAACTTTAACAGGGTTCCTGGCACTTGAGGCAGCTTGATAAATGACAAACTATGGTTATTACCATTATGAATTCTTCAAGAAATGTTTGGTGCCTTCATGATTCTTAAGTGCTGTCAGGAATAACTGATGGAATAAAGGGAAATCATTGGGAGAATTCTACATCCAGGAAATCATTTAATGCCTGGCAATTTGGCTTGCTGCTGATGACTGTTTGGAACGTGATTTATTTTCAAAACTGAACTATTTTCAGAAGTTAACTATATCAATTCATATTAAAATAATTTTAGCCACTTTGGTTTTTTTTCTTTTTCCCAAAGAATGACATAATTTGACCTTCCTTTGATAGAAGGTGAGGACACAAAGCTAATAACAAGAAAAATGGAAGCGTTTTATACCGAAGGGACCAAATTTTAAAGTTCAATTTTATAATTCTTTTTAGATGTCTGAAAGCTTCACAATTCTCAGCTTCTATTATTTTTTGATAGTCTACTCCATTTCCCAGTGCATGTCAGCAATGAGTCTAAGAGGCTGGACTAACCTACTGGCTACATATATTAAGCAAGTCATTTAATGTTTTGATACTTCAGGTTTTATTTCTCCTATTATTTGGGGATGAAATAACATGTACTTGTAAAAGTATTTAATAAAATGGTTTACCAAAAGAGTTAGTGCTTTTATATGTGCTAAAGTCATATTTGAAAACAATGAAGACAGTAGTATGGAGGTTCCTCCAAAAACTAACCATAGAACTATCCTATTATCCAGCAATTCCACTAGTGGGTATTCATCCAATAGATCACAAACAAGATTACAATAAAGCCACCTGCACAACCATGTTCATTGCAGCAATAGTCACCAAAGCCAAGATATGGAATCAGCCCAGATGCCCCTCTGAGGATGAATGGATCAACAAAATGTGGTATATATTTTATATACAATGGAATTTTGCTCATCCATCAGAAAGATATTGTTCCATTCACAAGGAAATGGAGAGACTTGGGGGAAAATTACATTAAATGAATAAGTCAGATCCAGAGAAACAAAGGTCACCTAGTTTCCCTCATTTGTGGTAGCTGGAATGTGCCTATAAAGCTACAAGTAAACATGTTGAGTGGTGTGAAAGTGGTTACCAACAAATTAACTCAAATAGTGTAATTTTAAAAATAAGAAAATGAAGACAGATTGATAGTAGTTAAATCCTTTCTTCCCTCAGACTTCCAGTTTTAAAACTAAACAAAGAAGGGAGCGATTTAGTTGAGGAGTATGGGTGAGCAAGAGGCAGGAGATTTAGACATGGAAAACTAAGAATGAGCAAAGTGGTGGCTCCAAATTGAAAGAGACTGAGGGATGATTCCTGGGGTGAACACAGAGGACAGAGATAGGCTGAGAGCATCTTGAGACCGTGCAGAATCTGGAGCTTATACATGAGAAGATGTCATAAGCTCTAATGGTTGACTTGCCATCAAACGCAAGGTCCTCTCATGTAGATGTTAGAACACTGTCTCTTCAGATGGACCAGCATCATTGAACCCACCCAAAATATTTTAACAATCTCTGTATGAATTTCACTGTTTAATTTTCAGGAAAAACCCTCTTCCCCAGAGGACATTCACCATACTGCCTTTGTCCATTTTGTACTGCTGTCACAGAAAAGTCTACCTGAGAACAGTAGAGCAGAATTTTATTGGTTCTTGGTGCTGGAGAGTGGAATATTCAATGTCAAGGTGCATGCATGTGATGAAAGCCTTAGAAGGTAAAGAACTGAGATAGTACCCATAAGAGTGGAGTCCCTGTGGACTCCTTACCTCTAAATACTGTCAAAATGACTATTGAATTCAACGTGAATTTTGGTGGAGGCAAGCAGCTAACCACAGCTAAAGGTATGGGATATATTACTCAGCCAGAGAGTACAATGCTCTGATCGGCAGATTAAGGTGACTGGGAGTGTTTGTAGAAGCAAGGTCCTGAGGGAAGCATGAATCTAGGACTGTACCACCAACACCTATACATCTACTCATGTGCATGTGCTGGAAGTACTTTATGGAAGAAATCTCAAAAGGGCATGGGTCACTAAATTTCACCCATCAAGTTAAGAGCTTTTATAGGAAAGAAATGTCTCCGACCTTCACAACCTAGCCACAGTGAAGTCATTTCTAAGCTCCTCTGTCAGATGCTTCTATCACAGAGAATGACACTCCTGCTATTATGATATTGAATATGTCATGTCTTAGATAAAGCCAAAGCTCTCCATATACCTGCTTCCCCAGCTGTCCCTAAGGTCAATCCAATATTCCGCCCTATAGACCATCAGCTTTCTAAGTAAAGGGACCATTTCATCTCTAGAGCTCTTACAATGCTGAGATAAAGGGCATGTGCTAAATGTTTGAACTTAGAAGGGGAGGAAGGATGGAAGAAGGAGAAAAAACAATTAGTTGAGGGAGTAGTCTCAATTTCCTCATGCTAGTGGTTACAAAAACACAGCTGGGCGGCTCTTCATAAACTCACTTCTGTGAATACCTACCCCCAAAGCTAAGCATGGGCACATAGATAGCATTAAACTCTTCAAGGAACAGAGTCTTAAAAGTCTTAAAAGATGCTAATCTCTTCTTTAACATACTGACAGAATCTCAGTTTATCATAAGATAAAAAGAAAGAAAGAAAGAAAGAAAGAAAGAAAGAAAGAAAGAAAGAAAGAAAGAAAGAAAGAAGGAAGGAAAGAAAGACAGAAAGGAATGAAGGAAGGAAGCAAGAAAGAAAGGAAGCAAGAAAGAAAGGAAGCAAGAAAGAAAGGAAGGAAGCAGAATCCTAAACCCTGATTAGACCATATATAGCATGAGAGTGGAGGGTTTGTGTTTTATTCCTTTCTCTATATATTGCAGCTCCTATCTATCACTAAGCACTTAGCAGGTTTCCTATAAATAGTGGTCAAATGAGTCATTGAGAGATGATTAACTCTCAGGTTGGGAAAACTATTCTTATGAGATGTGTGTGTGTGTGAGTGTGTATGTGTCTGTGTGTGTGTGAGTGTTTTTTATTACCTGTGAAGAAGTCAAAACTAATGAAGGTTAAGATGTATCTCTGATTCTAATAAAATACAAATGGAAGTCGCTGCATCTCACTGTCCAGATGTGAGCGAATGAAAGATGTCATACCTGTCGTTGGTGTTGGTGACCTCTGGGGATAAGAAGAATGAATGTGAGTTGGGAGAGGATGGTGCCCTTACATACACTGCCCAGGACACACACCCCATAGCCATCAAATCAGGTCTTGATCTATCCCTAATAAATATGTGTGCCTAGTGTGAGCCTAAAGCTCTTTTCTGTTCAAGGGCCTTAAATTTCTGATGTGAACTTGAGCATGATCTTTCACCTTTCTGCATTCATAAAATAGGAAGTATGGGGATTGACAAACACTCCAATCACTTGCTTTACTTTCATTCCTTAGTTTACTCTGAAAGCTGTTCTCTGCCCCCACTCCCTCAGTCCTGGGGCTTGAACCCTGGACCTGGGTGCTGTCCCTGAGCCTCTTTGTGCTCAAAGTTAGCACTCTACCACTTGAGTCACAGCACATTTCAGGCTTCATCTGAGTCATTTATTAGAGATAAGAGTCTCACTGAATTTTCGGCCAGAGCTGGCTTCAGATCTCAATCCTTAGATCTCAGTCTCCTGAGCAGCAGTCACTGGTGCCTGTCTTGAAATGGTTTATTTATTTATTTATTTATTTATTTATTTATTTATTTATTTATTTATTTAAGTCTTTGGGGATCACCATTGCCCTAAGCTTTTCATAGAGACAATCATCCTTACTCAGGACAAGGATTTTTATCACATTACATAGTATAGATGGAGAATAGTGATACATGATGAGTCTCTAAACTATCACAAAGCAATCCCCAAAAAGGAGGTATTCTGTAGATCTCATCGGTGCTATATCTCTGCCAGCAGGAACTTCTAAGCAGAAGTGTTAGGAATCCATGAAAAGAGATTCATTAGGCTGGTGAGGTAGGAAAGTGGTTGGGAAAGAGCCTGCTAGTAATCCAAAATAAAACAACAGGGACTATGACTGGCATCTAACGATTTTTGTTCTTCATTCCCTCAGAGCTCTCTGTTCTGGCTTGATGCTATTGTTTTTCCTAGGAGAAAATGCAGCTGTCTCTGTGTGTCTGGGGGGGTAGAGATCCATCACCCAGAACGTATCACAAACTATTAATAATGCATCACTGCAAATCTACCTTGTCTCGATAAATACCCTGTCTCTGAGTACAGATAAAAGGTCCAGCAGGCAGATGTTGGAATTTATTATTCCCACATTTCCCATTTCCAGTTTCTCTAAGAATGATACTCAGTGCCTGACGTCTCCTGTGAGTGGTGGAAAAAGAAAACTAGCATTTATCGGACAACTTCTCTGTTTTGCTTGCTTGTGTGAAATCATAGCAATAACCTCGAGACAAAGGTTGTCTCCATTTTATTTGGCAGATGAGGAAACCAAAGTTTGGAGAGGGAAAATGGCTTTTCTAAAAAAAATACTTGCAAAGGATAAGATAAGCATTCTATTTCAAGAGTTCTACACATGAACTTTCCCTCTATCTCACTGGAAAGGACCTGGTGTCTTTTTTGTTCCCACTATACTTACCATCGTCCTGTATATAGTAGGTGCTTTGGCAAGCTTAGCTGGATCGAATAGTTGAGAGGTCAACGTGGTATGAAAGCAATGGGGCTTATGGGTGCCAATTGATTCCTAAGGCTACTAGTCTTTTATCTTTTTGATTCTTCATATCATGTAGGATGTCCGTGATTAAGTGGATAAAATGAGAGTTCTCTGTAACCCCTGATTACAGAGTGGAGCAGGTTGTATTCATACTTGTCTTCATTGATCTGCATGTCTCTTCTACTTCATCTGGGACAGAGTGCTATATGTGGGCCTTTCACCTTGCATTTCAGCCTTGCATATAAATGTTGGGGAAAAATCAACAAACAGGTCAACACCTTTCACCCTGGGTGCTCCTGCTTCTTCCTGCCAATCACAGTATTAGCTCCCTGTCTAAGAGCAAACAAAGGAGTTGCTAGACATCCAAGGGACAAAGATTCCCCAGTGGACAAGGTCATACTCTGCTGAAAAGAAATGAACATCTATCCATTAGTCTTCCACTCTGTAGAAGGAGGGGGACAGACCAATTACCAACTCCACACGTCTGACCTGGGAAAGGTACCAGCATCACAATGCTGGTCCAACTGTTATAGATGCAAGAGAAGTGACTAGAAAGATAAATATAATTCCAGCACTACTTCTTAATTTCTATTCCAGGAGTTGTGGAATAGGCATTTGCCTGAGCTAAGAATATAATTTATAGGAGGTTTTCCCTGGAATTATGACTTCAGTGTGTGTATGTAGCTTTTTAGGTTCAAAAATTCAGAATGGAAGAAGCGATGTGAGTACCAAAACCCTACCCAAATTGTTAGCAACTCCTATTAGATTGTATTTACCCTCAAATGCAGAGGAAATGCTAGCCTTTGTACCAGACACTCACTAGCTGTCCAAATGCAGTTTTCTCATGCAGACCTTCATGTGGCCTACAGTGTAAACCTTAAATCTCCTTCAATGGTTCTACCCACAAGCATATGTATACCTTCACCATGGGCCTCAGATTTTTTTTCACTCTGAAATCATCACAATTAGGTCACATTTTAATCCTTGTTAAGAGGAGATGAGAAAACAGGAGAATATTCATGCACCTTCCCCGAGTTCTGTATCCATTCAAGGGCAGAGTTGGTATATGAGAATGGCTCAGAGAAAATTGCATTTCTTAGCAATGCGTTTCCCACTGTAGCTATTTAGAAGGAAGTGGCATATATCCTTAGCCCTCAATGAAATAAAACCTGAAGCTCAAATTCCCTAGGTACCGAGGTGCCCTTGAAGGAAATCACTCATCCATTACCCTTTGAAGTGGCTCCCAGAGATAGCCCAAGTTTTGTACAAGGGAGTTCTAGTAAAAATAGGTATTGCTCACCGGGCTGCATTTCAGCAGCCACAGGAGAATGATCCAAGTGGTCATAAGAAAACTGAACTATTTTACTGACAAATTAAAGGTTTGGGAGGCAGCAGGAGAAACTGGTCAGCTGCGAACTTGAGAGAGAACTGCATGGAGCATTTCAAAGCCTCCACTTCAATTATGAAGGGAGAAACTGAGGTCCAGGAAGTGGTCCCCCAGGGGTGTGTACCTGGCATTAGATAGGCCCTCTTTTCCTCAGCAGGGCTGCAAGCCTTTTAAGGAGGGGTTGGATAGGGAGCTAGAGAGGGATGGAGGACAGGGAGTGGGAGAGAGTGGGAAGGAGAGCAATCTGACCTGCCAGAGGGAAGGTGGGCCCATTTTATCAAATTGTAGAATGCAAGAATTGGCTCTTGGAGACCACTGATTGTAAAAAGACCAGGATTGATAATAAGAAACTGACCCAAGCCTCTCGACAGAGCCTGAAATACTTAATAAATAATAAACTTGGTTGAAACATTCTTTCTATTTCGTAAGTATAGTTAACCTTTGGCATCTAGGGACTTTGGTTTCAATATCAACTTTGGATATTAAAACTCAGGGATCGGGCTGGGATACAGCTCCGTGGCAAAGTGCTTTTCCTAACAAGTGAAAGTTCCTGGGTTCGACCACCAGTTCCACAAAAGAAAAGACAATCCACAGACACTCAAATCCCTTACATAAAATAACTTAGAATTTAACTTCATACGTAACAGACCCACATCTTCTTGTATCTTTTTTACATCATCTCTAGATTATTTAAATACTAACTTAAGTTATTGATATTGTATATCATGAGTGCAGAATTTTACGGTCCCGGCCCCAAATTCTGAGCTTCTACATGTCATGAAGGGCCAGTCATCTCTTATACCCCAAATAAAGGGACATGGTCTGTGCCATAGAAAAGACATATATCACATGGCATTGGTGGATTTGGAAAGGCAGCATGTTTGCCTATATTCCAAGTACAGACATGAGCTATAGGTTTACATAGACAAAGCCTTAGGGGCAGGAGGTGAAAATACACCTAGTTAAAGCAATCTCAAGTCTCAGATGTATTCGGAGGTGGCACTGGAGACCTGACAGTCTGTTGTCTCAGGATTGGTCAAATGCATCTTCGTTATGGTAAGAGTCCTTCATGCCTGGCAGGTTGTTGGATCTCCCATTTGCTCCCCTCTTGGGTTCCAAGATGGTGGCAAAGTGACTGCAGGAGAGAATGGCTCAGAGTAAAGGGTCTAGATAAAAATGGAGGCTAGGTGCTAAGCTTTACTCCTGCTTTTAATTAATTCATGGATCTGTTCATCAAGGACCCCCAAATCAGCTCTTCAATGTCAGTTCCATCCGCATATTTTATATTCCATAATTCCATGTTACAGAAAAAGAAAAAAAAAGACCAAAGCTCGGGATGTTTAAGTAAGATGACTTCCTACTCATTGAAATTACCATATTTTCTGACGTGCTATGAACTCTCCAGGAGTGTATACTGTCACCATCTCTAAGCTTCTACCGCATGCTGGTACCTACCTCATATTTAGATTGCAATGCCCATTTACATCTCTCTCTTCCTGATTAGATCTTAACCTGCTAAGACAAACTATGTGCTAAACTTTGTTTATAGTTTTATCCCAAACCCCAGCAGAGTTCAATGATTGCATAAGAGATGTCCTGAGTCCACTTGGGTATCATTTCCCAGTTTTCAAGACAATAGATACTATTCAGATTTTCCTTCTTGAATACTCTGAGAATTTATATTCTCTTCCTCCTCTGCCTCCTCCTCCTCCTCCTTTTTCTTCCTTCCTCTTGCTCTTCCACTTCCTCTTCTTCACCTTTCCCCTCTGTTTTCCAATAAAACTCGTTAGTCAGTTCCCAGCCAAGGGGAGAGTTACTCAGGACGCAACCTCACTGCAAGGCAGAAGTGACATCAAAGAGTGTCATTCATTTTTCCATCCCAGAAATGTATGTAGCTTCAATAACAGAAATAATTGTCATCTATTGAGATGCAAATGGTAATAACAGCCATGTTGACAATAGTTGCTGATGTTCACTGGGAATTTACTATGCCCTCCTCCGTTCTCAGGGATTTCCTTATTTAATTTCCACAACAAGCATAAAATGTGTTGAGAATTCTCATCTCTGTATTGTAACGGAATGAATAAAGGTTCACAGAGACTCAGTCTGCATCCAAGAACACAGAAGCATAGTTTTTATGTTTTGTCCAATTTCTAAATCAGTAACGTTTCCCTTGTGTCTTCAATGCATATCCTATGAAACCAGGAAAGTTGAAGGGATGGGTGGGCTTAGGAAGGATGGGTAGAATGATGAAAAGGAAGATATTGATCAAGATGCATTGTGTTCCTAAACTGACATGTTGAATGGTAACTCCTTTGTACAACTACTTAAAGATAATGAATATATATATATATATATATAGTGTATATATATATATATATATATATATATATATATATATGTATAATGGCAAGTATGAGGGATAAGTGGAAATGGCTATCTATTGAGCAGCTATTGAGGGCACATCTTGTATGCAAAGTTTACTAATGAGTTAACATAGAACTAATGTCTGTATCTTTTTAATGGATTGATATAAAAAGGGACTGATGGAACTAAATTGATTTAGAGAGGTTAAGGCAAACAGCTGGACCAATTGACCTTTGAATTCCACTCTATGATTCACAGACACTATTCTAAAGATAAATGAGGCCACATAGCAAACCAAGAAGGAAAATATACAGGTCTTTAAGAGCTACTTTATCACATAGTGAAGGCAGGGGCTCTTCCATCTTTGCCTAAGGGCTGTCTTCAGAGAGGCCATGGCTGGCGGCTGTGGGAAAGCCTTGCTCCTTGTGGCTGAGGGGCCAGGATTCAACACAATTCCTTTGAAATCAGGGTAGAATGACGATTACTTAATATTGGTTCAGGTCTGCATACTTCACTGGCTTCTCTTTTTTTAGTACCACTTTAAGTCTTCCCCCTTGGGATGGTTTAAACAACTCTATCTGTTTTAATGACAAACTATCCATCCATTGGACTGGAAATGAAAACCAAGCTTTTATTTAGCAACCAGTCTGTTTATTTATTTTCCAAGTTCATGAGTTTATATGCGTGCTGCTCTTAATGGGCAGTGCATGAAAATGCCTCTTTTCATTTACATTGTTGCCAATAATGGCTATTATCGAGACGTTAGAGGCAAAAAAAAAATACCTTTTTTTGCCTGTGAAGATGATCTGCATTTGTTTATGTATGCTCAATGCAGATTAGTCAATATGCTAAACTTTCTTCCTCTCTTATAGATGGCCTTATGCCAGTCACATAATTTTCCCCACTATTGCATATAATTATACATATAGGTGTTCTTGTGCATGTGTGCATGTGTATATGCACATATATATGCACACATATGAATGCAGATATCATGGGCATACACAGGCATGTGCATGTGTGTGTGTGTGTGTGCATACACACAACTCTGAGTGAAAATGGAAGTCTGCTTCAGGAATATGAAACCTCCTACACATCAAATGCAGAGACATTGATATGTTCATCTATGCCACCGCATCTTGTCTTAAACAGAAGAATTGATGGACTCAGTCCATATAGAACCAATGCAAGCTTTCATAATCACCTACAATCATTTCAGGCTGCAGTGGAGAGGCCTACAACCATATGAGTCAAAACAAAGAAAACTCATTTCTGATTAGAGGTTGCTAAATGTGATGTGTACAGGCAACATTGTCTCTTTTTTCCTCCCCAGGGGTTTTTGATTTTTGAGAATGACATTTGTGGAGATGTGTGGGTGATTAGCTTTCCTCATGAACGGGTAAGAAGGAGCTTGTTTTGGTTGACTTTTGCATTTCAGGTAAGATGAAGAAAGTGAGAGTAACTGGTATTTGTTGAGTAGCATCCTGTTTGGGATCCTTAGTTGATACTATCAGCATTGTCTATAAAGACTTGTCTGAAAATTCACATTATACCGATAAAGGATCATTTTTGTTTTGTTGTCGATCAGGTAGGCACTGGGGGGTGATTGTTGGCAGCTAAGAAAGGTCAGACTGACAAGAACATGATGACAAGAGGCTAGGTGTTTGGTAGGGGAGGAAAGGTTAAGCTTGGTCCTGAGATTGATGCTGAGGCCTAGAGTGACAGAAAGTGAGCAAAGAGCATTCTCACTTGGGTGGTTTTATGTTGCCAGGGGACATGTCCAAAATGATTCTGACTGTCACACTATAGAAGTTGAGGTACTTAATATACAGGTATATAATATAATGTAATAGGTAAAGGCAACCAGGTCACCAAATAACCCAGGGAAAACTATTCCAGAAAGAAGGACCTGACCTCCCACATCAGTACAGCCATCAAGAACCAGCCATCTTCTCCCTGGGACTCTTAGAGCTCTCCCATAATGTAGCCAAGGTCTGGCAAATAAATAGTATCACTCTAACATGTGTTTGTGGATGAAGCATATGTCATAGCAGATAGCCACGTGCCTTGAGTGTATTGGGCATAATTTGCGTATCTTGGCAGAATGACTTACCCTTTGGGCAACTCAGTCCCTTCATCTGCAAATTGAAGAAAACACCAGCCAAATCTTGCTAGGTTGTTGTAAAGATTAGGTTCTGGGGACACGGGGTACAGCGTAAACATCTAACCCCTAAGGATGTTTTGTGTTTTTTGAAAAAATTTAATTGTGATCATTACTCCTTCATCTGCAATTTGTTTTCTAGTGAACACACAACTTTAATACTACATCTTTCTGAATGAATAAACACTGTTTTTTTTTACAAGCACTTTAAGGTTCATGGAAAAAATTGTGTAGTAAGTACATGGAGTTTTTATATAAATGTTTTCCTTTCAAATATACCTCTCACAATACAATCTCCACTATTGACTTACTGTCTCAAGGTAGTACATTTGCTACAGACTATGGACCTATATTAATATTATCACCCACATCCATCACTTATATTGTGGTTCACTCATGGTTGCATATCGTATGGCTTTGGATAAATGTATAGCAGAATATGTTAACACATTCTCAATAGCACCACACACAATAGGATAATAAAGTTTCATTGCACTAAAAAATTCTCTATGTGCTACCTGGATATACCTCCCTCCTTTGTACTCTTTGGAAACCACTGAGTTTTTTAAAACAGTTTTCCTGGAATTTTTACCCACAATGTCATGAAATGTAGAATAATAATGTAATAGGTAAACTTGTCAGACTGGTTTCTTTTGTTTAGTAATATGAATTTAACTTTGCTCTAGGTTATATAGCTTGGGAGCTCATTGATTTTTAGAGCTGAAAAAATATTCCATTGTTTAAATGTAACACAGAACATATTCACCATCTGAAGAGCTAATTGATTGCTCTCCTGAGTTTGGGAAATTAAGAATAAAGCAGCTAGTCAGCCACAGGTGGTTCATGCCTATTATCCTAGGCATTCAGGAGATAGAGGTCTAAGGACTGAGATTTGAAAACAGGCCAGGAAGACGATTCCAAGAGACTCTTATCTCCAGTTAACAGCAAAACGTCAAAATTAGATATTTGGCTCAAGCAGTAGAGTGCCAGTCTCTAGTGAAAAAAGCCAAACAAGAGCACAAGTGCCTGCGTTCAAATATATAGATACAACAAAAAGAATAAGGCAGCTTAAAATACCCTGTCAAGGTTTGTATATGAACAGTTTCAAGTTCTTTTAAGAACTCATACTCATGAGTATGAATATAGGATCATATGGAAAACTGCTTAGTTTTGTAAGAGACTGCCAAACTCTCTTGTAAAGTGTCTGTACCATTTTGCATTTATGTGTGAGCATCTCTACATAGGAGTACTTAGGATCTGTATATTTTCTTTGATGGGGTGTCGGCTTGGTATGTTTAGCTATTTTTACCTCCCTTCTCCTCCTCTCTCCCTCCCTCTCTCCTTGTCTTTCTCCTTCCTTTCTTCTTTCCTTCCTTCCTCCCTTCCTTCCTTCCTTCCTTCCTTCTTTCCTTCCTTCCTTCCTTTCCCTTTCCTTCCTTCCTTTCTTCTTTTCTTCTTTCTTCCCTTTTTCCTTCCTTCTCTATCTTCTTTCTTTCTCTTCCTTTCCTTTCTTACCTTCTTTCTTTTTTTCTTTCTTATTCTTCCCTCCCTCCCTTCTTCCTTTCTTCCTTCCTTCCTTTCTTCTTTCCTTCCTTCCCTTTCTTTTTCTTTCTCTTTCTTTCTTTCTTTCTTTCTTTCTTTCCTTCTTTCTTTCTTTCTTTCTTTCTTTCTTTCTTTCTTTCTTTCTTTCTTTCTATCTATCTTTCTTTCTTCTGCCATTTTAAAAAATGATTTTAGTTACTTTCATTGCTTAAATTTTGTGAGACAAGACAGCCTAGGCTGGCCACAAGTACAGAATCTGTCATCACAAACAGACTTGTGTTTTTATTGTAAGTTATCAGATATCTTTTCTAATTTATTTTTTTGGTCTATGGCTTCTTTGTCCATTTTATTTCTTAAAGAAAATTTTAATTGTAATGAGATCTGTGTTTTTCATTGTGAATACCTTGGATGTCACATCTGAAAAAACATGATTGCCACATGCAAGATCATCTAGGATTTCCTCCATGTTGGGTTCTAGAAATTTTGCATCGTATTCTATATTTCATAGTTAGGTCTATGAACACTCTGATTTAATTTTTGTGAGGGGTGTAAGGTCTGTAACTAGTTTCATATTTTTTTGTGTATGGCTGAATGTTCAATTACTACACCATTTACTGAAAAAACATTTTTTCCCATTGCATTATCTTTTCTGTTTTCTCAAAGTTTGGTTGAACGGGTTCTATATTTTGTTCTAATGATTTGTTGTATTCTTTCACCAATCTCACACTGTACAGATTATTAAGATGATCATATGATTTTTTTCTTCTATAGCCTTCTGATAGAATAGAATATATATGATTTCATATATTATTTTATTAAATGTTTAATTACCCTTTGATATCAAAAATAAGCTTTGTTTGATTGAAATTCCCGTTTTCTTTTTTTAATACAATGTTAAGTTTGATTTGCTAATGTTTTTCAGACTTTTTATACCTGTGATCATGAGAGACATTGTCTGTAATGTTCTTTTCTTTCAATATCTTTGTGTGACTTTGGTATTAAGAGAATTCTGGTCTCATTGAAGGAGTTCTAAAGTATTCCCTGGGAAAGCTGTAGATGGGGGTCTAAAATCGCAGCTATTCAGGAAACAGAGGTAAAAGGATCTTAGTAGGAGGTCAACCAGGCAAAAGCTTAAAACTGTCCATGAAAAACAAACTAAAAGCAAAATGGGTTGGGGGTATGACTCAAGTGAGAGAGCAGTTGCCTAGCAAGCAATAGAACTCTAAGATCAATTCTTAGTATAGCCACAAAAAAAGGAGAGAAAAAAGGGAAAGAAACAGAATGTATTTCTTCTGTGTCAATATTCTGAAATAAATATGGTATCTTTCTTTAATCTTTGGTAAAATTCACCAGTGCACCTATCTGGGCTGGTGTTCTCTGTTTCAGAAAGTTATCAATTCTGTATTCAATTATTAAAGAGTTATAAGACTATTTTGTTTTCATTAATTAGCTGAATTTTTGTGTGGATTGTGGCATTCAAATAATTTTTGTATTCTATTAGCGCTATCAAATATGAGGGCAGAATATTATTTGTAATCCTGCAATTTATTCTTTTAACATACCTGGACTATTTAGTGATATTAGTAATTTTTATCTTTTCCCCTTTTTTTCTTAGCTTGGTAAAGACTCCAATTTTATTACTCTTTCAGGTTTTAGTTCCATTGATTTTCTCTATTGATTTTTTAATCTTCAATTTCATTGGTTCCTCTTCTAATTTCTATTGCTTCTTTTCTTAGTTTGTCTTTAATTTGCTTTATTTTTTTCTAGTGCTATAAGGTAGAAACTTAATTATGGCCTTTTAGATCTTCTTATTTTTCTGATCTAAGTATTCAATGATATACATTACATTCTAAGCACTATTTACATTGCATCCATAGTATTTTTTGAGACAGGGTCTCTTTATGTGGTCCAAGAAGGCCTCAAACTTAAGATCCTCCTGTTCTCAGTCTCCTGAGTGCTGGGTGTAGGTATGAAGAAACCATACTGGCTGGACCCATATACATTGTGATATGCTCTCTATGTCTATTTTTATTTGATCTGTAATAACTTCAAATGTCTCTTGAAATTTCTTTACTGCCCCATGTGTTGTACAGAACTGCATTGTTTAGTCTTGTGTTTAGGTAGTTTCTTATGCTCTTTTTGTTATTGAATTCTAATTTAATTCCTTCATGATCTGAGTGCAGACATTTCGTGATTCTTATTCTTTTAAACTTGTTATGGAGTGTTTATGTGGCCTAATATAATTTATCTTGAAGGCTGTTCCACAGAGCTTAGGCAAAAAGTGTAATCTGCTGTGTTTAGCTGGAGCAGTCTGCACACGTCATTATCTGGTTGATCAATAATGCTGCGATATGGCCATGAAGCGAGGGAGTGGCAGGCTCCTTGCTCTGTGATGTGGTCTCTATCTTCCATGACTCTGGACTATGAACATAATTAGGGTTTATTCCATGAATACTTTCTCCTGATGTTTTTTGCTTAAGAAAAAACTGCCTGTTCTGGCATACTTCAAATATGTTGGGGTTTTTCCCCACCTCTTCCTGCTAATAATGTGAAAACAATATTTTCTTCTGTCTTCACTATAAAAACTTGGTAGAGCTCCTGAAATGGAAACAAGAGAGAAAGTGTGGGGACTTCCTGAATGGACCATTTGAAGTTTTTTATTCTTAGACTTGTGCATGCTGAGTCTCCAGCAACTCCTCAACTGTGATGTAGGTTTTTCTCTTCTGGTACTGATTTCTGCTTAGAGATTTCTGATCTGTCCTATTGAGGTAACCATCTCTCCAATATGGGGGTGGGGCGGGGACAGTAATTTGCTCTGTGGCCCCAATTCTTCAATGGATTTAAGAAAAGCCAGGTGCCAGTGGCTTGCATCTATAATCCTAGCTACTTAGGAGTCTAAAACTGAGGGTTGAGAATTTAAGCTAAGCCACGTAAGAAAGTCCGTGAGAGTTTAATCTTCAATTAACCACCAAAAATGCCATCAATGAAGCTGTGGATGGAGTAATAAAGCCTTGAATACAAAAGCTCAGGGACAGTGCCTAGGTCCTGAGCTCAAGTACCAGGATTGCCAAGAAAAAGCAGAAGCAGAAGCAGAAGCAGAAGCAGAAGCAGAAGCAGAAGCAGAAGCAGAAGCAGAAGCAGAAGCAGAAGACGAAGACGAAGACGAAGAAGAAGAAGAAGAAGAAGAAGAAGAAGAAGAAGAAGAAGAAGAAGAAGAAGAAGAAGAAGAAGAAGAATTTGCTTTTTCCCTTCCCCTCCCCAAATTATACCAACATCAAATACAGTGAAAACAGGGGTTATACTATGGGGGAGAGACATACAAAGCAACAAAAAAATCACCTTATAAATATGTTAGAAACAATAGCAAGAAAGAAAAATAAGTAGACCCATTGCAACAATGAAATGTACAAGATGCTATGTTAGAAAATGAACTTTACAACTTTGGCGGAGGGGGGTGGGTGGGAGAGCAGGGATGGTAAGGGGAAACAAAGGAGGAGGCACCAATGCTTGATAAGAAATGTACTCATTTTGGGAGGGGCACTGTAGCTTAAGTGGTAGAGTGCTAGCCTTGAGCTGAAGAGCTGAGGGATATCACTAAGGCCCAGAGTTCAAGCCCCATGACCGACAAAAAAATAAAAATTAAAAAAAATAAGAAATGTACTCATTACCTTGCTCACGTAATTGTAACACTTTTGTATGTTGTTTTCACACACAAAAAACCTATTAACTAAAAAGAAGAAGGAGGAGAGAGGGAGGAGGAGGAGGGGGGGAGAAGGAGAGGGAGGGGGAAGGGGAAGGGGAAGAAGAAAGAATTGTTGCTTTTACAGCATATTCCATCTTTTATTTTTTATTAGGATAGAGCAGACATTTCTATGCCATACCAGAAACTTATTTTTTTCTTCTGAAACAAATCTTTTATTTTAAGGTTATGTAGACTTGCTTTCAGTTATATTTGGTTATAGACTGAATCAGAAGCATAATGATGGGGATAGGGCCAATCTATAGAATGGAGCTGTGTGCCATTTTGTAATAAAATACTCTTTTATGGACAATTCTGCAACCTCTTTCAATATGGTATCCTAAGTGTTTTTACTGACCTACCTAGGACCCTTTGAAAATTCCTGATCTCTGTGCATGAAAGAGTCCATCTCTATAGCTAGGACTCATCTAGCAAGTGGGATCATCACTTTGCTTTCATCCCAGAGCTGTTTTTACTTATCTTGGGAAGTCAGGGAGCTCACTATAATGTCTTCTTTGACTTAAAATCACTGTCATCAAGCCTTAGAAAGACTGATAGGAGCAAGTGAGGATGGAGAGAAAGAGATTAAAAACAGCACAAGTTGGGTATTACTAAAGTCAATAGGGCTCCAGGAAATTGCCCAAAGCCACACTGCAAATCTGTGGGGAAGCCAACATTGAGGCTCCAGAAATCTCTTCTTCGCAAGCCTTCTATACTTAAAAAAAAGATGAATCCCCTGTTGAGAGAAACTATAAACAAGATGCTGAACTCAGGTACTTACAAGAAAGGCAGAGAAAGGCAATCTTGTTATTGATAAGACATTGTAAAAAATAAAATAGAATGTGTTGTTTACTGTCATGTACAGAAAACAGGAAAGTAAGAACTATCCATCAAACTTGCTCACATAGAAAAAATACAAAGAATGTTGAAAGAAAGGAAAGAATTCTCTCTCATAGCTCTGTCTTCTGGTCACAGGTGCTTGGGTGGCAAAACTTATGAACACTTAAACACCACAACCTCTTTGGTCCATTGGCTTCAATATTTTAAAACCTTGCATTGACTGGACGCTTCCTTGAGCCAATCATTATTCTAATCAGTATCCACCAGTCCCTGAGAGGAAAAACTGAATGACTACAGACCTTTAATATTGCTCAGAGCTATGGATGATGTGTCCTCACAAATTTCAAAGTTCTTCATCATGGCCATCATTGCCACCACTCCCACCAAAATGCTTAGTGCTATCCTCTTTAAAAAAATATATATATATATATATAGTAAAAATGTTGTACAGAAGGGTTACAGTTACATGAGTAGAGTAATGAGTACATTTTATAGCGAGCATTGTTACCTCCTCCTTTGTTTCCCTCCTACCATCACTTCCCTCCCTCCCTCCCCAACTCCTCCCCACCCCCACCCGGACATTGTAAAGTTTATTTTCAACGTAGTGTCCTGTACATCTCGTTGTCACAATAGGTCAGCCTGCATCCCCATTTAAGCATTTCACAATATCCCTTCCCCTCCCCAAGTTACAAAAATATATATACAAGATGCAGAACACCGGCATCCTTCAACGAAATAGAAGCAATCCAAAATTTTACATGGAACAATAAAAGACCCTGAATAGAAAAAAACAATCCTTAGTAGAAAGAACAGGGCTGGAGGACTATCAATTTCAAATTTCAAACTCTTCTAAAAAGCCATAGTAATCAAAACATCTTGGTACTGGCACAAGAACAGACCTGAGGACCAATGGAATAGGACTGAAGACCCAGAAATGAACCCAAAGACCTATAGCCACCTAATCTTTGACAAGGGAGCTAAAGAAATAGAATGGAAGAAAAACAGCCTTTTCAGTAAATGGCACTGGCAAAATTGGTTAAACACTTGTAGAAAACTAAAGCTAGATCCATATATATCACCCTGCACCAGAATCAACTCCAAATGGATCAAAGACCTTAAAATAAAAGCAGACTCTATGAAACATTACAGGAAGGAAGAGGAGAAACTCTAGGTCTTGTTGGCACAGGGGAAAATTTTCTCAATAGAGACCCAGAAGCACAACAAATCAAAGAAAGTTTGGACAAATGGGATTGCATGAAACTGCAGAGCTTCCGCAAGTCAAAGGACATAGATAGCAAGATCAGTAGAAAGCCCATGGACTGGGAGAAGATCTTCACTAGCCATACAATGGACAAAGATCTCATACCTCTTTTTCACCATCACTAACACCACCACCATCCACAGTATTATCCCCATCATCATGATCACTATCAGCACCATTTTCATCAGCACACACATCAACATTATCATCTCCATCGTTATCACCAGCAGCATAACTATACGATAGAGGCTGATCTTATTTCATTTCATCCTCACTTATTTAGAACAAGTAGCTGGCAAGACATTTCTCAGTACACAATCCTGATGGTATCCTCTTCCTTTTTTGCAGGTCTCATGCAAATGATTTTCCCTTCACCAAGACACCCTAAACCCTCATTTTTGGAGCATCTCTGTGACAACATACTTTAAGTTGAATTGTATCTGTGGGTAAAAGTTAATTGGCGATCACATCATATAAAAAATGAGAGGATAATAGAGATTTGTATTAAATAGTTGCAATAGGAGTAGCCTTGGGGTAAGTTTTATGAGACTGTGTATTTTTTCTGGATCCAAATTAAAGCAGTAAAATATACATTTATCTATCTAATAAGGTTGTAATTGAAACACTGAATTTGGAAAACAAAAGATAAGGAGAAAAAAATGTGTTTAACTCTAATACTGACCACATTTGATGTTTTCTGAAAAAAAAAAAAAAGCCAAAAACTTTCTAGTAGAGTTTTCTGATTTAGCCTTGGTAGCAGTCTTGGGCTCAGTTCTACACTATACTGGCCTACCTTCTTATGAGCTATCAGTCTCACAAATGTTGAGAGTCTCACCAAGTATCATTTCATCCACTATTACCACCGAGACCTCAACCACAAAGGCATTTACCTCATGTGTGTGTCTGAATCCCTTTTTTTTTAGGTAAAAGCCTAGCATACAATGGATGCATAACACCAATATGTAGAAGAATGAATGAGTTTGTTTTCTTTGTTCATCAATTTCCCTAACTAAAATGGGAGGAAGTATTTGGATACTACGTGAGACTTCCGGGAACACTAGTAGAAATTTGCAGGAATCTGCTGGAATTGGTCTGCCTCTGAGAGTGGTCATTGAGGTCATTTTTGCTTTTTTTGCAGTTTAAGAGAAGATTAAAAATAAAAAAGGCTTAATCAGTTTGACAGGGTCATTAATTTGGCATTATCTCTGAAAGTGGAATACATGACTACTGGCTAGTGAGAAAAAATAAAACAGAGCATGTTCCACTTTTCATTTCCTTGTACTCTGATTCTGAGGTTACAGTTCAAGGTTAAGTGCATAAACCAATGTCCATACCTTCACTTCATTTCTGCAGGAGAGGATGAGGAGGAGGAGGTCAATGAGGAGAGAGATGAAGAGGAAGAGATAAAGGAGGAGAAGGAAAGGGAGCTGGAAAAGAAGAGAAGAACAAATGGATGAAAAGGCAGACAAAGGGGGAAGAGGCAGAGGAAGAAGGAGGAGGAAGAGATGTCAAGACAAAGATGAAGAGAAGAGGAGGAAGAAGAAGAAGAAAGAAGGGCTGAATGAAGAGGTGTGGAACGGAGGAGAAAGAAAAGCAAGAAGAGAAGGATGAGAAGTTGGTGGGACTTCACACACACACACACACACACACACACACACACACACATCACTTTTGAATGTGAGAACTGGGAAAGTAAAATAGGGAGAAGACTGGAGTGGAAGACAGTTCTAGGGAACTCTCTACACAAGTCATAGACAAGAAAGATAATCCATTGCACTTCAAAGAGCTAATCTGACTGATTAGCTTCCTGAACAATTCTGGGTGTGAGAGGAGAATACTTCAAGGGGCTGCCTAGAGGTGTTAGAGCTAGTTCTCCCGAGAAGACTGCTTTGAGAATAAAGTTAAAGCATGTACTCATCATCCATATAAAGAAGAGTAAATGGGCATTGCCCCTGGGTCCAGAAACTACTTATTGGAAATACTACTCCATCTCTTATTTACTAAGAGCTAGATTTCTACCAAGCTCCTCTGGGATCATTTTGCTCATCTACAAAATGGAAGTAACAATCTCTTGCCATTTTGGAGTGAAATGGAGAGTTAATATATGCAAAGTGCTTCTCAGCAGAAGACTTGGTTCATCATAGGCATTGAATCAATGGTTGCTAGATGCATTGTTCTCACAGTGCTGTATTTCAGCTCCTGGCAGTCCAGGTCACGTGATTTCCATGGATTGTTAGATTACTGTGGTGTGTGGTTTAAGTAGCCTGTGTGACATGGTAAAGATAGCTAAATGATGATTTTGATGTTTTTCTTCAGGTTCTCCTCAAAGGCTCACTTGAGATGTGGTTCCTTGCAATATCAGAGAGTTAGGGAATTCCAAGGGAACACTACTGGGGGAAATCAGGCTCTGATAGTAGTCTTAGATCTGGGGAAGATTAGGCAGGGGAGAATTTCTGCTAAAATTTCACAACAGGATCAGGTCAGGAACCTCTGCAGGCCCTGAATATCTTCCATTGCTCTCATGGGCAGAAGAAGGAAGAACCAATGATGTTGAGACTCTGTAAGGTTTTGAGCAGCAACAAGGGAAGTATTTGAACATAGATAACCAAAAATAAATATGAGGAGTTCAAGTGAATTTACAAATTTCTGGGCACAAATTTCTGAGTGGCCTTATGAGACAGAGAGGAGGGTAGACTCATAGATGCTTCAACTTCAACCATCTATCAACACTGACTCATCTTAGACATGAGATGAGTGCCAGTCTACAGTATTTTCTGACCCTTTCAGTGAAATTAGATCCTGTTTCTCCTCTTTCCACTCAGTAATGATTCGGCCCCATTTGCAACCATCTCACTGTAACCTTGAGCACATCTCCACCTAATCACCTCCCAAAGGACCCACCTTCAAATACCATCACATTGCTCTTTATGGCTTCAGTGCAGACATTTGGAGTGGACATAAGTATTCAGTCTAAAGCACTTATCGAAACTAAACTCAAGAAGTTCAAGTCTTGGACTTCTCACTCCCTATAATTGCCTGAGCCAATATTGTATCACAAATCTGTTTCTAGATATACAATAGGACATTAAACACACACACACACACACACACACACACACACACACACACACACACAAACTTTGTTTCTCTGGAAAACCCTAATGAATAAAAGTATTAAATTTCTAACAAAGTTAAGCTAAACGAGCTCAAGTCCAGAGGAATGAACGTTCTATATTAGTGCAGAGACAAGGCTTGTAAAATTGAGGCCTCACAAAAGGAACCAGCAGGCTTAGTTTTTGTTGGTTTGCTTGTTGTTTGCTTGTTTTGCAGTATCCAGGGGCCTCTTGCATGCTAGGCAATTTTTCCACTACTGAACTAAACCTCCAGCCTGGAACTTCACCCTTTTAAAATAATTTTTCCCCCTCACTGGGAGTTGGTTGTAAGATGAAATTCAGGCCTTGAATTGAATCCAGGATTTCAGTACAGAAGACATGCCAAGGATTCTAGTAATTTGTTGGTGAGGACTAGAATCAGCATCCTGTCAGATTTACCTTGAGATTATTGGAGGAATGTCCCAAGAGTGCTCAGAACAAATGAAGATACATCACCCCATCTATCCTTCAGCAAAGAGTAGTTGGACATCTTTGATCTGTCAACTCAGTTCTAAATTCAGGGGGCACAAAATGAATATAAGCAGACATGAGCCGTGCACTAGTGGTTCACACATGATAATCCTACGTCCTCAGGAAACTGAGATCTGAAGATTATGATTTGAACCCAGCCCAGGTAGGGAAAACCCAAGAGACTCTTATCTCCAATTAACCCCAAAAAGCTGAAAATGGAGTCATGGCTCAAGAGGTAGAACATTAGCTTTGAGGACAGGAGCTCAGAGAAAGTGCCCAGGACTTAGAGTTCAAGCCCCAGACCACCACCACCACACACACACACACACACACACACACACACACACACACACACACACACACACACACACACACACACACACAAAGCAGACCTAGTCTTTCTTTACATTTGTGATTTTGGTCTACTACTACTACTACTACTACTAATAATAATAGCTATAAAATCAAAATGTAAAATTGCAACTGAAATAAGTGCTGGAAGATAAAAGTGTTCAAGAGGATAATAGAATGTCTAGGAAAGTGGCTTTGAATTGTTCAGGGGTGACAGAGGAAGAGGGCGATCAGCTTTTTTGACTCCCCCATTATCTGAACTACTTCTGAGACTTAGTTACCCTCAGTTGTATTGTCCCCATTTTTATTTTATTTTGTTTTTAGTCTTTTATATCCTACCTTCCCTGTTCCCCTGTCTGTCTTCTGGCTCTGAGTCCACTTGTCTTCTCATGATGTATTCCAGTGTTGCAATGGGGGGGCTCTCATTTCATACTAATTCCATGGAGAATGAGATCAGACAGTAGAATACAGACAGACTTTATTCAGAGTCCTATCTCTCCTTTTGACCTCCTGTGTGCCCTTGGAAAAAACTGCTAACAGTATCTCATTAGATTCCCTTAGTTAGAATCATTTTATTTTGGGTGATCCTGGGTTTGAACTCATGGCCCCACGTTAGCTAGGCAAGCAACCTACCAGCTCTCTTTTTCCTTTAATTACCAATGATCCTTGCCTATAAGCAGGCCTCAGACTGTGATCCTCCTATTTACACTTCTAACATACCTGGGAACATAGGAACCACCATAACCAGCTTCTCCTTTGAGATTCGCTATCGTTTGCCTTGGCTGTCTTGGAACTGCGATCTTCCCATTTCTGTCTCCTGTATGTATAGGATTGTAGGCTTTCACTGCTACATCTTCCCACAGGAAAAGAATCTATAATCTCATTGGTTGAATGTGATTTTCCCCTTATCTCTTTGTTTTTTTACCTTTATTGATATAGAATGTGCATGAATATAGTTGGGGTAGAATCTCAGTGCTTTGGCATTCTTAAACTCTATATCTAGCTTCCCCCCCCCCCGCTTAATGTGGATTGTAGTCTCTGTGACCCCTGAATCGATCTAACACTTGGTAGAGCAGAAATAACACCAAAGGCTGAAAAGCACATTCCCCAGGATGCTGAGACAGAGGATTGAAAGGTGGTCCTCGCCCCATGGGGGATGCTAGGAGAGGTTTAGTTGTCAGCTGGAAGGGCAAGGGATAGTGACCACTGATTAAACCTGTTATTTTATTTCCAAATTGACTAGTGGTATTTTCTGGCATTTATACAGGGGAATTCTCTGTTTATGTGAAAGAGAGACAGAGACAGAGATAGAGATAAACATACACAGTGAAGATTCGTGGCAAAACTGATCTAGGATGAAAGACAAAACAGCCTGGAAGGTTGGAGCAGAGCAAGAGGGAAAGGGAAGGGCAAGGCTGGGTGCTGACCTAATTCCCTGGACTGAGACCTTACTTGGTTATTTCAGGTCTCTCCTCTATTGAGAATTGATTTATTCAGTGGAAAGCAATCCCATATTTAGCTATGCAGGTGTCACAAGGATATATCTAGTGTATTTGTTTGTAGCATGTAATGTAAACATTAGGAATTAGAGTTTAAATTAAACTTTGGGGAAAAAAATCACAATTACTTTTTATTTCAAAGATATTATGTTATTATTATGAACAACATAAAAGCATCAAAACAGCATTGACAGAAATATGAATTTCACATATAACTCTCTGCATACATATGGAAATTGTAAACGCATACTATTCATCATGTTTTTTGGGGTATGGACAATTTACTTCTATATTTGTACTTTCAATGTGATTATTATTAAATATAAATATGCTTTTATTTGAAAACTTGGAAAGTGCCATAAATTTACAGTTTATGTTTATTTGTTCTTTTTTTTCTCCCCATTTGACAATGTATTGGGAGAATTTCCCCCCACATCAAATATTCTTAGCATGCACTATCTTTAATGGATGGATTTGGGTGCAAAATTCTTTGTTTATTCTTAGTATTTTTATTTAAGAATGTTAAAAACAGAGGTGTTACAGTTACACAAGTCAGGCAAAAAGTACATTTCCTTCAGGACAATATCACCCTTTTCCCTTGCTGTCTCTTGACTTTTCCCTCCCATCCCACCCATCAGTTCGTTAGTTCATTTCCAACATAAGTAAGTACCATTGCTGCATTTGTTTACCCTTTGTCCCTCCATTTCTGTGCCTCCTCTTATTCCCCAAAAGACATATAGACAAACAAGCAAGACAAAAAGAAAAGAAAACAAAAACAGCAGAAAAGATTAAACCTCTTGTTTCCACTGTTTGACATATTAATTGATTTTCCCTGGTTGTCAAGGTTTGGGGATATTAGCAACCATCAGCTGCCATAAATAATCCCATGTTGAGCTATGGGGTATAACTGACTCTGTGTGCACATTACCTTGTAGGTAGATTCCAAACAGTTCATGTGCATCTGCTCATTTGGTTATAAGGTTATTTGGGAAATTGTGAAGTTACAACTCTCATAGATAGATGGATAGATAGATAGATAGATACATACATACATACATACATACATACATGTCCTTCAAGTGTGCACAAGGTCACCAAGCATGAATTCCCATGGAAGCAGGCTGGGGTTTTTTAAATTAAGTCAGAGAGAGAGAGAGAGAGAGAGAGAGAGAGAGAGAGAGAGAGAGAGAGAGAGACAGAGACATAGACAGAGACAGAGACAGAGACAGAGAGACAGAGAGACAGAAAGAGAGAGAGAGAGACAGAGAGAGAGAACATCATAATAGCTACAGTCAAATTCATGGTTACTATGCTCAGTGGTCTCTCAGCATTCATATGCTCATACATATGTACCCATACATGCACACATTCTTTTTTTGGGGGGGTGGGTCCAGTCATGGGGCCTAAACTCTGGGCCTGGGCACTGTCCCTCAGCTCTTCAGCTCAAGGCTAGCGCTCTACCACTTGAGCCACAGCACCACTTCCGGCTTTTTTCTTTTTGCTTATGTGGTGCTGAGGAATCAAACCCAGGGCCTCATGCATGCAAGGCAAGCGCTCTACCACTGAGCCACCTTCCCAGCCCACGTGCACACATTCTTATGTACACAAAGAACATAAAGAGTCAGGCCCTGAGCATGTGCATATCTTAGCAAGATGGAAAGAGCAAGTGGGTGAAGAGCTGTGGGAATTCCTGGCCAGGCTAGGCCCATCTCTGTCCTATGGCCTTAGCTGCCCCCCTCCCACAACCAGCCACTCCCTAGACTATATAGTTACTGACCCTAAATGTAGCTAGTGTTAATGAATTGATATGTTTGCTAATTTTATTCATTTCAATATCTACCTGTTCCGTGAAATGTCAATTGTTTTATTGAATATCAAATGAGTTATATAAAAATCCTGCCAGGTTGGGAAAACCAACACTAGAGGGGTCATTTTTTAAGTAATATCAACCCTGCACTGGAAATAGGCATGGTGATTATAGTTGATGGGAGTAGCTAAGGGCTTAAAAAGAATATGTGAGCTGGTAGCCAAATGATTGTGTGTGTGTGTGTGTGTGTGTGTGTGTGTGTGTGTGTGTGTGTGTGTGTGTGTGTGTGTATGAGAGAGAGAGAGAGAGAGAGAGAGAGAGAAGAGAGAGAGAGAGACAGAGACAGAGACAGAGACAGAGACAGAGACAGAGGGAGAAAGACAGAGACAGAGACAGAGGGAGAAAGAGACAGAGACAGAGACAGAGGGAGAAAGACAGAGAGACAGAGAGGAGGGAAAGAAGGAAGGAAGGAAGGGGGAAAGGGAATGGGAAAAGGAAGGAGAGAGGGAAAAAAAGAGAGAAAGACATAGAGTCAGAGACAGAGAGGGAAAGAAGAAAAACAACCCCACAGGCTTCCAACTTGGTGGTTGTTTGAGTGAAACCAGAGTACAACTTGTATTTCCAATGCAAAACTCCTGGCCATAGGTAGCCTGACAGCTGCTTGCTGAACATAAAGGAGAACTAGGTTTCCCTAGGTGTTTCAGCCCTCATTCTGGTCTCCTCCCCAACCGGGCTTTCCAGTACTTCCCAGTCTGTGCACAAGTCTGGAGAGTGAATTTCACGGTGTCAAAAACATGTGGTTGTTCCAGGCAGGTTTTTGTTTAGCCCCATCAGAGTAAAGGAATGGCTGACAATGGAACCTGGGTGGGAGTAAACAAGGGTGAAGGTGGGTGTTGAGTGAAGGCAGATGGTCCCTGCAGAGTTTCAGTCTGGGACTGTTTGTTTGCTTGGAAACAAAGATAGGGGCCGGCTGATGGCTGCCAGGCTTCCTGTCAGTACCACACAGAGCTGGATCCAGCCTCTCTCACTCTTCATAAACTCAGCTCTCCTCTCTGGCTCCCACCGTTCTCACCATTCCATCAGTTAGATTTTCAATAGCAAGGCACAATAAACTGTACAGTTACGTTCCATGTTACACGTAATTTGTTTCAACCTTCCTAACATCCCTGTATTGGAGACATTATGCTGGACTTACTTTACACAGTGGGAAATCTGAGTTAGGAAAATGAATATCTTACACAAAGTTTCAGACTTGTGAGCAACAGAGCTGGAACGCAGTATCAATTCTAAGGCCATGGTCAGTGATAACTTGGAAATGTCAAAGTGTACTATGAAAAATGTTAAAAATATAATCCAGAGATTTAACTCGAAACATAATGATGTATGGCAATTCAGTCTTGTTTATAAATTTTTATGTTTTACTTAATTTTCTCTCTTGCATAGTTGATAAGTAGTTGCTTATGGACTGGGATAACTGGATATCTTGCTTTCTTATGTACCATTTTAATGTGTTAGTTTCACAAACTCTTAGTAACCATAATTACATATGACGAATATTTTACCTAATATTGACATACAATATAGATATGAATATAAGAGCTTAATCATGCAATGCATGTGTTTGGGTTATTTCTCTTACTGTTTAATTGTGTTGGGACAAATTAAACACTGATTTAATAAATATATTTCTACCACAAAGTGCACTTAACAAGTTCCACCACTAAGAATGTCAAGTGGCTTTTAAGCAAGGCTGGATTTCCTTCTTAGTAAGAACCATAGCTTAGCAAAATTTTCACCTGAGGAAAGCAATAATATACCTGGCTTATAGATTTCCTAGTGGTAGGAGTATCGAAGTGACTGTATGCATGTGGGCTTGCAGGTATCAATGTCTGTGTATGTGAATGCTATGTGTATGTGCATTTGTGTGTATCTGTGTATTTGTGTGTATATGTACACACTGGTGATACAGGGTACAATACAACTGTGTAGAGATAGCTGCTGTGATACAACAGACATCTGAGTCTTCATTCCTCTCAGCAGTGCTTGACAGGGAAGATGGCCATTTACAATGAATGAGCACCTTTGGTGCACAGGTTCTGCATCATGTACTTGGCACATAAAAGCTTCTTGACTCCTCCCAGGACCTTGCAAGGAAACACTTTTAAAGAAATGGAAGCTCCAAATGAAGGGACTACACCAAGATTATCGCTTTGGGACATACAGTTCAGAAGCCCACCTACCTAAGATCCCTCACCCCTGACAAAAATGTAATATCTGAGCTGCATGCAAGCCAATAGAATATATGCAATAGAAACACATCCTCTCCCCCCTCCCCTCTCTCTCTCTCTGAGGTAATCCAGGCATCAGTTTTTCTACATGGCCTTTCTCAAATACCTTCACCATGTGCTAGGGATATTGCCACTTTGCACCAAGCATATTGGGCTCCTATAGACTTTGGAGGGTCCCTCGCCCAAACCCCACTTCTCAGTCTCCTTGCAGAGGTAGGCAAGGGAGTCTCCAGCCTACGGGGCCTGGCTGAGAGTTTATGAGGAGGAAGGTTAAGCCGAGAGGCGCCAGGCACTGCTTCAATTACACTTTGCTTGTTCCGAGAGCTTTAATCATGACCTCTCTCTCAATGGATCCTTTCAGAAAGGCCAGAGGGAGAATAGGCAATTGGAAACCCTGGTAGTAATCAGGGTCCCAGACCTCCAACTCCATGGAGAAATGAGTTTGGGACACACGATTCATTAAAGAGAAAAGCAAACTCAGAGAGACTAGCTATTTATTTGAGAAGGAATCTGTGGGTATGAGGACCCGGGGAAGTGGGGGGAGGGGGGAAATGTGCAAAGATCATAAACAATGAGTAGAAAGTATAGGTGACAATAATTAGTTTGTGGTTTTAATTAGGAGGCCTCTTGGGACAGATGTTCATTAAAAAATATAAAACAACTTAAGATCCCTCCTGGGATGTGTAATGAAATTTATCCACCTATGGCTAGGGAGGATGGTGGAGATGGGGTAGGAATGCATTCCAGGCTTCTGGGCCTTTAGCGTGAAGCTTCCGGTGATGGGGTGAAGAATGTGTGGTTTGGGTGGAGTACTACTCCCTATCCCCCAAACTCCTACATTTAGATTCTCTCTCCAGCAGCCTGTACAACAGACCATGTCTGCTTCTGATTAACATTAGAGAGACAGCCAGTGACTGAGTTTCTGCCTACTTTGGTTGTCTCAGAAATCCTGGCCTCTCCATGCTGTCTGGGACTCGCTCGTCCTGCGGAGCCAAGGGCGTGGAAACAACTCCTGAGTTTCTCTGGGGCTTTGAGCCTGAGCAGGCTCCCGTCCCCACTCCTGAACTCCAAGAATAAATCACAAAGCCAGCTTTGAGGGTAGAAGCAGAGGGTGGGTTACTAATATAATTTTTGCCAATTTTTTTCATTTGTCATACTTGTTCCTGTTCTAGAATCCATTCAACATGACTAGATCCTGTCTTGTACCATGAAGTGGCAGACTTCCAAAGGATGAAGCATGGAGATGGATGTTTGAATAAAAGAAGAGAGTAGAAGTCATTGTAACCACAGCTAATGTCCACTGTGCCCTTTCTAGGCAGTTTCCTTGGAGTATCCAGTGGAAGTGGACCTTTCCATTTCTCATGTTCCAAAGAAGAAAAAGTTTGGGTAAAACTTGCACAAGCTCTCACCATGAGGGTGCAGCAGAGCTGGGATTTCATTATAGGCAGAATATATTCAGAATGTGATCCTAAATTCTCATCAAAGGAATAGAAGAGGAATAAAATTGAAAGAAGATGAGAATGGGTTGAAAGAATACGGATGCTTCCTCTGGTCTTTTCCAGGAAGGTCCAGGTGGTAAAGAATGTGTGCCCTGCAGGTTATGTATCCACTGTGGCTCCTATTCAACTCAGCCATTGTCTCACAAAAGCTATCATGGACCTTGTCTATCTTCTACCAACCTTTATTTGTTCAAATAAGTGGATTTGAGTAAACAAGTGGCTTACTAACCCATACTTTATCAGGGACTTAGAGAGTGAATATAATTTCTTCATTTGTAGATTAATTGAAGTTCCTAGAATCCAGCGATTGAAATCCCAGAGCCAATACATTTTTCATCCATTAACAAACTTGCCCAATATCCCATCGCTGGCAAGAGGTCAATTCTGGACTAGAATATCCTTCAGTTCCACTATGAAGCCCTTGTCCTTGCCAGCTAGACTATCTTGACTCTGTTAATAAAACTAATTGGAATGAATGTCTGAGGGGACTATCCTCTAGTGTGTTCCAAGCCAGGGCAGAGTTTAGAACTGAGAGCAGCACTCCTATGCATTTACCACTGACCTTCTGCCCCTGGGCAATTAGTTTGTCTGAGCACCAGAGCTATCCTGTCCTTACTAGTTTTTCAGTGTTGACTTTGTGATCTATAGCTACAGGATTTGGGGTAACTAACCTACCTCCTAAAGGTACCATTCCCTCTACTCACATGTCTCCAACCTAACTCGAGTCCTGTGCCAGCCAGCAGCCACCAGTTGTACCCACTGCCAACAAAGGCTCTTGACTTGAAGCATTTTGCCCATCGCTCAGCAGAGCTCATTGACTCTCCCTTTCTCCCCGCCTCTTTGTGCCCTGGCAACACAAGATGAGCTCAGCCAATCAGATTCTGTTTCTGTGCATAGATGGGGATAGAAGTCTAAAGCCCCAGCAACCATGGGGTTGAGATCTCTGAAGTTATTCTGTTTCCCATCCATGTTAAGAACTTCCATAGCTCAACTCTACACAGTCTTTTGCATTTGGTTATCATTCCTATTTTTCATATTAGAAAATGTGTCCTAAGATATTCCATCTGTAATACAAAGTTATCGGATAATGACTTTTGTTGGTTGTGAGTGGCCCCCCAAGAAAAAACAAACAAACAAAAGCAGTACAGACATACAGAGGATATGGGAGCAATGTGAGCTCCTTCTTTTGTCATTTGCTTTCTGAGAACATGATTCAAAATCTGTTTCTGAGAAAGGAAGAAAGGCAGTCATACTGGAAGAACAGACCCATGTACAGTTTGAGCAGGAAGAACATGTGGAAGCTCTCTTAATCAAACACCAACCAGATTTAAAGAGTGCCCTGCCATCCAGGAGCCTTTCAGACCATTCTTGAATAACCCCAGGGAAGCGGTCATCTCAGCATGGCATCTGACATTGTTACACAGCTTTGATTATACAGGACCCTTTCATTTGTAATGCGTTAAACATGTGAAGCGTCTGCTTTCTACTTTCTTCTAATAAGCTACATATGACCTGAATTTTAAAGCTATGAAGAAATAAGTCCTGGAATCGCTGGGAGGGATTATGTAAACTATATTCAACAAATGGTGGAAATCATGGGGAACTGTGTGGCCTATTTTCAAATGTTCTCAACCTCAGACTACTCTTCACTACGGAGATGCTGAGGATGGAAACGTTTAAAAACAGAGAAGTTCTGAATTTCCCAGTGACAACATTTCTAGACATGCCATTGCCTCTCCAGAGGTAGAATACCCTCCCCTCGATTTCATTCTGCTTATCATCTTCTGAAAGTGTGACATTCAGAATGAGCACAATCGTCTGCTTGTGAGGTCACCATGGTGATCACTGTTTTATTTTCCTACTGAACTTGCACTAACCAGAGGATATGAGAGAGTTCACCCAGGCCAACCCCTTCATCCTGTGATTCCAGTGGATTGTATCAGTAGATAAACAACTTGTCAAAGCAGTCAGCTTTTATCTTAACAACCACCCCCAGCAAACCGTTGCCTGTGGAAAAACAATAACCAGATCTCCTGCTATTATATCTCCAATGTCTCATCACCCTGGTGTAATATCTTCTCTAAATTGTCTCCCCTAAGCCTCAGCCTATTCAATAATCCTGGGATTTTCATATTATCACAGGATTTGCCAGTGATGATTGCTAGGATACCAACTGGTATCCTAGAACTGCCTGAAATGTTTTTAACCCAAATTTCCAGTTTCCTAGTTGGATACTTTTCTTTTTTCTTGGTAACAGTCTGGAAGATATTTTAACTTTTTTTTAAATTTTTTCTCAGTTGTGGAGCTTGAACTCTGGGCCTGGGTGCTGTCCCTCAGCTCTTCAGCTCAAGGCGAACACTCTACCACTTGAGCCAGAGTCACTTCCAGTTTTCTGGTGGTTTATTGGAGATAAGAGTCTTACAGTCTTTCCTTCCCAGGCTGGCTTTGAACTGCAATCCTCAGATCTCAGCCTCCTGCATAGCGAGGATTAGGTGTGAGCCACTGGCACCCGGCTATTTTAACATTTTTAACATCAAATTTGCCAAGTTTGATATTGAATACTGCCCACTTGCAAGTTCTAGACTTGGTATTTTAAAGAAATTCTAAAACAGCTCTAAGAAAACAAGGTGTTAATCTGAGCAGGACTTTTGAGTCTCAGCAGAGCCCATCACAGTGATGCAAGTGGCTTACCTATGGATGGAGCAGCTTTTGTGCACTGATGGTAGTGCAGAAGGGAGAATGCGCATTTGATGGTGAAAGATTAGTGGTGATTTCTTTTGAAGACAAGTTTACTTTGAATTAGCAAATAGTAATTGTGCATATTTATGGGATACACAGCATTGCTTGGACTTACATGTGCATTGTAGAAAGACTGCATCCAGCTTCTTGATATAGATATCATTTTGCCAACATATCATGTTTGTGTGCATGGTGAGAATGTTGAAAAAAAAAGAAACCTATTCTTTTTCTAGTTTGAAACATGAATATCAAAGCTTTAGGGCTATCACCAGAGTGACTGATGCAAATTCAGCTTGTGAATCCTCCTCAGTAGGTTAAGGAAACTCAGGAAGTTTAGGCAGGATTTTGGTCTCCTGAGGGCATCTTTACATGTTCCACCCTCTTTGCATCTTAGCACCTGCAGCCACTGGACCAGAGCAAACCAGTCTGCACCATGTGCAAAATGATTTTTACTGGTATCTGTTCCCAATGGAAACAGCAAAAATCTCCCAATGCTCTCTGTCCAGAAGATTTCTGAAGAGCTATTTTTCTGTTCCTGAAAAGTGGAGCTTTTTGCTGAAAGGGCCTAGGAGAGACTAGTAAACCTCTGGAGATTGACTGGTGGCAAGGGTTGCTTCAAAAGTAATGCTCCCAAACTACAGTGTGCATACAAACAGAGCCTGAAAGACAGTGGATCTCTGAGTATTTATTAAGTCTTGGATGATGCCTCAGATTATGCTTTTGTAACAAATTCCTAAGCAGTGACTGATAGAATCAGTTGACCCTAGGGGTCAAACTTAAAAACACTGATAAGAAGAGAGGAAGAGAATCAAGATCTAGATTACTGAGGCTTAAATCTCTCCGTAGCCTGTTATAAAGTGGTCAAACCATGTCACCCTTTGGTACTGCTGTTTTTGTGGGTATTGTTTATAAAATGGTGAAATTGGCCTGAAGGTCAAAATGTTGACCTTAGGAATGCACATAATAATTTGTACCAAAGAAGAACACACAGGAGAAAAAGCTGGCAGTAGAAGTAGATTCTTTCAGCTTTTGCTTTTGTTTTTGTTTTGATTCCTTACACCCTGTCTAGAAAAAGGATGGTTCCAGCAAAGGATACTATCATTTTGCTTTGTAAACATTTCTTCTGGATGTTTTTATAACTTAACAGAACTTGTTATAGGACCAGTTTCCTATGCAGAAAGTGCTCGGATTGTCCACCACAATGGACAACACTCCAAACAAACCACTAGCTGGCCAGTGGAGCCGGGGTGTCCCTACTGTCTCGACATCTGGCCTCTCCAACACAAGCCTCTAATTTTCTGTGGCTCTTTCTTGGCCTTCCCTTGATGTGGGGAGGGTGGTGTGGGTAATGAGCCCCATCTGTGAGGCATTTGGGGTTCCGGAGGCTCACCCTCCCTTCTTCTTGCCTTTGAAGAGTCCATCCATGTTCCGCCCGGAGGTCTCCCATTGTGGCCAGCACCTCTGTTTCCTATTACCAGTGAGGAGAGCACTGAAATGTTAAAAGGAGGCAGCAAATTAGTGTCCTATTCTGGGATGTGCTGAAGCTCTGAGACATGTCAGAATGGAGGATGTCACTGCAGAAGGGAGCGACTTGGACTCAGATTCTACAGTTACATCCCAAGTGGTGCTCATCTCTCTCCTGTCTCTGCACTGTAGGTTTGGGTGGTGGATGGGCAAAATAAGTAATTTAGATTCAACATGTTGGGCTTTGAAATCTCTTCCACGTACAAGTCACGGTGTTTTTTGAGCCTTCGGGTCAGACAGAAGAGTGACAGGTCTATAGAGAAGTGTCAGGAAGCTCTCTACTCTAAATGACCTTAGCATTATAAAAAAATGGAAAAAAAACCCACCAAGTTCTATGTAAGAGAATTTAATGATGGTATTTTATTTTAAGATCCTTCTAGACCTAGGATGTGAGCAAGATGAAACACTCAAGGTAATTTCTTTTTGGAAGTTTCTTAAAACTTCAAATGTATTTTTAACTGAGACATCAAAACATAAAAATTGTATGTATTCATGGAGTATTATCAAAGCTTCAATATATGTATATTCAATGCATGTATATATATGAGTATGCATGCATGTATATAGATGAGTATATGTATATTCACTGTATGTATATATTATGTAATATTTAAATCAGGTTAAACATACCTAGCTTTTGAAAGCATCTTTTTAAATAGCAAAACTATTCACCATTTTTTGTTTGTATATACCTATAAGGTAGATGTTTCCAGAATCCCAAGTGGGAATCATCTCAAATCCTCACTGCATCTGTGTCTATGATACCCTCCCAAGCTGTGGCCTCCTGAATGACTCATGGTGGATTTTGTGTGAATTCAGGTTCCCTGGATTCATTTGACGCTTTCCAGGTTTACTGAGAAGACAGAGGCATCAATGATGCTGAGCTCCCAGATTGTTACTGCCCAGTGAGCTTCTGCCAATGACCTTTTCTGTGAGTTTGGTCCACTTGATTAGTTTTGCTTGATTAGTTTTGTTTCTTATCTGTAAAATGGGACAGAAACTTCTTTTTTTAAGGATAATGAAGATGGCTTAAGAAAATATATGACTGATAGATAAAATATGCTCAAGAAAAGATACCATTTCTTTCCTCTGCCCAGCCACACACCTTGAACCTGATTTTGTTTGTCTAAGCACTGGTATAGGTGGTTCGTCTGCAGCTAGGTAAATTGTTTATTTCATCCATGGTTGTTTTAAACCATGGTAGATGTTTGACAGCTGACTCTGCAGCATGGGGTGAGAGGTGGAGGCTATGTCACACTCATACTCTGACCAACTTCAAGCTACCAAGATGTTTGGCTGATCGCAGAGTTCAGAAGAAGGGAGCATCACTGATTTTTCCAACCTCAGTAGACCAAGGAGTCAATATTAGGGATGGACCATTTCAAAGGAATGAGGAAAGCAAGAAGATAGAGCTCGATAAAGACAAACCAGAAGAAAGCAAAGCAAAGAAGGAAAGAACAGAAAAGAGAAAAAAAAAGAGGGACCTTGTATACTACCCTGTTTGATCATTTCATTTTGCAGAGGAGAAACACTGAAGACAAATGGAGAAATAAACTTCCTAAGGTCACCTTTCAAAACCATGGCAGACTCAGATACCAAGGGCTTGATGTGTGTGATCAAGGAACAAGGACTCCAGAGAGGAAACTAAAGTTGGTGAGTGGAACTGAGTACAAAAGACCATAGTTTGAACCAAATGAAACACTATCCTGTTGTTAAGTCTATAATACTACCATGACTTCTCTGGAGGAAGCTCTCATTCAGTTGCTTTAAACTCAACGAGGCATGAAGGCTTGAAGATTGGCCTTGAGGAGTAGGCAGTCTATGTGGTTGGAGAAGGACTTGGACCTTCTGAGCCTCTCCTATCTCTAATTCTGTGATGGAAGGGCCTGCCGTTTGTTCCTTAGCTGTCACATGGGAACTAGAAGCACTAACCTGCAGCTACAAGCAATTAACATGCACAATCTTGTGAGAATTGCTGAGGAATCTGGCACAAGTGCACTGTGATTTCTCCCTCTGGCATTTGTTTTGCAAAGGGAATAATTTCTGTTGTGTTTCAGGTTTTATTCCTTGTGATGTCAACATGCATTTAGACCAGATGGTCCAACCGTCTCAGGAAATTCAGGACTGCAGATCCTTCTTTTCCAAATTGAAAAGCTCTGCATCCATGTTAATGATACCAGACTCTTGTTTGTCATGGTACTATGCAATTATTTTGAGAGAGAGAAAAAAAACAATAACAATAACAACAGTTTTAGGGAGCCCCCAATTCACTTGAAATGGTCTCTGCTTTCCCAGAGTTCATTGTATCTCCGGTAGGTAATCAAATAAACCTTTCCTAATACCTCTAAATTAGTTTTCCCTCATTTGTAAAGTGCTAACAATGAGCTACTTTCACTATCATGTAAAGAGAAAGAATATGTAAGTTTGCATCCAAGCTTTGCCAGCTACAAGTCCAGAAACCTCAGGCTATGGACATAACACCTCAGAATTTCAGCTTCGCATTTGAAAAAGGAAAGGATAAAGATAAGATAAATGAGGTTTCAGGGGCCATTAAACAAGATGGTACATGTTGAGTACCCAACCTAACCAACACTTTTTAAGTCTTATCAATAATTTTTATAAGCAGAATTAAGAACTTGCAACCCCATTATGTACATAGGGACAGTAATACTCATAAAGAATTAGCTAGCCTAAAAGTACACCAGTGTGCTAAGATTCAAGTCCAGGTCGACCTAACTAGATACTTGATTCTCTGTGAGGACACATACTTAGCAATCGTATTTCATCAACAATATCAAAGCATGTGCTAATACTTGTACGAGGAAGTGGCGCTGTAGCTCAAGTGGTAGAGCGCTCGCCTTGAGCTGAAGAGCTGAGGGACAGCGCCCAGGCCTGGAGTTCAAGCCCCATGACTGACAAAAAAAAAAAAAAATTCGCTTAATACTTGTACGAATTGTCCTTTCCTCGTATCTTTGTGACTGTGGGTCTCTGAGGTGATAGAAAGACAGGTAGCAGACCAAAAAGCCTGGCACACTATGCTATGTGGTTGAAGTATTTTTTTTAGTCCACAGAATTCCAGGAAGTTGGAATTATATTTTTCTTAAAAGGAAAGGGTCATAAACATCAATTAAGGAGTCATCTCAAAATGAAATGAATTTCCAGCCTTCAAATGATTGCTATTCACATTATGGATAGCTACCGAGAATGGTAAGAGGCCCATTGTGAAACCACACTGTGTTCTGTCTTCCAGGGCCTGTGATAATAGTTCTTGAACTGGTCTAAGCAATTTATTTATAGGGGAGAAAAAAGTATTCTGATGAGAATCATTCTCCAGTTTGACAATTTTATTTTAGTGTGACTTGATCTACTTTAAAGCCTCCTGGGAAATTTATGCTACATTTCACTTCTCCCCATGTCATCCTGTTAGCTATTAGATGGCTAATTCGTTTCATGAGATATGCCAATGTGAGAAGCACTTGGCTCATATTAGGAGTAGAATTTCACCACTCAGTGGTCAGATCTTTTATGATTGAGACAGGAGAGGAATCCAAACACAGCAGCCAATGAAAATGCGCTCTCATCACCTGCAATCACTGCTCTTGCATTTCTAATGGAAGTGGTCTCACTTAGTACTGATCAGGCAGCTGTAATTTATCCTAGAAATACTAATGTACTTTGGTTTGGGAGTTGAGACTCTGAGAAACCTCTCTCTCTCTCTCTCTCTCTCTCTCTCTCTCTCTCTCTCTATATATATATATATATATATATATATTATATATGTATGTATGTATGTATATAATATATTCTCTCTCATTTTTCCTTTCTTCCCCTTCTCCATTCCTCTTTCTGTCTCACACTTTCCTGTTTTTTACCCTGCAGATTTCCTTATAGAAAAGAATTAAGAATTAAAATTAAAGCATATCATGAAAATAGCAATGTGTGAAAAAAAATTAAAAATCTCTGTTTATTAAGGAAATTCACACACCAGATTGTCAGATAATTCTGGATCCTAAATTTCTAATTTATCATCTACACATTAACCACACAGCTTCAAAACAGAGGATAAATCTACTCAAATCTTTTTGTCTTTAGGTATCAAATGAAATTTCACAGGGAGTGTTTGCCAGAGATGATTGCAAATACGAATGAAGAGTCTTAAAAACATAAGGACAAGTGCTAGAGATCTTTTAAGGAAATACAATGCCTTCACTTTCTGTCAAGTAATAAAACAAAATAACAGAAGGGCAAGATGAAGGTTAACTAAAACAAAGTTCATTTTTCAGATGAAAGATCTCTGAGAAATGAGCAACATACATTTTCAAATGTCTCATTCCCTTCTTGATCAAGATTTTTACGGGAGGAGATTTGTGCAGGGGAAGACAAGCTAAACTCTGGTCTTAAGACATTCGTGTAGAACCTGAAATTGAGAACCTCTCTCTGTACATTTGAGTCTACGAACTTATTTCCCTCTCTCTTTCTCACTGTGTGTGTGTGTGTGTGTGTGCGCGCGCGCGCGTGTGCACGCATGTGCACAAGTATACCCATTCGAACCTACAAAAGAGAAAGCCCTTGGACAAACGAGACTGAACTTCACACTTGCCCAAGGGCAGAGGTTGCCTATGAGAAGAAAAATAAACCACAAAACCAGAGAAAACTTAGTGTTCTAAACTTACAAGTTCTTTTGGGACCTTAGATAAATGATCTAACTCTATTTGGCCTTTGTAACCCACCTCATAAAATAAGAATCTGATTGTGTCTTTCCTGACTGTCCAATTAGCCACTTTAGCTCCCCAGAAATAAAATGGGAATAATATACAGAGAACATTATGTATGTAATGTCCACTGCATTCCTGAAGTTGATGATGGCATAGACCAAGATGGTTCCAGGCTTAGCCATCAGCCATGTGGGAAGCTAGAAGTGAGTAGTCTGAAGTCAGAACTGGGTTGATGGAAAGGAGACTCCTAAAAGATGATCAGCAAAACAAGGTATTTGTCTTAAGGTAAGAAAAGCTCTGCCTTTGAGTTGCCTAGGAAATGGAACAATTCTGAAATCATCTATTCAATCATGTTTTCTATTTTACGATGAATGAAATTGCATGCTATGAACTACCCAGGATAGGAAATGGATTGAAGACATAGTCTCTAGACTCCCAGTAGTTAGGACTTGGTATCTGCTTGGTTGGCCAAACATACATGTTTGATGATGATGATGATGATGATGATGATGATGATGATGATGACAACCCCACCCCCAAAAATTGAAAGCTACTACATGTAAAAGAGTACCTATTAGTAGTATTGAATGTGCCCTGGACTTCTACTGTAGGGTAGTAATACAGATCTCAGACTCCATTTGCAGGCTGCAGCTGTCACTGGTCTCTTAGCCTTGATCACTATTGGTCCACAATGTGGGTGGGAAGGTTTCCAAGGTGATTGTCTTGCATTCTTGAAACTAGGTCAGGTTAGACTAGGTCAAGAAGTCATTAACAAAATGATGTACATTGAAACACAAGTTCCATGAGTATGCCCTCATGCCCCAGAAGACTACCATTTAAGAGAAAATCCAGTTTAACGGTGTGAATATGAATTCTCCTGACAGGCTAAATATTTGTACCTGAGTTGTTGGAGGTATTTTGGAAGTTATGGTCTTTTAAGGAGTAAGGCTATGAAATGGTTCTGAAGACATATTCCCAGGAGACACCAGGGCCCTGGCTCCTTTCTACCTGGCTTTCTGCTTCCTGTGAAGAAGCTCCTCCATGACACATTGTTCTATCATAATGATGCTCTCCTCAAGGACAGGAGGTCAAGTAAAATCATGAGACAAAATAAGATAATACTTTCCTTCAAGTTGTTTGGTGAGGTATCATGTTTCAGAGATGGGGAAAAGTAGTTTATTTAACCAGAAACCAAGCAAAACACAGAGTAATGTATTTGCCAAGAAAAGCTATGCAGTTAGCCATCTCTAAGCAAATTCTCTGCTCATGCGGGGAACTGGATGGTACAGGGGCGGCTAGATAGGGAAGCACCTGTGACTCATGCCGCAATAGTTCCAAACAAGCAGCAAGACCAAGTATAATGACAGTGTCCACCTCAGATGGAGTAGTAAGGATTTGAGGAGGAAAGGAACATCTATTAGCACGTTTCTAGAGGTGTTTTCTCTCTCCCTTCAGCTGCAAATTGCACTTATTTAGTAGTTCAGAATTTCTTTTAATTCTGTTTGAAGAACTTAAGAGGTTAAGGGTTTGAAATGATAAATGCATTATTAATGTTGCCTCATAGAAATATCCAACTTTATAATTTCTGAAGCAAAAAAATAAAATAAAAGACTAACAGGTTTTTACTTACTCCCCTACCTCGCCAGTAAATTAACCTACAGGACTTGTGAGAAATGTATAAATTAGACATTATTAGAGAAAGTAATTATAAACCAATAGCCATTAGCAGGATTGATGTATGTATGTTTAATTTAGGGGTTTGGTTTGGTCCTAAACCTTATACATCTGGAAGGAAGTTACAAGCAAAAAGGAATGAGAAATTGTGGATGGACTCTTAATAGGAAGGGCACAGACTTCTATGTGGTCTAACGTGGCTTCCCACACATCCATGTGGCACTAACAGAAGGTAATGCACACAGTAACACACTGCATGGCCTGGGTTAAAATTCACCTATGAATTTTCACATAAGCAAACTTGAGCTTCATCTTTGTTTATTTCTGGGAACTGATAGAATCACCTTTCAAAGATTTCTTTTTTAGTGAGAGTTAACAGACATTGTATAGGCAAAGTTAAGCATTGATATGGAATAAATAAGAGCTATTAGTGTTATTGTTAAATTTAGAATTAAATTAATATTAGAATTAGCATATTAGGACTATCATTAACAATCATTGCTACTGTTATTATAGTACTAGAGCTTTTGTAATTTAAAATATAATACAATATGTGCTGAGTGCTGGTGGCTCACACCTATAATCCAAGCTACTCAAGAAGGTGAGATCTGAAGATTGCAGTTCAAAGCCAGCTTAGGCAGGAAAGTCCATGACACTCTTACTTCCAATTAATCACAAAAAAAAAAACCAGAAGTGAAGGTGTGGCTCAAAGTGGTACAGCATTAGCCTTGCCCCGTTCATAAGGAAATAAAAAAACTTGGAAAAATTATATTAAGCGAAGCAAGCCAGATCCAAAGAAACATAGGCTGCATCATTTCCCTCATTTGTAATAACTAGAATATGTCTATGATATTCTTAGCAGAAGATCACAATAGCTCAATAGCTAGGTACATATGACCATATAAAATGAAGCTTATCAAAATGAACTCCAAGAAAGGGAAGCAAGAGGATTTTATAATGTACTATTTGCAGTTATTTTTTCTTTCTTCTTTTCTTCTTTGGCTTATGCCGTGTTGTCACTGTTTTAGATTTCTGTACACTTTGTCTTATATATAGTTATACCTGATTTGCAGACGGGAAGGGGGAAAGGGAATCACAGAATGGGCAGGACAAAGACAATGCAACAGTGACACTCACTAGATACTATGTTGGAAATGAACTTTACAACTTGGTGGGGAGGGAAGTCTGGGGTGGGGGAGGGGAGAGTGGGAGAATACGAGGAAGGGGTTAGCACTGTTTAAAAAGAAATGTACTCATTACCTAACTTATCTAACTGTAACCCCTCTGTACATCACCTTTACAGAAATAAAAAGCTCTAGGACAGAACCCAGGCCCTGAGTTCAAGCCCCACAACTGACTAAATAAAAAAATAGATAGATAGATAATAAATTTAGTACAATACTTTAATGCAGGATCCAGTGGTCAGCTGGAATTTAGATGAATAAAACAGTTTACCTGACATGATAAGATTTGTCTTTAGTGTAATGAATAAATAAATAAATAAATAAATAAATAAATAAATAAAATTTCTCCTCTACTTTTGTCAATATATGTCTATAGACTTAAATCATTTCAAGGGGAAAGCTCAAATTCTTTGTCTAGTTCTTACTCTAGCTTTCTTTTTGACCAGAGTTCACCACCAAATGTTCACTATGATTTTCTTAGGAGGACTTCATGTATTTCCTAGCTACGGACAAAATTCTTAGTTATTGTTCTTGTTAATGAATGGAGTTCCTCTGGCCATAACAGTATAAAAGCTAGTGTGTTTATATAGCAGGTATTGGGTTTTGAGATTGTCATTCCAGGGAAATCACTCTATATCTGGAAAAATAATAGAGCAAAGATATTTTCAGCTTTAGCAAGTAGAGGAAGATGATGAAACTTGAGAGAAGCCAGACACATGATGTAAGCCTTACACTAACCCTGGACGTTCACTTAGGTGTTCATTAAACTGTGGCTTTGGAGAATAGAAACCATGCAGAAATCTCATGGAACAAAGGAACAGAGAATTAGAATTTAGAGCTGTAGAAATAACTATAATTTGTGCCACAGGTTATCAGAAGGACAGATCTGTGTTGTAAGATCCAAAAGACTCTACAGTAGTTGACCATGGTTCATTGGTCAGGAGTTGGCTATAATCATGCTGAGAGAGGCTCCAAGTCATAAGAGAGAATGATTGCTTTAGAATCAGTTGATACAGGTATCAGAGACCAACACTGACTTTGCTGAGCCAATGAGGCCTTTGGCTGAGAGCCCATAAAGGTCATTCTTCCAGCCTGAAGTCCTCATTGCTATGGTAAAGGCTGTAGTTACAAGTAGAGATAAACCAGTATATATTTTCTCTAATAAATAAAAAAATCCTACTTATGAAAAGGATTTGCCAAAAACTAACTCTCTACAATACTAAAATTTTAACTTCTAAATGAGGAAAACACAGGCCACACTATTTTTCTATAATGTCCAGTGTATAGTTGAAACCAATTAAAACTCAAATGGGGTATGCTCTTATCCCCCCACTAGGAGGGCCATTGTTAAAAAGATAAAGAAGAATACAGGCTAGTAAGAATATGTAGAATCAGAACTTCCATATATTTTTTGTTGGAAGAGCATAATAATGTATTTATTTTCAGAAACGTTTTGCCAGTTCTTTAAATTTGTAAGCTGAGAATTACTATATGCGCCAGAGATTCTCCTCCTAAAATTTATACTCTAAAATAAGTGGAAAAATGTATACCTTATGAATTGTAATATCAGTAATATTTATGATAGGTAAAGCACAGAAAAAAATTATAAGTATTTTCAACTGATAAAATATAATGGATAAACAAAATCCAGAATTTCTCTACAATAAGATATTATTTAGCAATTTAAAAATGAGGTGATAGTGCTATAATATAAATGGAATTTGAAACCATTATTCTAAGTAAAAAAGGAAATATATATATATATATATATATATATATATATATATATATATATATATAGCTACACACAGATAGTTTACACAGAGCTCTAAAAAGAGATTATAAAAAGAGAAAGAGTAGTAGGGCTGTGTTTGGTCTGGTTAAGGGAGAATGAGGTAGATAGGAGTCATTGTTAATGGACACAATTTATTTTAGGGTTGATGAAAATATTCTAAAATTAGATAATTGTTATATTTTTAGAAGTCCATGTATAGACTAAAAACTGATAAATTATACACTTCAGTGCAGTAAATTGCGTATCTAAATTATAACTCAATAAATATTTTATTTAAATAGAGTTCCCGTGAACTGTGGCACAAAATTAAGTGGTTTAATGTATATGGCACTGAAGTATCAAGAGCAAAGAGATAATGAGACATTATCATTTGTACATTATCATTTGAAAATAACAAATCACAAATGTCTCCACAAGTTGGTGAAAACTAGCGAATGTGTCTAAAATCCTCAGAGAATCTAAACAAGATAGATAGATGTATAAGAAGAGAGCTGTACCTGAAAACATCCTTTTCTATCTGATGATAACCAGAGTCAGAGGCATCTTGAAACGGCCAGAGAAGAAAAGATTTAGCAGGTAACAGAGATGCATATTATTAATGGCAGTGTCTCATTAGAAAGAACGGAAGCCAGGAAATAATGGAACAGGGTCTCTAAAAATGTTACAAAGGAAACTGTCAGCATAGATTTCTATATCTAACAAAAATGCACCTCAATAATGAGCATTTAATAAACAAAAGCTGAGGGCCTTTGGCATGAATAGACTTTCACCACAGAAACTTGATCAAGAAAGATCTTCAGGATAAATAGAAATGCCATCAGATGGAATGTCAGAACTTCCAATGAACGATGTTGATCAATGGCAGTGAGGGGATGGAGAAAATAAAAGGGGCTCTGTCGGAGGGGAATGGTACCCGATGGAGGGAGTTGGGCTAACAAGTGAAGGATGAATTTGGTCAAAATAGTTTTTTCCCATAGATGTAAATAGAACAATGAAACCTGTTGAAATTGTTTTAAGAACAGAGAAGGGAGTAAGAGAGACTGACAGAGAGGATGACATTAACCATATTACATTGTATACATGTGTGAAAGATGTCAAAATAACATCTCCTTATGCAACTAATATATGGGAATACGTTTTTTAAAAGAATTTTAGAGCATGAAAAAATAACAATCACCAGAAATGTCAATGTGTAGGCAAATGTAAAAGATAGCATTTTGTTGCTTCCTCGAAACTTGAAACTACAAATGGTAGCCAAATAGCACTACTTGTTTTCAACTAAACTGGTGGATTATTTACTCCCAAACACAGGACCTTCTTATAACATGATGTATATTTGGATGTAGTGAGCTTTGCCTCTTTTTGCTCCTCTCTTGGTCTTGGGGGCTCCATTGTCAGATCTGTTTCCAGGTAGGTGGCAGAATGGTGCCCAACATGTCCAGATTTAATTATTCTTGAAGGATCTAACATCTGTAGAGGACAGAGTGTCCCTTGTCTAACAGTTTTAGCAAGATATTGGGTTACAAATTAGGAAACTGGAATAAAACATTTGATCAAGATAGTTATTTTACATATTGGGCTGCTTGTGGATTGCTTCTGCCTTGTAGAAATCACACAAATTGAGAAAAAAGGAAGGGATAATCCTTCAAGGACAGGAGGATTGCTGTTTCCCAAAGAAGATCAGAGATGGACCATGCAGAAAAGATGGAAAGAAACGGATCACAAAAAAAACTATTGCAAAATTAAATGAAATAGTATGTTTAAGCTCTCAGTACAGATAGAGGATTAAGTTCTCAATCATTCATCACTTTTATAATTGTCAATCACAAAGAAGAGAGTGTCACCTTCTTATTTGTCATACACATAAGGAAGACACACCTCTAAAGATTTTAAATGATGTCTGAACAGCTCTATTATTTGTTTTGTTTTTTTCTAGCTCTTCTCAGTTCTCCACAACCTGGATACTCCACTCTCCACCAACATGCTATTTTACAAAGTGAGTCAATGTTTATCTGAACAACAAATGAATACATACTATCTTGGCATATGGAGTCACACTTGTTTACCTCAAATGTACCTGCTCAAGTGCTGTCAATTACAGTAGACTTCATTTTTAGAAAACATAGCCCTCGCATTCTAATCTCCCCTTTAGAGCTTATTTCCAAGGAGATATACAGCACAGGAAAGTAATGCTGAGTCTAGATTCCAAAATCTCTATTTGGGGCTAGTTTCCTGTGAAGGGAAACATTTGTCATGGCCCCAGATGGAGGTGTAGGGAGAGGCTAGAGGCAGGAATCATGAGTGCAATGCACTGAGACTCTGTGCACTTAGTATTGATCAGAATGCCCTTGCCACATTAAACCCATATCCTCATTTACTGTACATCACTACCTGAGATCTAGATGCCTACTGGTGATAGAGAAAGAGGGATAGAGAGAGAAAGAGAGAGAGAGAGAGAGAGAGAGAGAGAAAGAGAGAGAGAGAGAGAGAGAGACAGAGACAGAGACAGAGACAGAGACAGAGACAGAGACAGAGAGACAGAGAGACAGAGAGACAGAGAGAGACAGAGAAACAGAGAGAGACAGAGAGACAGAGACAGAGATAGAAACAGACAGAGACAGAAACAGAGAAAGAGAAAGAGAAAGAAAGAAAGAGGCAGGCACAGACACAGACATACACACACAGAGGGAGAGCAGGGGGGAGGATTTTTCTTTAAAAAATAAGCTCCATCAGTAGGTATTTCATTTTCATTACTTGATCACCGTCATCTCAGGCAACTCAAGCAATCACCCACAGCAAACAAGGAAGCATATCATGAATTGTGGTTTCTGGAGATGTATTTCCTACCTTGTCGTCCTCGATAGAGATTAATTTCACTCTGGCATAGTAAGTTCCACTGATGACAGAATCATTTAGCCTCCTTGCTTAAGGCCAAAAAGGGAAAGAGAGGAAACTACAGAGCACACAGACAACTTTCTGAGACCCCCTTTAAGCCTGACTTTATTGTCCTATCAGATTGTTTTTAACCCCAGGTGTTATAATTCACAAACTCCTCCAATCAGAGAAGCATAAACATTTGGAAGAGATTCTAGATCTAGGAGACAGATCAAAGAAGTACATTTTCCTATCATGGCAACTTAGTTAACATAATGAAACAGTAGTTACAGGATAAATTACATTCCCCAAATTTCATATAGTGAAGCCCTGGCCTGCGTTTCTTTAGAATGTGTTCATATTTGGGCACCAGATGATTTAAGAGGCAATTAAGTTAAATGTGGGCAATTTGTTAGGGTGAGCCTGAATCTGATTGGAGGAAATTGGCATACAAGACATCAGAACACCGTGTGAATACACAGGACAGGCTAGCAGAGGAAAGATTGTGAAAGAGCTCATCCACAACTCAAAGGCAGTAGCCCTGGAAGAGGGCAAAATTATTAATACTTGACCTTGAACTTTCAGGCTCCTGAACCATGAGAAAATTTTCTGAGGGTTAAGCCAACATATCTGCTATAATCTGTTAGGGCAGCTTTAGTAAACTAACACACTAGCTATTGAATATGGAGTACTTACAGAGTTTTAGTCACTCTACTAAATGTTTCCCTAAATGCCTCACTGAAGTCTATTGGCAGTCTTCACCATGGTTATACATTGATTTGTTTTAAAAAGGAGAAGACTGGATTTGAGATACATTGAGTAACCTGTTCAAGACTAGGATGAGAGTGTATATTTCTAATAAGATTCTCTTACTGTTGACTTGAAATTTTCTTTGGAATATGTGAACATAATGGAAACAAAACTCAAGCTCCATTCAGCAGTCCTGGTGTTCTCCAATATTTACTCCACCAACATCCTGATTAGTATGGCAGATTCTTGCTTAAAACTTTTCTTATATTCTTTGTAACTGTACTCTTTCATTCTTCACATCTAATCCATCATGACTGTTTTTTTTTAACTTCATTGTCTCACAGAATAGCACAATGGCTAATAATACAAAAGTATTCACGTGATAGAAGTAGAATTGGTATGCTTACAGTAACAGATTATGTGGGTGTCAGGGTACATTGCAAGGAGGGTCAAAGATTACAACAAGATTTTCATTCATGGCAATCGAAAGAATTCTAGGGGAATTCCAATGAGATCATCCCTAAAGTTGCCCGCTGGAGCATGTAATCCTTCTCCATCCATTTAGATCCATGCCTCTCTCTGCCTTCCATGCCCAAGGGAACTGCTCTGGACCAGACCTTCGGCTATCATTGGTTAGTACAATGTCTCCCTAGCCTCTCTTCCCCTGCTCTAATTCACTTCCCATTGTGTAGCCTGAGTAATCTTAACAGCACTTGAAACCCCTCATGGACTCTCCCACAGGATAAATGTCTAGTGTATGACCTGCATGATCTCATGGACTTTCCCCTCTAACTTATAACCAGACAGAGACACAAGGGAAAGCAGGTAGCTAATTTGACCAAGGTTGCAACTCGATCATGGCTCCATGAATTGTTTTCCTGCCACATTAAGTCACGTTCCAGGAAGCCTTACTATAAGACAACAGTGGAATACACATCCCATCCTAGGTGTGGCGGAAATAGTACTAGGTAGAACTCCTAGAAGCCAGGTGTTACCTCTGACCATGTGTCTGTCTTAATTGTCTCATAAAATTTAGCCTTTATGATACAGACCTCTGTGTTTTCCTCATATATCATAAGGAAATTACAGAACTCCTTGTCATGTGCTGAGAAGCAATAAGATTTCCAGATGAACTAGGGAATCAGAAGCAGAAGAAAACAACACAGACATGTTGTGGACAATGCAAGAAAAACACTGATACTAAAATGGAATGTGTGTATGCATTGCCACAGAAACCAGTGATCAAACAAACTTGGGATTTTTTCCACCCTCTGGGTTTTCTCTATACTCACCCAAGGGATGCTAAATATCAGCCAAACTTTCTCCAGGAACAAAGGAAAGGAGACAGAAACCAGACTTCAGACACACCTCTTCCCATCCAGACTGAGCCAAGATCCATCGAGGAGGCTTTGGCAATGAGGGTTAGGGCAGTTGGAGCCAAAATTTTGCTCTTCCCATCAGTATGGCTGGCCTATACAATCACATTAGGCAAGAATGGTTAAGTGAGAAAAGAACTTCCTACAAAAAGCTAGTCTGATGTTCTATATGTGGTAAATTACCTTGGAAAACAGATTACGAGCATTCTTCTTCCATATGTGAAAACTGCAGCTCAGAGAGGCAAGATAACATGGCCAGTGTCACATCATCAGGAAGAGATGTTCAGATCCTGGCGTTTCTGACTCTAAACCTTACAGTTGTACTGGCATACCTCGATACTGGATGTTATGAGAAGATCTTCTGGACATTTCTGGCCTAAACAAGAGAAACTCTGTCCAAGGCAGATAATCTGGGTAGCTGTTGTCAGGTCACATGACCGTTTCAACATTCAGAAAGGCAGAGCTCAGATTTCAAGGGATCAGCTGACTTACCTGTGAAAATCAGGAAGGATCTAAAAGGCAAAAGGAAGGATCCTGGAATGCCCAAGTGATCCCCTGTATCCAAACCCTGAAGTCTTGATTTATTAATGGCTACAATATCAATCAGTAGGAAGAGATCAGAGCACTTCTAGGTCATTGTTCAAAACTGTCATGCCTGGCCACCCCTAACTCAAAAGGAGGTTGGGAAATAGCTGCACAGTAGATGAAGTTAATAATGAAGACTGGGACTAGATGGAGTTTTGAATGAAGCAACCTATATTCTCTGCCCCTCCTTTGACAGTTACCTCTGTCAGGTTCTCAAATAACGAATGATATCATGCATCTGTAAACATGCCCAACCTAAGGGAAAGTCAGGAAACTGGAGGCTGAGAGAAGGTGGGAAGATATGCATTTATCAGGATGACCAGGGTGTATCTGAGAATGACATAACCATGCTGACAGTTCTCAAATCTGGATGCAAGCTACAGGATGATCCATCACTGGAAACAGATACCCAACTCAGTCACTGACATTAAAAAAAAGGTCAGGAAAAATTGATATGTTTTATTCCATGTTGCACTGAATAAACTAAGTTCTCATAGACTGCAATAGAGAGGATATGATCTGTTCTAAAAGCAAAAACAAACAAACCAAAAAGTTCAAGACAGCTTTTGCAATGGATCTCTTTCGTGGTAATGAAACTTCCTGAGAAGCTTCACCCTCGCCCATCCTCTCCAAGGCATCCTCTGATTGCGTGAATGGTTCTAACATACGCGTCTCTCAAGAGCCTCGGTCTTACTAAATTATCTCTGGAAATTCAGGTTGAAGTCACCCATGTCTGGGGTGACTACTGGTCAGATAAATACACTAAAAAGAACAGAAATGGTGATTAAATTGTAGTTGTGTTTTAGTATCCAATAGATACAGTTGGCATGAATTAATTTCCTAAGCCTGGCCATATCTAGATGTCATCACAAAGCCAGAGACAGGTCCTGGAACCTTGGTGACTCCATCAAATGATAGTCCCCCCCCTACACACACAGCACACATGTACCATTAACCCACTGGTTTTACCAATGTGGCTCCTAGATGACAGAGGGTTTTGCCTCCTAATTGCAGCAGGAGACAGATTCAAGCTCAACAGTAGGAGAAGAAAACCTCTGTTATAGTTACTGTTCCTCCAAGACAGAATGCATTGCTGTGGGAAGCACAGGGTTCTCCAATTCTTACCATAGTTAGGCAATATTTGAAGACTGTGAGACAATTCCTAGCATTTTAAAGAGAAGTGATTTTAAAGGGCTTTTTGTTTCTACTTTTCCCTTATATTTTTAATAAACATGCATTTATTTATTGTGAAGATACTGTACAGAGGAGTTACAGTGACATGGGTAAGGTAATGAGTACGTTTCCTATCGAGCATTGTTACCTCCTCCTTTGTTTTCCCCCTACCATCTGTTCTCTCCTCACCTCCCTAATTCCTCCCTCCCTCCAAGAAGTTGTAAGTGAAGAAAGCCAGGCCCAAAGAAACATAGGTCCCATGGTTTCCCTTATTTGCAATAACTAGTATATGTCTTAGACAAGCAGAAAAGGTCCAAAGCTATGTACATATGACCATATAAGATGATGCTAAGCAAATTGAACCCCAAGATATGGACTCAAGAGGTTTTTGTCTTTGTCATTGTTGTTTTTAATGTACTATGTGATTTCTTTTGTATGTTCTTCCCACAGGGTGTAATCCCTGTTTTCATAATATTTGGTTCTGGTGCCCTTATATTTCTTTTTAATTGCATACCCTTTGAGCCCATTGTAAATCTTAGGAGCAATTAGAGGTGCATGTTCATTCTATAGTTCTTTCATTTCTTCAACTAATATGTTTGTGCCTATGGGTCATGCTATGTGGCAGGTGCTGTAAAAGAAAGTATATGATTGCATGATTTCCATTCCATAAGAAGCTCATAGGGTACTTGATAGTACTATTTAATAGTTATTCTGGTATCCTGAAAGATTGAGAACAAAGTTGTTAGTGAAGACTTTTGAAAAATTTTAAGTTAAGAAAATGCATTTGTTTGAAGCAACAATGCTTGATAAAAGCATACTCATTACCTTGCTCATGTGACTGTAACCCCTCTGTACAGTATTTTCACAATAAAAAATTTATTTAAAAAAAGGCATATATTATCCAGTTTAGACCTCTTGGGTATTTACTAAAGATGGAATATATGTGAGAATCAGTCCTATTCAAGAATGTATAGGTTATAGTACAAGTTTTGATATGAGAACGAATATTTCAATCCCTATGTTTAGTGGAATATTCTATGATATTGAAGAAAAATCACCTAACCTACTCTTAGCTAAAAGAGCGAAGAGTAGCCTGTCAGATTTGTGTGGTGTCAACCTGGTTTAATACATTTTTAGTTCAGATTAAGGATATTGTTATTAACACGCATGAAATATTTGTCATGCTCAGACAACTCCCAAGATACTTTAGATGTTTGTCCCACTCAATCCCCAGCTTACAAAGCAAGTGTTAACAGCATTCGTTTCAGGCATAAGGAAATTAAAAGACAAAACCAATCCATTCCTTGAAAAGACACAGAGCCACAAAGTGGCAGAGGCAGGATAGGAATGCAGGTTTGCTGGAGTCTGGAAAACATGAGACAGTATTCTTTATGACCTTCTAGTCTGCTCTGGATGATAGCACTCTGATTTGTTCTTGCCATTAGGATCCTGCAATACCCAAAACACCAAGTCTTAGATCTCAGCTTAATGTGGAGTCATGTGTGTCTATGAAGTCTTTGTCAGGAGAGCAGGAGGTGAACTGATACTGGCCACCATTCCCATCCTCATCTCCCAAGCATGACTGCCACCTCCTGCCAACTGAAACAACACTAAGAATGGAACCGAGATAACTAATCTCAAGACCCATCCCACCAGAGACTCCCACAGCACTGCCAAGTGCAGGAGCTGTGATAAGGAGCTGGAAAAATCTCTCACAATGAAGGTTACACCCAAATCAGAGAGTAGTCAGCCCCAGAACTCAGAGAGTGGGAGACAGTGCCAACTGCGCTTTCCAAAGGGTCTGGTTGAGGCACAGTCTTTGTAAAGCCAGCTGCTGAGACAGGAGAAGCCAAGGTCCCTTCTAGATGTGGCATTTGACTGGTCCTCCTAAAATTCTGTTCCTCAAACACCTTCATCTCATTTGCCAGCTACAGAGAATTTGTTTCCAGAATACTCATTGCTATGTCTCAGCATTTTGCTATTGGTGGTTCTTGTTTTCTACTACTTTCTTTCTGTTTTTTTTTTCTTCTCTTTTATTCCGTGATACTAGGGATTACATTTTTCATTTTTCACTGGTACTAAGGACTGAACCCAGGGCCTCCTGCTTACTAAACAAATGTTCTTCCACTTAAGTCACACCCCAGTCCCTTTGCTTTTCAGAGAGAGTCTGAGGCAGCCCCCAACCACACACTCTTCCTACCTCCACTTACTGAGTAGCTGGAATTATAGGCATGCACTACTATAACCTTTCTTACTACCTTCTTTCTTATTACTTTTTCTTTTCTAACTGGAGAAAATTCATTCTTTAAAATTGATTAAATATAGCACTTTACCCAGGAAGCTCTCCATAATTCATAATCCCTAACACTCTAGTCATTCAGATGAGAACATCTTTAGTTCCTCTCTCCAGGGCAGTCGCTCTACCTTGGGAATACGTCTATCAGTAACACTCTTCACATTACATTAAAGTTGTTTTTAGCTTCCTCAATGGACTGCTGTCTATTTGAGAACAGAGACTATTCCTCCTTGGATTCACAAAACATGGTAAAAATAAACATCACACTGCAGACACAGTAAATACTGAACAAACAGACATGGGAATATACCAATAAACAAACTGATGAGCTCAGATTAATTTCTTATACAAATCTTGGCTTAGTAGCTGAATTCATGCACTAATAATTCATCTTGTATACCTTGTCTCAAGGCTGATTAATGGGATCCGGTATAGAAAGAGTGGGTCCTGGTGCAGAGGCTGAGGGGAAACTCACAGAGATGATCCAACTCAACTCTTCTTTGCATACCTGGGAAACAAAGTCTCTCTCTCCACCTCAAGCCTTTATGCACCCTGTCTTTGGCATGGATTATTATCATCTACCATGGCCACCCATCCTTCTCCCCTTCAATTAACTCCTCACCCCGCTGTCTCTCAAGTTTCCAGACTCTTCCCCTGTGTCAGTGGGCACCGAGTCAGGCTCCTTTGTCATCTGTCTTCACCTGGATATGTCCCCTATGTAGCAGTCCCTGCCTCAGGAATACCTTTGTAGTTAGATCTGCATGGGCCCAGGTAAATTGAGGGGATGGGTGGCGTTGGGAAGGATTGGAAGGCATGACAGAGCAGTTGACATAGATCAGGGTGCATTCATTGTACTCACGACAGATATGTTGAGTCCACTTTTGTTTTACTTTTTGCTCTATTAAAGAGTTGGTTTAAAATCTTTTGTTCGACTGCTTAAAGATTTTTTTTAAATTATATTACTAGGTCTACCGTGAAACAAAAACCAAAGAATACCTTTGTAGATAATGCTAACTTTGTGCATGAGATTAGATGCTTCCAGTAAGAGGAACCATAAAAATGCCCTCCATTTCTAATGAGGACTTAATTCAGTGATGGGCCTGGGGGGAGCCCTCAACAGATTCTTGTTGAAAAAACTGAGGCTAAGGATGTCACTAAGAGGACAAAGCTTTCTCTGCTCATGCAAGGCCCTGGGTTCTATCTCCAGCATTATAAGGAAGAAAGCAAGGAAGAAAGCATTCATCTCTTGAACAATTCACTGAGTGGATGGATAAGAGCATCAATGAGCAGAAGCAAAGATTTGCCAGACTGAGGCTGGGAAGGTGGCTCAGTGGTAGAGCACTTGCCTTGCATGCTCGAGGCCCTGGGTTCAATTCCTCAGCACCACATAAGAAAAAAAGCCGGAAGTGGCGCTGTGGCTCAAGTGGTAGAGCGCTAGCCTTGAGCTGAAGAGCTGAGGGACAGTGTCCAGGCCCAGAGTTCAGGCCCCACGACGGGACCCAAAAAAAAAAAAAAAAGATTTGCCAGACCACCCAAGCCACAAATCAAAGCCTAGTTAAAACAAATATTGGCATATTGTCCTTTTACTGGCTCTCAGGCTGCTTTGTTTTCTTGCTTTGCTCTGAATGGCCACTTAACTGCCTTTCTCATAGGTTTTCCACAGTCTTCTCTTCCTCTAGAGCCTAGACTAAACATCTCACTTGCATCACCCACTTTTAATTCATCTTGGAGGAAGTGTACTCTCTCTTGAACTTACAACTTGGAATCTGATTGGGGAGTGTTACTCTGTACTGCCTTGGAGACACAATGTCACTTTGAAGAGGTTCAAAACAGGTGGTGTTCCTTTTTTGCCCTTTCTTCCTGGTGCTTGCGGTATAGAACCTACTATAGAATGGGATTTTTTGTTTTGTTTTGTGTGCTGGCCCTGGAGCTTGAACTTCTAGCATTATACCGCATGAGCCACAAAGCCACTGCCAAAGTTTTTGGTAGTTTAGTAGAGACAAGAGTCTCAGACTTTCCTGCCAAGGCTGGTTTCAAACCATCATCCTAAGATCTCAGCCTCCTGAGAAGCTAGGATTACAGGTGTGAGCCACCAGCACCTGGCTAGAGTAATTTTACACTGTTCATGTTCATTCTTGTGGGTATCATGAGTAAGTGGGCAGCAAGACTTTGGGATTCACTTTTGAAGACAAAGAGATCTCTAGCTCATATGTATTCTAAGGATTTAGTGTATAAAAAATAATTACTAATCAGCCTTTTTTTTCTTTTGAAGACCATATTTAAGTGTGTTTTGTTTCTTCCCCCCCTTCACTGTAAGAGAGGAATAAGGATAAATCTGGGTAATTATATTTTACACATTGCTTAGCATTTAGAATTGACAACTACTGATTATCTAAGGCATGGTGTGTCTTTAAAAATAATTCACAACACAAAAGTAATAATTGGGTATAATTATAAAACCAGTTGATATGGTCACAGCTCAGCCTTAAGTTTACACATGTCAATTTCTGCTTTCCCCTTTGTGTACCTATCCCCTCCCCAAAATAAGAGGTGGATAGGTTAGCGTTTCTCTGGATTTCTGCCATCAAGACACATATCACACACACCACAGATCACTCAGGGTGGTTCAGTCATTCAAATGGTTAGTATTTACTGAGCACCTATTAGAGGAGCGAAAGACTTTCTAGTGGAGAAGTAGGCATTTGTCAGTGACTGTATGAATGTGTGGAAGGTCAAGGTATTTTGCTAGACTGTAAAAGAGAGATTTGGTTAGGGAGGCCAGAAAAACTAACAAAATGGACTAATCCTTCGTAGCATGAGCTTGTATTAATTAGGATTCTCTAAAGATATAGAACCAAAGGGATAAGTGGAGGCCATAGTTGTTTTAAGGAATTGATTGGTTAGCCCAAAGTCTTTGGGGTAGATTTAAGGAAGTCCAAAGGCACTCTAGAGTGAAATTCCTTTTGTCTTCAAGTAAACATTTTTGTTTTTGTTTTTTTAAGTTCTCAACCTGTCAGATGAGGTTCACCACATTAAGGATGGCAGTCAATCTGCTTTAGTCAAACATCTGCAGTTTTAAATGTAAATTTCATCTAAAAGATACACATGCAGCAACATTAAGACCCCTACTTGGCCAAATATCTGGGTGATATGGCTCACCAACTTGATGTACAAAATTAATGACAATAGGGGCACCTATAAAGGAGAGAAGGAGGCAGGGAAAACTGTAAGGAGTGGGAAGAAAGGAAATGATGGGAGAAGAGATGGGCTGGGGGGTGATGTGGCCACATAAGGCCCCCTGGGCTGTGTCACAGACAGGGATCTCTGCGCCACAAGCAGTGAAATCTTTCAGGGTTATGAAGGAAAGGTCTGGCATCACTGCACTGCGAGTTCAGTATGCAAGTCTGGAAGGCTGCTCCATGAAGTGGATCAGAGTAGAAGTGACAGTTTCAGGTGGTGATGAGGACAGGAAGACAGGGAGAAGAAGAAGGCGGAGAGAGATGCCTGTGTAGTTATAAAACAGAAGCACTGGATTGTAGAGCTGACAAAATGATCACCTGACATCCTCAGTCTTACCTGTGGAAGTCTACCTCCTGATGAACTCAAGTCCAGCAAATGAATACTCGTTCATCCTGGAGGAAGTGCCTGGGACGAGAGGTAGGGTTCTGAATGAATGGAGATCATGCTCAACCCTCTCATTTGCATTGCTTGGAGAAGAGCAGGTGTCAGGAGTTCCTAATGGATATAGGCAATGCGCTGGACGGAGAGTTAAATGCTTTAATGGATAGTCTTATCTTCTGGCTTCTCTTCTGCTAGGACAGTGGGAAAGTCATTCTGACTTCAGAGACCTCTATGGACACGGCTTCTCCATCTGAAATACAAATCAGAAATCCCTTTGATTTCATTAAATTGTACAATAATTACATCAACCCAATCATCAGTATCACTAGGCTCATTCTGAACTTTTATTTTACATCTGATTCATATCTTGGGACCATCGAGGGCTTTATTCTATGAATAAATCAATGAAGGAATTTCTTCACCATATGTTGTCCCATTGGTGTGTTCTTCACAGTCTTTCTCTCAATTATAGCAATGACATTCAACATAAATGCAATACATTTTTTATTGTGAAAATATTGTACAGAGGGTTACAATTACATGGGCAAGTTAACGAGTACATTTCTTATCAATCATTGTTGCCTCCTCCTTTGTTTCCCCTTCCCATCCCTTCCCATCTCCCACCCCCACCCCCACCTTTCCCACCTCCTAAAGTTGTGTAGTTCATTTTTCGACATAACAACTTGTACATCTCTTATTAAATTTGGAGTCCATATTTAAATTCTACCAGTGTTTCCAATCATCTCTATTTGTACTACCACTTTTTTATTTTTTTTCTTTTTCTTTTTTCTTTTTTTAAGTAGGTTTTTAATTGTAAAAATAGGGTACAGAGGGGTTACAGTTACATGAGTAAGGTAATGAGTACATTTCCTATTGAGCATTGTTACCTCTTCCTTTGTTTTTCCCCTACCATCCCTTCCCTCTCCACTTCCCCAACTCCTCCCTCCCTACCCCCCACAAGTTGTAAAGTTCATTTTCATCAGAGTGTCTTGTACATCTCATTGTTACAATGGGTCAACCTGTATCCCTATTTAAGCATTTTGGTTTTTCCCTTCCCCTCCCCAAATTAGAAAAGTGTATATACAAGATGTAGGGCACCGGAATCAAATACAGTGAAAACCGGGGTTATACCATGGGGAAGAACATACAAAATGTACAGAGTTGTTGCAGGTACCTAAGTCAAGTAATAAGTACATTTCTTTTTGGATAATGACACTCTTCCCTTGCCTTCCTTCAGTTTTTCTTTTCATCCTCACCCACAAGTTGCATAGTTCATTTTCAACAGTGTCTAGTGAGTAACACTGATGCATTTGTCAGCCTTTGTCCCTCCAATTCTGTGGCCCCACTAACCTTCCCAAAGACAGATAAATGAACAAACAAGACAACAAGAAAACAAAACAAAGGAAAATCCTCTTGTTTCCATTTCCTGGAATTTATTTCAATAAATATTCTTTTTTTCTTTTCTTTTTTTAAATCAGTAATGGGGCTTGAACTCGGCCTGAGCACTGCCCCTGAACTCTTCAGCTCAAGGTGAGCACTCAATCACTTGAGCCACAGCACCACTTCCGATTTTCTGGTGGTTAATTGGAGATAAGAGTCTCAAGGAATTTCCTGTCTGGGCTGGCTTTGTACCATGATCCTCAGATCTCAGCCTCTTGAGAGTAGCTAGGATGACAGGTGCAAGCCACTGGCACTCTGCTATATTATTTTATATCAGAAACATATAGGCATTTTGACTTTCTGTTCCTTCCCTAACAATATCCTTCTTTGGTCTGTGTGTGAATGCCTGAAGTCCTATATAATTTACCATGCCCCTGTGTATTTTAATCTAGCTTCCACATATGAAGGAAAACATCTGCTATTTGTCTCTAAACTGGACTTACCTCCCTGCAAATGCCATATTACTCTTTCTAATGGCTGTATAAAATTTCATGTGTATAGGTACCACCTATTTTTTGGATCCACTCTTCTATTATAGGGCATCTAGTCTCTTTCCACAACTTGGCTATTGTGAATAGTGGAGCAATGAACATGGATATGCAAGTGTCTTTGTGGCATCCTGGCTGTGCTGTTCTAGATAGATGACCTGGAGTGGTATGGCTGAGTTACATATACATGTATATAGTTACATATATATGTATATACATACTATATACATATATGTATATAGTTATATATGTATATATACATGCATATATGTATGTACATACATATACATCTGTATATACATATATGTATGTGTACATATGTATATATACATGTATCTATATGTGTATATATGTAGATATATTTATGTGTATAAATACATATTATGTTTACATATGCATTCATGTGTCCTTATTTGTACTCTGAAAAGAATGAGAAAATAGAGATGGGAAAGAAACATATGCTCATCCCCTATTACTTTCTATGTCCTGTCAAGTTGTTAGAAAGAAACAGTGCTTTATCACAACATAACAGCTCAGAAAATGTGTTATACCATTTACCTATCCATTGGCCATTGCTGACTTTTCACACTTTTGTTTTTATTCAACAAATAAGACAATTCACAAGTTTATACAAAAGCTGGGTTTGTTTTGTTTTTGTTTTTTGTTTTCTGGTGATTTCTTTGGCTATATTCCCAGAAGTAAATTTTTAGAGTCAAAGGTCATTGACAGTTTAACACTTCTGGTACAGACTATAAAGTTGCCTTCCAACAGGGTTATAGTCATTTCTACAACTGTGTGAATGTGAGGAAATGTATTTGAAATAGATGAAGACCTTGGTAGGTAATCCTTGAGTTAGATGAAATTTTATGAGAAATTCCTCACCCATTTTGACCAAAACCTTGAACATCAGATTTGCCTTTTCTAGCCGGTGAATTCTTACCAGGTTAGTACCCTTTGAGAATAATTAATAGAGGAGATCTTTTATGAGTGTAACTGAGAACCTGGACAAGTTTCATGCACTCTTGGAATCCATTAGTCATAAGATGTCCAGAAGCTTCTTTGGATAACAGTCACATTTTGCTCATTAGTTTGGATGAAGCTGGAATTCCCTTCAGGTGAGATGGTGATTGGCCCAAGACTATTGATCTGTTTATTTTCTGAGATGCAGGGATTGGATCATACTAATTATATTACTCAAGTCAGACCAATGAAGTCCATGCACAGAGTTTTTGTTCATCTACTGGTGAACAGAAGTCTTTAAAAAATACCTTAGCCAACATCAAATACAGTGAAAGCAGGGGTTATACCGTGGGGGAGGAGCATACAAAGCAACATAGAAATCATCTTATAAATATGTTAGAAACAATTGCATGAAAGAAAAAAAACATTTAAATACTTCACTGTATTTGATGTTGGTATAATTTGTGGAGGGGAAGAGCAAAAGCAAATCGTTTAACTAGGGATACAGGTGGACCCATTGCAACAACGAGATGTACAAGTCATTATGTCAAAAAACATACTTTACAACTTTGGTGGGGGGGAGGATCTGGTGGTGGGAAGTGGGAGGAGTATGGGAAGGGATGGGAAAGGGAAACAAAGAAGAGACAACAATGCTTGATAAGAAATGTACTCGTTATCTTGCCCATGTAATTGTAACTCCTCTGTATGGTATTCTCACAATAAAAAATAAATAAAATAAAATAAAAAGAAATACTCATTATCTTGCCCATGTAATTGTAACCCCTCTGTATGGTATTTTCACAATAAAAAATAACATATAGAAAACTTAAAAAAAAATACCTTAGCCATAGCTCTGTATCTCAGTGGGCTCACTTGGCTACCCTAGGGGATTTTAAAACACGAAACATGACAGTTTAAGGACAAGCAACAGATGGATGAAAGACACTAGGCTCTGATGACATCATCTTTGGAACCAGGACCAGCCATGCTTGAATCTACATTCCAGCTCACTGAGCCAATGAATTTGTGTTTCACTTAAGGCAGTTTGAATTGAGATTTCTGTCAATCACCAGCAAAAGAATGCTAAGTAATCTCAGATACACAAAGGCAATAAAGTTAAGCTGCACTGAATTTCCACTTGCTCATTACACATCTAGGGATGGTTTGGTCCAGAAAGGAAGACTGTACTGGTCAATGTCAACTGAGAAATAGAACCAGTATGCATAGTCTGCCTTCTAGCATAATACTCTTATCAAATGCCCCACTTCCTTTGCATTTTAAAGGAAGATGAATAGTTGTAGAGGGAGTATCTTCTAACTATTTCTATCTTTCAGGAGATTCTTGATACCCATAAGTATATAGTTTCAGAATATTACCACTGAGGAAAAAATGCATACTCAGGATTCAGAGTCAGTACTTTATTTATTTTTATTTATTTAAATCTTTTCTTATAAAAATGATGTACAGAGGAGTTACAGTTATGTAAGTCAGATAATGAGTACATTTCTTAATCTCCTTCTTCATTTTCTCCCAGTGTTCTCCCTCCCAACCCCTCTCCTCTCCAAGTTGTATCATTCATTTCCAAGATAATGTCTAGTGAGTATCACTGCTGGATTGATTCACTCTTTGTCCCATGATGCTTCCTCTTTCCCTCCCCAAATCAGATAAGTCAGTATTTTAGTATAGTTTCTTGACTCATTTTTTCCCACAAGGCCACCAAACATTTTTGCTACAGATCTAAACTATCCATATGATCATTTAAGTTAAGCGCATTAATTTTATCTAACTTTTAGGGCATTATTTGCTTGTTGAGGAGGCATGTTTCACAAAACTAAAGGCAACAAAACACAGACTACAAGTGATTTAAATCCAACTGAGGATAAGGTGGGACTGGGTGAGAACTTTTCAAATGAGCTGTGTAATGAGTGTGTGAGAATTTTTAAAAAAGGTTTGCTTTTAGATTTTTTTTTACTTTTTATTATTTCCTTTCACCACATTTGGTCAAAACTAAATGCAATAAATTCACAAATAACGTGGACTTATTATATTGACAAATGTTTCATTCAGCCAGGAAATATACTCTAGCTATTACAATATTGGAAGTGCCACATTTTGAATTTTTCATGTCTTTAATTTTGTAATCAGAAAGTTTTCTTAAAAAAAAAAAAAGAGGAGAACTTCCAACTTTCTGGGTCCCAATGCCTGCTTTTGAAGTCTTGCGTATTGAGGTTTAAAAGAATGTTTAAGGAAAGCCCCATACTTTCCTTGATTTTTCTGGAAAGAACAACACATTCTTAGGCAAATTGGTTTGGTCATGAATGGAGTCACCACATGGAGAGCCCAAGACTCTGCCCAGCTCCGATGGAACAGATTCAGCCCTTGAAATTCAAGTCTTAAGGGTTCCTCAGTTTTGGGTGCCATGGCTCACTGCTGACTATGAAACCCTTCATGTATAGTGCAATTTGGAAAAATCTCATTAGTTACATAAACTGAATGATTTAAAGGAAGGTCTTCCAATGACAGAAAACTTGACTGCATTTGAACTATAAGATATTAAGGACTCAACTAATACAATCTCATTTTTCAGAGATGATAGTGAGTATTCCAAAATACCAAAGACACTTCTGTGATAGAGTCCATGAGAGAGGCAGAAAGATGCTACCTGCTGTCTCTCAGTCTTTCTCAGCTCAGGAGATGGCTGCTAATTCTTGCAGCATTTGATGGAGGATTTATTTGGAAGACACAGCTACACCACTAACTGTCAGACCAAGGAGGGTTACAGGTTTATGAATGATATTACCTCTTTTCACAATCCTTTGAACAAGATTTGGCTGTGTAAGATCATAACAATTGTTCAGTTTTGTCTTGCTAAGTCAGTGAGAGCACCACTTGGAATGGGGCAGCCATAGCAGCCTACCAAGATTCTCATGACCCAATGTCTAAGATGTAGACTTTGGCCACCTATACAACTAGCAGAGTTAATCCATAGGACTATCTTGCCAGTGCTCAGGTCCCCCAAGAGGCCCCTTGGGGGAGTTTTCTCTACTGCTTTTTCTGATGAACATTCTTCATTCTCTCTTACTCTTGCCTTATGCACTCCTGTTGCAAATTCTGGCCATATACCACAAATCTGAAGCTATGGGTCTTCCTTTATTTGCCTAGTTATGCTTGGTATGTGTTCAAAGCATATACACACAACCAGAAGACTTGCAGGTGATCATTTGAACGTGCAAATTCTATTGATTTAGCACTAAAATTGCTTTGCCTCGTGAGGCCCTTCTGGGGAACTGACCTCCAAATCTCTGGAGTTCTAGAAGCTCTGTCCTTCAAAGGAAATGACAGAAAATGCTTGGGCTTCTTTTCTAAAGGGAGCTGACATTGGATTTCTACTCCATCCACAGGTCATCATTGCTATGAGGGTGGCTTTTATAGGAATAACTTACATTCTTTCCAGTCAGGTTAACAGGAGACCAAAACAAGGATGTAGGCGAGAAACACAAGTGGATGATATTGATCTATCTATCTATCTATCTATCTATCTATCTATCTATCTATCTATCTATCTATCTATGTATATATATATATATATATATATATATATATTTTTTTTTTTTTTTGGTCTGTCATGGATCTTGAACTCTGGGCCTGGGCAATGTCCTTCAGCTCTTTTGTTCAAGGCTAATGCCCTATCACTTGAGCCACAGCACCACTTCGAGTTTTCTGGTGGTTAATTGGAGATAAGAATCTCACAGATTTTCCTGCGTGGGCTGGCTTTGAACCACAATCCTCAGATCTCAGCCTCCTGAAGAGCTAGGATTACAGGCATGAACCACCGGCACCCGGCTATGATATTCTATTTTTTAGTAGTAGGATACTGAAATCTTAAGTTCACTTCCAGGCAGATGTTGACTGGCTACTTCAAAGGGTAAAAACAAAAGCCTATCCAAAAACCAAGCCTATCCATATCTACAATGAAGACTTTTTTTTTTGGCTAGGTGTGTTTACTCAGCTTGAAATAATTGAGATGTAAAGCTTAAAAGAACACTAGGCTAAGGGTGGTGTCTCAAGTGTATAAGCATAACCACTTGGAAAGCAGAGCTGAGAGGCAGACTTCTGAGACCAGCCTGGGCAAAAAGTTCGCAAGTTGCCATCTCACTGATTGGACATGATGGTATATTCCTGTAATTCCATCTGTGTAGGAAGTACTAATAGGAGAAGCTCAGTCCAGTCCAGTCCAGGCTCTCCTGTATATAGAGCAAGATTTTAATCTAAAATCAACCCAAGCAAAGAGGGCTGTAGAGGGAGGAGATGAGTGGCTCAAAGGGTCGAGTGTTAGCTTAGCAAGCATGAGGCTCTGAGCTCAACCCCAGTGTCACCACATGTAAACAAATAAAACAGAAAAGAGCACTAAACTGTACTTATTCAAACTGAAATATTTCTGAAGGTTCTGCTCTCGTCTGTCTGTTTCCAGAGTGGTGAGACCAAGGGTATCCTAAGCATTGGGGAGTGAGGACTGTCAGTCAGAGCTGAGGATCAATACCTTCCAGATAAATGACGCTGGGAACTGGAGACAGGACCAGGATCACACTCCTGTTGAGAAATGAGACTCATCGAAGTGGAGAGGGGAAGTCCATCTGCTCTTTCTACCAAGCTTGGGATAAAGCTGTAGGCCTTTGCCAAAACCAGCTCTTATTACCTAACTTCAGTCTTAAGGACTCATTTCCCATATTCCTGCAGCTAGAATCATTGCCAGAGACTCTGTGTACTGACCATCTATCAGAATTATACAGGCAGAGTAATTATCTGACAGGAGGACCTGGGGCTCAGGGCTGGTGATGAAGCCACCATCCTATGAGTCAAAGACACAACTTACCCATTAACTGATATACCCAGAAGAGGACTAACCACAGACATTCAATGTGGAGGCAATGGATGCATCAATCCCTTACCAGTGGGGAGCACGTTTGTATACCCTGTGGATGTTGTTTCTGTTATCGTCACTGGGGTAGCAGGTATGGGTCCTGAGTTCTTGGAGTCTAAGAGAGATGGAGAGCCCTAGGCATGTATTTTGGATGGACTAGGACTGTTGGGGAAAACCAGGCACAGGAATCTGGATATCTCCTTGAAAGAAACAATCAAGCAGAACCACAGCAGAAAATCAATGGCAGCTGCCTTGAAGAGAGTTGGAGAGGTGCAAACATTAAGCTGGTGCTGGCAAGCTCTAGCTTTTGGAGGGTAAGTTCCCTCCATTTGCCAGCATTGGCGATCTGCTCAATTTGGAAACTCGTGCATGGCTACTGTGTGATTCTCTCTCCCACTCCAGGGGAAACCTTGTCTTCCACCCTTCCCCCTTCTCAGCCAGCACTTCTAGCTCTTCAGGGTTTGATTGCCCTGTGATTAAGGAGGTTTGTTGGGGCCTAACACATGGAGAGCAGAGTTGGGGGGGAGCCAATAAATATTTAATGAGAATTTTGCTTCTGGGCCTTCCTCTTAGAGGGGAAAATGGAAATCCAACGTCTTCACTGGAACCCCCTGTTGTTGGAGGACAAAGGAATCTTCTCTCACTGCTGTGAAAATGAGCCTCTGGCACCTCAGCAAGAGGCAGCAGTGAGGGGGATGTAGAGGGGGCCTTTAATGAATCACAGAGCAAAGAGCTCTTTCCTGGAAGGAATTATTCCCAGTGCTTTCAGCCTAGGCCTGATGGATGTGGAGTGATGGCTTTGGAGTGGAAGCAGCCAGGTTATAAGGTGGAGACTTAGGGTGGATGGCCTATTGAGGTTCCTCTTCCCCCTTCAGAATGCCCAGTGGGATCTTCAGGCCTTAGTGGAAGAGAACCGATGGGAGGCTTAAGTAACCCTGAGATGGGCTGCAGAGTAAAATTTTATCAGAGGAAGCCTGAGAAACTGTGAGGAGTGGGATTTGTGGCTTTCCTTTCCAAACCTATAAATCAGTAATAAAAAAAAATAATAATAATGGTGTATAGTTATCTCATAAGATCTCATTTGAGAATTTAAAGAACACTTAGCACTTAAATATCAAAAAAACATGTTGAATGATTGACATATGTTAACCATAGATACTCAGCTATTCTCTTACTATGGTCATGTGGTGGTAGTGACTTTTCTGGAAGAGGATGCAGCTTAAAATGGAAGGACAGGACAATGGCTGCCACGTGAAGGTTGGTCCAAGAAAGGCTCTAGGTCTTAGTACTAGCTGATATGGGTTGACGGTTTACCATGTTTAAAGGATTCATCACTCATTATTAATAAAATTACCCTCGGAGTGCCCGATGCTGAAGGCATTGACACCATTTTTCTAATGAGAGATAGAAGCCAAATTCTAGTCTTAATAGTTTCAAAGCCTGCTTTTGTTTGTTTGTTTGCTTTCTCCCCATAGCCAGGTATTCTATGTATTCCACCTATGGGACATCAGGAAGTTCAGATCTCAGCTTCCTGGGCTTTCCTACATCCCATGATATTATTGCTAGGGTCCCTCAGGGGCCTGCCCTGGTGATATTAACCTGCTACCTCAATTATGCTCTTGCCCTGAGAAAGTCCCAACCAAGTTCACTGTTATAGCTGCACCAGCCTGTGCAGCTCTGAGGAAATTCTGTGTATCAAATTCTCTCTCATCTTTCTCCTTCCTGTGCAAAGGTGCTAACCATCTCCGATCTTCTGCCTATTTCCCTCTTTAAGCAGTTCCTGTTCTCTTCCTATTTAGACTCACTGCCATTCTTTGCCTCGTACTGAAACCATAGGTAACCAGATCTTGTGTGTTTATGTTAGCTTTCTTCCTGGAATCACATTTCCAACTGTTTGGAATTTTGACTCCATCACTTACCTTGCTAATTGCTCTAGAGCCTCCTCTGCAGTCCCCTATATGTAAAATAACCTATACCCTAAGACCACCAGAAATAAAACTTGAATAGCAGTGGCTGCTTTCATTCATTTTGGGTTTTTTTTTGAGACAGGGTATCCTTTTGTACCTCAGGCTGGCCTTGAACTTGCAAATATCTTGCCTCAACCTCTCATGTTCCTGGATTACAGTTACAAGCCACCATGCCGATCTGTTCTTCATCCTTCGGCCTCCAATTTCAAAGCCAATTCATCTGTGAACAAACGACGGGCCAGTGGACTTTCTTCCTCGCTGCTTCTCAGAGTCAGGTGCAATGAAAGTCATGTTTACTGACCTGGAATACAAATGTGTTGGAGTTGTGCTTTCCCTCCCATTCTTATCTGGCTTCCTTTTCCCTCTTCAAAGCCATTTGCCTCTGCATTATATGTCCATGCTCAAGATTCCATTCACCCTGCCCACTGCAAGACTTTTTACATACTCCCATCCAGGTTCTAGAGTGATCGTGACTCACACTGGGGCATGTATGTTGCGTATGTTTTTGAGGAGCTTGTCTCTTCTTCCTCCCTATGTTCACACATCTCTGTGAACACAATTTTTCTACAGTGGCATGTCCTAGACTGAGATATTCCAGGGCATCAACCTTGAAGGATTTGCCATTGTGTTCCATCCCCTAGGATAGCACCCCTGACTCTCAATGATCCCCATTCTTTCCTGAACTCTTTAATCTCTTGGGAAAGAATGACCATCACATTGGCTGACCTGATGACCTAGAAGGACTAAAATGACTGAAAAAGAATCCTGGTCTCTTTTATTGTTTGATAGCCTTCACTATGAGTAGCTGTCGTGGGAAGTTCTCTCCTCATAAAGTCCTTTCTTTCACAAGGACAAGTGACTGAAGGATTAGAATTTTTCTATTAAAAAAAAAGAATTAACTGACAAATGAACAACCCACCAGTGAATGTCTGCATACAGCTCTACTAACCTTTACAGCCTTAGGAGTAGCCCTGAAGATCATCCTTCAGGGAGGTGTAACAGATTGAAGGTCTCATGAGGGAACAGATGGGAGATTTCGGGGAGCAGATGCAAGGCCAGGAAGGTCAGAATTAAAAGGGTGAGGGACTCTTGGCTGCTGGTGGCATTCAGAGTGGCCACAATTATATTCCCTTGCCAGAGATGATGCAAAGAAACTGGGCACCTATCTGAGTCACCTTCTCATGTTTCCCTCCACACTCATTTCCAGTTCTCTTAGAGGACAGCTGGAGTCGGTCCAGGTGAGTTGGGAGCATGTATTGTACTTACTTTTCTTTCCACGACAACAGCTGGCTGGTGGCTCTGTATTGCAGGGGTTTATAGTGAACCTGTTAATTGATGCATGAAACAAACTATCAAAAGGTAAACCGATCCCCTGGCTCTTGGAGGCGGGAGGAAACTTTAATCTTTGCAGCTTACCTTCTGTTCTCTGTTCTGTACCTGAAGTACAATACTTTCCTCCCAATACACACTGGCAGAGAAGCAGTTAAACATTGTGTGGTATATTTCACTCCAGGAGGGCAGTTCAGTGTGTGATTGAACATTCCATCATCATTTGCCATCTTCAAATTGCCCATGAGAAACCCCAACATCGAGAGGCAGTGTTAGAACAAAGAGAGTTGGTTACTTTGCATTGTAGGCTGTGGGCAGGAAAATTTGAGCAAAGACATTAGGATAAATGCCATGATTGGAGAGATGATAGAAAAAAAGATATTTTTCATAGACTACTTTTTGATAATTTTTTTTCTTTTTAATATAAAAAGGCCATATTTTGTGGAAGGCAGAGAGGGGGAAAGAGAAGAGTCAAAAAAGGTAGTTCTGAATCTCAATTTCCTTTGATGATACAATTACCCCCAGCACCTTTCTGTATAAATGTGACATTGTGAAATACCCATATTCCAGAAAATGATCTATTCCCTGTCTGGGAAGCTGATCGCTGATTTTACATGTTGGACAGAGGTAACGCATTGACAATTTGTTGCTGTTAGCTAAGCTACGGGCAGGCAGTGACTCGATACTCTGACTTGTATAGCCCTGAGCTCATTTAATCCTACCAAATAATCCTCAAAGTGAATCTTGTTAATGCCCATTTTATAAATGAGAAAAGTAGGACTCAGACAGTGAACTGGCTTACTCTGGCTCCTAAGTTCAGAAAACTTCAGAGCTAGGCTTCCAGATAGGGCAGTGTGAACACACAACTGCTTGAGGGGTGAGAATGAGTATGGTCCAAGAGGCCAACGAAGGCCGTGATAAATCTCACGGCTACCACATTCCAGCCCATGAACGCTGGGCTAGTTATATCATCTCTTCGTGCAGCTTTAGTCCTCTTGTCTTCAAAACAGATTCTGAAATCACTTTTCTCCACACAGATTTTTGCTGCTTCAGTGCAGTCACACATGCAAGGCACTAGGGAAAGAGACTGGCACAAAGTTGCTCTTGTTCCCATCCAGGTATCTGGAGCTTCCGTTGTTGGAAGAATCCTTGTCTATGGATGCTGTGTTGAAAAGGCAGATGTCAGAGGTTTCCAGTTAGGAGGCTGTGACTTATTTTCCCCCTGAGAGGAGAGGTAGTGATGAAAGGCTGAGGGGAGGGAGAAAGGATACTGTGTAGGAGAAGTGGAGTGGTGGAAAATGGTGAAGACTCATCCCATATGTTGGATGGTATGTGAGAGAGAGAAAGGGAACCCAAGAACAGCTCCTGAGATTTTGGCTGGGTCTTTCTGTTGGCTGATTTCCTGTTAACCAACGGGCTAAAACGGTTGGGAGGAGGGACCAATGGGACAGTGCCTGTAGAGATTGTGCAGAAGGGCACATATCCAAGAACCATCATATTGTCAAGGCATTAATCAATAACTCTATCCCTAAATGAACTTATATTTTATTATAAATAGAGAGCAATTAGAATCTGGCATCTCGCCACAGCAGAAATTGCTCTCAGAATTAGACACTGAGGAACGAACACTCGCGACTCCAAGCGTCTACTTCATCGTGCTCTGGAACCTATGGACTCAACGTTCCTGCTTAATAAGAACCAAAATTCACTGTGAAGTTCTTAGGTGCCTGTTCGCGAAAGCTCCCGTGTCATTAAATTAGGTTTGCCTTCGCCCTGCCAATTAAGGTCAGGACAAGTTTTGGGGTGTAACTAGGGCTTTTTCAGAGCAGCTTCATAATGAAAGCAACTGTATCATCCTTTCTTTCTTTTCATAGCTCCGACTTGAAACTTAAAAATGATGCTGGGGGCTGAGCAGGTCAGGGTAATGGCATTTGATTTGCATCTTCAGGGTAACTGTGGTTGATTTTGAAATTCTTCTTTTCCCTTGAGCACTAAAAAGTAGTGCTGACGACCCCTGACTTCTGAGGTCATTTAATTCCATTGAAGAAGAGCAGGCTACACAGATACGAGACTTTTAGGATTCATTGACTTATTGTTTATTTATTGAACCTCTCCAAACAGCCAGGCATTGTTACCCATACTGATTGCCCAGGTCTCCGCTCTAATGAAAGTTACATTTTTGTGGGGAAGGAAAACATGGTACTCACTGAAAACACAGCCCAGACCTTCATTGACCCAAAATTTGAGAGGAGTTTGTAAGAGAAACTAGAGACAGACACCCGAGGATTAAAGGCATAGGCTTTGGAATGATACAGATATCCTCTGAGATCTTGATTTGCCAGTTTTTCTGCTAAGTAGTCTTGGACAATTTATATCAGTTGCCTAAATCCCAGTGCTATCATCTATAACATGTGTGTCCTGATGTTCATCACTAAAGGCTATTAAGAGAGGCACAGGAGATGTCCTAGCGAACAAGGAAATATGCATTATGTGCTTTATAATGTACTGCATACATTAGACATGCCATTATCTTTAGCACTGTGGCCTCCAGGAAGTTTTAAGCCAGAAGCTGGTTTGCCTCCTGTAATCTTAGTTATTTAGGAGGCTTAGATCCAGAAGATAGCATTTCAGGGCCAGCCAGGAGCAGAAAAGTCTACTAGACTCTATCTCCAAAAATACTAGCAAAAATCTGGGCTGAAGGAATGGCTCAGGTGGTATGAACAGATTGGTGGTAGGAAGAGTCACATGAACAGATTGTCCTGATTTCAAATCCTGGTACTGGGGTGGATAGGGAGGGAATGAAATTGTATATTTCTTGAGCCTCAAGGCTTCTTCTATGGGAATCAGGACCACAATGGCTCCTGAAGGAAAGATTCAATTTTATACTTTCTGTAGAGCACCTAGTACATGATGAGAGTTTAATACGTGATAAATATTTTTGTAAGTATTAAACTGCACCGTGTAGGTCACCAGCTAGATACTCTACTAGGTTTTATTCTCTCCTCCCTTTAGGAACAACATAATATTTAGGAAAGGATATGTTTTAACTCTACACACAAGGAAATTCTTTTGAAAACCATCTCTCAGGGTGTCCGTGCAGGCATATATGGATGAGAATATAAACAATTCACACCAAAAAAAAGGTATTTCCCTTGAGGCAAGTATTATCCCCAAATCAAATGGGAAAAGAATTGCTGTAGCTATTCAGAACACGTGCACTCAGACAGTAGTGAGTTGTATTAAAAAAAAAAAAATAGAAGTAAAAGAAAAAAAAACCCACCATCTGAGGTTTAAAAATAAGGGTTGGAAATTTTCTTTTAAAGGACATAAAGGCCCATTTTCTGACATATATACTGGTTTCTCAGTAAAGCAATATCAAATAACTCTGGATTCCATTTCCAAGAAAGCAAAGAGGCTCTGTTAACAGATGTCATTTATGAGTTGGAGGTTTCTCGTTATGGAATTCTGTTACTGCAAACCCTCATGGGCCATTAGCTGGCCAGAACTAACTCCGGGCTCAGTACCCCTTGTCCTTAGGCTCTGTGGCCATTCCTGAGCTGGGTCCCTGCCTGTGTGTGTCTTTTGACTTGTGTGTCTCTATCCCGGTCCCCCTTTCCTCCCCCTGTGTCTCTACTTTCTGTTGTTCTCTTGCTTTAACTGTTTGTCTGCCTCTTTCCCTCAGTCCAAGGCATCTCACCTTTGTTTCTGTCCTGGTCTCTGTATCTCTGACCGAATCTCATTCATTCATGGCTTCTGTCCTGGCACTTGCAGCCCTCCTACCTCAGCCTTCTGAGTGCTGGGATTGCAGGTATGCACTGCCATGTTTCACGGGACCGCTGTGTGTCTTGCCTGGTTTTTCTCCACTATTGCTGCCTCTCTTCTCTGTCTGTGGGAGTGTTTTTCCTCTCCCCTGTTTGCTTTCCTCTCTTTTGGGATCTGCCTCCATCTTTGTCTCTGAGACTTTATTTTTTCTCTCTCGTAGAATTTTTTACTTTATCCTCCCTTGTGTTCTCTGTCTTTTCTCTCTCTCTCTGTCTCTCAATGTTTCACAATGTCTCGCACATGCTTTTGTCCTTCTTCTCTTTGTCTTGCTATTTTTGTCTTTAGAGCAGACTTTCTGTCTCCTTTTAATCCTGTGTTCTCCCCCCTTTCCTTGTTCACTACCAAGCTGCGCCTATTTCTTGGTCTCATTCTCTCTTATTTCAGATCTGTCTGTCTGTCTGTCTGTCTGTCTCCCTCTCTCTCTCTCTCTCTCTCTCTCTCTCTCTCTCTCTCTCTCTCTCTCTCTCTCTCTCTCTCTCTCTCTCTCTGCTGGGTCTCTCTCCTTTCCCTTCTCCCCCTCTTTCGCTCTCTCTCCCCTTTCCCTTCATCCCTAACTGGCAGCCCTCTTTGCAGAGAGCAGGCTGTAAATTTAAAGAGACTCCATAACACCACTGGGTGTTGTTTGGTTTATGGTGCCTTCCTGAGCTCACACACACATAACTCATCCTGGCAGCCACTTCTTTCTCATGGAGTCAGCATTGCACCAGGCATCCAGACGCCTGCCACACAGCCGTCCCCTGCTGCCACTACCACACCCACTTTCAAGACCTCCTTCCCCCCCCCCCCAGCTTAAGCATCCTGCGTGGAGGGGAACGATGGTACAGAGCTGTTTGTTCTCCTAGGTATGACTTCAAAGGACCTCAAATGAAATGCAGCTCAGAGGGGTTCAGGACAGTGTGGGCTCTGTCAAGTCAAATTAAATCCAGATTGAAGGAGCCCAAGACATGAGAAGAAATCTTGATTCCAGGAACAGAGGGGAAGGAAGAATGTCTTCTATTAAAGTACACTGCCTCATGGGTCGTCAATCCTTGGGGGAGCACTCGGAGCCAGGATCCCTTGTATAAGACTCGGGTTCTCCTGTCCCTTTTCTGGGCAGCTCTGCCTTGGTCAAACCTGTGATAGTTTCCCATAATCAGCACCAGTGACAAAAGGGGTTGGGGTCAGACTCTACAACTCTTTGGCAGTTGAAGTGAATCTCCTCTTCTTGAAATAGTAAGCCTCTCTGAATCTCAGTTTGATCAGCTTTCAAGTGAGTTCCAGAATCACACATCCACTTATCAAGCCCTGACTATGGGTAGGAGGTGTTGCTGATGTAGCGCCATCCTCCCCCAGGCCTGGCCTGCTAGCGTCTCACTTTATCCAGCACTTGCCCTGACAAGCTCTGCTTGCTCCTTGGGGCCTCAGTTTTAATATTGCCTTGCATGCTGAGAGATCCTAATGAAATAGATTTCTTTCCTCTTTAATCTCAGTCACGGCAATTTGTTTATTATCGCTTTAGCATTTTGCCAATTTATAATTACATGTTCATGCATTTGCTTACTTATTTGTATCTCCTCTGACCTCACTAGACTTCCAGTTGCATGCAGGAAGAAATCTTTGTCCATTCATCCTCCATCCTACACCCAGTGTCTAAGGCAAAGATGAGGAAACTGAGGCATGCAACCAGGGCCTACTTTGGTCAATTTCCATGTCTGAGTTCTTTCTTCCCCCTCTTATCTGATACTATTTGCTACTCAAGCTCTATAACAAGAACAAAAGAGACTTTATATATAATGCCAAGGACTTGGCAAATTGTGAAGCTTTGGGAAAATGTCATTGTCTATAAATCAGCAAGGTAAATACAGACTATCTTTTAACATCTATTATTATGTGAAATAAATAGGGATTTCTTTGGATCTCAAAAGAAGTGGACCAGAGAGGACAGATCCTGCTCTCTGAAGGAGAGGAAGAGGCAGGCGAATGCAGAGACTCTGCAAGGCTCAGCAGATATTTACAAGTCCTTGACCCTCTGGGTGAGCTCTGCACTCCCGAACAATTTCCTGAGAGCCGGATGAGCTTGTTCCATGCCAGACACTGCAGCCAGGTCAAAGGGGATCTTGTAGCCCCTAAGAATGCACCTATGTACCTTCATTTATTTTATATGATACTAGATAGCATGGGAGAAAACTCCTGCAGCTTCCATCCTTCTGAAGATTGTAACTATTTGATTCTGGAAGTTTAAGCCATCCTTATACCTACTGCCCTGCAGGCCTTAAGCCAATTCTCTCTGGCATCAAATGGTCCACAGATATTCACTTTTTCTTCTTTTTGAGATGCATTGATAGATTCCCACCCACCCCACCCTTGCTTCTACCTTTCAGTGACCAGGGCTGAGTCTCTGATGAGGCTTAGAATGAGGGGCATTTCAAAGCCAGAAACAAAACTATTCACCACTATCTATATTCCTGATGCATTGCCTTTAATTAGAGCACATTAGGCATATTTATATTAGACATCTTAACTATAACTTGGTATTTAAGGTATTCGAATTTTAAATTGACCTTTACTGAGGACTACATAATTTGTGGTATTTCCTAAAACACCCCATCATGCATGCATTATTGCTGCTCTCACTTTAGCAGTGAGGAATCTGAGTCAAAAGGAGATTCTGTGACTTGCCTAAGATTTGAAGACTTGTAAAACTACAGAGCTGAAACTCAAGCCTTGGTGGAACGCTTGCCAGAGTCTATTGTAGACCTGTCTCCAGTAAGCATGGAACCTGCCGAGCAGAGGCAAAAATACATGTGTTAGTCAGACTTGATGCCCTTCTGATTGAACTCCTGTAATAACCTTTATGTAACTCGGGGAAGGAGGAATACTTTTTAGGCTCGTGGTTACAGAGGCCAATGAGGTGGGTTTTTTCTATTGTTGCTATGGGTCAATGGAAGGCAGAACATCATGGCAGTGAAAGTGTGTGGCAGAACAAAGCTGTTTACCTCATGGTGTCCATGAAGCAAAGAGAGACAGACAGGAAGGGGTCAGTAACAAGACACCTTTCAAAGGCATGTCTACAACCTCCTGATAATGTCATTACATTATACAAAATCCTCATGCTTTAACCACCTCCCAGTGATTGGATGGGCCAGCCGGGGACCAAGTATTCAACCTATGAGCATTCTGGGGGGCTCCTTCATCTCTAGACTATACTATGCTGATTGAGTTCGTGCTGGACTGCTATTGAAATCAGCTCAGTCCACCGTACATGGATTGTTTGCTTCCACTTTTGCATTAGGAATGGAGATTATACTTGTCTGAACCTGAAATTCAGAATAGCCTGCACTCTGAGATCACATTGACTTAACAGGTCAGGACACCATGGGTGTGGCCTTGCAACAGTGCAGTCTAGGGCAAACGACAGAGGTCACTGTCAATGCTAGTGGAGAAAACTGATGAGACCTGCACCAAACATCATGACTCTGGGTTGTCTGTTTCCTCTGCTCAAAGACAATCTACCTGTGCACATTGCGGTTTCCACTCACCTTTCCCATTATTTCTCCCAACTCTTCGGTTTGGCACAACATTGTTCAATGCATGACCCAGAAACACAACAAATCAAAGAAAGGTTGGACAAATGGTATTGCATGAAGTTGCAGAGCTTCTGGTTGGCAAAGGACATAGCTATCAAGATCAATAGAAAGCCCACAGATTGGGAGAAGATCTTTACTAGCCATACAACGGACAAAAGTTTCATATCTAAAAATTTACCTGGAACTCAAAAAATTAAATCCCCCAACAACAAATCCTCAAAGAAACAGTTTTGGACTCTTAAGTAGATCTCTGAAGACCTAGATTCAAGTCTAAGTCTTGCAGCTTTTGGAATATGAGAGTTTGAACTCAGATTCCACTGGACCCTTAAAGTCATGATTACTATATAGAAGCGAAGTCCCCAATCAGTCTTTGCAAGGTTCCTGGGGAAAAAGTATACTTCTTTTTTTTTTTTATCTTATGGACATTTATGTTTTTCATCCTTCTTTCCTTTCCTTTCCTTTCTTTTTCTTTCTTTTTTTTTTTTATTAGTTTTGGCAGTCCTGAGGCTTGAACTCAAGACTTGGGCTCTATCCCTGAGTTTTTTAACTTAAGGCTTTACTCTACCACTTGAGCCACAGTTACACTTCTGGCTTTTTGGTGTTTAATTAGAGGTAAGATTCTCACAGACTTTTCTGCTCAAATTGGTTTCAAATTGAGATCCTCAGATCTCAGCCTCCTGAGTAGCTAGGATTACAGGCAAGAGCCACTGGCAAAGCAGTTTATGAACATAATACATCTTGATCAATGTCATACCTTTCAATATTTTCACCCATCTCTCCTAACCTACTCTTTCCCTCAGTTTTCTTAACTTTGTAGGATATATAGTGAATATTTGACTGCATTCTTCCCCACTTCTCTTCATTTGTCTGCTGCTCTCCCCTTACCCCCAGTCCATCCCTTTCAAGTGCCCATTTCCTGGTATTTATTTTGTTGAACTTTTTCTTTGCCTTTCTAAGGAACTATGCTATTTGAGTTCTCCCTTGAATCTACCATATTTCAGTTAGTATATTTGTATATAATTGCATACCACCCAATATATTTACCTATATGCTTATAAACTAATTCTAGCTTCCATGTAAGAGGGAAAATATTCAGTCTTTTTCTCTCTGAGCCTAACTTACCTCATTTAACATAATTTTTTTCAAGTCCTTCCATTTCTTTGCAGATGATACAATCATTCTTTCTTATGAATGAATAACATTTCACTACATATGTAGATATGCCACATATCCTTTATCCATTTGTCCATTGAGAGGTATCTGGGCTGATTCCATACCTTAGCTATTTTGAATAGTACTGTAGTGAACATGATTGTTCTGTTGGATTTATTAGATCCTGTTTGTAATCTTTTAGATAAATGTCCAGGAGTGGAGTTGCTGAATTATAGGACATATATATATATATATATATATATATATATATATATATATATATATATAAATCAAATTAAATAAAATAGCTGTATGAGCATACAGTTATTTTTACTATACCTTGGTACTGCTGTTTCTGCTAATGAGATCATCTGTAGGATGTGTTGTACAAATGGAGTGGACATTATATATATTGTTTTCATAAAGAACCCATAATTAAAACAGTAGATTTGTGACCTTGACTTGACCTTTTAGTGTCTTAATTAGAATTTAAAACAAGGGTTCTTTGGGTATCACCATGCTGAGATAAAAGTTAGCCCAGTTGGATAAAGTCCAGGGCATGTGGGGAGATATGTGGACATGGGCTGTAGGAAAGCCATTCCAAGAGAAATCGCAAGGGCTTTAGAGTCACCTGGGCTGTGAGCCACCTGTGTTGTTCAGCAATGAAGTTGAGACATTTGGACTCTGAGCAGACCCTCTCACCACCTACCTAGCTCCAGCCTGGGCACAGATCGAAGCTGCAGCTCCTGAAGCATTCCAGAAACCTTGATTCTCTCTTATGCACAAGAAACCATTGAGCCTTCCAAGAGTGTTTTTCTAGCAGATTTCCAGCCTGGCTATTGGTTTTCTGTCACTTCTTTCAGGCCTGATTAACACTGTATAAAATTGAGGGGTTTTCAGCTGCTCTTCAAAGAGGTGGAGTCAGTTTTCCTCACTCTTGTTCTGAAATAAGCAATTGCATTACCTCCGTGTGAATGGAGGTTGGGGATGAAAGGAGAGAAATCAATACATAGTTAGAAGGGAGGCAGGATGTGAAGCAGCAATGGATGTAGCATGCTGCATCCTAGAATTATGGGGAGATCAGAGAGGTAATGTTTTGTTTCTGTACCTGCCAGTACACTATAGACTCAGGCCACAGTGGATAGAGGTTATAACAATGGAGATAGGTAACACTTACTGGGCATTTATCATGTGCTGTGTTATGTGTTGGACAGAATAGTCTCCTTAAATCGTTACACAAAACCCTTATTGGTAGGTACAGTCATTGTCCCCTTTTACAGATAGGAGAAACTAAGGAACAGAGAGGTTACTTGCCATAGTGCAATGATGGAACCATGTTCAATCTCAGACGAAGCCAAAATTTCTTCCCTAATCATCACACTCTAATGCATCCAGAGTCAGAGCCAGAAGAGCTTCCTAATTGGGCCTATTAGCCCAGGCAATCTTTCTGGGAGATAGATGGAGGAACTCTCTGAGACTCAATGTAAGTAGCTTCCTTTGGGGCCAAGAAGTAGTCGCTCTCACTGATGAAAGTCTAAATTCAGAAGTTCCCACAGGGGTTAGCATGGAGTATCAGAAACAGCCTAGGAAGATGGAGAACCCAATTTGAATCCCAACTCCATTTGCTGCCTTGGGACTATGAGCCAATCACTTGATCTCTCAGAGTCCAAATTTCCTGACCTATGAAATAAGGAAGGTGATATCTATCATTTAGCAAAGTGCCTACCCCATTATTGGTGATTAATATCTGTTGGCTCTCTTCTTTCTTGCTGGGGGCTGAGGTCTCCCTGGGATTCTGAATAGCTTCAGGAGTCTAACCTCTACTTTGCCCTTTTGGTAAAGCTTGTTGTAAGTCATACACATACGCAAATACCACTGGGACACACTTTCCAATTTGAGGTTCTTTGCTTTGGGTTAGAATGATATTAGTGGTTTTACCTTAGTAAAAAGGACTCTTCACTTAACAGATGGAAAGGCTAATGATTTTAGTATTTTTGTTGTACATTGAACTCACACTGAAAGGAAAGTTTTCCAGTATCAAACGTATAGGGCACATCATTGAGAAAAAAATCTTGATGGAGAAAAGATTTGTGAAGTGCTGTGGTGGTGGTTTCCTAACCTTTTTAAAAATATTCATCATCAAGCAATACATTCTGGTCTCTCAATGTATTTCTGGTCTCCATATTTCCCTCTCAGAGAGAGTCCAGGTTAGACACTGACTAGCTACATTACTTACTTTTTTCAGTGTTCAGTTATCCTTTCCGTTCAAAGAGGGGAAGAAAATTCACCTCTGTGAAGGAAAAAAAAATAATCAAAATCATGGCATGAGGCCACATTAAACAATATTTCTCTATTGGCTGATGGATGCATATTTTGTAAATATTGATAAGGCAGGGTTGACTCTCATACCTCACATGACTGACCTTGTCTGCATACCTAAGTTGCTCATCACCTATTAAAATGATACTCAAGCCAGGCGCTGGTGGCTCATACCTGTAATCCTAGCTACTCAAGAGGCTGAGATCTGAAGACTGCAGTTCAAAGCCAGCCCGGGCAGGAAAGTCCGTCACTCTTATCTCCAATTACCCAACAGAAAACCAGAAGTGGCACTATGGATCAAGTGGTGGAGTGTTCACCTTGAGCTGAAGAACTCAGGGGTAACACGGAGGCCCACAGTTCAAGCACCCACAACTGACAAATAATTAGCTAAACAGACACACAGGGTATTCTGGGCACTGGTAGAACATTGATTACATGGGTAGCTTTGAAAAGTCTCAACCTTTTCCCCAAATCTGTGGATTAAACTAATTAAAATTATGCCTCAGGCATCAATTTATTCCTATTTTTTAACTCTCTAGGTGACAGAACAACCAAGAGTAAGAAACTCTTTTTTATGCAGGAGGAGCTAGAGTAATTCCCAGGGCTCTACAATTAAACTCCATGCCAATACCAGGTCTCCTGAGTATCTGATGGAATTTTCACGTCATTTCCTCATTGATGTCCTGGGCATTTCAAGCAGTGAGCTGGCTAACCAATGAGGGGCATGCTTTCTGACAACTCAACAGCTCCTCAAGGCATGTTTGTTTTCAAAAAAAAAAAAGCTGAAAGATAAAGCCTTCACATTAAGCTACAGGGTTTTGTTCTCTCTTTTCCAACCTCCCTAGGCTGATAAATAATGGATAATGAAGAGCGGTGCTATTACATGCATAAAGCACTTGGCATCCATCTCCAAGACAGTACTTTCCATCTACTCTGAGGTCTAGTTGAGCACAAAATCTGCTTGGTGGTAAAGCCAAGTCCTTTTGGAGGGCTTATCCATGTTGCCACGTTATTCAATGGGAAAAAAAGAAAGAAAGGAAGAAAGAAAGAAAGGAAGAAAGAAAGGAAGAAAGAAAGAAAGAAAGAAAGAAAGAAAGAAAGAAAGAAAGAAAGAAAGAAAGAAAGAAAGAAAGAAAGAAAGAAAGAAAAGAATTCAACTTTAGAATCAATCTCAGTGTTCATTTCTAAAAAGCCAAAGGGCTGGGTCAGCAGAGGAATGGATCTCCACAGAGAGATCCATCTAAAGAAGAACCCTTTAGAAATTTTCTCTTATATTTTATCTCTTTGCATTTATGCGAGGCATAGAAGGCTGTTTTGTATTTATTTCACATATTTAATTTTTCTTTCCTTTCTTCTTCTAGAGTTTAAATATCAACTAGGTGCATGTGTGTTTCTCAGCCCTTGTGACTAACAGCAGCTGGTGCCTGACAGGCATTCAATAAATATTGCTTGAATGGATGCAGGGGGAACAACCTGTACCCCATGCTTTTAGACAGAGTTTCAGGGGTTACGTTGGTTTATTGTGCATATAGGCTTCATATGGGGGACAGGATCTGGACCTTGTCAAAGTGTAAATGTGGCATGGGGATGGGAAATGGCATATGATTAAAAAGGAAGGGAGATGTTTTATCTTAAACTTAAGCCACACGCCTGGGGTGGACCTCACTTTTTGCATCCTAGGACCATCTCAGATGGTGATTCTCCTACCTACAGACATCTGTGTTGCTGGGATCACAAGTACACACTACCATGCCTGACTTACTGATGATGACAGGTCTCAATTTTTAACCAAGGTGGTCCTGAACTATGATCTTCCTAATCTCTGCCTCTCTAGTACCTGGATTATGGGTGGAACCAGTAGACTAACCAAGGAATCACTTATTCTTTTTTCTTTTTGGTAGTACAGGTGTTTGAACTCAGAGGTTTGCTCTTAATAGGTAGATACTGTACAGCTTGAGCCATGCTCTCAGTCTAGAGAGTCTCTCTAGAGCGTCTAGAGAGACTAGTTGTACTTCTTGATGTAGCCAAGATTCAACAACAAATATACACTGGGACATTTATTGCAACAAAAATACATTAGAACATACCTTACCACAGAATAGTCATTATGTGTCTTGTCTGTCCTTTTGGAGCTTACATGTTGCAGGGGGCGCAAACCATGTAAACATCATCTTACATATTGCAAAATGCATACCCTGAAGAATGATAATAAGTACTCTGAAGAAGACTGTAATGAGGAAATGAGTTAAAGAAGATGGAGGAAAAGGAAAGAAGATGTTGCTTTTTCATTTTTTATAGAATCCTAGGGAAAAGCTCTGATTGGCCTGCATCGTTCATATCCTCAACTCTTGTATTAATTGCCATTGATGAAATTGTATGGACTTTGTGATTGGCCAGGCATTGTTATATGCTTTCTTTTGAGACCAGAGGATAGAATTAGCTTCTGAAAGAAGAATACAAATTTACAAAACAAAAACAAAACACCTCAATTTCTACCACTGGTCACTAACTGCCCAGATAAATAGACTATCCTGAGAAATCCTATATATATATATATAACTATATATATATATATATATATATATATATATATATATATATATAACTTTCCCTAGTATTTCTACATTTACATTCGACGACCTACTTTTGTTTGGGTGATATTTGGGGTGATATCTTTTTTGTGGGGGGGGAGGGTTGTCATGGGGCTTGAACTCAGGCCTGGGTGCTGTCCCTGAACTTTTGCGCGAAGTTAGTGCTCTAACTACTTTGAACCACAGTACTCCTTCCAGTTTTCTGGTGGTTAAATGTAGATAAGAGTCTCATGGACTTTCTTGCCTAGCTTGGCCTTGAACCTCGAACATCAGATCTTAGCCTCCTGAGTAGGTAGGATTACAGGCATGAGCCACCAGCACCTGACTTGGGTGCTATCTCTTTTTTAAACATTGAACACAACAGTTTGATAAACCCCTTGCTATGAACTCATATAATTTCATGAATGTCCCATCTGTAGATCATGTAGCTACAAATCTGGGGTTTGAGCAATTTCTTCAAATTTTACATTTCTAGACTAATCATTGCCCCTCCCCCCGCAACCACTAAAGAACACTGTGTTCTTACAAGTAAATACATTTCCTCTAATGATCCAAGAGATGACAATATAAGCTATCCAAGCCAATCAAAGCCTTCCCTGAAAGTCTATGAAAAGTTGAAAAGGATTGGCTGCCAAAGAGCGTCCTGTGGGTGTAAGTGAAGGATCTGCAGAGGATGAAATGCATAAGCCAGAAGAAGATGGAAGACTAGTTATGCAAGAAAGAATGCAAGAAGCATTCTTTCCCAGTACCCATTGTCCCAATCAAATTAGTCTAGTCTAATGAGAAACTCTCAGGATGTTTTAGGGAAATGTTTTCAAAACCACAACCCTGTAAAATGCCATGTCGTATTCCTTGTGACTTTGGAAAATGTCATGAAATAAGCTAGACCAGTAGGGATCTTAATGCTCCTAATAAAAGTCTCTCATGGAGAGGAAAGCAGATATTTACAATTGCTGCAGAACCGTAGGTATCAAAACATAAAACAGCTGGTTGAACAACAGAAGCAGAAGATCCCAAACTACCCACAGCAGCTGTGTGTGTTCATGGGCAGAGTCAAAAACTGACCTCATGTCTAAGGTCAGTGACTTTGACAAGTAAAGGACTCCAGACTGTTCTATATCTGCAGACTAAGTTTCACTGATTTCAAAATTCAATGCATACCCATTTAAGAACATTTGAAATGCCTGAAGAGAAATAATTTTCCTCATTCTCTGGTTTGGAAATCACCATTACTAAACTTTTTGGTGAAGTGTTGACTTTGATGTAATGCCTTTTTGTGATTCTATACATGTAAATATGCAAATCAGTACACATGGTGTATTGCATGTGAGTAAATACGTGAAGTGATTTATATTAGCATTATGTCGCAAACATTTCTCCATAGCACCAGAAAATCTTCATATTTCAATTTTAATGACTACATAATATTCTATCTATTAAATATATCATAATTTATTAGTCAAATGATGGTATTTGGAGATATATATTTTGTTTCTATTCTCAGGCTTTTGCACAATAAATAAAACTGGTCAAAAATCTGGACCTAGTGTCTTGAAGAAGATAATTGGTACCATTCATCCATCAATAATCTCAGAGGCCCTCAAAGAACAGATAATAGTCTAACAAAAGAGGAGACAATGCAATGACTTACTTCACACCTTCCAATTAAAACAATTGCTTAGAATGTACACTGAATAATAGTAGAAAATTTTTGACACATCAGAACATAATTATTCCTATGTCTTTGTGCGTTTACACACACATACTCACTTCTAAGTCTATTTCTCTTCAATAAACTTGTAATCAGACTTTAGTAAATACAAGACTACCATTCTGCATAAATCTATAAATTGGGCAAACTGATGACATGTGCTTGTTTCAAAGATCAAATCATGCTAGGAAGGTATTTCTAAAAGAGTGTACCCAGAAATCACACAGGGAAGATGTCCTGTGAAAAAAAAAGTCTGACAAGTACATCATCAAGTTGGTTGCAAGCAGGTGAAACGTGTTCAAGTAGCTATATGTTTCTGTGAAATGTCCCATTCTTACCATGGAAGCAATAGCCTTCTCAATCTCTGCATTATGTTTTTTCCAGCAATGCTACACACACAGCACCTTAGGTTACTTGGCATAATTCACCTGGCATTTTTGAAGACTGCCACTGTGGAAAAATGTGGCTCAGAACCTAGACAAAATTTCAAGATCCCTCACCCACCATCCAACTGCCAGTGTAGCCAGAGGAGAATCAGTTCATCTCATCATGGATCAACAATTCCCGGAGTTCTCTGTTTGCACTAAGGTTACTTCTGCTGCTTCTCCAGTAGGGTTCATTTTGATGGTTTCCCAAGTGAACCAGTTTTATTCCTTGCTGGTGGGGTAACATAAACTCTATTTCCTTGGACTGGGGATGGAAGGCGTCAGAGTGGCGAGCTGGCCAATTTCTCATTGATCCCATCCTTTTTACCCGGACCGAATGGGGAGAGCGGATTGACCTAGGGAAACCTCTGGCTCAGTGCCCTCAAAAGTCAGGGTGTCAATTTTCAGACTCTGCCAGACACCATGGCCAAGGCCAAGGGTGCTCCGTCAAATCTATCCATTTCAATTAAAGGCTAGAGAGTTGGGAAGTAAAATAATCAATTTTGCAGGCTAAACTCAATCATCCTGTCGACACTTTATCTTTGCTCCGGATATGCTGGTGCGGGATATGTGTAATGCGACTCACGGCATTATTCACGGGTGACACTTCCAGCTACAGAGGGATCAAAGCTTTTCTAAAAAGTTATCCAGCTAAAAGAAAGTGGCAAAAGTTTTATATATATAGATATGTGTGTATGTGTGTGTGAGAGAAAGGAGGTGTATATATGTTGTTATACATATGTATATATTATCTATGTATTATGTATTCATTCTATGTATTATACATATATAAACATATTCTTTATGTACTATATATGGAGAAACATATACAAATTAAATGCAAATTCTACTATATGGAGACTACATGTGTATATATACATACATATATTTTATAAGTACATGTATATGTTATTTAATATATGTGCAAAACTTCTTTATGCTAAAATATTTTATATCCTTTAGAGATCTCCATGATAAACGGTCAGTTGCTATTGACAAAGCATCTTTATTATTTATTCCTAATGAATAACTCATGATGAAATTATATCTGTTGATCATAATCCTTCCCAAATAACTTGCTTTTCATTACCACAAAGTAAAATTTCACTAATGTCCTTTTTTACTACAGTAATGCCTCTGACCATCTATTACATCTGAAAGCAATGAATTGATCATATATTGAGTAATTACACTAGACCAGACATTGTAGATATGTTTATACACTGATTTGATCCTTTCTGTCTCCCCTCTCTGTGTCTCTGTGTCTCTGTGTCTGTCTCTGTGTCTGTCTGTCTGTCTGTCTGTCTGTCTGTCTGTCTGTCTGTCTCTCTCTCTCTCTCTCTCTCTTTCTCTGTATTTGGGGTCAAACTGAAGGACTTGTACATACTAGGCAGTCTCATTACCATTGAGCTACATCACAGACTTGTTATAATTCCTAATTCTTTGAAGTAAAGCAAATTCTAGTAGATAATTGTGCTCAAAATATAATCTAATATTATCTGAGAGGTGATAAATTCAGTGATGATACAGACTGAGACACCATCATTATTCTCTTTGGAGAATCTAGCAGCGTGTGTGTGTGTGTGTGTGTGTGTGTGTGTGTGTGTGTGTGTGTGTGTAGCTGTGTCATCATTCGATATTAGTCAATCATTCAGTTGGTGCATATAATATTACCAAATTATGATTATCCCCTTATGTAAATCACATGACATTTCATAAGTTTAAATAATTAGACCAAAATTTTAAGAATAAGGTCTGGCATTTGAATATAGTTTTGTCTAAATTCAATTCTTCTGCTTAATTAAGCTAATCATTGACTGACTAATATCCATGAGTGGTTTACCACACACAGGGTCTGTGATAGGTTTGAGGTGTTTCCTTCCCCTTGAAATTCATGGCATAACCAGATACCATAAAAATATTAAAGGAAAGAGTAGAGGAAACACTAAGACTCCTAGATACAGGTCAAAACATCTCAGTAAAGAACTAGACTCACAACAAATCAAAGAAAGACTGGATAAATGGGATTGCAGCTAACTAAAGAGTTTCTGCATGGCAAATGTCACATTTAGCAAGATTAACAGAAAGCCTACAGAAGGGGAGAACATGTTTACAAGCTATGCATCAGATAAGGGCCTCATATCTAAAATATACTTAGACCTCAAGAAAAGGTAAGCCCCCCCCCAAAATAAATCCTCAAAGAAACAACAACCTAATTAATAAATGGTATGAAGATTTAAAGACTTTTCAGAAGAGGTAAGAATGGAAAATAGACACATGAAGAAATGTTCAACATCTCTGACCATAACGTAAGTGCAATTCAAAACAACATTGAGATTCTACCTCATCCCAGTTAGAATGGCCATTATCAAGAAAACTAGTAATAACCCATGCTAGTGGGAATGTGGCCAAAAGGGAACACTGTTACACTGTTGATGGGAATGTAAACGTTTGACCATTATGGAAAGCAGTGTGGAGGTTCCTGAAAAAACTAAACATAGAGCTCCCTTATAACCCAGCAATCCCACTCCTAGGCATTTATCTAGTTGATGATAAACCAGGCCACACTAAGGCCCCTGTACCACCATGTTTACTGTAGCATTATTTACCATTGCCAAGATATGGAATCAACCCAGATTCCTCTTAGCAGATGAATGGATCAAGAAAATGTGGCAAATATACACAATGGAATTTTATGCTTCCATCAGAAAGGATGGTATTGTACCATTCATAATGAAATGGAAAGACTTGGAAAATATTATGTTAAACAAAGTAAGCCAGACCCAAAGAAATATAGGTTGCATAGATTCCCTCATTTGTTGTAACTAGAATGTATCCATAAATCTACAAATAAACGAGTGGATGGTGAAAGACAAAAGAATACACTTGGACATGTTAATGTCTCTAGACATTCACACAGTGAGACCAAAGGAGGATATTCTTAGGAGAGGATCACAAAGTCTGAATAACTATTTGCATGTAATCATATAAAATGATGTTTATGAAAATTAACTCCAAGAAATGGAAACAAGATGTTTTATTGTTATTTTGCTTTTTTGTTTTCCTCCTTTGTTGTTGTTTTTGTTTTCTGTATCTTTTGTCTTGTATGAAGTATATCTGTTTGGGGGAGGATAAAGGGTAGCACAGAAATGGTGGGATAAAGGGTGAACAAATGCAACAGTGATACTCACTAGACACTGTGTTAGAAATGAACTATACAACTTGTAGGGAAGGGTAGGGAGGGAGGGTAAAACTGGGAGAAAACAAGGGAAGAGTTGAAAGACATGTACTCATTACCTGACTTATGAAACTGATACCCCTCTGTACATCACCTGGATAGCCTGAGAAGAAATCCTCTCCAAAGCACGTAACATTCTTCTAGTGAGGAAAAATGTAGCTAGAATGGCAACTAGGAAAATAACCAATGGTGCCTGCCACCAACAATGAGAAGTAAATCGTTTATGGGAGCTGCAGAGTTAAGGGTATATATAGTTCAGTAGCCTGACATTGCTTCCATGCTAACAATCATGAAAATTTAATTCTAATCAAATCCATCCTCCTTATTTCTCTGTTCTTGACTATTCCCTGGACTGTCACTGGTCCCCAAGCTCTTCAGCTGAACAAGCCTCAAAATGAACTGATGATATTCATAAGTTTTCCCCTGTCCTGTCATCTCTTTTCTCATGGGCCCGTGATGCTTCATCTATCAGTTCATCTAGGACTTAAATCAGTGGTTTCTGATTAATCATTTTCCTCTTCCACAGCTATGCCCACACTGACATGTGCATTATGGCGCTGAGAGTGTCAGTCCAGAGATCTAAACATCTCAGGCTTGCTTGTTCACCCCAATGACCCGAGGTTTATATTCTCACACTGTCCCATCTAGGGTGTTTTCAGAAACTTTTTTTTCTCAGTTTCCTTTCTCTAGTTTTCCCATATTCCAGATACTCTTCACTACACATACCACTATTCCATTTTTTCTTAATTATCAGTCTGTCAAAACTCCAAGTGTCAGAGCTATCCTGAATAAAAAGGCCTTTTATCTATGTTTCCTGTTCAGCTATTTAGAATTACTACCTCCTGTTCCTCGACTCTTTCAATTTAATTGTGAGAACTCCTCAATTGTATAAGTTTTAGTAACACACCTCTGGGAACTTGTGCTTTCAGTTCATCTTTTGCAATTAAACAACAAGACAGAATATGTGAAACATTAGATTTCAGGCACCGGACAAATGTCAGCCCAGGGAACAGATACATAAGGGGAAAAAAAGGACAAATGAGAAAACTCCTACAATTACCTGGAGCTTGCTGCTCAAGGGCTTCAAGTGTTCAAGGAAGAGCTCTGTTGTCAATCAAGGGCATACCTGTAAATGTAGCTTTCAAACAAGAAGGCAAAGTAATGACACTTTAGACAGACAAAATCTGTAACACCCCACCAACAAATCTGCACCACGTACTATGTTGAAGGCATCCTTTCAAACAAGGGAGAATGAAGTTATAGAGAAGACACAAGAGTTCAGAAAGTAGGCCCTTAATTGTTGAAGCAAAAAAAAGGGAAAATATTATATGGCTTATAAAATCATAGATGTAAAATATAAAAAAGTAGCCCTTATTCTTCTTGTAGAAGAATACTTTTGAAATGTAAGTGATAACCAAACAGGAAGGCAACCACTACAAACAAGGTTAAGACACAGCAATCCCACTTTTGGGCATTTACCTGAATGATCACAAACAAGACCATACGAAAGCTACCAGCACAACTATGTCCATTGCAGCATTATTTACCATAGCTAAGATAGGGAACCAACCCAGATGCCCCTCAGTAGATGAATAGATGAAGAAAATGTGGTTATAGATACACAATGGAATTCTATGCCTCCATCAGAAAGAATGACATTGTCCCGTTTGTTAGGAAATGGAAAGACTTGGAAAAAATATATGAAGTGAAGTAAGCCAGGCCCAAAGAAACATAGGTCCCATGGTTTCCCTTATTTGCAATAACTAGTGTATGTCTGAGACAAGCAGAAAAGGTCAGATAAGATGATGTTAAGCAAAATGAACCCCAAGATATGGACACAAGTGGGTTTTTTTCTTCCTTGCTATTGTCTCTAACATATTTATAAGGTACCATGTGATTTTTGTTGTTGTTGTTGCTTTGTATGTCTCTTCCCCATACTATAACCCCTGTTTTCACTGTATTTGATGTTGGTATAATTTGGGGAGGGGAAGGGAAAAAGCAAATTGTTTAAATAGGGATACATATTGACCCATTGCAACAATTAGATGTACAAGGCGCTATGTCAAAAAAAGAACTTTATAATTTAGGAGGGATGGGGGTGTATCTGAGGAGGTGGGAGGGAAAGGATAGTAGGGAAAAAAAACAAAGGAGGAGGGGAGGCACCAATGCTGGAAAAGAAATGTACTCATTACCTTGTTCATGGAACTGCAACCCCTTTATACAATATTTTCACAATAAAAAACTTAATTAAAAAAGTATTTCTGTTAAGAAAATTTTGGCCTGAGCCAAGGAGACCTAGGGTTTCTCCTATTCCATCCTGTAATGTTTTCAGAGTATCTGCTTTGACTCCGAGGTCTTTGATCCATTTGGAGATGATTCTGGTGCAGAGTGATATATAAGAATCTAGCTTTAGTTTTCTACAAGTAGTTAACCAATTTTGCCAGCACCATTTACTGAAGAGGCTGTCTTTCTTCCATTCTATTATTTTAGCTCCCTTATCGAAGATTAGTTGGCTATAGGTCTGTAGGTTCATTTCTGGGTTTTCAATTCTATTCCATTCGTCCTGAGGTCTGTTCTTATGCCAGTACCAAGCTGTTTTGATTACTATGGCTTTATAGTAGAGTTTGAAATTTGGTATTGATATTCCACCAGCAGTGTTCTTTCCGTTGAGGAGCATTTTTGCTATTCGGGGTTTTTTATTGTTCCATATGACTTTTTGGATTGCCTCTTCTATTTCCTTGAAGAATGAGGTTGGAATTTTGATAGGTATCGCATTGAATTTGTAGATAACCTTGGGAAGTTTTGCCTTTTTAACAATGTTAATCTTTCCAATCCAGGAGCATGGGAGGTTTTGCCATTTTCTAAGTTCTGTTTTGATTTCCTTTTTCAAGATTTTAAAGTTTTCATCATAGAGGTCTGGAAACACAACAAATCAAAGAAAGGTTGGACAAATGGGATTGCATGAAGTTGCAGAGCTTCTGCATGGCAACGGACATAGCTAGCAAGATCAATAGAAAGTCCACAGATTGGGAGAGGATCTTCACTAGCCATACAACGGACAAGGGTCTCATATCTAAAATATACTTGGAACTCAAAAAATTAAACCCCCCAACAACAAATCCTCAAAGAAACAACTTCCCAATAAATAAGTGGGCTAAAGACTTGAAAAGAAACTTTTCTGAAGAAGAAAGAAGGATGGCCAATAGACATATGAAAAAATGCTCAACATCCCTAGCCATAAAAGAAATGCAAATCAAAACAACATTGAGATACCACCTCACCCCAGTTAGAATGGCTATAATCAAGAACTCTAATAACAACAGATGCTGGAGGGGATGTGGACAGAAGGGAACCTTACTTCATTGTTGGTGGGAGTGTAAACTTGTTCAACCACTTTGGAAAGCAGTATGGAGGTTCCTCAAAAGACTTCACATAGAGCTCCCCTATGACCCAGCAATCCCACTTTTGGGCATTTACCCAAATGTTTACAAACAAGACCACACTAAAGCTACCAGCACAACAATGTTTATTGCAGCACTATTTACCATAGCTGAGATATGGAGCCAACCCAGATGCCCCTCAGTAGATGAATGGATCAAGAAAATGTAGTATATATACACAATGGAATTCTATGCCTCCATCAGAAAGAATGACATTTCCCCATTTGTTAGGAAATGTAAAGTCTTGGAAAAAATTAAGTGAAGTAAGCCAGGCCCAAAGAAACATAGGTCCCATGGTTTCCCTTATTTGCAATATCTAGTAAATGTATGAGTCAAGCAGAAAGGGTCAGATAATGTGATGTTAGGAAAATGAACCCTTAGATATGTACTTAAATGTTTTTTTCTTTCATGCATTTGTTTCTAACTCACTTATAAGATTATTTCTTTGTTGCTTTGTATGTCCCTCCCCCACAGTATAACCCCTGCTTTCACCATATTTGATGTCGGTATAATTTGTGGAGGAGATGGGGAAAAACAAGTCGTTTAAGGATACAGGTGGACCCATTGCAACTATGAGAAGTACAAGTTGTCATGTCGAAAACGAACTTTACAACTTTGGTGCAGGGATTGGGGATTGGTTTGGGGGGCGGAGGGAGGCTGGGAAGGGATAGGTAAACAAAGGAGGAGGCTGCAATGCTTGATAAGAAATGTACTTATTATCTTGCCCATGTAATTGTAACCCCTCTGTACAGTATGTTCACAAAAAATAAAAATTAAAATTAAAAAAAAGTATTTATGATAAGCAAACAAAGGAGGTCTCCTCCATCTTAAAAATATAAAAGTGCTCAGTCCAATTAGCCTTGTTTTCTTTTCTTTTTCTCTCTCTATATGTAATGATATATATGATCACAGGTTGTCTCTGCTCTAAAATGTCTGGGAAATCCCTACTCATTTTTCAACAATGAACTCAACAAATACCTTCTCTAGGGAGCCTACTAGGATAATCATTGCCATGTATACTTTTAGAAAAATAATTATTCTCTGATCTCATTAGTGTTTGTTTCCATGAATGACTCTGCTAGACTTTAAGAAAAAAAACGTGATGAATGGTCACCTCTGTATCTTCAGCAAATAGTATAATCCAGCTCCATCCCAGTCCCCTTAGTAAATATTTATTGGATGAATGTAAAGTCACGATCCAATTCTTTTAATTAACTACAATTTACCTTCAGAATTTGTCATTCTAAGTATATTTACTTTATTAGCACTTGGTGACCTCCTTGATTCTAAAATAATCTGTTGGGTGCCTGGAAACTCAGGTTAAATACTACTTAGCATTTTACTCCTGAGATTACTCAGTACAAATATTTCAATAGTAAAATGCTAAGTAAAATAATACCACTAGTTCCACTGAGAGCTAGTGGTATTATCTTGCTTCAAGAAAAAAAAAACAGGGTATCTTTGAAAAACTTTACTGTTAATATGATCTATGAAACATTTCCCTGTCAAAATTCTGTGAATTTCCACCCAAATGGTTTCTTTTCATAAAGTTGCTTCACTTTTTTCTGAGTAGAAATCATCTTTTACCTCTTCTGAACTCCCCCTGGTTCTTGGCATATACATTTAGTATAGTAATTTTGGCTGTAACCAATTGTTCTGCAACATATTTTTTCTTCTTATACTCTAAGCTCCTTTAATTTTACTCATCTGTTCATCCCTCCCTGGGACCTGCTGTCAAATTTAACAAAAGTCCAATTACAATCTTACAGAAATGAAGAAAGAATTCAAAACACACTGCACATAATTTGGATAAAGATTTTCTTATAACTATTGAGTTATTGAAATAAGATTTGCAATGGGAGAAATGGATGTATACACAGGTAAGAGCAGTACAATACATTTGCAAAACTATTTGATAGTAAAAATGTATGTGTATATATAAAATCCCATATCTTTATTATGAAATTATGCAAGAATTTTTTTTTACTTCATACTATTTGAAAAGATGTCAAAGGTTTTGTTTTATTTGGGGGGGGGGTTCATTGTCCTCCCTGAAACATATTTTCATATTCCTATGAGAAACTCATAACCTTGAACAATCCACAAGTCACTCTGTTATTTATTCATTCACTCATTCCTTCTTTCACTATGTCTTCACTGTAGACTATGCATGTGCAAGGCATGGTACAGCAGACGGATGGAGATATCACAACTTCTGCTCTAAGGTAGCTCCCAGTGATAGATCAGATAGACACACACAAAACGTGAAGTGTTACCTCCTACCTAGAAGATAGAAGCAATGCACCACCAACAGTGACCTAACCCAAAATCTTAATAGAAGATACAAGAGAGAGCATCCTGTATGGCAAACAGGCTGAAAGTCAAGACTACAGGAAAAGAAGACCACATCCAGAGCAGAGGTGGACATCAAACCGAGCAGACAGTATGTGGCAAATGAAGTGCATTAATCAGACATCAAGATAGCAACCCATAAAGACAAGAAAAGGACAAATAATGAACATAGTAATCTCAACCTCACTGTGAGGAAGGAAGGCTGTGTTCCTATGAGTTGGCTTTCTATTACTATAATGAGTAACAGAGAGATCAGCTTATGAATGCAGAAGTTTTATTTGGTTCATCATTTCAGAGATTTCAGTCTGTGACCCTTTACTTCCATTGCTTTGAGTCTTTAGCCAGACAGCACATCATGGCAGGAAGAACTTAGTAAAGTAAAGATGCTCACCTCATGTAGGTGGAGATGAGAAATAGAGAGACAAAGACAGAGACAGAGGCAAAGAGATCATGTCCATTCATAATCTAATTTCTTCCCGCTAAACCCTACCTCTAAAAGATCACAGCATGCTGTGTTGCAGACCAGTCCTTTAATTCATGTGTTTTGTGAAGACACTTGTCAAAATCATGGTAGTAGGAGAGAAACATTGAAATGTGCTAAGTGAATAAAGGATACATTTGCACTCAAGATAATCAGCAGGTTACCTGGAGAATGCTCTGGAGAGAGCAAGAGCCCACTGTGAAAGCCAGTTAACTTGTATGGGATCATTTTCCTTATTTAGGGAATGCAAGCAAAGGAATGGGTGATCCATGATTTTCTAACCATAATATCTCCGTGTTCATGCAGGCTGAGAGCTCTCAAGTATGGCGTTCTTCTTCACATACCAAATTTCATTGTCTCTAAAATGAGAAATTTGGGCCAGGCAATCTCTGAAGTCTCCTTTACATGAACTATCCATGGTCCTAACACCATTTTATTTCTCTCAGGTAATAAAGGAGGTGTTAGATTGTGTAAAACGATGTTCAATAATTTTACAATTAAAAAAATACAGGAATATTGCACTCAGATGTCTACTCCTTTCTAGCAATTAGAAAGTAATTATTCTGCTAGTTTTTTTTAAATCTTCCCAAACTTGATAGTTCAGCGAAATTGTTAATTGAAACTAAAAATAAACATGTAACCTTCTTTGTGCTCACTTTCCCTTTTGCCCTGCTATGAGATCCCCAGAGAGCCCCTGCCCATTTTGGCCAGTGAGAAAATATACAATAGCCCCTGCATTATTGATTCTTTATTAGAATCATGAGTCTTGTGTGAACAGCAGGCTCTGTGGGTGACTTAGCTCGCAACGCCCACTGGGTAATTAAGCTTGGGATTATGGAAGTTGGAATTGCTTACTCCCACCAAGGAACTCCTGGAGGACTACCACAGCTGACCCAGTGCTATGGTTACTATATTTTCCTAAATGGAAATGGCATCTACGTCATCTGCCAATAGGATGAAATATGTGATTAGGAAGTTTGGAAAGTATGAGACTCTGAAGTAATTTAGATTACCTGGATTTAAACCTGATCAGGGTTTTACAGCTTTACCTTTTGCTGGGGGTATGATGTTGGCATAACTTGAAAAGCCAGTCCATCATTCTGAAATAATAATGATAGTAATCATGATAGTGTGAATAGGAAATAAGATGCTTCCTTATTTAATTTTTACAGCCCATCCAGTTCCAAAATCTGTTCCCTTTCACCTTGTTCAACTTTTTTATCTTACTCTGGCACTTACTACCTTCTTACGGACATACGGCATGCACTTACAAGTTATATTTATGCTTTGTTTCCATTCCGCCAAGATGATGACACCCAAAAAGAAATATGTTCTTTGTCTAACTTTTTTTTTCTTAAATGCCCAGAAAACTTTGTGGCATGGAATGATTAAATCAACAATTGAACAGTTAATTTGAAATTCATTATTAGCACCCAATGAATATTATCATTCATTAACATCAACACCATCATTGTAAAATTCTATGTAATTCCTACTATTTAGTTATCAAGAGTTGCCCTATCGGCTTACTTTTCCCACAGCATGAATGCTATCACAGAGTGCACAGATAGGTTCCATTTGTAAGAGAAGACAAAGTCAGATGTTGGTTTGTATCTACGGGGCACAGCCTGTGGTGTCAGGCATACTGCCACACACTGGGGGGACAAAGAAAAGGAAATCTAAGTCCCAGCCTGAGCAGCTCACCCACACTGTAGTGATTATTATCTTGCAATTAATGAACTGAATCTGAAGCCTCTAATGAACTTATTCCTTATCTAATTGTATCACCTGTGACCCTTACAAACACAGATAAATGGCCATTTCTGCTCTTTCTTTCCCCTACCTCTGGCTCGTTGAAGGAGACTTTGAACAATCCCATAACCTAGTCTATGCTTGGAAACCTGCAAAAAATAAAAATAAAAAATAAAAAAGCCTTGAGGGAACTTCACCTAGGGGAACTTCTTAAATAGAGAAGTGGCTAGTCCAAAAAAGAAATCTCACTCAGTAGATGCTGTGGTCTGGATTTGGCATCTCTACCAAAGTCCATTTGTTAAGGGTTTATTCTCCGAGAGTAGCACTCTGGGAGCAATGGAAAGAAGGCAGGCCTAGTGAAAGGAAATTCTGTCATGGGGAGCATATCTTTGAAGGTGTACCCTACTTATCTTTACCACCACCATCCAAGAGTTAGGTGACTTTGTTCCACCACATGCTCCCTGCTATGATGTACTGCTCTACCTCAGATTTGAACATAGACTGGAACCTATTAAATTATGGGTCAAATATGTCTTTATATTTTAAAGTTTAGGGTTTTTTAAGAGAGGTGGACATCCTGGGACTTAAACTAAAGGCCTGGGCACTGTCCCTTAGGTTTTGTGTATAAGGCAGACACACTACCATTTAAGCCACAGCTCCACTTTTGGCTTTTTGGTGGTTTAAATAGAGAGAAGAGTCTCATGGATTTTCCTACCGTGGCTGGCTTCAAACCACATTCCTCAGATCTCAGCCTCCTTTTAGTTTAGGATGAGAGGTATAAGCCACAGGCACCCTGCAGAAATCTTTGCCTTCAGAAAGTTGATTATGTCAAGTGATTGCTAGAATAATGCTTAACACAGGTGGGTCTGAAATGGAGCCCAAACATCTGCCTCTTAGAAAGTTATATATCTGCAGTTACTCTGTCCCTTGCAGATTCTGTTGATGACCCACCCCTAGCCTTCTATATATACTATGGTCTCTCTCTCTCTTCAGAAAGTACCACATAATTTATGAATAAAAAAGTCATTTATAAAGACTAGGATTATTATATGAGCAATAAAGTACTGTCTTCTCTATGTTATGATATTAAATACAAATTTTAATTAATAGTATTACATTCTATGATTTTGGAAAGTAACCAAGGCTCACATCATGAAATAAGTAATAAAATATGGAACTATACTAAAAAATTCCACTTTTAACATGGGTTTGCAATTTACCCAAAATAAGGAGCTCTGAAGAGGAGACCCAGTAACCTCCTACAGCCAGTCTATCCAGTATATTTAGCCAATATCAAAGCAGAAAAGATTTCATTCCAGCTGGCAAAGGGCTACTTTTGCCATATTTATTCTTTTGTGGGTTTTTTAGGTATTATCTTAAAATAGTTGTACAAAAATAGGTGAACAAAGGAGTCACCATTCAGCTAAGCAGTTTAGGATACAACGACTCTTGATCAATACCACCCATTTTGTTATTCTTAATTAAAATAAATAGTGTCAGTTTGCTAATGCACATATTTAAATGTCAACTGTATCATAAAATATGTAGGAACTGTGTCACAATATTTAAATGTTCAGTAAGATCATCATCATAGAAATGCGTTCATATCCATCTAGTTGATTGTTTAATACTTACTGAGTCCCCTGTGTGCCGGCATTATGACATACTCTAGGGACAGTCTCTTGACCAAGATAGATGGCCAGGCAGTAGATGGATGATAAAGACATGTGCAAGTGGATAGCAAAAGGCCAGCTAATAATGAAGACTTGGAAAAAACTACTAGAACATGACACTCACGTAGGGTAGAAGGAAGGAAGGCCTCTTGGAGAACATTGGTTGCAGTCTAGAGATGACTGCAGGGAAGTAAAAATGCACCATGGAGGACTGCAACAGTAGATGGTGCATGCTGTTACATGCATCTTGTCAGGTCGTGGCAGCTTGGAATTAAGTGGCAGAAGGCCTAAACAAAAATTGAATACATTTTGGGAGGCAAAGCTCACAGAGGATAGCTGATCGCTGGAATGAGAAGACTCAAAAATGCCTACTGTGTGAAATGTGCAAATCAAAGCCATTAGCATGTCCATCAGTTCCCATACTTAGCATGTGTATTATGAGGACATTTTGGAAAGCAATTTTCAAGTATGCCATATATTATATTAATTATAGTGATTATGCTTTACAATAAGTCTCAAGAATTTATTTCTTTTGGTCAACTAAAGCTTTGGACCTTTAACCAAATCTCCCTTTTCCCACAAGTAACTATCATTTTATTCTCTGCTTCTGTGTATTGTTAACTCCACATAGAAGTAAGATCATATATTTGTCTTATCGAGCTGAAGAAGTGGGATTCATGAATTATGTTTTAAATATAGTAGCATGAATGTTCATACCTTGACTTAATTCTGATCAGGCAAAGTTACATATCCATGTTCATTCAGAGAGAACTTCTACATGGGAAGCGAGTACACAATTCCCCTCTGATCTAATTACTGTCTGCGTATCTGCCATTGTGTGAGTCTGTATGCTGTTAACTACACATTTGAATATAAAGATCTTAGGGACTCTCCAATCTCCATATTTTTATCTAACATTTTTTAAACAGCGAAGAGTGTATGAGAAAATGTTTGGGGGATCTTTAAATGGCATAAGACAAGCACCAAAGGGGGAACTGTGTCTACCTAAAGGAAAAGGTAGGCAAGCTCATGGAAAAGGACCATTGCCCGTCCTTAGGAAGGACCAAGCAGAAACCTGAACCACAAGCACTGGTCTTGGAGTTTCAATTTCTTCTCTCCCAAACCAATTCTGCTGTTAGCATACTGTATGGACTTGGGGACAGCTAGCCATAATCCTTATAGTGTCACAATCTTCCTATGATCACAATGGGTGTCTTGGTATGGACCACAGAGCTGCTTGAAACATTTTGTACTATTAGCATTTAGTCAACTTACAGAGGAGACATTGTCTGAGATTTCTTCCTTGGGACACATCCAACAGAGACAATTCCAGGGGCTCACATGCAGTTGAAATGTCTCATTTCTGTAAAGCTCTGTCCAAGTCTCCACAGCCTGTTCAAAGTAGAACTTGGCTTCTAATTGCAGATAGATTCAGTTTACCATCTCTCACTTTCTGTCCCCTTTCCACTGCAAGAATTCATCAAATATGTCTTATCATCACTTACCTTATATTTTAGTTTAAAAGCTAGTTGGACTATGTGGGATGATGGTGTTCTCCTTTAAGAGAGAAGGAGAGATGAGTGGTAATTCCATCTGAGCCATTAGTGTCTTCAGCTGGATGTGAATGTGGGAATCACTCATGGGACTGGTAACTTTTTGGCATATTCCTGGGAACTTCTCACCTATCCCTCACAATGACTCTGTGATTCTGTTATTTTTGTGGAGACAGGCTTGTCAACAAGGACATTTAGTGAAATTAGCACCAATTACACTGGGCTGTCATTCTTTTTAGATGGCTTTTACTATGGAGACCTTGAACTTGTGATTGTCTCACCTCAGCCTCCTGAATGCTGGGATTAAAGAATTCTTGTATCCCAGGAATGGGCTCTTACCTCTGAGAGACAATGCCATAGGCAACTTGTCCAGAGAAGTATTTCTTCATCTTATTGACACTTGGGTTGGGATATGGTTTAAGTACATCATTTCTCCCATCTCCTGATGATGTTTGAAGGGTCTCCAGGGAGTGTTGCCATTGTCTTTGATCTCAACAGAGATTTTGCTGTCCCTTTCCCCAGTTTGATGTGTAGAAACGATGCAACTAAAATCAATGTGCATTCATGTAGGCTGGAATGTGCACTTGTGTATACTGGGAAGAAGACACAGAGCCACAGACATTGAAGCACTGCTCTTGGGGGCCAAGAAATAAGCAATGCTTAGATCCATGTGAAAAGTTCCTCTGTGATCACAGGTCAGTGCCTGATTACACCACCAGAAGGAGATGCCATCACAGTGGAGTAAGAACTCTAAATAATGAATATAGTCTGAGTTGTAACTCTCTCAGGAATGGCCCAGTGACATCGCTGTTACACGATGGAAGAGAGCCCAAATTACAGAAATGTTATGCAAATGTGGCATCTGGCAGAAGATTTTGAACTTCAGAAAAGTTCACTCCAAGCCAGGGTGAGAGCCCTGTGTGTACTTCTTTTTGATAATCAGTGAGAATCATGTCTGAGGTTCTATAAGCCCAATGGATCCCATTCTAGATATATACATATATATTATATATATAATGTATATTATATATAATATATATTATATATATATATAATTTTGCTTGAAGTCTTAAAATCATTTCCACAGATACCATGAATGAAATTTTAAAAATATATCTGACATATATCTAACATATATATATATATATATATATATCATACAGTATTCTTAAAAAACAATCTAAATCTGAACACAAACGAGGATCATTTTATCACCCAGTGGCACAGGAGCCTAGGTACTCTAAGGAAACAGAGCTAAACTGAAAGAGGTTGCTAGACTTGTCATCTGTCTCTGATCATCATTTCCAGATTAGAACATTTGAACTTGGTAATGCTATAATAAATGCTGAAAAAAAATGCAATACTTTGTTGGAGCTGGAGTAGCCAAGAATTCTGGGTCAATTCTTTCACTGTTGGGCACAGGAAAATCCAACAGAATCCAATTAACTTTATTTTTAATCGAGATTAGGAAAGCTCTAGGAAGGTAGGGCTCGAGCCTGTCAAAAGCAAAGTTTCTTGCAGTAGTGGCTGATTGAGGACTATGGGGAGGTTGCTGATAAGAAAATGCAGGGCTTTCATCTGTGAAAAAGCTCCCCCCCCTCCCTCAGGACTCATGCTGCATCTGATTTGCACTTTTAAGCCAGAAAACAGATAGAAGCCTCTCTGTAAAAGAGAGCTCTGTGCATATATGAGGTAGCTCTGATGTGTTTATAGTGGTAGAAGTAATAGTAGCAGCAATGTAGGTGGTATCAATTGCATGAGCAATAGCAGCAACAATGCCAGCAATGGCAACAGAGGAATACCAATAGTAATTAACAATAATCGTAAGTGGTGGTAGAAATAGCAAAAAAATGGCTTCCAGTGCTGAACCATGGACACAAAGATGGTGAAGGTTGATTAGTGATCTCTTTTTACCTCCCAACTATGATAAGGAGATGAAGGTAAAAAGAGGAGGAAGAAGTCCTACGATTTCAAACAGGGCACCCAGAAACAGTACTGCTCTGTCTCATAAAATAGGACATCAAAAGGTTGGAGTCATGGCTCAGTTGGTAGAGCAGTAGGCAATGAGCGAAAGCATCAGGTATCAAGTTTTGAGTCCTGGCCTTAGACTTAATAAAGAAAAAAAGAAAGAAAGAAAAGAAATAGGGCATCAATCTGTAAATCTCTGCTTGCTCAACTTGTCCAGCATCAGGATGTATTATTATAGTTATGTTCTCATGTAAACTAAGAATAGTCCCAGAAGAAAACACAACAATGTTCTTTGCCTGAAATGTGTCTTTAATATAAACCATATGCCTATTAAAAGAATACAGAAGTTGCTCAAGAAAGCCCAGTCAACAATTTCTGAATATTCACATCAGTATTTGTTTCTTTAAATGTTCATTTTTGGGTTATTTTTTAGAGGCCCATAGATCAATATTGAAAGAATATCTTGAGAGCAAGAGGGTTATTTATTTTGTTAAGAAAATGTCCATGCATGTGCCCAACGGGAGAGTCCTAGCTCTATACCGCAGTTTTTACTCTGGTACTGGAATGTTCTAGAAACCAGAGACCTTGGAGTTTTTATATTCAAAACGAAATTCTCACCAGGCACTGGCAGCTCACGCCTATAATCCTAACTACTCAGAAGTCTGAGATATGAGGATAAATGGTTCGAAGTCAGCCCAGGCAGAAAAGTCCATGAGACTCTTATCTCCAGGAAATTACTCAGGAAAAGCTAGAAGTGTTGCCATGGCTCAAGTGGTAAAGCACTACCCTTTAGCAGAAGCAGCTCAGGGAAAGTATCAGGCCCTGAGTTCAAACCCTAGAACTAGTAAAAGAAAAAGAAAAAAGAAAAGAAATTCTCAAGATTCAAAGAAAGGAGGCCAGGTTTTTCCTAAATTATTGAAATGTGGCCATTATTTTGGTTGGTGACAAGAATCATTAGCAGTGTTATTAAAAGGGATTGTGTAGATGGATGGTGTTAGCCCAATGAGCTCCCTTCCCATGGCTTAGCACACTCCTTCCCCTTTCCATAGCTTAGCAGTTCCTTCTCTTTTCCATAGCTTAGCATGCTCCTTTCCTAGGCAACACTAGGCCCACGTAGTAAAGACAGTAAATAATCAGCCTCTAACCCCTTTTACCTTGAGATGGCACTCCTCTGTGATAGCTACCATCATTTATGGCAGCAAGATCCCCTTAGAGTGACCTTGCAGCCCCTTATCTACTACTTGGGCAGCAGCCATAAATCCTACCCTGCCATGATGAAGCCCCTGGTCCTCATGTTCACACCCTCCCAGTGCTTTCTAGCCCCTCCTAGCCTCAGTAGGTTATTTAGGTCACCTCAGACAACAGCTGGAACTTCTTTCCACTTCTCTCTTGTGAGAAGGGGTTTTGCCAGTCCTTTTTACTGGCAATAAACCTTTTCTTTGTTCTTTGTACCTGCATGTCTGCATGGTTTTCTGGCAAAGTCGAATACATTCTAACAGATGGATAGATAGATGATCATAATCATGAAGATGATGATGATGGACAGGCAGATAAATAGATAGATGGATAGATAGATGGATAAATAACAGAATAGATAGAATTTCACTAAGTAGGATGGTCAGTCTCACTTCTGTGGTCCAGGTGGCCTCAAACTCTAAGCCTTTGAGTATTAGATTACACCACTACACCTGGCAAAGGAGAGATAATTTAAATGAGTCCTGAAACAAATAAAAACCAAGGTTAAAGAAGTCAACCATGTCAGCATCACCTAACACAGGGCAGGATTTACCTGAAATATATAGAGGAGAATCCTCAGAAAATAAACATTCTAAGAGATCAACCTTCTGGTTTATGTTTTAACCAGTTCCACAGTGAAGAAGGATTAGTGATTTGTATTAGAAACTTGCAAGACATTGTCTATAGTCTTGTTAATTAACTCTGCTACCATTAAGTGTATGAAGCCATATCTGGTTCAGTCATTCTCAGACAATCCTGTTGTCTTTGTGACATCTTGGACTCACAGATTCCTTTAGTGATCCTTGTAGACACAGAATTGGGAAAAATAGACTTGGTTGGCCTTAAACATCAAGACTTCTATGTATAGGCTGACCAGCCCCACCAATAACAGTATGCTCCATGGCTTCCTTCTCTGTGGGTAACATCATAGCACAGTACTAACCCATACACAACAGGACTTGTGAGTACTTAAAGGGTAAATGATCCATTATGTCTTCCTCTCATTTATTTCTAGGAAAAGAAAGTTACTACTACTCCATAATGGATCTCAATTGACCTGAAAGACAAGACCATTGAAAGACAGTCTTCTACATTATCGAAGTATCTTTCCTCTCACCTTTGTTATTCTACTACCTACTTTCTCTTTGGCATGGCTTTTCTTGCACTTTGTACTCTCCTTGTCTTTAGTGTGCTTCAATCACCTAAACAAACACCAATGTGCTTCCTTAGGGAACAGAGAACTGCACATGGACTTAAGTGCTCTGATGCTTTTTGAGAAAATTACCAAGGCATCTACTGCCTTGAAAGCTAAGTCCTATATTCAGACATTTTGGGAAAGATATCCTCAGCAACCATAGCAAGTGAGCAGGGTCCCTTTGTGCCTTGTTCTAACGAATAGGCTGGACTGAGAAAGCAAAGAGGCTTTGCTATGGTAAGGTGTGCTAGGGCTAACTACAATAATTCCACTGGTGACCTTTCAGAGCTGACAAACATTGATGTCTAGAGCCAATTTTGGCCCTGTAATCTTGCCCCTGGCTCTGCAGGAAGCTGCAGTAGAAGCTTTTGCTCTTAATGCCACTATTTGGCCTCAGGAAAAGTTTCCTTGGCCAAGTTTAAACCCCTAGAGACTAGGGGTGTATAATTTAAGCACTAATATAAGCTAAGAGGGAAAGCAACAATACTAGTGCTCCCATAATGGAAAGATCATTATTTTTAGTTTGTATAGAAAGCAGAGCTGGCAGCTGTGAGGGAAAATGCACCGTTTGAAAAGAACCTACCATTGTTATATGTAAGCTGTTGGGATACAGCCTTTGACTCCCAGGCAATTGTCATATGCTCAGAATTACCCCCGTGAACAGTCACAGGCTTAATGATTTTGAAAGTAGCAATATACAAACAAAGAATGGTGAAGAGCCAGGGCTGAGAAGCGTTTCATGACCTATTATTTCTTTTGCCTACTAAAGAATTTGTTGCCATATTCAGAGCTAATGGAAGAGTGATAATGCCACTGTTTTGTTTAAATACACTCTCTTTTACCTTTTTCTCTCCCTCCCTCCCTCCTTCCCTTTCTCTCTTCCTTCCTCCCAGCCTTCCTTCATTTCTCCTCCTCCCTGCTTTTCTTCCTCCCTCCCTCCCTCCTTTCTTCTTCATACATATGTATCCACTTTTTCTTTAGCAGGCTAACAGAGAGGTTAAGTACTTGATCAAATAGACTTCATTTAAATTTCCAGTCTCTTACTTACTGTGACTGTGTAAGTGACTCACCTCTCTCAGTTCCGGTTTCTTATCTGATAGATGTAAAATGAGGATAATAGCAACTTGTGCCTCAGGAAGAGGAAGCTCAAGGTTTCATTAATTCTGCACCTATTTCCTCTCTCCTATTCATTGGCAGCTACGCTGTGTCCTGCAATGTGTTGAATCCTGGCATCCTGAAGCTACAACAGAGAAAGAGACACACGAGAGCTGTCTTGTCAGCACACATGAGATAATGCATGTGTGCCCTTGAGCACAAGCAAAACATAGGCAATAAATAGGACTGGGAAGGTAGCTCAGTGGTAGAGTGCCTGCCTCACATGCATGAGGCCCTGGGTTTGATTCCTGAGCACCACACAAGCAGAAAAAGCCAGAAGTGGCACTGTGGCTCAAGTGGTAGAGCACTAGCCTTGGCTGAAGAGTTGAGGGACAGTGCCCAGGCTCAGAGTTCAGGCCCCACAACTGACAAAAAAAATGTAAGCAATAAACAAACATCAGGCTTTATTTAATAGTAACAACCCACTGCCCACATCATTGGGCTGGGCTTGAGGAACCAGCTGACCAGACTCCATTCTCTTTCCACCACTTAGGAATGACATGGTTGGGGTAAGCTTTGAGTTTGTTTCTTTGCTTTTAAGTGGGTGGCTGTGATGACACCTACCCTCTAGATTTATAATATGCTGAAATAAAATCAGGCCTAGGTCTGGCATTCAGGAGACAGACATTTGTATATCAGGAACTCCTCAAATTGAACCACCGACAAATGGATAATGACAGATAAGGACTAAAAAGAGGATCATCTGAAAGCCAAGGAAAGCAGCTTTTCATTCTGGCTTTGCTCCTATTTCCTTACCCTTTGTCCATATCTGGTATATTCCAAGTGTCGGGCTAGGGGCTGGAGAGGAGGCAGGAGGCAGAACTGAGAGGCACCATTCTGCAGTCTTAGGGGAAAGCAGTGCTGTGTGTGTGAAGACTCAGAGCAGCTAACTGTAAGGGTAACTGAGACAGACCCCATGCAACGATAGGAAATTCACTAAGGTCCAGGCACTGGATAAGGTATATTAAGCACTGTATATATAATCTCATCCTTATGATAGCTCTCCATTTTTAAGATGAGAAAACTAAGGTGTACAGGGTGTAATTCACTCCAGTAAGATCATGCAAGCAGTAAAAGACAAGGCAATATTTGTATCACTTGGTCTTAAGGGGGCCAAAGATTCTCCTTACCCATATTCCATAATAGTGCTCACTGATCACATACAGATTTCAGTTTTCCTTAAAAGAAAAAGAGTAAGTCAAGAGAGGGGTGAACAATTCAATATGTTGACTCAAAGCACCATCCAAGTGCAATGCACTACTGTTGTCAACCATCCAGAAGAAATCCTGGATTTACCCAGGTAGAGGAATTCACCAAAGAAAGTGAAGTCTCTTTTAGATCTAGTGCTCATTTCCTCTGCTGATAGCTGTCCAATCTCCTTAAATTATACAATTCATTGCTATCATATGTTATAGATTTCCAAAGACATGCATATTCACCTTGACTTTGAGTAGGTTCCCTGGACATGACCTTGAAGCCACTTTGGTTATAAAAGGGTAATGTCATCCAAAGCTATCCAGGAACTATAACATAATTGAGTTACTAGGTAGCTATTTAAAGAAACATAGATTTATTACAATTCAAATTCAGGAATAGATATGTATAGTTATTCAGTCAAAGCTTGGCAGTAAAGAAAATTCTGCAGCGTGGCCAATAGTACTATTAAATCTAATGAAAAAAATACATTCAAAAGAGAAAAGGCATAGGACAAGTGATTCCACATGCAAGAAGAATAAAGAGAGAGCAACATTTTGTTGGTATTGATTTGGTGTTGCACAGAGAGAGTTACTAAATATAAACATAATATATCACCATATTCTGGACATTGAGAAGAGTTCAAGAGGTGTTGTCACTCTCTATAGAAGATCATTCTCAATACTATTTGTTGATCTTGGCTCCATTTGATGTGGAATGGTTCCAAAGTCTGAGACAGATGACTTAGAATTACAGTTGTATACACACACACACACACACACACACACACACACACACACACACACACACACACTGATTGTTTTTAAAAAAAGCTTCAAATATCTAATTGTAAATTAGTATATTAATCCCTGAATTATATTTTTATCTCTTGTGATTATATTTTTATCTCTTGGTCATTATGCTAGCCATTATATGTAAACCTCTGAAGCTGAGATAGGATTCCTAGGATGAAGATACAACTAAGAAAGTAGCCCAGATATGGCCTCTCTGCACATCTGGCCAGCACCTTTGTTGTTGATTCTATTAAGTTCAGCATATCATGTATATTGGAACAACCCTGTTTATCTATATGTACATATATATGATATGATATATGATATGATATATATGATTATGATTATAAATGTATTATACATGCACATACATAATTATTCCTTGTACTTTATTCCATAATCTCCCGAGAGTTTATTTTACCATTCTAATTTGGGTCACAATGAAATCGGTGTATAGAAACGCCTATGTTTTGGTCAACATGACAACTGTTCACTCCTGCTGAGTTGGAAGATGGTGAAAGGTAATTGGGTCGTGGATAGCTCTGATTGCAGAAGTAATTGTGGCCTCAGAGAAGATGCAGTGGCATCTGAGGGTACTGGAATGTGAACAGATACAAGTGAGAATGAAAGATCTTTGTATCATACAATTGGGGCAAGTGTGAAAAGCGTGGGAGGCTTGGAAAGCCAAACCTCTGTCATTACCAGGAAATTTTGAAAAAGTCCTGCATGGGACCAAAGATACTGACATGCTGAGAAAGATACTTCAAGAATACCTTAAACTTTTGCATCTAGTTAACCTTAAGGATCGGCATCACAAAGGCCTGACTGTGGAGGAAGAGTTATAGTCTGAAGGAGGCCACAGCACAGAGACAATCTACAAAGACTAGAAATGTATTGTTGCTCCTTTCTCTCTTTCTCTCTAAGTGTTTAAGCAAAGTCCACCGAAATGCTATCAGGAAAAGTAACACAGACTTCATTGCCACAAGTCACAAGTACTGTACACTTCACAAAAAAATTAGAGATAATTAGCAAGGATAAACAAATAACAGCCCCCCCCACAAGTAGTGATGACAAACAATGGAGATGGAGAGTATCTAATTTTTAGAGTTGGGGTGTTTTATAGTACAACTCAAAATGTCCAGGTTCAACAACAATGATGACAACAACAACACAAAACAACTATGAGACATGTAAAAAAATATGCAACTCTGGCTCATGAAATAAATAGCAACTCTTGCCTAAAAAGCTCAGGCATTACATTTCGTAAACTAAGACTTTTATTTTGTGATGCTGGGGTAGAATCCAGAGCCCCACATATTCTAGGCAAGCACTCTGAGACTGTACCCAATGATAAAGTTTTACACCAGCTGTCTTAAACATGCTCAAAGAGTTATGCAAGCCATAAGCACAGAACTAAAGGAAATAAAGAGAAAAAAAATTCTTTCCCCAATAGAGAATCAACAACAACAAAAAAAGTACAAACTATCCCAAGGGAAGTAAAGAGAAATTCTACAGTTAATAATAACTGAAATGAAAAAAAATAAATAGAGAAAGAAAACAGAAATTTTAAGCAGGGAAGAGAAAGTTTCAACATGCTAAATTGAGAGTAGGTAAATTAATATGAACTAGTCTGAAGAACATTAAAAAAGAAACGAAAAACCAGGTTTGGTGGCTCATGCCTGTAATCTTAGCTACTTAGGAGACTGAGATCTGAGGATCATGATTCAAAGCCAATTCTGGCAAGAAAGTCTGTGAGACTTTCATCTCCAATTAACCAGCAAAAAACCTGGAAGTGGAGTTGTGGCTCAAGTCATAGAGCAAACAAATTTGGAGACTACAGATTAATGAGGTTGGTATATGAATATTCAAAAAAAGAACCTAAGGCTGGGAGTGTGGCTTAGTGGTAGAATACTTGCCTGACATGCATGAAGCCCTGGGTTGGATTCCTCAATACCACATAAACAGAAAAACCCAGAAGTGGCACTGTGGCTCAAGTGGTGGAGCTCTAAAGCCTTGAACACAAAAGCTCAGGGACAGCGTCTGGATACTGAGTTCAAGCCCCAGGATTAGAACGCACAAAATAAAGAGAGATTCTTGAAAGGAACAAGCTAGAAGTGACTATTATCTATCAGTGCACAATAGAGGATTATGGGCTAGTTTGGAATCAGAATCTATGGAGACCAGAAAGGGTGAAATAACATTTTAAATTAATGAAAATTTTTATCAACTAAAGAATTGTACACTTGGTAAAAACACCCATCAAAAATGAAGAGTCAATTAAGATCTTCCAGATTTAAAAAAAACCAAAAATCTTTTGAGTGTCTATAAAGGGCTGTCATTAGTAGATGTGCCTTACAAGAAAAAACAAAGAGTCACACTCACTCAGATAATAAGGAAAGGACATAGTGCCATATGAAAACAGGGAAGAAATGGCAGAGGTAGTCTACTAAATAAAATCACACACAGTCTTATAGTGTTGGTTTATATTTACTTTGATTTTCCCTATATAATTTAAAAGCTAAAGGCATGAAATAATCATTGTAAATCTATGCTGATGGTCCATGGAGCTGTAAAGCATCAGAGTTTTGTATACTATGGAAACAATTTACCATTAATTCAAAGCTGATTGTTAGAAGTAAAAATGTCAGTTGTAATCTCCAGGGTAACCATTTAGAGAGATACTAAAACATATACACATAGAAAAAGAAATGAAAAGAAAAACAAAATTTACCATTAGAAAAATCAATTATGTAAATGAAGGCAAAATTGGAGACACTGCAGAGTAAACATACGATGTACATAAAGAAAATGAATGGCACAAATAGGCATTCTTGATGAAAAATTACTTAAAATATAAATGAATGGAACTCACAAATTAAAAGGAAAGATTAGCAGATTGGACAGCACCACAAACATTGAAGAAAGAAAAAAGAAATGCATGATGCAACTATATTTTTTTCTATGAGATACAGTTTAGATTCAAAACCACAAATACTGTAGATTAAACATAAAATGATGGAAATGATAGTCTGTCAAAACAGTAACTGAAACAAAATTGCAGTAGCAATATTAATATTAGGCAAAATAGACATTAAGTAAAAAAGCAAATAGGACATTATATATTGAGAAAAAGTCAACCAATCAAAAGCTATAACTATTATATACTTACACACCTCAAAGAACAGAGCTTCTGGATTATGCAGAAAACCCTGACAGTATTGACAGCTTTACAGAAATAGTTGCAATTATCAATTCCCTACCTGTAGTAATAGATAGACAATGGACAGAGAAATACGGAAGCAGCTGGCTCAGACTTCAGTGTAGACATGAGAAATTTGTCAAGTTCACATGAAAATTTCTCCAGAATCCACTATCTGTTATATTTCTTTTCCCCTTTGTTGCTCTTCTTGATTTCTGTACATTTTTGTCTTAATGTAGATTTATCTGTTTGGGGAGGGGGAGCACAGAAATGATGGGACAAATGGTGAACAAATGCAGCAGTGATACTAGACACTATGTAGAAATGAACTATACAACTTGTGGGGCAGAGGGGTCGGGAGGGAAAAAACTGGGAGAAAACAAGGGAAGAGGTGACACTGTTCAAAAAGAAATGTACTCATGGGGCTGGGAAGGTGGCTCAGTGGTAAAGTGCTTGCCTCTCATGCAAGAGGCTCTGTGTTTGATTCCTCAGTACCACATAAGCAGAAAAAGCCAGAAGTGGCGCTGTGGCTCCAGTGATAGAGTGCTAGCCTTGAGCTGAAGGGCTGAGGGACAGCGCCCAGGCCCAGAGTTCAAGCCCCACAACTACAAAAAAAAAAAAAAAAAACAAACAAAAGAAATATACTCATTACCTGATTTACATAATTGTAACCCACTATAGATCACCTTTACAATAAAAAGAAAAAAAAACAAAATATATTTAAAAGATGATCAAGCAAAATTATCTTCTTTGTCTAAAGTAGAATGAAATTAGAAAATATGGAAACAAAAAAGAAAATATGGAAGTTATCAGATAGGTAGAAAATAATATGCACATTCTGAAATAGGCAATGATTCAAAATAGATAACTAAAAACACTATGTGACAATGAAAACCAAACACACCAGGCCAAAGTATATGAGATAGAGTGACATCAGTATGGACTGGAGTGGGTAACTGTAAACACATTGAAAAAGAAGAAAGACCTTAAGCCAATAGCTTAACTTTACCACCAAAGCAAAGCTTAAAAGAAGAACAAGGTGCATTCAAGCTAGAATAGTCACAAAATATAGAGAATTTTACCAGGAGCTAATAAAATAGGTAATTTTAAAAAATAGAGAAAATCAATGAAACTATAATTTGGGAAAAAATGAAAATGTGAACTAGCCTATAAAAATCTCTCTCTTAAAATGTAATTTATTCAGAAACCTTACATCTTTCACAAAATTAACTCAAAAAAATCATAGACCTAAGTGATAGAACAAAAACTATAAAACCTATAGAAGAAAATATAGGGGAGAAATTTAGGTAACCCTTTTGTTTTACTGTGACTTGTGATCCTATATAGAAAGTACCATCCATGAAAAAAAATGTATATAATTTGGTCTTCATTAAAATTATAACCTTTTGCTCTGTGAAATACATTGTTAGAGTCATTTAACAGCAGGTCATACACTGAGAGAAAAATTTGCTACAACATAAATACCTGATAAAGGTCTTGGAACCAAATATATGTGAAAAGAAATCCTAAAGCAACCCAAATTATTTTCCAATAAGAATTGACTCGTTATTTCAGTTTTCATATTTCAATTGTACAGATCCATAGGGTACCATGTAATGAATTGATACACATACACAACGTGCAACATTCAAATCAGGACAGTTAACTCTTATAGTTTGGATCTGCAATGCCCCCACCACCACACACAGAAGCTACATGTATTAAAAGCTAAACAGAATGATAATTCAGTACACCTATAAATTACTTTCAAGGTTAATCAGAATGCATAATAATAAATACTAGGGTGGATTGGAGAGAGGGGAGGGGATATTGGCAGATTAGATAACAAGTAGAGCAACATAGCTAGAAGTAACAAGTTCTAGTCATATGAAGGGAATGTCTGTGTGTAATAATTTACTGACAGAAGAAGAGAGTTGCTGATGGCCTGAAACTCAATGTAAGGTCAAGGAGACAGAAACATTGATTACACTGATACAATGCATACATATTGTGGGAATGTCCTGAAATGTACACCTCACCAAAAACAAGCAGAAGACAAATAAGGATATACAAAGAGGTCTAATATTATTTGTCTCTAGGGTGCTGCAAATCAAGGAATGGATGCCACTTGACATCTACTAAAAATTCCAAAACTCTAGTGAGAATTCAGATCCACATGCATTGCATTTCTGGCGGGATGTACAATGGTAGCTGGCACCTTGCTAGGCAGACCATGCCCTGGTTTTTGCTGATTATTTTTGAGACATAGTTTTGCTTCTTACCCAGGTTCATACCTAACTTGCAAACCATCTACTGTAGAATACCATAGTTTCTTGGACTCCAGGCATCCTCTACCATGCCTGGCTTTCTTCTGTAGAGATGGATTCTCAAGGTCTTTTCTTCTTGGGCTGGGCTAGAGTTGCAAATCTCAGACTTCCATAGAGTTAGAGATGACAGGCATGCAACATTGTACCTAGCGGTGGGTTAAGAAGGGGTCTCATTAACTTTTCTGCTTTTGTTGGCCTTCAATTATAATTCTCTCAGCCTCCTAAGTAGCTAGGATTACAGGCATGAGCTGCTGGCAGCAGGCTTTGGCAATTGTTTATTTTAAGTAAGCTGTGTTCATATTTACTACACTGGTATAATCGCAGATGCCCACATACAAACCTGAGTATGATTATAGAATTTTTAGTCATACTTCCCCAAGCCTGGAAGAAACGAATCTGATTTTCAATAGATGAGTGCATAAATAAACTGTGGTACATGCACACAATATCTTATTTTTCAGAATAAAAGAAAATGTGCTGTCCAATCACACTACACACATACTCACACACATATGCGCACACACACACACACATATGATCATGCACATTCATGCACACACACACACACACACACATACACATACACCATAAATGTATCTTAAGTACATATTAAGTTTTTTTAAAAAGCTCATCTGAAAAAACTTAAAACCATATAAATCCAATTGCATAGCATTCTGAGCAGAGCAAACTTAACAAGACACCAAAAATATTCCTGATTTCCAAAGGTTCAGTAAAGAGAATAGGTTGAACAAGCAAGGGCAGGGCAGGGTTGTAGGGTTGGTGACACTCCTCTGTACAATACCATAAAGATGAATATGTGGCACTGGGCATCAAAGCATATAACTATTTTACAAAGAGCTGAGACTACCCCCAAGAAGACGTAGAGGGGAAGAATGGGGACACAAGTAATTCTGCAAATAATGACATTTGTGAATATTGAATTTTAAAAAGAGCCAGATCTAAGTACTGACCCCTAAGTCAATAAACTCAATAAAGTTGCTTTCCAAAGGGGACAAATTAATCATTCTGGTGACAATCTTCAGAGGAACTATACAGTTAAGTCGATGGTCGTGTATATGGTAGCATAGCAGAGCACAGAGAATGATCCATGGAGATGGATTCTTATAAAATGCATTTGACCTCTGTAGAAATCGATGCTTATATATATACACATAAACATAAACATATGATATCGTATGTTCACATACATACATACAAATCGATATGTGAACACATATGTATATATACACATAAGTTTGTATCTAGACATACACTACATATACACCGAGGTTTGGTAGATACATATCTATTTCCTTGCTCTGCCAGCAAAGAAGGCCTTCAAATAATAAATCCCCAGTAGTGAGTACATTTAATACCTAGAACTGGGTTTCTACTACCATTCCCTGATAAAGGAAAATGGAGCTTCTTGGGAAAATGGGTTCTAGACCTATAACAAAAAATACACAAGATGGACATGGTGCATTGTTGAAGGCAGAAAGTAAGCCATTAAATTAACATGAGTAGCAAGGCAAGAAAGTCGACGGGCTGCAGGCGCCAAGAGAAAGGCACTCTCGTAGCCAAAGCAAGGGTGAATGTTTTTTTTTTGGGGGGGGGGTCGGTCATGGGGCTTGAACTCTGGGCCTGGGCACTGTCCCTCAGCTCTTCAGCTCAAGGCTAACACTCTGCCACTTGAGCCACAGCAATAAGAGTCTCACGGACTTTCCTGCCCGGGCTGGCTTTGAACCATGATCTTCAGATCTCAGCCTCGTGAGTAGCTAAGATTACAGGCATGAACCACCAGCTCCAAGGCCGGACAATTTGAGCAACAAAATAAAGCACTTTCGTTTTTGTTTCTGTTTTTATTTTAACTTTCTATGTCTTTCTTATTCCTTCTTAAATTTCATTTTTATTATCTTTGAGAGCTTGTATAAAGCAGTTGCCTGCCATTCGACAAATCAGTTTATAAGTACAATGCATCTTGATGGGTGTCATCCTTTTCATCATTCTCCCTCCAACCAACCCCTCCCCTTAATCTTCCTAGTTTCATTGGATATGCATTGAATATTGTGACTGTATTCTCCCCTACCTTTCTGTTGGATTCAAACTCTGAGTATAAACATTTATGCGTATTACTGACACAAAATAGCCAAGGAACAAATAAATCATTTTGAGAGGACAGACAGGTCTCTCATGCAGAGGAATTGCAAATAATTTGCACAGCCAGACCAGACTTCCGAGTACACCAGCCTAGGCTACACAAAGATTGCAGGATGGCAGAGAAAGAATAAATGATAAGGTTGCTGTGGAGACAACTGGTAGACACAACCTTAGCCAGGTGAGCAAGATAAGCACCCATTAGTGAGAAAGATCAGTGAGGTGGATTGTGTTTGTAATAGGAGCTAATTAGGAGGCAGAGATATGGAGGACCACATCTCAAGGCCAGTCCATCAAAAAGTTATCAAGACCCAGTCTCAATCAATAATCTGAGTATGGCACATTCTTGCTTTCTGGATTATGCAGGAAGCCAAGACAGGAAGACTGAGATCAGAGACTGTCTCTAAGCAAAACTGAGAAACTATTTGAATAACTAAAGCAAAACATGGCCTGGGAAGTGTGGCTCAAATAGTAGAGGACCTACCTACAAAAGATAATAAAATGTGTAAAACCTTGAGTTTTAATCTGTGTGCCACAAAGAGAGAGCAAGACAGAGGAGGATGAAGAGAAAGAGAAGTGAGAAGGAAGGAAGGAAGGAAGGAAGGAAGGAAGGAAGGAAGGAAGAAGGGAAGGAAGGAAGGAAGGAAAGAAGGAAGGAAGGAAGGAAAGAAGGAAGGAAGGAAGGAAGGAAGGAAGGAAGGAAGGAAAATGAAAACTTGGTAAGATGTGAGGACAAGGATGTATTCCACTTGTAGTTTTTCTTCCCACAACACTAACTCCAATTTAACCATGAGAAAAGCATTGACCATAATGTTATGACATTTGAGCAAACACCCAAGCATTGCTTCCAAAGAATTCTGAGTTTATCAAAGACAAGGAAATTGTGCCTGTCCCAGCCAAGAGAAATGATGACAAGATTTAATATGATATATCTAATGATGTCCTGGGGGGCTTGAAAGATTTGGCAAAAACTGAGGAAATTTGAAGGAAGAATGAATTTTAGTCAATAATAATGTATCAATATTGCTTCATTAAGTGGAAAAAATGTACCATGCTAACATAATATATTAGTAGGCGTGGAAACAGAGTGGAGTATGCAGCTATACTCTATTGTCTTTACCCAAGATGGGTGATACTAAAACTTGTCCAAATTGAAACACTTAGTATTTTTTTAAAAAAAGAGCAATGACTAAAACAGTTTCAGATTTCCCCTAGTGTGCTTTTCTATTTATTTTATATATACACATATTTCCTAAGCTCTTGTATATGTTTTCAATCCTTTCCATATGCATTTTTTATTAATAAAGATGTCTCATTTAAGTCATTGCAATAGTAGTAAATTTTCTCTTTACTCAATTTTGCATTTAAAGTTTTTTAAAAAGCTTCCAGCTTTCTTATAGCAGAGAATTTCCCACTTGCTTCGAGGGAGGAGCACCAGAGATTTGGTTGCTCAGAGGACAGAAAAAAAAAGGCAGGAAACAAGAATAGAAGCTAACTGCAATGCTTTTCACATTTTCACACTCCTAAAACTGGACTATAATTCTTGTTAAGACATAGATTCCGATTCAGTGGACCAAGGGTAGAACTTGAGATTTTTGCATTTCCAGCAAGCTCCTTGGTGCTATACTGCTGGTTCTGAGTCAAGAACAATATTTTGAATGCCTGGGGTGTTGAAACCACTGGGACTGGATTGAAGTGAACTGGATAAATGGCTTTGCCATTTCTCTCTCTTTCATGTGCCAATCAAAAATCACCTGGGAGCTGAGTGTAATAGTGCAGTCTTGTATCTCATGCTTGTAATCACATTGAATGTATAGATAGGAGGATCATAGTCCAGGCTGACCTTGGACAAAGTGAAAGAAACTATCAAAAAAATTGCTAAAGCAAAAGTAGATCTGGAAACATGGCTCAAATGGTAGGGCACCATCCTAGAAAGCATAAAGTCATGAATTCAAACTTCAGTACCACAGAAAACAGAAACAAAAAAATGGCATCTAAGAAGCCCATATTATTCTTCTCTTATCTCTTGCTTATTACTAATTAAACCATGAATGCAAATGTTCTCTGTGAGCTATAGAACAACCAGAGAGTGTCTGGTTATATCCTTTCCCTGTATCCTCTCTCTCATTCTCTTGTTCTCTCTTCTCTCTCTCTCTCTCTCTCTCTCTCTCTCTCTCTCTCTCTCTCTCTCTCTCTCTCTCTCTCTCTCTCTGTCTCTCTGTCTCTCTGTCTGTCTGTCTCTCTGTCTCTTTGTCTCTCTGTCTCTCTGTCTCTCTCTCTCTCTCTCTGTCTCTCTCTCTGTCTCTCTCTCTCTCTCTGGACAAGCAGGGTAAGTCCCTCACACTACATATCAACATATCACATCTTTTGCAAATGTGTCTCCATCTCTCTCTCTCTCTCTCTCTCTCTCTCTCTCTCTCTCTCTCTCTCTCTCTCTCTCTCTCTCTCTCTCTCACACACACACACACACACACACACACACACACACACACACGCAACACTAGCCATGGAGACATGCACGAAATGGCTTCAGGACCATTCCGGTTCTTTCAGTCCTCATTGCCAGGAGGTAGACCGTTTAATCCTCATTAGGGCCAATATCATTAACAGAAGGAGGTAGGAGACTGAAGTAGCAATAAAACCTGAGCCTTGTTTTCAAAGAAATTGACATTCTTAGCAGAGCTGGGCAGGGTATGGGTCATTAGGAATGGTAGAATCATCATTAAGTGAGAGCGAGTCAATTGCAGCGAGGAGGGTGTTGGGCAAACCTTGTGTCTTCTCAGAAAGCAATGGTCTCCGCAGCATGCTCCCATCAGGAGCCCGAGACAATATTCTTCCAAAATAAACAGGCATGTTGGGGTTTACATTTCTGTCCCTCAAATGTGACATGATATTGGAATCACAAACACTGCACAAACAGGCCCAGCGAAGCTTGCTGTAAGGAAATCACAGTTTTATTTTGTCTATTTAATTGACTTGAACTTAATCAAATAATTACATTATTATGAGATTTTGGTTGGCAATAACAAATATGTGGCTGGCTGGACGTATGGATGGATAGATAAATTGATAATTGAATGAATTAGGGTGTGATTGAATACAGATTTGATAAACCCAATCACTGGGGATTCCATGAATAATGTGAATACATTTTTCATCACCAGAAAATCCATTAAGCCTGAGCTCCTAACTAGTATGTGAAGAATGTTAAAGCTAAACAAATCAAGCAGATCAAATTTGTCTATATGCAAATTTTGAAATGAGGGAAAAGAGGGAGAAAATTGTCAAAAGACTTGCTAGAAAATCTGAGAGCAAAACTCACATTGACTTTATCTGTGACCACAAGTATCTAGCACCAACAGAGTTCCTGGCACTGGATGGAAATATATATTGATGAATTAATGAATGGGCATGTATATGTGAATGAAAGAATGGGCATGTTTGTGCTTGCCACAGTGATTCAAAGAGTTTAGAAATATTTGAGAGTATATGCAATGATGCCATTTGCAAAAATTCAGATTCTGTGTAAGATATCGATTTCTTCAATAGATAATTCTAGGTGATTTTGATACAGGTAGACCTTCCTGAGAAACCCCAGGTAATTATCTATGCAACAGCGATATCCACTAGATACTATGTTGGAAATGAACTTTACAACTTGGGGGAGGAAGGAAGGGGAAAAGGGGTAGTAGGAGAAAATGAGGGAAAAGTTAACACCATTCATTACCTTAATTGTGTAACTTTAACCCCTCTGTACATGGCCTTTACAATAAAATTTAAAAAGACAAACAATAAATAAAGACAGAAGAAAACCACACACACAACAAAGTGTTACTTCAAAGCAGTCCCAAAGAAGTCATTTTCAAGACTTTCTGATGTGGCCAGTCTTAAAGCTCAGTAGTGAAATCAGATCTTTGCTTTTGTTTTTTATTCCTTTTAGATATGTTTATTCATTTTAAATAGTTGGACAAAAGAGATGCCATTCGAGGCTGGGAAGGTGACTCAGTGGTAGAGTGCTTGCCTTGCATGCATGAGGCCCTGGGTTTGATTCTTCAGCACCACATAAGCAAAAAGTAAAAAGCCGGAAGTGGTGTTGTGGCTCAAGTGGTAGAGCGCTAGCCTTGAGCTGAAGAGCTGAGGGACAGTGCCCAGGCCTGGAGTTCAGGCCCCACGACCGGACCCAAAAAAAAAAAGATGCCATTCAACAAAGCAGTATAATTATAATGCATCTTGACCAAGCAAGGTTTATACTTAACTTTCTCACCCATACTTCCTAACCCATCCTTTCCCTCACTTTTCTTAATGTTTAGGTTATACATTGAATTTTGTTTTGCCATTTAACAAAACGGTTTATGTAGACAATGCACCTTGACCTGTGTTATCACTCCAATGTCTTCATCCCCCTTCAACCTACCTCTTCCCTTCCATTACTCAATTCTGTGGTGTATGCAATGAATTCTTGCCTGCATTCTCCTACCTCCCCCAGCCCCCAGCTTTGTTCTTCTACACTTCTCCTTTGGCACCACTTTCCCTTCTTGCAATTACCCATTTCCTGGTGCTTATTTTGTTGGGCTTTGACTTGGCCTTTTTAGCGAATCACACTATTTGAGCTCTCCATAGAATCTATCGTACTTCAGTTCGTTCATTTGTAACCACTTGCTTACCACCTAGTGTGTGAGAAATATAGGTGACATGGTTTCCCTCATTTAGCTAGAATGCACCTATAAATCTGTAAGATCTTTGCTTTTGAGTTGAGGATTGTGCCTTGAGAATGCTGGATGTAATAGTCTATTGCTTCTACAGACAAGGCACAATGATCAGAGATACATAATACACTGATACTGCTTCTGATATATCAGTTAGTATGACTCTTCTCCAATCTGCTTCAACATTGATGAAGAGGTTAAACAGGAATATTGCCTAAGGCATAAGTGAGCTAAATTACAATCAGAAATTAGGACTCAGGTTATCAGTGGACAATACAGGTGTCCCTCTGTGAGCAGCAGGAATGATCCGCCTCTTCCACACCTGTGCCAATTGCAATTTCATTTCACACATCCTCTCTTATTCCATTGCTGGTTGGTTTCTTGGCTAAGATCTGCTAGATTCAAAACAATTTATATCATGAATTCTGGTTGAGAAAAAAAATCCCCTCCATTAAAATGAGCCATAGCAGAAATTAACTGGGAAAGTATCCATTTTTGAAATGGTAGTTTCTCGTTATTTTATTTAGCAATTTAGTTTGGCTGTGTGTTCCATTGTCGTGCAGCTGGGATTTGGGAGGGGGAAACAGTTTTACAAACCTTTTTTTTTCTTTTCTGTGCAAACAATTGCTTGTTTACTAAGCTGGCCTGAGTAGGGCAACTATGGCCTGAGTTAATGTTCTCAGATCAGACGGGATCCCGAACAAATGAGTAAATGCTATTTCAGGAATCTAAAATATGGGCGTGCTTTTTATATCTCATACCTTCTTCCAAAACAGATTTGGGGAAAATTTAAATGTAACTTAGTATATAAAGCCAGCACATATTGGAAGTAGACGAAGAATTAAATAAGGCAAAGGGAAAGTAAGGACACAGCCATACAATGAAGCTACACATGAGTTGAAGTGGCAGTAGACTCTCACTTAAACAGGATTCCCCCTAACTACCAAGGCCCCTCCCACCTACCACCCACCTCTATCAGCCTTCATGGTCTTGTGTTGATGCCCATTAGATCACATGGACTTGAATGCGTGATGAAATCAACAGGCTGCACCCAGGGCTCTGCTTTTTGTCTGCCCATGATGTGTTCTCTCCATCTCAGTGTGCCCCAACATGACCACACACATGTGTTATAATCCAGGTCACTGGGCTTCTTGAGATGAGACTTGGAATATGGAGGGTCTCACGAATTGCCCTGTGAAGCTAATGCTCAGGTCTGTGGATGACCATATTTTGAGAGGTTCATTGCTCTTATGGTTCTCCATTTTAACACACGTTTTAGGTTGAGACATATACATTCCTAGATTTACAAGGAAGACAGTGCTCTGTTGTCTATCATCTACTTTAGGTTTCTTTGGTAGTTAGTTCCCAAGTTCCTAATATTGTGGCCTCCTTCTAGTTTCTCAAATGAGCATTCTCTCTTTTCCATAAAGCCCTTTGCAATATACAGTTCCCTAACACCATCAAACTCATCACACAAAATCCTTAACTCACCACTGTGTCCAATGCTTAGTGCAGGTCACTCAACCACTGTGTTATTTCCTCCAGGAAAGCTCTTCATTTAAGTCAGGATTCTTTGTCTTATGCCCTCATAGAGCCATGGTCCTTTCCTTCATATCACACATCTCAGTTGGTAATGGGACACAGTTCATGAATGTGACATGCAGGTTAATATCCTCTCCTCTTCTACAGTCCATATACCAGGAGACAGATGCCATGATTGCTTTTGTGTATTGATTTCCTTAGGCTATGCCTGTTACCTGAGAAAGGGGATAGCCATTTACTTTTAATGAAATAAGGTTTATATTTGTTAGGGTTGGATGTCACATTTAACTATGTTTCCAAAAACAATTGAGAGGGGGCAGGGAGAAAAAGAATAGGAGAGAGGAGGAGGAGGTAAAAGGGAGAGAGGGAAGAAAAAAATAAGGTAGGAGGGGAGAAAAGTAGTGGAAGAAGACGGGAAGGAAGAAGGAAGGAAGGAAGGAAGGAAGAAAGGAAGGAAGGAGGAAGAAAGAAAATGAATTGCAGAATTCATTGTATTCATGTTACCCTCAAGTTGAAAGAAAATCAATGTTCATCATTTTTCCTCCTTGTTTTATTTATTTATTTTTTGGTTTTTGTTTGCTTTTTGGAGTCTCATTATGTAGCCCAGCCTGGCCTGGAAATTATAGTCCTCCTACCTCTACTTACCACTTCTGGGATTACAGGCATGCACCATGACACCTAGCCCCAATTGTCCAGAATTATAACAACTGTCATATTCTGCAGCTGGGGTGAGAATGGCATACCACTGAAATGCCTCACCAAACATGCACCTGAGTCATCTGAACTTCACCCCTAGGAACCAGGCTCTTGGTGTGGCTCCTGTGCTTCACCCATTTCCCAGTGTTGACACCAAGTCTTCCAGAACACAGAATGATGGTAACAAGTGGTCAAAATGTGACACTCTGGAAATGCAGTGCAGATGGACCCAGAGTTGATGTAGAGCCTTCAGAGAAATGGACAGACAAACTCAACACATTTCTGGGTCATATTCCAAGACCAGTGTCTCTAATAACCAAACCCATGAAAGATACGGGACATTATCCCTAGATTTAAGATAGACACCATAGGGCAGTTTAAGTGAGTTACATCAAAGAATTAAACCAAATGCTTTATTGGCCAACTAATCAAAAAAAGCCAGACCTGAAGATAGGCTACCTTAGGTTAGCTTTCTAGGCAAGCAGTCTACTACTAAGCCACACTCCCAGCCTTACCTTCATTTTTCAATATTCATATATCAACCTCATTGAAATGTGGTCTCCAAATTTGTGAGACAAAAAAAAAAGGTGAACCCAGGGGGAAGAATGTACATGGGTATAGAACACAATAATAGGAGTTCACATTCCCCTTTCTTTATAATCTTGAGTAATTGTATGATCTTTCTAGCTGTACATCTTTTGATGACTATGGTAACCTCTCAAACCATCCATTCTCCCAACTAGAAATGTTTCAGTTGAGAAAATGTAAAACACGCAAGACATGTGTTAGAAATTGGACATCAAAAGGTAGCTCATGTAAAGTGCTTGGTTTATGAAATATAATAAATGCTATTTTTGTTGTCATTTATCTCACCTGATTTTCATTACCTGTTATTATTCTTTTTTAATGTTGACATTCTACCCTACCTGGATGTCACAAGACTTTTCATTTGTGAAGCAAAGCAGCACTGAGACCGGGCTAAGCTTGGATTCGTGGCTTTTGTTCTTGTTCTCTTATATACCTTGGGAGAGACCCAGTGGATGCTTTCATAAAAACTAAAACAGGAAAAAAGGCATTCCCTAGGGTCTTGTGGATGATAGGTCTTACAGAATGCTCTAAGTGAGGTGGTGGCAGGGCAGGTACCTGAGGCCCACCTTAGAGGCTTTTGTTCACTGCTCCCTTTCTGCAACTGAGGGTGCTCCGGAAGGCTTTGTAATTCAGGTATTAACCTGGCATGCTGAGCTGCCAGATCCTCTCCCCAGTGGTTTCTACAAAGAGTTTTAAGTTTGTCAGCTCATTTTTCACTTGCAGCATCTAACTCTGGAGATGGCAAATGGTCCTGGGATGCCCCCAACGATGATGAGCACACAGAGGATTTCTCAACAGAATCTTTCCTTTTTAGTATTGCTCAGAGCATCCTAGTCGAAGAACAGTCACTGAGTGAGCATCTGGGTGCAAGGTTGGACCTGCCTCTGCCTCTGAAGGACACAGGGAGAGGGAATCATGTGTGCAGAGGAGTCTAATTCTTCATCCACAGAACTGGGGTGTACAGAAAACACTCAGAAATTCCTTGTACTTGGGATCGTTAAGGTGCAGAAGGGAGTGATGGGTATAAGGTCAGTCATTGTGGTTGGGAATGACACATGACACAGGCAGAACTTTGTTTTTCCAGGGTTCTTCTTCTTCTCAGAAAGTACCTGAAGCACAGGCAGATTATGTTCAAAAAGTGTCACGCTCACTCTGGAGGACTTTCTAATGGATGGAGAGAAGAATAAGTGAATGGAAAAACACCAGGTAGGAAGTTGACAATCCAGATTTTAACATCATGTATATTTACAATCGTATACATCTGTGTGTGTGCATGTGTGTGCACAAGCGCATATACATAGGCACAGAAGACGGGGAGGAGTGAGAGAGTGGAAAGGGGAGGGAGAGAGGGAGAAGGGATGGAAGAGAGGAAGAAGGAGGGGAAGAGGGAGAGGGAGGGGGGTTAAATAGAGAAACTGGAGTGAAGATTGGAAATTATTGAATTCAGTAATCAGTCCAATGAAAAGATCAACTGGATCTCATATCAGAAATAGAAGTACCTAGAGCTTGATTTTGTTCATGTCTATATCCATGATCCTTTCTCTCCACAGTCTTGTATTTACCATTTATACGATTAGGAGACTGGAAGACAGAACACTTTGGTTAATGCTGTGACCATGATCTTGCTCAAGTGGCCTCTTTAGTCATCAAGAAGAAGCAGCTGACTTGAATCTTCAGCATGAAGGTGTGTACTCAAGTATTTGAAAGACAGGGTTTGTGTTACAGAGCATGTGGTGTATTTTAGGACAAGACTTAGAAAGTATGCTTGGTGAAATATTCCCGTGGCCTGTGATGGGTAAATCTGCCTTTTCAATATGCTTGGGCAGGGCTGGGAAGGTGGCTCAGTGGTAGAGCGCTTGCCTTGCATGCATGAGGCCCTGGGTTCGATTCCTCAGCACCACATAAGCAAAAAGAAAAAAGTCGGAAGTGGCGCTGTGACTCAAGTGGTAGAGTGCCAGCCTTGAGCTCAAGAGCTGAGGGACAGCACCCAGGCCCAGAGTTCAGACCCCACAACCGGACCCCCTCAATATGCTTGGGCATTTTAATAAAAAGAAATTTAATCTGAAGACACTATTTTCCAAAATGTTAATTTCTCTCTGGTAAGCATTCACCCACGAGTTAGTACAAAGTTTTTAGGCAATTTATCTAAGTTGTCTAAGCCTTTGTTTATTAGTTTTAAAAAGAGGTTATACATTTTTATCTCTGAATAGGAGGGAGTAAAATGATAACCATAGAGCTTGACACATTGAAGTCCTCGATTGAAATCATTCCTTCAATTCCTCTCAGCGGCTACTGGCAGAGGATTGGGAGTTTAAGAGTGGGGGGAGGAAGGCCTAGGGACAGGGGGACCTAAGAAATTTATGGTTTCTGAGCTTCCATTTTTCTCATCTGCACAATGGAAGGGAGAGGAACTACTTTATATGCTTGATGGACAAGAGGTGTTAATCTGTTTTCATTTGTCCTTGCCACACAAACTACACCAGTTGCTAGAGAGCAAGTTTCAGCCAAAGCAGGGCTGGATTAAGAAAGGTTTACCTAGATAAGAGAAAGAACAAAAAAAGGTCACTTTTCAACTAAGTCACTTGAGGATAAACACAAAGAAAATACTATCCTAAACTCTAAAGAATTGGGGAAGGAGTCAAATCCACATATTTTCTTTTGTCTATTATATAAAGAGAGATTGTATATTATAAAGAGGTTATAAAGAGATTGTACCAATTAAACTGGCAAGAAATACATAAGAAAACCTTGCTTGGTTTTGTTTTGTTTGACAATGACACTAACCACTTATGGAGAGACTAATATGGTACTTATTACATTATTCTTTTTTAAATACTTTTTTATTGTGAAAATACTGTACAGAGGGGTTACAATTACATGAGCAAGGTAATGAGTACATTTCTTATCAAGCATTGTTGCCTCCTCCTTGGTTTTTCCCCTACCATCCCTGCTTTCCCATCTCCATGACTACACCCACTCTCACCCTACCCCTACCCCGCCAAAGTTGTAAAGCTCGTTTCTTTACATAGCGTCTTGTACAGCTTATTGTTGCAATGGGTCCACCTGTATCCCTATTTAAACAATTTGTTTTTTCCCTTCCCCTCCCCAAATTATACCAACATCAAATACAGTGAAAACAGGGGTTATATTGTGGGAAGGGACATACAAAGCAACAAAAAATCACCTTATGAATACGTTAAAAACAATAACAAGCAAGAAAAAACCACTTGTGTCCTTATCTTGGGGTTCATTTCACCTAACATTAACTTATCTGATCTTTTCTACTTGTCTCCGACATATACTAGTTATTGCAAAAAGGGAAACCATGGGACCTATGTTTTTTGGGGCCTGGCTACTTCACTTTATACAATTTTTTCCAAGTCTTTCCATTTCCTAACAAATGGGGCAATGTCATTCTTTCTGATGGAAGCATAGAATTCCATTGTGTATATATACCACATTTTCTTGATCCATTCATCTACTGAGGGGCATCTGGGTTGGTTCCATATCTTAGCTATGGTAAATAATGCTGCAATAAACATAGTTGTGCTGGTAGCTTTAGTATATTCTTGTTTGTGATCATTCAGGTAAATGCCCAAAAGTGGGATTGCTGGGTTATATGAGAGCTCTATGTGGAGTCTTTTGGGGAACCTCCATACTGCTTTCCAAAGTGGTTGAACAAGTTTACACTCCCACCCACAATGCAGTAGGGTTCCCTTCTGTCTACATCCCCTCCAGCATCTGTTGTCATTAGAGTTCTTGATTATAGCCATTCTAACTGGGGTGAGATGGTATCTCAGTGTTGTTTGACTTGCATTTCTTTTTTTTTGGGGGGGGTCCAGTCATGGGGCCTGAACTCTGGGCCTGGGCGCTGTCCCTCAGCTCTTCAGCTCAAGGCTAGCACTGTACCACTTGAGCCACAGCACCACTTCCGGCTTTTTTCTTTTTGCTTATGTGGTACTGAGGAATGGAACCCAGGGCCTCATGCATGCAAGGCAAGCGTTCTGCCACTGAGCCACCTTCCCAGCCCCTGATTTGCATTTGTTTTATGGCTAGAGAAGAAAGTTAGTACCAGGTAGTGTTCCACAAAAACAAAAGGAAGAAGAAGAAGAAAGTATTACCTCTCCCCTAGTGTTTTCCAAAGTAACAAACCCAAAGATAAATGATAGTAAGGAACTGAATTGGTCATTTGGGTAATGGTAAATATATAGGGTGTTAATGATATGGGAATTTATTTTATTGTTATTTATTTATGTTTTCTTCCCTTTGCATAGCTTGTGCCTGCCTTTGCAATGAGTTACTTCCATAATTAGGAATGTAACCAGCAATTTGATTACTTAAACCAAAATCACAGTGGTAACAGAAGATGGTATTGTTGGAGAACATCTCAGACACAGACACTAAAAAGTCCTTGAACATATATAAAACATGTTGCCCCCATTAAGAGAGGCAGAATGCACGTACTATTTCTAAGCACACTCTTAATATTTTTCATCTGGAGTTATTTCTACATTGTCAGCAGGAAAAATAATCTTTGCATGTGGTTGTGTATTTATGAGTGAGTTTTATCTTTAAACAGATTTGTAACTAAAAACAGAAATATCTTTTTATGGGAGACAGCTGGTTGTAAGATTAAAGATACACATGGAGAAAGGGGGGCTCAAATTAACAAACATTCCTAGACATAGAATGTCTGTGACTATTAGGAATCTTTTAACTTGTGACCTAAAAACATGAAATGCTCACTCGTTTCCCAGGATAGGTTTCGGCCTACTGGGCATTAAGAAAAAAACGAAAAAAAAAATCTTGGAAAGCCTAGTACAAAGAAATAACTCTTCAATATCTCAAGGAATCATAGCTAGCTAAAAATACCATGTGAACAAAAAACTAGAACTACTATGTGTTTCCATTTATGGAATTATGAAAAGAAAATATTAACCAGTTAAATCAGGCTACTTCTGGACTCATTTTCTGTCTGTCTGTCTCTCAGTATTAAAAGATGTATGCCTGATATTTGTATGCCTGATATTTGGGGGTTAAAGGCTAAATTTCAAGCATCTGCCACGCTATGCTAAGACTGTGTTATAGTTACAATCAAACTAATTTTGGGTTTGTTTTTGAAAGGGACCAGTAAATATAAATTTCTTTCTTTGAGAATGGGTTGTTACTCTTTGATTCTGGTAAATCAACCCCCAAATTGCACTGAGAAGATCAATGATTAAAACAAGCACTCATGGCTCATGCATGTAATCCTAAACTCAGAAAGCTAAGATCTGAAGATAATGGTTCAAAGGCAACCTGGTAGGGCAGGAAAGTTCATAAGACTCTTATTTCCAATTAACCAGCAAAAAGCTAGAAGTGGAACTCTGGTTCAAATGGTAAAGGATTTGCATACAGACAGCTCAGGAACAGTGCCTATGTTCTGAGTTCAAGCGCCAGGACTTGCATACACAAACGTACTTTCTCTCTCTCTCTCTCTCTCTCTCTCTCTCTCTCTCTCTCTCTCTCTCTCTCTCTCTCTCTCTCTGTGTGTGTGTCTGTGTCTGTCTCTCTGTCTCTCTGTCTGTCTCTCTGTCTCTCTCTGTCTCTCTCTCTCTCTGTCTCTCTCTCTCTCTCTCTCTCTCTCTCACACACACACACACACACACACACACACACACACACACACACACACACACACACACACACACCACTTTTTGCTATCTCCTTCTTAATCCAAGAATAAAATATTTTAAAAATGGCCAGATCTCAGTCTGGCTTCAAGTGTGGTTACAGTCACGGCCACAGGAACTCTCCCAAGCCTCATAAGGTCACACTGCCATATGGTGAACTCATGCCCTAAGTAAAAGGTCACACATGCTTCAAGCTGTTTTAATTTCTGGAATCTTCTGACAAAGATCAAGGCAGAAAGTTAGCTATATTCAATGGTTTTGTGGCAAAACCAAAGTTACAATCAATAAGTTTTGTTCAGCCCTGCAGATAGATCTAGCTGGGCATTTCTCAAAACTCTATTGTTAAAACACATTTTAAAATGTGTTTGTAAAGGAAATTTATGTATATTTTATAAATGGACAACTTTGTTGATTGCTACAAATAGAAGGCTGTATAAACCTAAGTATAATTTTTAAAATGCAAAAAAAGTATTACTTCCTGAAGCCTCTCAGACTAATCTCTACTCCTTGGGAAGAAATTGTTGTTAGAAAGTGGTTAGAAAGGTGTACATGGCTAGAAAAGATAAATTACCAATAGATTCATCATTTGTACTAATTACTGAAGAAGTTCTACTTTTTTCTTTTCCTTTTTTTTTTTTTTTGGCCAATCCTGAGACTGGGTATTCTCCCTGTACTTTTGTACTCTAGGCTAGTGTTTTACCACTTAAACCACAGCTCCATTGTCAGCATAGGTGGTTAAAAGTTTCATGGATTTTCTCACCCTGGCTGGCTCTGGGTGGTGATCCCCAGACCTCAGCCTCTTGAGTAGTTAGAATTACAGGGGTGAGCTACCAACACGTGATTCAAGAAGTTCGACTTTTGTACCAAGTAATCTATAATGTTATTTGCTCATATAATCATATAATCACTTACGATTATATGATAAATATTGCAAGGGTCAGTGTTCCACGAACTAAGAAGATCTTTAGTAAATTGGGGCTACTGTTGAAGTGAACCCATTCCATTGGCTAAGGCTGAACCCTTGGAGATTTTGTCAACCATTGAGAATCAATGTTTAGCTTCTTTCTTCACCTCTTTCTTGACAATTAAAGCCCTGGCCTCCTGGGTTTGTTTTTCTTTTCTTTTTCATTCTAGAACTCAGACTGCAAGGGGAGACCTCCACTCCTTTCCATTTCCACAGCTTTTCTATCATCTAGAAAATTCTGTTGCTCAAGACAGTCATACTTCCTACAAGAATGTCTTGGAACCCTGGTCTAATTGCCAGGACATTAGAGGACTATGTGATGGTAGATATCAAATCTGCTATGCTTTGAAGAAGTTAATCCTTGGGTATATTTTCTTCAAGATATGGAGGTGAGTAGTACATGCTTGATTATCTTAACATTGCTCGTAAAAGTGCAAGTGGTTGTCATATTGCCAATAGATTGTTAACTGGATATCTGTGTTTCATTTATAAAATATGATATTCAGATCATGGCATCTTCTGAGCTTCCATGAGACAAATAGCCATGTTATCTAGATAATCTACTGAGTGATTTCTTTTCTTTTTCCCCCCTCTTTTCCTGAGTGATTTCTTATTCTTTCCTTGGATTGATTAATGCATCCATTGAATCTCCACAAGATCACTGAGGACTAGTGCTTTTGCCCCAGATGACAGTTGCATTAAAACATGGACAGTGGGGGTTATTTGATCAAAGTTAATAATAGAGTCAATACTTAACCTAGGCATTTGGATTCCTTAGGGAGTTTTCTTTTAGGTTTTAAACTGAATTGTAGATCCTGAAGAATATACAGCGCATCTTTAACCGCATTGATCTTGAAAGTAAATAGCCAGTTCCATAAGGCTAAGCTCTGAATTCTTATCAGGTCATATGGTGCTTGGGTCCCCAATGAGTTATCTTCTGCTTGCCTAACACCAGTCAGCCACACACAATGGAAACAACAAAGGGGACCTCATGATGTTCTGTGAGGCTCGATGTCTGGGTGTGAAGACTTTTCTAGAGCACTCACCATTGACTTTTGATAGCCACATCCCTACTGATGTCATTTTGAGTCACTAGTACAGCTTTCTTGACCATGAGTGTCTTGACAGTTCTTCAGTCCTGTGATGTTTACCTGCTCTAGAATTTAGGATTCCCGGATATCGGATCTCAGGTTATCTCCCCCTTTGATAGAGAGATTGTTGTTGTTGATGTTGATGATGATGACGATGGTTTTAAACTTTCAGAATAATGTTGAGTCTGTGCTTTTGTCCCCTGGAGAGGATGGTTAGGACCAAAGATGATTTTATCTTATGGCTTTACTCTTGGATGGATCAAATGCAAGGTCAGAACTAGACAATGGAGACCTGTTGTTGAAATCACTGGGGCTAGGGCTGTTTGCTTTCTAAGTACGTTATGATAATGATTGACAGATCCATCTCTATAACGTCTGACAGTGAAACCTTTGTCGGTATGACAAGTATCTCAAAGTATTGCCTTCTTACAGCCACCAACTAATGTGATGACTATTATCATTGTTATTATTCCACAGAGGTTTATTTGCAAACTGGAAGTAGGAAGAGTAGGAAGTATTTTTAATCTGGTTTGCTGCCAGACACCAGGTGTCCCTCCCTCTGTCTCTGTTAACAATGCCTATAAACATCAGCTGGAAATATGTCTGCCTGGCTGTGACCGTTTCTGTGATACAAAGTGGCAAAAGATGACTGAACAGCTGGGGACTGAACTATGTAAACATGACTGGCATTGCTGCTGCGGTGGCGGCTGCTGTGGCTGCTTCTGCTCACAGGAATGGAGGAGGGTCTGCTGGAACCATTTTCCAGACAGGCAGGCTTCCATGAATGAACCAAACACTAGCTTTGAGGTTGGCCTCTGACCTTCGAAAGTCAAGTCAGGAGGCCGGGTCTATGCTTCTCCTAGATAATTGGCCCTTGATTTCCCCTGATCAGTTCCCTAGATGATTTGTTTTTCTATTAGGCTTAAGGGTCCTTGTCTGGTTTGCTTTGCTTATGTATAACACTGTTGTTGAATTTAATTCCACACACCTTATTTGGACTTGGCCTACATAAGCTGTGTGCCAGTTGCAGGGGGGCTGCTGGTCTTTTGAGACGGGTGTCCATGAGCACTCCTCTGGCTCTCCAATACTCATAATTTGGCCTTCTACATGGTGGCTTCTCTTGTTTCTCACGACTGTGTTTCCATACAACAAAAGGAGCTCTTTCACATTTGAAATTGCTGGGGAATGGGATCTTTATTTATTTATTTTTGTAACCTTGGAATTGGGGTCCCCATAGAAATGGGGGCTCTACAAAGAAACATAGGTCCCATGGTTTCCCTTATTTGCAATATCTAGTATATGTATGAGTCAAGCGGAAAAGGTCAGATAATGTGAGGTCAGGAAAATGAACCCTTAGATATGTATTTTAATGTTTTTTTCTTTCATGCATGTGTTTCTAACACATTTATAAGATTATCTCTTTCTTGCTTTGTATGTCCCTCCCCCACAGTATTACCCCTGCTTTCACTATATTTGATGTCAGTATAACTTGTGGATGAGATGGGGAAAAACCAGTTGTTTAAGGATACAGGTGGACCTGTTGCAACAATGAGAAGTACAAGTTGTCATGTCCAAAACGAGCTTTACAACGTCGGTATGGGGGGGGAGGGGGGGGAAGGACAAGGATTGGGATTGGGGGGGAGGGGGGAGGCTGGGAAGGGATGTGAAGGGTAAACCAAAGGAGGAGGGTGCAATGCTTGATAAGAAATGTACGCATTATCCTGCCCATGTAATTGTAACCCCTCTGTACAGTATGTTCACAAATAAAATTAAATTAAATTAAAAAAAAAAGAAATGGGGGCTCTATGAATAGGATTTTCTTTTCTTGTTCCTAACTCAGCCATGCATGTTGGAGACTCCAAAACTTCCCCGCTGTGCTGTATCAGCGCACAGCTGTGGAATGTCTTCCAGAGATGTTTATTTTCACTGACCCTTTCCCTCCATGCTTTAGCCTTATTATTATTATTTTTTCTTTATGGGTCCGAGTGTGAACAGTCATCATCAATGTGAAATCTTCCAGCTGCTTCCGAAGCTCTTTTGAGACCATGGCCTGAAAGCCATCATCTTCCCTGTCCTGCTGAAGGAAGAGTTCCTGGAGAGGAAATGGAGCTGAGGGAAAATACAAGCCAAAGAACTGGCTGAGGGGAGACACTCCATAAGAAGGACAAGCAAACATAGAACTGTCTTCTGGTGCTATCTCTGTTTCTTTCCCAGTCAGTCTTCTCTATGGATTCTAGAACTTGCATCCAAGTGGTTTTTACTTGGTCCAGGCTTTCTCGCAGAAACTAAGATCCTTCACCTGATGAGGAGGAAATGAGATCTACTGAACACATTCCAGATGTGTCCTGCTGTGTTCAACACCTTTTGAAAACATTCACACAATATGGAATTTTATCATTAAAAAGATAACTCAGGCCAGGTACCGGTGGCTCACACCTGTAATCCTAGCTACTCAGAAGGTTGAGATCTGAGGATCCAGATTGAAAACCAGGCAGGGCAGGAAAGTCAGTGAGATTCTTAGACCAATAAACTACTCCGAAAAAGTCAGAAGTGTCCCTGTGGCTCAAAATGGTAGAGCGCTTATCCTTGAGCACAAAGAGGTTCAGTGACAGCGCCCAGGCCCTGAGAGTTCAAGCCCCAAAACCAGCAAAAAGAAAAAAAAAATAAAAGTAATAGTAAATGTTGTACATTTAATATCTTTCTCAAGATGTTTATTTCCCATTTCTATGCATTTCCTAGTAGTATAATACACTGACCATTACTACCAAAGGTAGGCTATGTAGTGAAAGAGTAAGGAGTATAATACATTTTTTTGGTGAAATGAGTCAAACTTGAGCTACATTGGATGGATAGGTCAAGTTAGAATGTGGGAGACCTGATAGAGGGTAGTGTGGCCTGAAATCAGATCCTGAACCAAGAGTAGTGGCTAGGAACTGAGAGCCAACAGCAGTCAGAAGAGCAACGTCTACTTAGGGACACACACGTGCTGAGCTTTTTCTGGATTTGCCAGGAAAGCATGCTGGGACACTGCGTGAATGGAGACAAAGGTGGCCACAATGTCACATCCACAGCAATCAATCTCAAAATTTATACCGAGTTTCTTTTCTTGTTCTATTTTAAGGCTTTATCTTTATTCCTGACATTTCTCCGTTTTCTCCAGTTTGTGGCAAATGCATTTATAGTTTGATTTAAATAATGAGGCATTTTGCATAGTGATCTTTTCACATTTTTGAATAATCACTCCGTTGTTTTCCCCCAAACATATTTATATTAAGACGTTTAGGAGCAAATTTGATGTCAGTTTTCAAACATTTCGAACAGTCAGAAAGCAAACACATATTAAAGCTGAATTTTAGCATTTTATCATGAAATAAAACAGGCTGAAGTCTGAGTTGTCAGTTTGTCATTTTTTAGTTCAAGAATGAAAAGCAGAGGGAGTGTAGCTGTTCCTAAGCTCCGGGATAGCATATTAAACAGCTTACTTATTGCCAATTCACTTAATATATGTAGTTGTGAATATGTACTTTAAAGTTCGAATTCTTACCCACCCTTTGCTAGACATAGTTACTCTTATCAGGCTTAAACCCTAAAAGACAGTCAAGTTTTTCCAAGACACAAAACACATTCTTTTTTTCTTTCTACTCTGGATCACATGACTTTTTTAGTGGTAAAGGGATTCTGTAACATGCTTCCTCTTCCCATCGCTTAATTCCTAGAATTCTGACATGAGATTTAGCTATTATCATCTCATCTCGGGCTAGCATAAATCATATTAACATGTGTCATTAATGTTTGGCATAAAGGATATGCTCAATAAAGTTCAATTGAATTTAAATAAATGCACAAATTACAAGGGAAAATAAAAGACCATGAAAAGAAATGCTAATGTAAAAGAAATAAAAACTAAAAAAGAAAACCTCAATGAATGTATATTTGGGATTTTTGCATTCCACCATATCTAAATTTTGTTTGTGAAGAAAATACTGTACAAAACAGATGGATGGAATGTATAGAGGGACAGACAGGTGGATAGATAAATGGCTTCAAAAATGTGTATGGTAAAATAATATTACCAGTAGAAAATAGGTGGAAGGTATCCCAATGTTGACTGTACAATGCTTTCAATTTGGCAATATATTTGAGAAGTGATATAGGGAAATGTTTGGAAGACGAAGCTAAAGTAAAAAGTGACCTTTCCTGATTAGCTATTGGATATTAACTCAATAATTTTCACTGGGTTACATTAACTGATTGAAATAATAACGTTGTTGACTGACGTTGTCCAGCCCATTGCATATAGGGAAAAACACAGTTCCATCTTAATCATAAGGCAAAAGGGGAGGTGGTAGCATCTTCATCTGAATCTACTTCTGTCTGATTCAACATTCTAGCTTAGAGGCTGTGAACTGAGAAGAAAGCTCTTTCTGGGATGGAAAGACACACAGGAAGAAAAAATCCTTTGAAGAATATTTGCAGTGGCAAGGAAACCACTTACGGTTCCCCACTAAGTTGATCTCTCTTTGTAGGCTTGCCCAAATACATGTGTGTGTGTGTGTGTGTGTGTGTGTGTGTGTGTGTGTGAGAGAGAGAGAGAGAGAGAGAGAGAGAGAATAACCCAGCTCCTCAGTGGGTGGTTCATGAGGACTGATGTGCACTTTTGAGTATAGGCATGGCCATCATATGGAGACAGCAACCCAAAATTTGTATCAGCCTCATAAGGAGCTCCTGCCTGAAGCACACAGTATTTTATTTATTTTATTTTATTTTATTTTATTTTTTATTTTTTATTTTTTATATTTTTATTTATTTTTATTTTTATTTTATATTTATATATTTATATATATTTTATATTTTATATTTTATTTATTTTATTTTATTTATTTATTTTATTTATTCCATACAGTATTTTATTTATTTAATTTCCCAGGGAATAAATTAAGTATTCATTTGAGAAGGTGAGCATGAAGTTTTGGAAATCTCATATATCCTCCTTCAGATTTTAGAGTTTGTAGGAGATTCATAAGGACTGCGGCAGCTGAGTTGGTGAGATCCAAAGGGGGTTGGAAAACACATTGCAGGGAAGGAGACCCAAGTTCAAAACGAGGAAGGTACAACTATTCCCTTGGGTAAAGCACAGGACTGTCAAGCTCATTTGCTTGGTGTAATAAACATGCTTCCCACACTCATTGCTTTGTCTGTGATAGGGGGCAGTAGTCCTTACTGCCAGGAATTGCTGCTCTGCACGTGCAGGTAAGAAGGGATCACTGAACACATGTGTTTGTCCCTGATCCCTGTTAATAGTTCACTAAACATGACAGAAAAAGGGCTGGGAAGGTGGCTCAGTGGTAGAGCACTAACCTTGCATGCATGAGGCCCTGGGTTTGATTCCTCAGCACCACATAAGCAAAAAGAAAAAAGCTAGAAGTGGCGCTGTGGCTCAAGTGGTAGAGCACTCGCCTTGAGCTGAAGAGCTGAGGGACAGCACCCAGGCCCAGAGTTCAGGCCCCACGACTGGACCCCCCAAAAGAAAAAACAGAAAAGAAAAAAGATAAAGGAAGAGAACTGCTTCAGATATCAAGGTAAACAAAGGGCAAGAGCAAAGCAGGAAAGAAAAGTAAACGCAGATCAGAGGTACAAAAAGCAGATGGACCAGTGAAAATTGGTAATAGGAGATGGGGGGGGAAGAAAGAGAAGGAGGAGGAGGAGGTGGGGGAGGAGAAGAAGAGAAAGAAATAAAAAGAGAAAGAAAGAAAGAAAAGGGAAAAAAGAAAGAAAGAAAAAGAAGGGCTGGGAAGGTGGCTCAGTGGTAGAGTGCTTGCCTTGCATGCTCGAGGCCCTGGGTTCGATTCCTCAACACCACATGAGAAAAAAGCCAGAAGTGGCGCTGTGGCTCAAGTGGTAGAGCGCTACCTTGAGCTGAAGAGCTGAGGGACAGCGCCCAGGCCCAGAGTTCCGGCCCCATGACCGGACCAAAAAAAAAAAAAAAAGAAAGAAAAAGAAAGAAAGAAGGAAGGAAGAAGGAAGGAAAGAAAGAAAGAAAAAGAGAGGGAGAAAGAAAGAAGGAAGGAAGAAGAAAGAAAATGGAGGAAAATAAAAGTAAATAGCTGGATTTGGTTTAGTGAATGGGCCATTTATGTGGATTTTCCTTATCAGGACAGCTGCATTCCTATTTTATTATCCTTACATTGAATCTCATACACCAGACTCTGCGCTTAGCCTGGAACTTTTAATCAGTCTTCTGGGTCTTAGTTGTAAATAGTAACAGTTAATGATCATGAGCATTTAGGAACATCACTAGTTGGAATGATAGAGAGCAGATGAATAAACCTGGAAAACTCGAAGCACACAGGAAAAAGCAATGAGTAAAGAATAGCTTAAGAATTATGTACCTAGGGAAGAATAAGAACTAGAAGCTACTAAGAAGAATATGCATAGATGAAAAAACTAGCTTGTATTCAAAAGAAGACCTTATCCATACTAAATGAGAGTTACTGGAAGAGTTAAAGAAATCTCAGAGGAAAAGGAAAGGAAAGATACATTTAGAGGATCTCATCTAATGTTGTTTCATAGGTGTTTTAAGAAAAAAAAAAGTTGCTGGGCGCTGTTGACTCTCGCCTGTGAGGATCACGGTTCAAAGCCAGCCCGGGCAGAAAAGTCCCTGAGACTCTTATCTCCAATAAACCACTAGAAAACCTCAAGTAGCATGGTAGCTCAAGTGGTAGAGCACTCGCCTTGAGCTGAAGAGCTGAGGGAGAGCGCCTAGGCCCAGAGTTCAAGCCCCATGACCGACCAAAAAAAAAAAAAAGAAACAAAAAGAAAAGAAAAAAAGGTTGTAATAAATTGTAGTAGAAAATTATTAAAGGAATGATTAAGAAAATGTCCCATTACCTACTTGAGTGATCAAAAAGTGCATTCAGTGCCTGGCATAATTAATGAAAAGAAAGATGCAAGGAACACCACCACATCATTTCAGAAGATAAAGAAACAAACCTAAAACCTTGAAATATGGGGAAAATTTCACATACAGAGTTTAGAATAATAACTCAGCCCTAGTTACAGTCTGAGGACAAGAAGAAATGCTTTCAAAATTATAAGGTGAAATTATTTTTAACCTAATGTTCTACATCTTCAACAAAATAGAAGCCAAGCATGTCAGAGTTAGAAGGAGATGATCTCAGACACCTAGTCTTAAAATATCCCCTGCCAGGCATTCTGTCTGAGAAAGTTTCTGGAAGGTATATACCACTACCAAGAAAGAGTAAGTCAAGGAGAAAGAGTCAAGGAACTCAGTCTCAGTTTCTTGTAGGAAATCAGCAGGTAGCATCTAATATAAAATAAAAAATAGATTGTATTCATAAGCTTACTCTATAGATATGGAAAGACAATACTTGAAAGACAAAATGAGGCCAATCAAAGGATTTAGAGGAGGTTGTTTTTCATCAAGAAATACCAGGTTAGGGAGGGTTTTTAATGAATTTTCTTACCCATATTATGGAGGAGGGGGCAGTAGCAGGTTTTTTTTTGGGGGGGGCCTGAACTCTGGGCCTGGGCGCTGTCCCTCAGCTCTTCAGCTCAAGGCTAGTGCTCTACCACTTGAGCCACAGCGCCACTTCCGGCTTTTTCTTATGTGGTGCTGAGGAATCGAACCCAGGGCCTCGAGCATGCAAGGCAAGTGCTCTACCACTGAGCCACCTTCCCAGCCCCAGTAGCAGGTTTTTAAACTCAAGGTCTCATACATGTTCAGCTTGCTTGCTCAACTTGCTCCATGACTCAACATATCTCCACTTAAACCATGCCTCCAGTCTGGCATTTTGTTGGTTAACTGGAAATGGATTCTTTCAGACTTTTCTGTTCTAGTTTTACTATGAACCATGATTTTCCAGATCTTCATCTCCTGGGTAACTAAGATTACAGGTATAAACAAACAGAATTTGGACAACATTACAGGGGTTTTTGAAAAGGACAAATAGTTTACATTTATGAAAAAAGGTACACAGGCTAAAAAGACATTAATTCCTTGTAGTTAAGATGTAAGCTCTAAGTGGGTTTGTCTGGATTTTCAGTCTTTCTTGTGTAAGCCATGAGAAAGTAGGAAGTTGTTTACCTCTATTGACATAATTTTCTTATCTGTAGGCAATGTCATCATTTTGTTGTAAACTCTAAAATATTAGCAAATTTCATTCTGTAAAATAGTTTCTAGCATATAAGTTCTAAATATGTATAGTACTATTTTAGATAGAGCCACTTAAAATTCATATGCATTAAAAGGTTTATTGACTCTATTCCAATTAGTTAAATATTACCCTACAATAAAAATATACTTTAAAACAATAAGTTATACATAGGAAAGGCATATTACTTTTCAATTCAAGAAAACAAACAAATAAAGCAAGCATTTAAAAACCAAGTAAAAGATGAGTGAAATGATGCAAAATTCTATATGAAAGAGACTATTATGTTTGTAAAACTGATCAGGAAATGCCTGGACTTATAGTAACATCTAAACAATAGTTTTGTTTTACTTGTGATGTTTTCTATTACTTCCAAATTGTTTCCACAGTGAACATAGCTTACTTTCATAATTGGGAATAAAACTTTAAAAAGGCAAATGAGCTTTGAAAGATAAATCTTGCTGTCATGAGGAGAAATGATGTGAAGATTAAATGAGAAATAGCAACATCTGGCATTCCCAGACAACATACTAAAACTTGGTCAAAAGGTAGCTTTTGAAAGCAAGGTGACTCAACTAGTTTTGTCCAGCCTGGGCTCCTGTAGTCAGCTATACATTTGATTACACATTTGTGGATGGCAACAATATTCTCTGAAGAGATTGCTTTATTTGGGTACATGCAACAACAATAAAACATGTACTTAAAAATAAACAGAAGCCATTAGTCTTAAGCACTGCTATGTACAACTGTTGAACGGGTAATAAACACTTAAAAAAAAAAACATTTGGCAATAGGATAGGCAAAGACTGTAGAGAGCTGCGAGAGGCCGCACCTGGAAGATGGCGCCGGCTTCCGCCCTCCGCCTTCCCGATGGCGAGTGCTCTCGTGGTAAACAACTCCTGATATGGCTAAGGCAAAGAATCTGGCTTGCTTCTGTGCACCTGAACCTATTGGCGGTTCCCACGTGGCGTATCAGGGTTGGCTACCCAGCGGGTATTTAAGGCTGTGGGGAATTCTCCCCGGGGTTGGGGTCAGAAGATTACTAAAAGGTCCTGAATAAACTGCAGAGAGAAGAGTCCGGTGTCGCGTCTTCCTTGCTGGTCGAGGCGGTAGCGACAAAAGACTACTGGGAAAAGAAGTACCTACACCTTCCTGTATCAGCATCTCCCCAGCTCCCTGGACAGATGCCACCCTGGGGCCAAAGCATCCAAGGAAATTTCCCCTGGACTTACCTTGCACTTTGCTATTCAAGTTCTGATGGCATCTCTTCCTTCCTTCCTCTTCCTTTCCATGTTGATCTGATTTCAGCCGGCCAAACTTTTACCTGAAATATTATTACTCTACATAGAAAAGCCCTCCCTTTTGCTGGATGTCTCATTACTATTCCTATATATTTATAGGAATATATATATATCCTATGTATATATAGGATATATATTATATAACATATAATATATATAATATATTATATAATATTTAATAACAGAAGAGTTAGCCTCTTTGGATTTTCCTTCAATGTGTCTTCAACTGTTTTACAGAAAAGTCACCCAATTATATCAAGTAAGGATTTTGGATTCATGGGCATATTGAACAAAGATAGCACAGAATAGACATCAGTTCTGGGTTCAAACAGATCTGAATTCTTTAATCTGTTGCTGTTGGCTGCTAAATGTGAAGCCCGCGAACGAATCTGTCATTCTCTGAGACTCGAGTTCTATCATCTTTGAAAAAGAAATAACAATATATGTGAGACATACTGAAGACCCAGGACACAGCTCTCCCATGATTTGAAGTCAACAAAACACTAAATGGAATAAGCCGTCTATTTCACCTGACACAAGCATCTGGGTGTTCACTTCCTATCACCACACATTTTACCACTCAATACAAGGATGATTCCTCTGACTTTGTGAGAAACTATACCTCTTGTCAAATTTCTACAAGAATAAAACTGCATGACTTGTTCTTCTTTCGCACAGAATTCAAATAGAAAAGAACAACTGAAATGAGACAAGCAATTTATTAATCCATTTCACAATGGGTCCCTATTACATTATCTTTAAGGTCCTTCAACAAACAAAAATTAATTTCTAAACCCACAAGTTGTTGGCACATTGATAGACTCCTTAATTACAGGGTCTTTGGTTTAGAAAATAATGATTGATTATTTTAGGCTGCATTTCACTTAGTTATGGATGAGACTCGAAATATTTGCACAGAGAAATTATTTCAAAGTTATTATGATTAATAAGGGTTATAGACAAGATGTCTGAGTTATTGTAAAAATCCAAGACCATAAAAATAATGTTCTGGAGTATCTGAAAGGGTTTTGTTTTTAAGGTAAGTGCTAAGAAATTGAGAAAATAAGTTGTGCTTCTGTTTATTTATTCCACAAATATTAACATTTGATACTTTGTGAACACCAAATCAAGTGTTGGACACTGGAAATACAAAGCTAAATGGGACATGTTTCCAAGATGACCACACTATACAATGGAGGAAAGGAAATCGTACACAAATAGATGCAGTGTGGTGATGAAGTAGGCCTCCTAGAGCTCAGGGAAGGGTTACAAGGTTGTAACACTTCAGACGTAACTTGGATAATGATATTTAATTATTTATCACCCCTCCATTTTTTGTAGAATGTTCAACTCTGACCTAGGAGGGTCAAACTAGGTAGCTTCCCTCACCAGCAGGGCCCATCATTCATTCAATCCCCCTTGTCCCCTGCCTACAGAAAAGAGCAGGAGTAGCTGCAGAGAGAAGTTTTGTTATAATTTAAGCAAGAGTAAGCACATAATGCAGCCATTCAAGATGCATGCCTTACACCACACACATACACACACACACACACACACACACACACACACACACACACACACACACACACACAATCAAGAAATTCTTTTATAATAAAGAGAAGTAATGATTATCAGGCCAAGAACCATGAAACAGCAGATTGCAAATAAAATATGCTTTTATTAAATCTCCGTTTCCATGTGGCAGAAAAGGAAATAAATGATAATATGCTGAGCCAGGGACTGCAAAAATATTGCCAAGGGTGGAGTCTAATGATTTGACTGTGAAACAAAAAGACCAAGCTTTAGAGAGAGTTAAATTTATTGGTGAAATTGGAATAAATTTCCACATTCTCCACTGACCTGACATGAAATCCTTCTTCATTTCCTGACTTTTAAGCTCAAGATGGCCCCTTTATATTTTGTCTTTTGTCGTAATCTCTCTTGATTTCATTTTAAGAAGTACTTAGCTATTGTTAGGCTTAAATAAATCCTCTGATTCATTAGGATTCATTGAGATTCTCTAATATGGTGTTTTAAATAATACCACAATTAATATTCTTTGTGCTCTGCATTTTTATTTTCTGCTAATCTCTCTTTTGTCTTCCCTCCATGTGCTACTTTGAAGCCATCAGACTCAATTTCATAAGATATATATATATACAACTGGTAGGTCCTCTAGGCTTCATTGGACTGCTTTTATTTGAAGGTCACTGCAATGTCATATTCCTAGAGAAGTCTTTAGTAAACTCCGCTTTGTGCTAGAAAAGCAGAAACATGTTAATTTTCCTGCTCTCCTGTCTTCATAAAAAAATTCATTTCTAGCATCTTGATGAATGTATAAATCAGGCTTTAAGGTTTTATTAAGTTTCAGGTAATAGCAAATTAAAATCTCATTCACAGATGCTCCATTAATTTCATTTGTTATCAATAAAGGCTGCTACACTTCTTGATACATTTGAATGTGTCCTATAAATACATGCTAATAATGGATTCTCAGCAAGGAATATAACACATTGTTGTGTAAAACATGTTATAATGACGAGTATTTTTAAAGCATGTGTTTAATACATAATTCAAATTATCAAAATGTGGGTGTATAAATCATAGCAAAATTTAGAATTGAACTTTTTAAATGTGTGTATGCAAATTTCTCCCTAGAATCTATTTTTTTGGTGATTGTGTGGGTTTGCATAATTACTTGATAAGCGGCCACATGTATTAAAGATTTCTAAGCATGTCATAATTAATCTGTCCTCCTAAATGTAGTGCAAAGGTGTTGTGTTTTTTTCCCCCGTTAGATCACTGTAACTACCATGGTTAAAGTGTCATAGCTAGAATTTCTTTTTAATTCAAAGAGTTTCTCTTTTTGCCTTTTTCTTTTTGTGGACCATGGGGCTTGAATTCAGGGCCTGGACACTGTCCCTGAGCTCCTCTGCTCTAGGCTAGTGCTCTACCACTTTGAGCTACAGCTCCATTGCCTTTTTTTCTGGTGGTTAATTGGGGATAAGAGTCTTATGGACTTTCCTGCCCAGGGTGGCATGGAACCACAATCCTCAGATCTCAGCCTCCTGTAAGCTACCAGCATCCACCTCAAAGAATATTTCTAATACTGACTAGGGTGGACTGCTGATTTTGCTTTTGCATGATTCTAACTCAGGAGTAGAGAACCTGAAATTTCCACTGAAGATTCCGAGAGCCTGAAATATCCAAGCAGGTTTCAAATAGTTCACCCAAAGGATGGGGGAAAGGGATCGGCATGGAGATTGGAATGGGCTCTAAGGAGATAATCTTAGCTCAGACTCTTCACTGAAAGTAAAACTCAAACCTATGAGTGAGAACTTTTATACTGGCTTCAGATTATCTGACCATCCCAAGGATCCTCACTGCAGGGCGGCGGGGGATGGGGGGGACGCGGGGGGGGGGGGGGCGGGGCGGAATGAGCTCCTGTACACTAGCAGCGAGTATGCAAAAACAAAGAAACTACTGGTAAGACCCAGCTGTTTGCTGTAGCTGTGTGACTGTCTCCCTCAGTTTGGTCTTCCCCTGGGGTCCCAAGATACATGGGCCCTTTGGCAGAGGAATGACAATATTCTCAATAGAACACCTCTCCCTACTTCTGTTCTAGCATGAAAAAAGGAAGGAAGGAAGGAAGGAAGGAAGGAAGGAAGGAAGGAAGGAAGGAAGGAAGGAAGGAAGGGAGGAAGGGAGGGAGGGAGGGAGGGAGGGAGGGAAGGAGGGAGAGAGGGAGGGAGGGAGGGAGGGAGAAAAGAAAAACAAGGCCAGCACTTGTGACTCATGCCTGGAATCCTAGCTACTCAGGAGGCTGACCTCTGAGGATTGTGGTTCGAACATGGCCTGGTCAGGAAAGTCCCTGCCAGACTTTTGTATGCAATTAACCACCAGAAAACCAGAAATGGAGCTGTGGCTCAAAGCATTAACATGCTAACCTTGAGCAAAAGAGCTTGGGGATGGCACCCAGGCCCTGAGTTAAAACCCATGACAAAAACACTACCATAATAATCCCAACCACATCCGACGGGTGATAGTCAATAGACTAATCCTGGATTGTCATAACCGTGGAGGTTTGAAGACACTTTTGTAATATAATGTACCCTATTTATACTGGTTTCAAAGAGGCTGATCTCTCCATGCAGCCTGTGGAGAAGAGAAAAGAAAAAGATTTATTATTACTTAAAAATCAGTATGGCCAATTGCCAATGACTCATGCTTATAATCTAAGCTTCTCAGGAGGCTGAGATATGAGGATCTAGGTTTGAAATCAGCCCAGGAGGGAAGTTTGTGAAACTCTTATCTCCAATTAATCACCAAAAAGCCATTGGTGGATCTGTGACTCAAGTGATACAGCGTAGACCTCCAGTGAAAATGTTAATAGAGAATGTCCTTACCCTGAGTTCAAGTCCCAGTTCTGGCACTCAACACACACACACACACACACACACACACACACACACACACACACACGCACGCACTCTCGCTCTCAATATGATAAAAATGGATTTATGATATGTTCTAGTACATTAATACAAATAGAATTAAGTCCCATGTATGTGTGACAAGAACAGAAATTTACTGAAGATCTATTATGTTTTTAAGCATATTATACCTCATTATCTCTAGCTCATACATCAACCTCAAGATGTGATGTGTTGAATTATAAGGGCTTTGAAAAATTTCTTCCCCATCTTGTACTATGTCTCTGAAATATAATGGAAGAGTTAGGACACTTTTGTAATGCATCCTTCTTTTGGAATATAAAATTACATCTCAATGAATGGAAGACACTTACTTAAGAGTACTTAAATTTGGAGAGAAAGCAGTAAGAGGACCCACACTGTCTCCGTATCAGTTAGCCTAATTGATGTCAGAAGAAAGGGTTTTCTCAAGAAGTTTGAGGGCATTCTGTTATTTTACACTCATCTACAACATTTACCTGTTTGTCTTGTCTGTGCCTATGAGTATAGGCACACTCCCATTTTTTTACACAATAATATTAATTTCAAACCATTTTTATGACTGGTGTCATCAGGACTTAAACTGCAGACTCAAGCAGGCTCAGTATACTCAGGACAATGTGGAATAAAAAGGTTAGGCAGATTACTCAAGTGAATTCTCTGCCAGAAATGTTTTGTTCAGGATTTTTAAAGAACCTTTATTTTTTTTTAAGAGTTGATGTGTGTGCTATCAGAAACTGAAAAGCAAAAGAAGAAAGGAACCCCAAGACAAATGTCTACCACTTTAGCTATGTGGATAAATAATAGATTGTGGAGCTTTAGGATGCAAACTGTACAAGATTAGAGAAGAAGGGGGAAAGATAACGCAAAGTGTAATCTCCTGATGAGCAAGAAGTCCAGCAGAGTGTATTTTCATCCTGTAGGTATGGAGCTGTTACAGGTGCTGACCAGCTGTCCCATCATAAGATAGGAATTGTGCCCGCTACTCTTTAGGGATCAAGGGATTGCTGTAGGTTGTGAATTTGTGATGCACCAATTATAAGGTCACAATACATAGAGCCTCATGTCATGGAAATTCCTCACATGAGAAATTAACCCAGAAGGGAATGTAAGACACATCAACGGTCGTCATCCTGGATTTGAAAGCGAAGGAACGGCAGGAAGAGAATAAGAGGCGTCTGTCTCCATGTTTCCCACAAGGGAAATACTGCTTATGAACAGCACAAGAGCATTGTACAGAATGTCTGAGAGTTAGTTCCCTAAACTGTTCCATCAAAATCATTCTCAAGTTGTGGGTTTGAACAAGAAAAAAAAAACAATAAATAAACTTCTAATGAACAGATAAGGCAAAGGTAGAATTAGGAAAGCAAGATAAATGTGTAGGCTTAAGAACAACCTAGAGGGGCCTCGTGTGTGTGTGTGTGTGTGTGTGTGTGTGTGTGTGTGTGAAAGAGAGAGAGAGAGAGAGAGAGAGTGAGAGAGAGAGAGAGAGAGAGAGAGAGAGAGAGAGAGAGAGAGAGAGAGAGAGAGAGAGAGAGCAATGCTAGCATACAGGTGAATGAGAATGCTTGTCAAGGTGATTTTTGCCAGAGAAATACCTGCATAGGTTTGACTGTGCTTCCTTAATTATAACCACTTGCCTTTGCATCCCTTCTTGTTAAAATCACAGTTCTTTCTAGATAAGCCACTAGGGAAGATCCGTATGATATGATACAATGAAGAAAGAGAAATTTGCAAGAATTCTTTTTGGCCCCCTGTGGTTCTCCATTCTAATGAAGCTCACCCGCATTCCCTAAGTGGAGTCCTGAAACTGAGGGCTTTTGACTTTTCTGTTTGAACATTTTAAATCTTTACTGAAGTGTTTGAAAATTCATTATACTTTATTTGACTTCTTTTTTTCTTTTTTCATTGTACAGAAATAAAGAGTCCCTGTTGGAATACTGGAAGCAATGTGTTTCAGGAATTGTACCCAGTAAAATGAATAAAACAACAACAACAACAAAAAACAAAACAACAAACAAACATGATGCTCCCTGGGTGACAATTAAGTCTTTACTTAGACATAGACATATGTACAAGGGCATGCATTCACACAACATTGTATGTATCATTTATGACATACTTACTTACATGTTTGCCGTTGCAAAATGAGCTCTTCCTATTTTGAAAATAAAGTGTGCATGTGGAAAACGAAAAATGAAATAAACAAAAAAAATTAAAAAAGAAACTAAAAGAAAAGCAATTCAGAAGGGCAACAGAACAGAAAGTTGTAGCTAATTATGAAGCTAATTATGATTTATAAACTTATTAACTTGCTAACCATTGTAACGAACCAAAGAACAAATTTAATTTTGAACAACATTAAAGTAGCAAAGTTGCCTAGACAAAAACATGAGCCAAGGAAACGTATTTAAAAACTGAGAAGTCACCTTTTTTTTTTTTTTGGACTAAATGTCAACTTTTAATTCAGCTTTCACTCATTTAACATGAATGCAGTAGAACTCACACAAAATAATAATGATTCAACATCGACTAGATAGTAGTTATTAAGTGAAATAAGTGTGGGTAGTTTTTTTCTTTTTGACATACTTAGTGTAGTAATTTCAAAAATAGTATCATGGTGGTTATTTTTTCCCCCAAACTCTGATGTCCTTTGTCCATCTATTCTGGGCACTGGCCTATAGGACTATCTCTACAGTATATATTTACCACCCAGAAAAAAAGAAAGCATTTCATTCTGCACTTTGAAATAAGAGAAATCGTAAAGTTATATAGATATTTTGATGGTTTAGAAGTCACCCATATAGCAAAGCTAAGTTCCTTATATTGGATTATGTAATGTGTTTAAGTTAAATTACATCTCTGAACTTCCCTGGCTTTGCTCAGTAGCATGTGACACAAGAGAGAAATTATAGTAGGATATAAATCAAAATGTACTTTCTCAGCCACATCCTGCTTGCCACTGCTTTTAGCATCCAGATAAAGTTCTCCTGCCTTGTACCAATCACTCCAATTTTATAATGGTTCGAGGATCAGAGGCAATGAGAACAATGGTGTGTCATGCTACACATAAAAGTTTTAAGGGACTAAAAACTTTACTTCTCCTCCACTTTATTATTTTTTTTTTTGCAGTGATGACTCAAGTTCTCCAGAGTACCTCGGTTGTAGGTTTATTTCTTCACACACATTTACAAATATAATAAAATTACACATGTATGGAGAGCTATAAATACCTCACAGAGAAAAAGCATCAGGAAAGGGGCTGGGTAAGATATAACTGCTGAGGAAGAGGCATTTACTTCCTCCAGCTAAGCCTTACCTCTGCTCTCTCAACTCCCAATAATGCTATCTTTCCATAAACCCATCCAGGAATTGATCTATTGTTGAGATCAGAGCCCTTACAATACAATTCTATCTAGAAACACCCTCACAGACATACCTAGAGCTGGTTACTAATAACAGTTTTTGTTTTTTTTTTAATTTGTCAACTTGACATTCACACACATTTTTTTTTTTTTGGTTGGTTGTGGAGCCTGAACTCTGGGCCTGGGCGCTGTCCCTCAGCTCCAGCTCAAGGCTAGCGCTTTACCACTTGAGCCACAGTGCCACTTCCGGCTTTTTCTGAGTATGTGGTGCTGAGGAATCAAACCCAGGGCCTCATGTATGCAAGGCAAGCACTGTACCACTGAGCCACCTTCCCAGCCCTCACACACACACTCTCTCATACAGTCACAATCTACCCCTGGCCTCCCAAAAGTCTCATGGCTACCTCACAATGCAAAATGCCTTCAGTACGTGTCCAGAAATCTCAATAGTCATAATAGCTCCAATATTGTCCAAAAGCACAAATTCAGAGATGGAGATCTAGATCAAGCAGGGCTAACAGAACATGTGCCTAACATGGATTCGATCCCCAATTCTTGAACATAATCATAATTTTTGAAAGAACTGTCCAAATTCAAAATCTCCTCTCACTCAAGGCATGCTCTTAAGTATAAGTCCTTGTGAAAATCTAAAAGAAAACTACATATTTCCAATATACAGAGGCACAGAGTAAGCATTGCAGTTCTAAAAGGACGTAATGGGAGAATAGCAAGGGGAAAAAATGGACTCCAATCACCCAAACCCAACAAACATAAAACCATATTGCTCCACATCCAGTATCCAGAGCTTAACTGTTGTGATGGAAGCCTTAATGGGCTTGGGAAGTCCTGTTCAAATGGCTTGGCCAACCTAGCCTCTCTCTTAGGTTGGCTCTGCTCATTGTCTGTAGCTTTCCTTGGCAAATAGTCTCCACTTGAGCCATCTCCAACCCCATGGGGGTTCCACTGCAGCATATTGTCCTCTTGGAGGCTCCTTTCAGGGAATATGATGGTACACATTGCCTGACCTCCTGGGCCTTCCTTTGACATCTTAATGGAAGACTCCATAATTCCATAACTTGCATTGTACATGACTATAAAACCATCATCACGTGGATAATGGTAAAGCCTGCAGCACCACTTCTGGCTTTCTAATGTTTAATTGTAGATAAGAGTCTCATGAACTTTTCTGCCAAGCTGGCTTCAAACCATGATTCTCAGGTTTCAGCCTCCTGAGAAGGATAGGATAGGATTCCCTTCTTTTTTAAGTGCATCTTTCAAGTGGGCTTACACGTTTACATCCCAGAGCTGGTGAGGAGTGTGATTTAGCTAACTCCTGAGCTGCCTTCAAGCATCCTTCCTGTCACCCAGGGCCAAGGGCTTGGCTTCTTTTTTTTGGGGGGGGGGTCCAGTTGTGGGGCCTGAACTCTGGGCATGGGTGCTGTCCCTCAGCTCTTCAGCTCAAGGCTAGCGCTCTACCACTTGAGCCACAGCGCCACTTCCGGCCTTTTTCTTTTTGCTTATGTGGTGCTTATGTGCTTATGTGGCCTCAGGCATGCAAGGTAAGCGCTCTACCACTGAGCCAACTTCCCAGCCCCGGGCTTGGCTTCTTTTTATGGGTACAACTCTCTTTTAACAACTAACCACCCACTTCTTGTCCATTACTTTCAACTGATTCCTTTTCTGGGCAGACTGCACATTTTTCAACTCTTTTCTTTTCTTTTTTTTTTTTTTTTTTGGACTCTGATTTTCATTGTAATTCTGGCTTAAAAACAGCAGCTAGCAGTAATCAGGCCCCAGCATGAATGCTATGCTGTTTTGAAATTTGCTCCTTTAACTCAATTAGTTCACATTACCTTTAAGTTCAGCCTTTCACAAAAGGTAGAAAAATGAGTGTGTATGACCTTTAGTCCAATTCCCGGCATAGTCTTTGGTTCCACTGAAAACCTTATGAGCATAGACTTTACTGTTCGTATTCTGTCTCCCACCAGAATGGCCTATTAAGCTCTGCTGATCTCATTTGGGATCATCTAGTCAACTTCTTCAAACTCTTTCAGATTTCTCCAACAAATCAGTTTCATAAGCATGAGACCCACATGGTCACATTTAGTCATAACACTGACCTCAAATTTCTGGTACCAGTTTTCTATATTTTACTTACTACTTTCTCCCCCAGGCTCAGAGTTCAAGTCCCATAACTGACTCCCCCAAAAATCTTATTTTCTGTTGCTGTGGTTAATACCTGAGAAGATCCATGTCAAGTATGACTTATTTATTTTTAATTCATTGGTAGGGCATAAAGGACAGAATAGTTTGAATCATGTGGCAAGGAGCAGAGAAAGAGTTGATGTTCTGTTTTGTAGTTTTGTTTTTGTGCCAGTCCTAGGACTGGAATAATGGGCCTGTGCCCTGCTTCTAAGCTTTTGTGTTAAAGGTTCTACTACTTGAGTCACAGCTCAAATTCCAGCTTTTGTGGTTAATTGGACATAAGAGTCTCATGGACTTTTCTTCCCAGGCTCACTTTGAATCAGGATCCTCAAATCTCAGCCTCCTGAGTAGCAAGGATTACAGGCATGAGCCACCCCTTCTGGGATCCTTTCTTTTTGCTCCACTTGATTTTGTCTTCATTATTCTCTAGTGATTATATCCTCAGAGAGATGACACCCACCTCTGCTTTGCAATCTGAATCTCTCTCAGGTTAAATGCAAATCTGATTTATCTTGTCAATAGAAAAGTTCAAGAGTATGTCTAGCTGAATCTCTAGTCAGATGCTTGAGGAAGGTAGAGGGGGGGATTCTGCCAAGATTTCTCTTAACTTAAAGAGACACAGCCTACAGAGTTCCCTTTGTTTAGCCTCTGGAGAGAGCTGAATATGCCAGGCTGCCAAGCAAGGACGACAAGCTACAGGTTAAAGGTAGCTGATGAAATGTAGCCCACCCACCATGGATAGAAATCTTACAGTTTAAATCATTTGGCTCAAGTTTCTCAACTGAAAGCCAACTAGGAAGTACAAGTCATAAACTAAGAGATAGTATTTCACCCACCTAACGGCTCTGTCAACAGTGCTAAGAGTGAGATGTACAATGGCAATCAAGTTTCTTAATCCAGTTGAGTTTGAATTAACTTCTTTGCAAAGTGGCCCTGCTAACACTGATCTCCAAATCTCGAAATTGAGATTAAGTGTTGTCATTGATGGCTGGGAACTTTGGGAAATTGGCTAACAGATTATCATTATATGTGAATTGGAAGTGTTGAATAGATGTCTTTGGCCCATCAAAATGATTACAATACGAGCTAAAATGTAGATGTGTTTTATTTATTTTTGTTTTTAGGCAAGAACATTGCAGAGCTAGAGGAACGGGCACACTTTCCAATCAGAATCCCGAAAGCTCTGTAATATATTCTTGCACAACTCAGGAAGGGAACATTTCTCTTAATTCACTGAGAAAATAGAATCTATATCAGAAGAGAAGTCCCACCTGCGTCCAACACCAAATATAGCAAAGCCCCTACATCTATACCCACCTGCTGTGTCTTTCCTCCTGTTCTGATGAATGAACTCACTTTGCTTCAAAGAATAACTTTTCTATGGTTGCCTGGACCCTCTTGTCTCCTGGTCAAGGACATTTCTTCTGCTGTCCTCTCTCTTTTTCTCTTTCTCTCTCTCTCTTTCTCTCTGTCTCTGTCTCTCTCTCTCTCTCTTTCTCTCTCTCTGTCTCTGTTTCTGTCTCTCTCTCTCTCTCTCTCTCTCTCTCTCTCTCTCTCTCTCTCTCTCTCTCTCTCTCTCTCTCTCTCTCTCACTCACTTATTTCCCCTATTTACTGTATCATTCCTACTATCATACAAAAACATTGTAGCATTTTTCTGTCATACTTTCCCGGGTCTCTATTTCTCTTGACAGTAATGCTTCCTAAAAGAGCATTTGCCATCCTGACTTTTCCTTGCCTGTTCGTCCCTTGTACCAGTTCCAATTAGGCTTTCAAAGTCACTTCTTTCTCACTGAAGCTACTCTGTCAATTACCACTGTCCCCAAAGGCAGTAGTCATTTATTAGTCCTTATCACACATCCTGCCTCTGACGTAATTGACATAAACTCCCTACATCTTTGAATATTGGCCTTGAGTAGAACACTCACTATTTTTCTTCCTCACACATGGGTTATCCCTTTTCACTTTTCTTTTGAGCTTCCCTCCCCACCCCTGCCTTTTTCCCCAGCTTTAAACAATGATGTGCTCAGAAGGGACTCTTGAACTTTTATATTTTTTAAAAAAAAATCGAGTTATACTCAATCCAAACATTCTCTCATTTTCCCTTCGGGGAGTTGATTTTATGTATTTATCTTCTTATTTGGCTAACCAGTTCAAAAATGAACACAACCCAAACTGGATTCTTGACATTTTCTCCCTTTCTACCACCAAATTGGCTGCTTGTGCTGTCGTCTCTCAGTGAATGGCCATGGTATGTTTCCAGTTTCTCAGGGTCCAGCTCTAAGAATTGACATAGTGTCTTCTGAGGTTCTCAGAGGCCATTTCCAATTCATGAACAAATCCTGACAGAATCACCTCTGAAATAAAGTCCAAACATCCCTCATCACCTCCCTGACAGTCTCTTAGTCCTGGCTAATGCTAGGTCTGTTTCTGCTTTGCTTATTCTGCTCCCAAATCTCTTCCCCTCCCCACGCAAAATGGGCCTTTGAAGGTATACTATCCACTCCACAGCTCAGAATCCCCCCCACAGCTGTCCATCTCCTCAATAAAACAGCCCAATATCCAGAAGTTGCTTATGAGACTCTGAGACTTCTCTCCTAGCCACCATCTTTTTCTAATCACTTTTGAGACTACACCCCCCACCTCTTCCTTTTCCCTTCATGATCTGTTTGCTTTCTTTGTTCTTTAAAACTTTCAAGCATCTGTGTCTGGCATTTTCTGCCTGAAAGACTGGCCTCACTTACCTGCCTAAACAGTCCTCTACCTCCTTCTGACTTCAAATATCATCTTTTTAGACTGCCAAGCTTTCCCTGGTTAACCTATACAAGATAACTCCTCTTCAAGGATATTCATGTGTCCTATTTAGTTTTCTCCAAAAGAGTTTTAGCCAACTGATGTACATTTATTTGCATTTCATATGCCCCTCTGTGCAAAATGAGCAATAGTTTTATGGATAGTGGTTTAGACGGTTTGATTCATTGCTGTACCTATAATGTTGTGGCCTCTTCATAAATTTCTCCTGGATAAAAAAGAAAATGAAGCCAAATGCAAGTGGCTCATGCCTATGATCCTAGCTACTCAGGATGCTGAGATTGGAAGGGCCCAGTTTGAAGGAAACTCAGACAGGAAACGTTCCTGAGACTCTTATCTCTATTTAATCACCCAAACGTCAGAAGTTAAACTGTAGCTCAGGTGCTCAAACACTAGCCTTGATCACAAAAGCTCAAGGATAACACCCAGGCCCTGAGTTCAAGCTCCAGGACTGGCACAAAAAAGAAAAGAAAGAGAATAAATTTGACATTCACCTATGGTATTACAGATTCTATACACAAATATGAGCATCACATACTAGAAGTTTTACATATTTCCTTCTCTTTTCCTACATGTATATTCCCTTTACTTATTTATTGGTTCATTTTTCTTACAGATAATCATTTCACTAAGCATGAAAGCAAAACAATCTTTGCAAATTAGGGGGAACTTTTCATGAGTCTTTTCATAGTGGAGAAAAAGGCTGGGAATGTGAGTTTAGAGGTAGAATGCTTGCCTAGCATGCATGAAGGCCCTGGGTTCAATCCCCAGTATTCTAAAAAATGATCATATTTTTTTAAACATATGATCCAGACTTAACCTGTGGTGTAGCTGGACATTTATATGTTTCTCACCTTTCTCTTTTAATTACTTATTCTCATGAAAAGTGTGATTGTATACAACATGATGAACAGTGTTTTTCTTCTTAAACCGTTTCTAATTATGTCTTAGCGTAGGGTAAAAACTGAGTTGTAAGGCAGGTGAAATTGTGGAGATTTAAAAAAAATGGTTTATGTAGCCTTGAGGAAGGGTGGGTTTCCATGTGAACACATTGCCTTGGTAAGTTCTTCTTGTATTATTAATGACTTTACTCTGATCACTTCTCTAGCTGAACATATTTAGTGCTATATTTTTCTGGATAACTCATACCTTGATATTCAGGAAGGCTCATAGTTTCTTTCATGTGGGAAATGTGCTGTGGGGGTGAGTCACCTTGCTTTGCTTACCCATCCACATCTATCCATCTTCCCATGCTATGTTGCATATCTTTCGAGTTAATTTACATGGCTGCCCAGAGTGGGTTGCATCATTGAGAGAAGTTTGTATGTTAGGTATTCTAGGCCTCATTGTGTGCATCTGTGAGTGTAAAAGTCAGTTTGTTGTCCTGAGAAAAGCATAAACTTAAATTAGGAGATAATGGATTCAAAAACCAGAGCTCTGGCTGGGTGCTAGTGGTTCACGCCTGTCATCCTAGCTACACAAGAGGCTGAGATTTGAGGATCCAGGTTCAAAGCCAGCCAGGGCAGGAAAGTCGTTGAGACTTTCATCTGCAATAAATCACCAGAAAACCAGAAGTGACGCTGTGGCTCAAGTGGTAAAGCACTTGCCTCGAGCTGAAGAGCTGAGGGACAGCACTCAGGCCCAGAGTTTAACCCCACGACCAACAAAAACAAAACAACACAACAATAACAACAAAAGCAGAGCTCTTCATACATACTAACTCTACCACCCCATGTGAAGTTTCTGAGTCAGCCTGGAGTGATTGAGCTTATTCATGCATGAGAAAAATAGGAATAATAACATGTGCCTCAGGGTACAAGCCAAATCACAGATGAATGGGAACACTATAGTAGGTTCTTGGCAAATGACAGTGTTTGTAGCTCTTCTTTCATTTCTTCACCCATCTACAGATGATGGTCCACCTTACTAGTGATTCCAGCTTGTTGTAATTACTACTGAAGAGGTCTTTTTCAAAGATGACCATACAAACTTACCCTGCTGCCTATGAGGGGGTCAGGTGGATGGCTTTGGCCAAGGAACTCTAGACAAAGTGAGGAAGAAGCTGGCTTCGGCACATCCTTCCGTACTCATTTTGTCTTGACAACCACAGAAAGGTTGCTGTACTAGCTACTAGCACGAGACCAACACTGAAGTAGGTAAATAGCCAAGCTACACTTGACATGCAATCATGCAATGAACATATAGCCTTAGAACCATGCCCTTCCATTTTTTAAGTCAATCAGTGTGGGGGGAGGGATGTTTATTTTCACTGCTTAATCTTGCTCACTCTGACTGATAGTCTTCACTTTTACCTCCTTACCACCACCACCAACAACAACAACACCACTAGCAACAAGTGTGACACATTGAAATAAACATTAAAAACATGCTTATCTGGCACGGTGTTGTATGCCTGTAATCCCAGTATTTGAGAGGTTGAGACAGGAGGATGATAAGGCTGAGGACAGAATAAACTATATAGTGAAATCATATATATATATGTCTATATGTATACATATATATACATAATTGTGCTTGCCTAGAATCTATTATTGCCAAGGCTTTTATGAGTTATTACAATTATTTATAGATGCTGTCTGCCCTCAAAGATATCATAGTCCATTATCTCAGCATATGTTGTTATAAATTATCTCTGTCTCCAGCACACAAGGGAAGATGTTTTCTGACCTGGAAACAGGAAGGAGATGTCACAAAAATGTCCTTCTGCCAAAAAGAAGATGTGGAGTCAAGGGAGAAATTTCTCATTGCATCACTATCATATTCTACATACGTCCCAGAGTGACTAGCTCACAGCAGTGTCCGTTATTGTGGAAAGAAAAAAAAAGCCATTCCACAAGCTATTTTAGTTTTCCTAATGGAAAAGCTAGATGTGCAGATGAAAGAGTTATTAGAAAAATAAGTCTTAGTTTTTCCCATAAAAGCATCCAAAATGTGCTACTCGTCTTGTCCAGTCCATCAGCACTAGGAAGGAACGCATTAACAGGCAGGATCTCTAATCGAAATATATCTCACATTCAAAGTTGTTTTTCCTAGAAAGTAGTCAGAGGAGAAGGAGAGGCAAAAAATGTCTTGAAGCTAACAGAGTTGCCTAGCCCTGTTTTCAAGGTAGCCTGTTCCAGTAGCAGGCAGAAGTCAGAAGGCTGCAAGTCAAGCCGGGCGCAGGTGGCTCACGCCTGTAATCCTAGCTACTCAGGAGGCTGAGATCTGAGGATCACGGTTTAAAGCCAGCCAGGACAGGAAAATCTGTGAGACTCTTATTTCCAATAAACCACTAGAAAACTGGAAGTGGCACTGTGGCTCAAGTGGTAGAGAGCTCGACACAGGGACAGTGCCCAAGCCCAGAGTTCAAGTCCCACGACCAGCAAAAAAAAAAAAAAAAAAAAAAGGCTGGAAGTCAGCCAGGTGAGTTGCCCAATTTTTGTTTTCCCTCCTTCCTTTTCTGGCATTCTGTCCATATTACTTGCTTTTTTGCTTCTGTTGTTGTTGTTGTTGTTGCTGATCCTGGGATTTGAACTCAGTACATGGGTGCTGTTTTACTCAAGCGTAGCACTCTACTATTTGAGCTACAGCTCCTCTCTCAGCTCATGGTGGTCTAACTGGAGAGAGAGTGTTTCATGAACTTTCCTGCCTGAGCAAACTCCAAACCTTGATCCTCAGATCGCTACCTCCTGAATAGTTAGGATTACAACAGAGAGCCACTGGCACCCTGCACACTACTTATTCTTTTTTATTGTAAAATTTCAAATCTTCCAATTGTGTTACCTGTGATATGTAATACACACATATGTGTATATGTATGAATAAATCATGTAGATTATTGTCTTCACCAATCTGTAGTGATAAATCTACCTACACTATGAAGAAAATTTCTGCTGAAACTTTTTCATCTTGCAAAAAGCAACCGCAAGGTCCTTTAAACAGTTCTCTATTTCCCTACTACAGGTTCTGGGAAGAATAGTCTTAATGTTTTGGCTTCCATGAATTCAACCATGTTTGATATCTCATCGAAGTGGAATAACTCAGTTTTGGTCCTTCTGTGACTGGCTTATGTGATGTCATCAGGGTTGATGCATGTTGGAGTATGTGTTACATTTGTCCATCCCTCTCAGACAGAGTAGTGTTCCATTGGATGTGTGCACCACACTGCGTTATCATGCAGGGATGTCTGCATTGCTTCTACACTCTAGCTCTTTTGAGTCGTCGGGCGTGCCATTTCGTCTTCATCTTAACTTTGGACACAACCTCAGCCCAAGCTAAAATAAACTTCCTGTTCCAGTTCCACCCTACTTGCATGTGGGCAGGGATGAAGAACCAGAGCCAGGCTGAAGTGATGACATAGTCACTCACCAATAAAATTTAAAGGGCTCTCCCCTCAAAAACCCTCAAATCAAGGTAAGGACTATTGTAATGCACTGTTTTCAAATATTATAAAATAATACTAAAAATGTATGATGAATAAAACACCAAGATTTGAAATCAAGGAATGGACTGTACGGGCTTATAATTGAGATGGACAACACAAAAGGAGCAAAGTTAATAATGCTGATCCAGCTTTTGTTTAAAATTTACCATCTTTCTCATCATGCAATTTTACACGTTATTATACTTTTAAGATATGGCATGAAAATATTGTTTGTCTTGGTTACTGAACTTTTTGGAACCTCCTTAAATGACTCACAACCTGAATTAAACGCCTCTCTCCTCCTCCCTAGCACCATTACTGTCAAACAAATTCATGTTTTGTGCTCATAGGTCTTCCTTGGTTTTATAAAAAAAATCAGAGCCGATCCAGCTGGGGCTCCTTTATTATCTTTCCTAGATTTACCTAGAAAGCAGACAATCTTCTCAGCTCAAGTCCTCATCTGTCTAGCTAATGATTCAGCCAAGTGTATAATCTTTTGGCATAACCCCCTCCCCCACACACACTTTGTAAAAATAAATTCTTAGGGTCAAATTAGTTTTTCAGGTGATCAACAGAACAGATCTAAAGACAGATGATTCGAGAATACCTGTGCTGAATCGTATTGTGAATGGCTAAGGTCGGTAGAGCTGCAGTATCTTCCTATTTAAATAAAGCAGCTGTGCAAGGACAATATACCCCCATATAAGTGTGCCAGCCTAGCATTTCACATACAGCATTCAGGGAAATGCAGACAGGGTTGGAGACGAGGACCCCAATACAGGCTCTTGGTGAAACTGCACACAGCTTGCACAGAGGTAAATTGATAATAGGCATGCTGACACAACCTTAAAAAATAATGTCACAACAGACATTTGAAAATAGCTCACTTGCCACTCTGGGGGAAGAAAGTTTACGTTGCATGATTTCACATCCTCATGTTGTTAGATAATACATGGCTTCATGTAGGAAAGAGTAAGAGGGAGATGAGTTATTGTTCACCATCTTATAATAGCTGCTTGACTCTTATTGACTGGAAAAAAAAACCATTTTGCTAATTTTGTGTTAACGTTCATGAAACCATCCTTTAGGGTCAAAGCAGGCTTAACAAGAAGGTGGAGAAATGGATTGAAATTGATTAAGTTGAAGGCATAGAAACAAGGCTTCTCTCTTAGCATATAATGGCCAAATCTATTTCTCTGGAAGAGGCCATGCAGAGGAATTTCTTTTTATTAGATATTGGCAGATCAGCAGTCTTAAAGACATCCTATTATTAAAAAAAAATGTAGACAATGTTTATTGGTGGTTCTCTGTATGCCAGACCCTAGGCTAAGCATTTATGTGGATTATCATTTTTAATACTTATGACAGGGCCAGCCATGAGACAGAAACTATAATTCCGCCACCCCCTCACCTCCCATTTTACACAAGAGAAAATTAGGTTCAGAGAGAGGAAGTCGCATTACCAATACACACGTGGTAAATGACAAAGATTGGCTCAGAAGCCAGGTGATCTGACACCAGAGTCAGCTCATAACTACCAGAGGCCAGGACCTAAAAATCTTTGCTTTCTAATCTCCCCAGCAGGCGTTAATTTGGCACTGGGCTGGCAGCAAGGTCAGGTGGAAGGGCAAAGCCACCTGACTAGGATCGGCTTACAAGTCCACAGGAGTATCAACTTTCTACAAAGAGAGAACATTAAACCTACCTGTACCTCAGCAGATCCAAAAACACCAGAGAAGGAAAGAAACAGACAGGTGTACAATTCTCCAAACACCCACGATTTCTTACTCAGTTCCTTCCAAGAGGTAGAGCTGTGTGATGGATTCTAACCAATTGATTCTGCAAAGACTTTATGACTCGGTGCACAATCCTTCATCTTCTCTACACCTGATGGGAGAATATGAGTATTTCAGTGCCTAAGACCAAGACAGACCATCTTGGAGTGGTACTGCATAGGTAATTAGTGCTTGAGGGTCACTCAAACAGGAGATCTTTGAATAAGAATTTGTTTTGTAGTATTTAATCTCTCACATTTCATGGTTAGTTTGAGACCATGCATTCATTGCCTAAACCAGCCGGACAAATATAAGATCACTATGGTGCATACAAAAGTATTCAGATTATGGGTCCATATTCCAGTGTGCAAACTTAAATTTCCAAGAATGGGAAGAATGGAATGTACATTTGTACATTTACAAGGCAAGAATTTTCTAATGTAAGTCTTTTTGAAGCCTATTTTTTACCCAATATTCCAATCTGTTTGATCTCAAAGTCTATCATATATATATATACATTTATATACATGTTTACACATATATGTATAAAATATATGTATATAATACACACACATAAGTAATGGAAGTCCACAAATGATGAGCTTAAGTCTTAGGCATTCCAGCACAGTTTGGTAAGGAACAAAGATTTGATTATATGCCTTTGGGAAAAATATTTAGCTCTTCTAAGATCATTTTTATGAAACTAGAAATTAGTGCTGGAAATAGTATCAACTTCCCAATAATGGAATTAATTTTTTGTCTTGTTGATGCCATCAGATACAGAAGCATTTGTGTCTGCCAAAACGTATAAAATGACACATCTTAAGATATGTATAGCTCTTGAATATTCTTTTGCAAGTGCTCTACTACTAAAGCCACATACCTAGCACTTTTGTTTGTACATTATGTTCAGGACATAAGGCCTAACTTATAAGGGCTGGTCTCAAACTTGGAAACTTCCTGTCTTTGCCTCATGAGTTGTTGGTAATAAGGGAATGCAACATTGTGGCCAGCTTGAATATTTTACCTTAATAATGATAATAATTAAACAAACTAAGTCATAGTAAATGAAACAGTACCTACTTTACTGTGAGCATACAATAAGATAACCATAGAGAATAAGTATCATGATGTTGAATAAAATAGAAATTCCTGAAAAACAGCAACATAATTATATTGCATGTTAAGTTTGGCTTATTATGCAAATTATCAGACTATCTTCCAAGATTACACAAACTTAAATTCACAGCAGATTGGGGAAGGGAGGAGAAGGAGTCAAATTATTTTAGAATGTAAGCTCCATTTTCAAAGTGTATTTCATGGGGCTTGAACTCTGGGCTTGGGTGCTATCCCTGAGCTCTTCTACTTAAGGCAAGCTCTCTACCACTTGAGCCATAGAGCCACTTCCTGTTTTCTGGTGGTTCAATGAAAATAAGAGTCTTGCAGATTTTCCTGCCCAGACTGGCTTTGAGCTGCAATCCTAAAATCTCAGCCTCCTGAGTAGCTAGGATTACAAGCATGAGCTACCAGCAACTGGCCCAAAGTATATTTCTTAAGTGAATAAATTCTCTTTCTAACTAAAGTATTTTAACAAACAAATTTCATACTTACTCTAAGAGAGTCTTACAGAATATTGTGCATTCAAACTTCAGCTTATCCATAACGCATAATTTTACAAATAGTGTATGCTCTAACACACAATATATATTTTGTTATGCCTTTGCAGTAATTAATCAAGCAAAAAATGAGTATTATACTTCCTAATGATGACTTTGTGCCTGCAAAGAAAATTCTCGACAAAATGCGAACATAACTATATAGTTGCCTGCGTTAAATTGTACAATCCTCAACTCTAATTTCAAGCTTTAATTGCTATACACCATAACAACGCAAATTAGTTTTTAAAATATACACTTTCAGTAGCTTTTCTCTCCAAGAAATGCAACAGAGAAAAATGATATATGACACAGAGCACAAGATAAAGAATGCTAAGAATTACAGATGTGTTAGGAGAAAGATAGATTAGGTTGTTACCAATTTTAATTTACCATAACCTGAGAAAACGCATAGAACAACAGACTTTAAAAATAAGGCAAAATGTTTTATTTGAAGAAATATGTGAAATCTAAGAACTGGCTGTGGTGGTGTGCTTGCAATGCCAGCTACTCAGGAGGCAGAATCAGATCCTGAATCCAAGACCAGCCCAGGACAATGTAATAAAAAGACCCTGTCTAAAAATAAGACTTGAAACACTAAATGGCTGAAACGTAGCTTACATTGGTAGAGTGTTTGCCTAGCATGCACAGGGCCTGGGTTCAATCTGCAGTATCATAAATATCAGAAATGTATTAAATATAGTATGGCCTCTTCCATCCAAAGCTTCACAGAAAGTATTTGTTGAGCCTCTATTCTGTGCTAGCATTTTGGTTTGGTTTTGCTTTAGTGATGAAGACATGGAGAAAAGCAAGACTTTTTCTCTAGGAAACTTAACATTTTCTGTTGGCTATCCTGGGTATAATTGGAGTTTTAACAAGTTTCTCTTGTCTCCTGACTTCAAAATGAACAAGAAGCTCTGAGATTAAAATGCATAAAACATGTAAGTGATAAAAACAAGAGAGAAAGGGATATTGGCAATAAGACTGGACTGCATCAGAATTGTTTATTATTTTTTTAACATCACTGTGCCTATCAATCAGAGGGGTCAGAAGTGTCGGACACACATTCCCAATGCATCCCAGTGGACCTCTCTCCCCTTTGACAGGGCAAGTCTCAGTGTAGGAGTGAAACACACACATAGCCCAAGTCTCTCCTTTTCCTTTAGTTTGCAATCTGCAGGGCTGGGATACTGTTTTGCCTATGAAAACTCAGATTCATAACACAAGTCTGTTTTACAAAAGCTCATCCCTGTAACACAATTCCATGTCCCCAAAGCACTATCCAACACGATGACACTTTGCTAAAGTGTGTGGCAGGAAAATACAGAAGTAGTCTTCTGTTGCAATTTGATGGAAATCCATCTGCATTAGACATTTCCTCTTCTAGTCACTTTCTGGATATTACACTAGCCTTTCTCCACTATGAAGAATGGCAGTGGAACTTCACAACTCTAACACTTTAGATCTACCTTGGCTCTGACTTCCAATTGTTTACATCCTTCACTGATCCAGGTACTCATTCCCAGCAGGTGGACACAGATGGGTTTTAATGTCCCTATCTGGCAAAGCACGAACAGCAGATCTCAGTTCCATACAACTGCAAAATGAGATTGATAATATAAACCATGCAGGGTGACTGTGCAGGGTCAAATAACATTGTAGTCACAGAATGTCTAGTACCTACCTAGACATAGTAGGGACTCTGCAAATGTTGTCTATTACATGACTATTAATCACAAATATAGTTGTAGCAGTAGTGCTAGGCATAGTAGTAGTAGGGAAAACAAAATGTCTTCAAGCTGTTGATACTCTTACTAGACCTGTTAGGTGTTTGCCTAGCACATACAAGCCCTGGGTTCGATTCCTTAGTACCACATAAACAGAAAAAGCTGAAAGTAGTGCTGTAGTTCAAGTGGTAGAGCAAAAGAAGCTCAGGGACAGTGCCTAGGCCCTGAGTTCACGCCCCAAGACTGGAAAAAAAATTATCTTTACAAGATCATGGTGGTTCTGTAATATCCTCTCTTACTCAAATCAGATACCCCTTGTGAAATAGGACAACATCAATTAAATGGGCATGTAGTCTGAATTTGTGTATTGTCAGGAGCACAAACTTCAACAGCCGAGACTTTTTTTTTAACCAGACATCTTTCTTCCCTTAGCCAGAGCAGTGCTCTCTCCCCAAAGCTTCCATCCATTAGTCCCAGTTTTGCACCCCCCAAGGCCAAACAAAATGAAGCTAATCACTCTTCTTCATGACAGCCCGTTAGATATTTGAACAAAGTGATCATATCCCCCCCAGAGCATTCTGTTCTCCAAACTGCACATCCCCACATGGCTTCTCCATGTGACTTACATTCTGGAATCTTCCAGATCTTGAATGTCAATATGAGACCAAGACTGAAAACCCATCACAGACTATTGCAGAGCACAGAGGACATAAAATCACCTTTGATGGGCATTGTGTATGTATCAGTGCATCAGACTAAGTTGCTAGTCTGTTTGTAGGAAACTTACCAGTTGTAGAATTCTATAAAATATTCAGAACAGTGATGGATGTATGTATATATTTGGACACATAAGATATATATACACATATATATTTCTGTCTCGGTCTCTGTCTGACTCTGTCTCTCTGTCTCTCTCTCTTTCCCAGCAAGAGAAGATCTTGTCAGTAGTTCTACCTCCTTTCTATATTATGGGAATTGGGTGATTCTATATGTAATCTGCTTAGAATTTAAATGCTCCAGTGAAAATACTAAATGAATACAACCTTTTGTTCTTATTTGATGCTCACAAACACAGATGCAGTCCATTTTCCTGGTGCTTTGATAGGTCTTGAGGATCTAGCAATATATAAAAATGAAACCCCTATCCTTAAAATGTGAGAGGGGAAAAAAAAGAAAAAGAAAAGAACAGGTCAAGTTTTGCAGTAAGTACAGGGTACACAAAACACAAAGAAAGGATTTTACACCCTTACTAGTTGTAAAGGGGGGGGAAAGGCAAGGGATAGCAGGAAAATCGATTTGGAGGATATAATACATGAGTACAGAGTCTTTGAAGAACAGACTGGAATTTGCCAGAAGATAAGGGGGAAGGTTGCTTTAAGCAGGCGTGGGGTGGGGTGGGGGGGTGGGGAGTAGGGCAGAGACACAGTGTAACCAACGTGTCTATGTGGCAATGTCACACCTGAGGGACATTTTGGAGACAGGCAGAGTTTGATGGACTTTCCAGCATTTATTTGGCTTCAGGAGTGTGAGCGCCCTATTTTTTCAGGACTGAGACACTTCTCAGTTTACATTTGAGAAATACAAGAGAATACTAGAATAAGAAAGGCGTGGCTAGACATGCAAGCTCTACCTTGCTTGAACCTTACGCTTAGCACTCCTTTCTTCTAACATCACTGGGGGTGTTACGATACCCAGCCCAGAGGTGCGGGAAAGTTACCACCCTTATCCGAGGGTGCTGCTTCTCGGCTTCCGTGATGTTGGCTATTTACAACATGGTATTTAAGAGAGAGAGACTGACCAAATAAAATCCAAGTGGTCTGGAATTCACCTTGTTAACAAAGGGGAAAGTCAAAGATGTCATGAAAAGGCAAAGACTGGGTGTTTGGTATGAGGGTTGGGGACCAGATTAGCAGAAGATTGTCTGCTATTTCTGGCTCTGCTCTACATCACCTCCTTTGAAGGGATGGACTGGTTAAATCTTTTTATTTTTTCTTTCTATTTCTTCTACCAGAATCTATTGCACATATGCAAACATTTAGCATGTAAAAAGTAGTCTCACTTCATTTTCTACATCTGCTGCATCCCAAACGGTTTTTATCTGATGATTGATTATTTTGTAGCATATCTTCCAATGTTTGCTTCTGTGACTCATCTGACTTGAAGAAATCAGACAGTCTGGATGTAGTACCCCTTTCCTTGGTTGATGTAAGCAAAGCTAAAGGAGCAGAGCATTTCAGACTGTAAATACACATGGCAAATCGCTTCTTTTGGTAAACAGTTTGTAGTCAATCAAGGATTGCTTGTTCTAAAGACTAAATGATGACGATGTCCTACAGTGGAGCTAGAGTAATCCAATTTGGGACAGTTAATGCTTTCTTCTTTTATTCTACTTTCCCTTTCTATGCTATACCAGAATCCCTTTTGAGGAGCTAGTATGACATATGTGACTTTCGTACTGCTTTATTCCTCATCCAGCCTTCCTTCATCCAACATATTTTTGACAGTAAAGGTTAGCAAGCAATTATTGAATATCTACCAAGTGCCTGTGCATGTGAAATACAACAGGGAAATATCAATAATTATTGGCCTCTAGACATCTTTTGCAGAGAGATGGGTCCAGACCTATGCCATAGGGGCCAGTGCTCTGTAGAAAGATCAAATTATAAACAAGACTCTCTTTGGGAAGGTAAAAGGGAGAGAGGTTAGAAAAACACTCATTGAGTATTTAATCTACCCTAGACCCTGTGAATTATCATCTTTCTAACTCACAGAAGTCCTCAGATGATATTACTATTTTATAGACATGGAAATGAGAGGCCCAGAGAGGGAACGATTTGTTCAAGGTAAGTAAGGAGCATAATAAGTAGGGCTCAAACTTGGGCAGCTCAATTTGCAAGCCTATGCCCTTTGACCTCAAATTCTGATACTTCTGCTGAGAAGAATACACTAAAGAGCCATCAGTGATGATTGTAGAGATTTTAGGTAAGAAAGCAAGCCTGTGGTCATCTTTGGATGTCTTGAAAAGCAACAAGTCAGTGACAAATGGCCTGCATGGCGACTTCAGGAACCTCTGCTGACCTCCTCACTGAGCTCTGGGGTGACCTGCATACTTCTGTGAAAGTTCTGATCATTATTCCTGCTCTAGATCCTTCTTCACCCATGTCAGGATGTGGCTCCAGTGAACATACAATCAATAGAAGCTTATCCTTCAGATATAGTTCTAAAAACTAATCATCCCTGGGATACTTGCAATCAGTAATCATAGACTTTTAGAGGAAAACTGGTATATACCAAGTCTTTTGAGCAAACATCCTCATTTTAGATGAGAAGAAATGCTCTAAAAAAGAGAAATAAAGGTCCTAAGTCCTGAGCCCATATCTCTTATATCAGACATGACAGCTTTGTATGTTTAAGTTACTAAATACCAGGAAACTCTGCCTTCCTGACCCACAAGGAGAGGAGAGAATCTGAGGGTCCCAAAGGTGACAATGCAGCAGGTCTGGGAACTTGGCCTCCAACCATGTTCCCAAATTCACATGCCTGGCTATGCTCCAGATTTCTCAACTTCAATGATACATACCTATATCTACCAACTGCTTGAACGAAAATAATGAAAATAATCCTTAACACCCTTCTCTCCTTCCTGCTGCAACCAGTCCTAATTCCATTTCCAAAATGCACTCCGGACTTGTTCTCCATTGTCATTGCTCTTTAGCCAAAGCAGCAGCTCCTTTCTTAGATAAGAGAACCAGCCCTCATGCATCTATTCCAGCTCTCATCCACCCATACCCTGGAGCTCTCTGTCAACAGATGCAACCAGATCACACCTGCTTAAAACATCAGAAGCAACTAACGAATGACAGCAAATGATTCAATAACTGCTCATTCCATTGGGTACCACTGGGGATTCTTTTCTTGCAGAACTCCCAATTGTCTGTCTCTCTCCATATATTTCCCCTAAGGGTATTAAGCATTAACTCTATAGAGTCTCAAAGTTGAACTTGACAGAGGCCTACACACAACTCCTTATGTAAAAACTGTTCGTTTATGTGACTTTGGGGAATATGTTTAATTTTCTGAGCTTTTCCATTCCATTCACTATTAAAATGGGCTTGTTGTAGTAAAGAATGCACTGAGACATTCAATGAACCACTATTAAAAATGTTACTCATGGGCTAGGGTGTAGCTCAATGGAACAGTGCTTGCCTAGCTTTTCTGAGGTGGTGGGTTCAATTCCCAGCACCACAAAACATACAAATAACAATAAAGTTATTATTCTTTAATGTTACTCATTGCTCAGAAATTTGCACCCTATAGACAGTGTCTGAACTAATATGCCCACCCACCAGACTTGTCTGAAATATCCTTTCCGAGGTGAAAATTCTTGAGCCACTTATGTACAAACATACACTGGTTTTGACCCACTTTGTGTCATAAGGAGACTCTACTCTTAGCCCGTAAGCCACCAGAGAGACAGGCAAATAAGGAGAGAGAAATATATGCACCTAGATTAAGCGTAGAAATGCATCCTATCCTATGCAAGTTCAACTCTCATAAGCTGGGTACTTTAGAGAAGGACGATTTCTTTAAAAGCACTTTTTTTTTTTTGCATTGGATAAGGATGATTTCTGCCTTACCCTTCCCAGTATGACTGTTAAAGGTCATGAAAATTGGAACACACAGCTCTCTGAAATCCTGTTGTCTAAACTGTGGATGATTTGCAAAGCAAGCTGGTTCCCAATCTTGAATACATTTCCAATGGGTCTCCTGGAGAGCAAACACATTTAAATGCTTCTTCTATTCACTTTTTAAAAAGGATGTAAATGTATGCACATAGGAACATTGAAATAGCCTTCTGTGAGGTATTTCAATAAGCCAATCTCTCAGTCCATACAGCAAACAAACGAGAATCAAAAAGCAGCAGCAGAATTGTTATTATGCATACCTGTATACTTCATTTTAGGAAATTCATATGCTCTAGGAAAGTTGTCTGTATACCATCATTTTGTAAATTGGATTATATTTTTAAAAGCATGAAAGGAGGTAGCTATTTTAACCAGCTTCTGAAGGAAACCTTTGGTGAATCGAAGAATCATTTCTGTAATGTGAATAATTGGCATCATTAAATTCACTTTGTAAACAAGGGACACTTGCACCATGTTTAGATTCAAACAGATGATCCATCTGCTTTTAGATTTGGGGACTCATTCATTCAGCTAGCATTATTCATGCATTTACTATTCATGTATTCATTCTACAAATATTTACTGAGTGCCTACCATATGCCCAGCACTGTTAAGATGGGCAAGTTATAGGAGTGAACAAGAGAGAATATATTTTGCCCTCCTGAAGCTTGTATCTTTGTAGGGTTAAGATGACCAATAAGTAAATAGGAAAGCACGAAATATAATTTTCTAGATACAATGCATCCTGAAGAATGAAGCAGCTCAGAGGGATGGAAAATGATGGTCAGAGGGAGATTGGAGTGTTGAGTGTTTGCTACTGGGGATGAGAAAGCCAGGGAAATTCTCATTCAATACATGAAGTCATGAGAATATAGTATTCTAGGCAGAGGGAACAGCCAATGATAGAGTGGAGTAAATTTGTGTTTGAACAATAGCCAATAGTATATGGGTCTTAAAAGATCAAGGAGAAGGTAGAAACAGAGGCAAGGGGCAGCTCGTGTTATACTCTCTGGGTTCTTTAAAGTGGTGAAGGTGAAGTGTCTCTGGGCACCTGTAAGGTCAAGAGTGCATGAGCCAAGAAATTGGTGTGTTTCTGTCAACATGCTTATCCCCTCCTTCTCCCTCTCTCTTCCCTCTTGTAGGTCATGACGGAGCTTGAACTCTGGGCCTGGCGCTGTCCCTCAGCACTTCAGCTCAAGGCTAGGACTCTACCCCTTGGGCCACAGTGCCACTTCTGGTTTTCTGGTGCTTTATTGGAGATAAGAGTTGCCTAGACGTTCCTGCCCTGGCTGGCTTTGAACTGCCATCCTCAGATCTCAGCTTCCGCAGTAGCTAGGATTACAGCCACTGGCTTCCAGCTCTTCCTTCCTTCTTGACACCTTTTCTACTCATTGCAATTTACTATGAACCTACTGGGCACTAAGGCACCCTGTCTAAGGATCTGACAGATACTGTGTGCCTGGGGTGTAGAAGAAAGAAAGCTCTTTTTGCTTTCCTCTCTCCACACAACCAGAATCAATTGCATAAACTTCTTCCCTACAAGGCAGGCGAGGGCAACACCTTATGAATGAAAAAACAAAAACAAAAACCCTCAGGTTAGAATCCCAGATTCTTGGCTTCCCAAATGTATTAAAATGAACGGTGCATGTCTTTCCCTGCTCAATTCTCTGGTTGTGGGTAAAATAAGAAGAATGGTATATGCTTTGAAGGAATGCTTTGAGGACTGCCGGTTTTATACATAAATATCTCTGGAATGTAAAACAGGGTGAATAAAAGCTACTGGTTATTATTGCCATGTTATTATTTCTGCATGCGTTCTTCCTTTCCGTTCTGAACTTCGATGAAAAGGAAGAACAGATATACAGTGATGAGGTATGAGATTGAATTGCCTTCTGCCCCACCCCTCCCCAACTCTTATGTTCTAGAGAATGGCATTCATGATTATGGGATGGGAAAACCCAGGGTGCTGCAGAATGGGGGTTGGCAGGGGGATGATGAGTATTTCTTTTTGTGAGATGATACCACTTTGTTGTAAACTTTGTTCTCCCAAGCACTGGCAGCCTTTTCTATTCAAATCTGAAGTTTTCCCTTCCCCCACAGTATACGATCAGATTGCATTCTCCCCTCTTTAGCTTTCCATCATGGCTTTGTGACATGGTTCGGACAATAGAATAAGTCAAAAGACTGTGCTTGCAGTTCTGTGCCTCTGTGTGTATTTCTGTCTGGCTTCTTGTTCAATCTTCATAACGGTGATCCAATGTCCAGGAGGAAGCTGAGAAATAAAAGAAGACAAACTAAGTTGTTCCAACCTCGTCTAGACCAGGCAACCCCAGTCAATTCACAGGCATACCAGACTACACACAGGTTGTTTGTGGTGATTGAGGGCTGAGATCATTCAAAACATGGTATGAGGGTGGTGATATTGGACCAAAATACTTTTGACTCAAAAATATATATTCTTTCATAACCAATTTTCTTTGGTGCATCAAGCACTGAGTTAGATGCTGGAGATGCAGCAGACACCAGAAAGGTAGAGGCCTTCACCTTGGGGGAACAGAATAGGTGAGGGAAAAGAGGAAATTAGTATTAATAGATTTGGAAAAGGTCTAATCTCAGAGATGAGCTGCCTGGGGTCAGGGTTGAGTTTGAGATGATGGGCCGATGGCTTCTAAGAGGAGGAAAGAAGAATTACATCACAGCTATACACCACACAATATTTATTAGCATTCATTAGTAGCAAAAGGGGGGAGTATTGTTTTCCATGCCCATATATGCATACAGCATATCTTGATCCGATTGAGCCCTCCATCACTCCCCATCACCCATTTTCCTAGAACAATCTCCAGATTCTATTTTTACCCAAGTACATAAAAGATTTTGACCACATTCACTCTCTGTCACCCTCTGCTTTGATTTCAAGAAGAGTCAGACTTCATTCTAATGTTTCAGTTCTAGAAGGATCTTCCTCAGGGCTCATCTTGAATAAGTTCTCATTTAAAGCTCCTGGAATCTGAGGATTGGAGCAAAGGAATGATTTACTCAAAGCCCTTCAATAAATTTACATCACAGACAGGCCATGATCCCTAGGTCTCTACCTCTCAGACTGGCACTTCTAATTCTAATATGACCTCAAATAGCCTTAGAGTATACCAATATTTTGAATGGTCATATTTTTGTCCAAAAGCTGTATTATTAATCACACATAATTTAATTATAATAATAATTAAATTATATGACTATATTATTATATCATATTCTTATCATTGTTATCATTCCTAAGTAGAACACAACTCCTCTCTTGTTCAGACCATTTAAGGTATGATAATCATCTAATAGTAACTAATAGTAACTTATATTTATTGAATCTAGTCTCCTAGCCCAGCCATTATTGCATCAGGCATGTGCATGTGAATATATTGAATTACTATAACAATCTCAGCACAGGTTTGGAAATTGCACATGGAGAAAAGATGTTGCCCTAAATCCTGCAGCCAGTCAGCTGTCCAGCAGGGAATCAGACACAGATCAAAGGCTTGTGGTCATCTCTCTGCCTTCTGCATTACTCAACTGCCGGAAGTCTCCACCTGGAGTGTGTTTCAGGGCCTCAAGTCTTTTCCCTATTTCTCCACGCTGCTCCAGTGCGTTGAGAACATAAGGCTGGATTCCGCTGCCGCTGCCATTGAAGGAAACTTATTCCCTGCTTGGATCTTGCCTTACTTTCTACACTATTTACTAAAAGAATTCCATCTCCCCCCCAACCCCACCCCTTTGTCTCTCTCCCCTGAACAGGAAGTTGGAGAAGGCCTGGGAGCCTGCAGTTTCTAAGTAGGAACCAGAAACCACCTCAGCAGGGCCTGGCTGTCTTCAGAGTCTGAGGCGAGATGCATCAAAGAGACAAGAGCCCGATGCCTTTGATGAGGGAACAGACAGACAGGAAATTATCAGGCTCACGCGTGCCTGTGGATAGACAGGACAAAGACAAGAAAAGGCTTACTTGGGTCTCCTATCTGTCTGGATTAGAACTGGCAGGAAGTAGAGGGGGTTGTTTCATCCTGGCTGAGGAATAGCCATGAACCCTGGCTTTTCCTCTTGAAGAACAAGGCAAAGGAAAGATCAGGGGATCTATGATAAACACCTAAACTTCCAGCTGCCTGGCCGAACTGAATCTTTTCCCTTTAAGTTGTCAGTGGGTGCTCTCCCTCCTCTCCCTGTCTCTCCCTCTCCCCCTCCCCTCTTCTCTCTCTTCTCTTTTCCTTTTTAAATCTAAACTGTAATCATACAATACTCCACCTAAGAGCACAATATGGATTTCTAAGACAGATCCTAACATAGTCATAAAAAAATATCTTCTCCGAAATGTGCACTTTGTACTGTGTCTATGTGTAGGTGTGTTTAAAATGTCACGAACTGGAATGCCTAACTCTAGTTCCCAGGAATTAATCACTTAGAAGAGTGAAAGGGGGGAATTAACTTGATTTAACACTTATAAAACTCTCCAATACAGTTGCCAAAATAGAACTTGCTGAATAGAAGAATGGTTATCTCTTCATAAGAACTACACTTTTTCCTTCCATACATATATATGTGTATATATATATATATATACATATATATATATATATGTTATTCTTTAAAACCACCTTGCACAAAATGGTTTCCCTTAGGGGCTTAGCTACAGGTTACAGAAATTCTGAGGATAAAAGTGTGAACTCTCTCTTTTTAAAAATGACAATGGATTTTTAAAGCAAAATTTTATACACTTGCACAACCATCAGTGCTCACCAGTCTCAGAACATTTCCATTATCCAACAAAAAGTTCCATCCTATCCCATTTAATCCTATTCATACCTTTAGGTTCAAGATGGCACTGGTTTGCTGACTCTCTTTATAGTTGGCTTTTTGTAGACATTTCCTGTTAATAGATTTCCGCAGTATGTAGTGTTGCATCTGTCTTTCTGCAAACGTTTTGTAAGGCCATTCGTGGTGCAACTGCAGCACCAGTATTGCTTCCTTTTCTATCGCTAAATAATATTCCACCAGGTGACCCACCATCTCCTGTTGATGCAGTCATCAGTAGGTGGGTATTTGGATTGTGTTCCATGAGTGGCTGAGGTGAATGGGGTTGTTACGAACATTCCAGGTCTGTCTTTGTGTAATATGCTCGTTTTCTGTTCTCTTGAGAATTCTAGTCACAGAATTGTTGGGTTGTACAAAGCAATAGCCATCACTGCCACACAAGGAGCTTGCTCCGAAAATGTCCCACGTCGTGGAAACCTACGAAGCAATTTTGAACTTGCTAAAAAGCAATTGGCGGGTGCTACCTTCCTGAAATGGATGGCCTGCAAAACAACTGTTGCCATTTGATGAATTCCGACCAGAAAGCAGAAGGCTAACATCAGATAACATGGGAACAAATGCATCCTTGGTTGGGCTTCAGCACTGGAGTTAAAGAGACTATCCCTGTGGATCAAGAGACACCCTAAGTATCTTAAGAACCTAAGTATCTTTGTAACTTACTACGAGATTGAGGAAAGCTCCAAATTCCCTTGTATGCCCCACACAAGGCCTGGATGGAATAATCCGGGCAATAATTTGTAGCCAACACAAGAGCAAACAAAATTGAAATGATCTCCAAGAGACAGTGAGCATCCTGTATCCTCCTCTCAGAGTTGTAATTTCACTGAAGGGAGAAAACAAAAGGAGATCTGAGCACCCCATTGGATTGCTAGGCTCCTGGGGAGTGGAGATTTTTTGGCAAGGACTTTGGAGATCGAAAGGGTTAGGCTATAAGGTAGATCTCTGTGATCCAAGAAAAGATAACTGTTAATAGGACTCGGAGTAGGGTGGGGTGGGGAGCGAAGCAAGCTTAGGTCCAGAACCCAAAGAAAAGTGAGTGGCAGTACAAACACACTCTGCAGAGAAACACTCGGTCCCCCCGACCGCCCGAACAACAGCCTGAGTCCCGGCGATCAGAGGGTATTGGCAATCCGGAGGTTTAGCGTCTTGGCCGCCGGTGGGTGTGGAGAGACACGGAGGGAAGGATGAAGGAAGGGGATAACTGGAAACTTAGCGCCCTCCTCTTCCAGAAGAGGGACGGACAATCTAAAGGCCAAAATCTACAGCCAGAGTGACAGACGCATCCTTCCCGCGCAAGGCTTGGAGTGGGAAAGGGGCGCAGACATACACCCCCAGTTCACAGGGATCTCGGAGTTTCCTCCCCCCGCAAAACACCAGTAAGAGGCAGATACTCTGGTGGTCCCGCCAGCACCCTTGTCTGTCCCTCTTCTTGTTTCCCAAGAAGCCTTGTGCGATCAGAAACCCCCCTCCCCGCAAGGCTGGCGGCCAAGGACTGGAGTCACGAGGAACTGGATGCCCTCCTCTGGGCGCGCTAGCTCCAGGTTTCCTCTTGCTTTGGGGGCCTGTTTTTCCTTGTAACTTGCGGGCTCCCCATCCCCACTCCTCTTTTTCGGAGTGCGTGCACGCAGCTCCCCGTTTTCCCCTCCCAAACCTCTCACCCTCCTCCGCTCTCCGGGCTCTGCCACTGCTCCTATTCGGTTCCCTCCCGGTGGTTCCTTGACACGCGTTACCCATTTGCGCCGGGTCTCCAGCTCGTCTCCAGCCACCTCGCCCCACCCCACTCTGGAAACTTGTCCCAGACCGGGGGGTTCTCCACGTGGGCATCGTGGCTCTCGATCGTACGGTCCCACCAGCACCCTACCCAGTCGTTCGCATGAGTCCCAAGAAGCGATCCGCCTGCCCCTTTTTCTCCCCGTGACTTCGCAAAGCAGGGCCCCAGCCGGCTGGGGACTCTCTCCCTCCAATAGTGGGTCCTCCCACGAGTGGGGTACGCGGGAGACCCCGTGGAGGTTGCCTGCATTTCACTCCTTAGGCCCTCCGGGGGAAGGGCGCACTCTCCGCGGGGGGCTCTCCGGCTAATGACAGGGGAGGCAACAAGTGACATTTCCCGGGGCGGGCGGCGCGGGGGGGGGGGGCGGAAGGGGGGACCCCGGTATCAGGCTGGAGCTAGAGCCCCGGGGGTCTCCTTTTGGAAAAGGAGGCCGACACAGGGCCGACCCCGGCGAGGCGCCCCCTGCGTCCCCTCGGGGGCGTGTGTGCGCGCGCGTGTTCGTGTGTGTGTGTGTGTGAGAGAGAGAGAGAGAGAGAGAGAGAGAGAGAGAGAGAGAGAGAGAGAGAGAGAGAGAGAGAGAGAGAGAGAGAGAGAGAGAGAGAGAGAAGAGAGAGAGAGAGAGAGAGAGAGAGAGAGAGTGTGTATGGGGGAGATGGGAAGCCGATGGAGAGAGCAAGACAGATCTCCCCAAGTCCGAAGTCTTCCCGGTGGCTCCTCCACCAGCGCCGCTAGCAGAGTTGGCCAGGAATGGAGGTTTGGGGGTGAAAGGAGGGGGCTGGGCCGGAGTCGGCGACGTGGAGGGCTGTGCGGAGGGAGGGTCGTCGAAAGAGTCGGCTGCGCTCCCCGATTCCCGCTTAGGTTCCCCCCCACACCCGGTCCCCCGACTTCACGATGCCTTCCTCCACCCCGCGGTCGGCCAGGCGCAGACCCAGCCGGACCAGCTGGAGAGGATTTGGGGGTGGGGGTGGGGGAGAGGAGGAATTGTGTGTGTGTGTGTGTGTGTGTGTGTGTGTGTCGGGGCGGGAGGGGGGGTCCTGGATCTCTTTCCTCCGTCGCCCTCCCTGATTGGCTGTGCGTCCCTGGAGCCAACTTCAGTCGCTCTAGTGTCTGTGGGAGCCCCGCGGGAGTGGGAGCGCCCAGACCCGGGGAGTGTGTGTGTGTGTGTGTGTGTGCGTGGGGCGGGGGGGGGGGAGGAGGACCCGCCGCGGATCCAGAGGTTGGCACCCCTGGGGAGGGGGCAGGGAGGGGAGCGCCCCCCCACCTCACCCCCGTAGTCTCCGCCAGGCCCTGCGCCCGCCGCCTCGGCTCCTCTCCGTCCCCCGCCCTTTCCTCCCCTCCCAGCCGCGGCCTCCCTCCTCCCTCTCTTCCCCCTCCTCCTCTCCCCCCCCATCCTTCTCCTCCTCCACTCCCCCCCCCCCCCCGCCCCAGCCCGGTTTCTCATTCCTGCCACTAGCGCGCTCGGCGGCTCATTCCGCGGCCGCCGCCAGCCGTGGGGGAGCGTCGCCGGCCGGGGAACGCGCGCCGCGGGGGCCGCTCGGAGCCGCCGCCGACTTGTGAATGGGACCCGCGGACTGGGGCTGGGGCTGGCACCGCTGCGCTCGCCCCGCGCCGGGGACCGCGGGCCCGGAGGTCGCGTCCGCCCGCCAGGGCCCCAGGTGAGCGCGCTGCCCGTCCGTCCCTTCCTTCCTCGGAGTGGCGGCGGCGGCGGAGCGGTGGTGAGATGGGGGGGGGGGGAAGGATTTGACTGGGGTGGGGGGTGTGGATGTGCTGGAGTCTGCCCGGAATTATTAGGCTTCATGAATGCGAAGCGCCAAGCGGGGTGATGGTTAAAGATGTGTGGTTTTTCTTTTGGAAAAAAAAAAGAAAAAAAAAAACAAAATCAGGAATTGAGAGAGAGAGAGAGAGAGAGAGAGAGAGAGAGAGAGAGAGAGAGAGAGAGAGAGAGAGAGAGAGAGAGAGAGAGAGAGAGAGAGGGAGAGGAGCCGCGGTGGGCGAGGGCAGCGCAGTGGACAGAGGCGCCAGATGTGCGCTCCAGGACTCTTCCCCAGCTCGGGCCTTTTTATTTCTTTATTTTTCCTGGGGTGTGTGGAGGACCCTAGTACCGGGGTGGAGGGGGGAGAGTTGCACTGGGCTGGAGCAAGAAGACTGCAGAGCCGAGCCGAGCTGCGGGGGATCCTCCCAGGTGCCCCCTCCACTCCCTTCCCCTTTCTAGATCACTGCAGAAGGCTCTCTAGTGCCACAGCCCCCCCCACTCCCCCACCACGGTGGAGATTGTCCCCCGGGGATAAGGAGGGGGGGTGGGTAACCCCGTGAAAAAGGAAGGAGGCTGAGAGCGGCGATTCCCCGCAGCGCTCCGCTAGCGTGGGTTGGAGTCCGCTCACTGCGGCTCTCGCGGGCCGCGGAGCGCTCCAGCACCCCCCAAACCCAAGTGTCGGGGTTTCGATCTGCCGCCTTTCCCAGCCAGCAGCTCAGCGGTCAAATCCGAGAGCTACTCAAGACTCGGGGCTGGTCCTTTGGCTTGGGTTGGGTGAAGCCTGCCAAGGTCCACGTTAACTTTACGAACCGATCCTTCCCCCCCCCCCAACGCCCCGCGCCCCTCAACCTCTCCGCCTCCATCCCCACCCGAAGCCCGCTGCCGCCGCCGCCGCCGCCGCCGCCTCTCCGAGCGCGCGCCCAACCTCTCCAAAGCTCCGGGGCCCTTTGCACCCTGACTGCGATTCCCTCTCACCCATCCCGGAGGAGCTTTGGGAGGGTCGGCCTGGGCGTTGGGAAACCAAGAGACCCCACCCCCCCACACTAGAGAAAGTGGGGTTCAGGGGCTCGCGGGTCCATCCAGCTTCCTAGTCTCTTTGCTTGCCAGGGCTCCGATTTTGCCAGGGTTTGGCGCGCCTGGCTCGCGCGGATGAGAGATTTTTCTAGATGTTGGAGGAAAAACCCTGTTGCTTTTGCTCATCATGCAGCAGGGATTTTCGCGGGCCGTCGTCCTGCGGTGCAGACGTTGCATCTTTTAATTATTCATTAGTGTGGTTCCTTGCATGACGGGGGGTCGTCCCTAAGGGATAGGAGTGGAGGGGTGTGTGCGGGGGGGGGGGGCGCTGCGGGAGAGGGGGCTGTTCTTGAACCCCTGGTCATGGAGGTCTAGCTTCGCCTAAAATCTTTTCCCTTCAGTTTTCCTCCTAAAGTGTTCCGGTGGCTCTCACACGTCTTCTGCCGTTTCTTCTGATCTTTCCTATCGGTTCAATATCAGCCAGGGCGTAAGTTTTCGGTTTAATCACAGAGATGCAACGATAATTAATCTGGCGCGAGAGGAAGGATCAATTTCTTTAGTACTCCCGGCTTGCAGCTAGCAGGCATCGACGGTTTTGCGGAGTGCCAAGGCGCTCTCTCTCTCTCTCTCTCTCTCTCTCTCTCTCTCTCTCTCTCTCTCTCTCTCTTTTGCTCTGTGCAGATGCATTCTCAGGAGCGAGGATTCTTTAGCTCCACATCAGTGTTTCAGCCAGCCTGGGCTATGATCGCTAGAGCCTTGTTAAAAAAAAAAAGACAGGAAAAGAGAAGGGACTGACTTTCGTTTAATTAATCTAGGAATGATTGTTCCTACACAAACCAAACCGAACAAACAAATCAACAACAACAACACAAAGAACCACCGAGGTACAGAGAGAGGTACAAGAAAGTAGCTGCAGAATCTCAGCTCTAGGGAGTCTGGTAGTCCTCTAGAAGAACAAAGGAATAAAAGTTACAGAGCCCAGGGTCACGGTGGTGACTAAGAGAGGGGGGTACTGGGGAGCTCCAGTCTTGTTAAGTGCCTTAAACAGATGCACTGATTCCAAGTTTTAGACTTGGCCAGTAGGCCCCGGAATTCTATCCTCCCTGCAAGGCTGAAATCCTACCCTTAGTACAAAGGAATGCGAATGGTGTTCAGGAGAGACGGGAAGAAGGCCTTCGATGGCCAGAAAACTTTTGCTAGAGCGAGACTAAAGCTTCCTTTCATGCTTTTTTAGGGGAACTTGGCAAATGAATGCCTCAAATACATTTTGCATCCATTCTTTATTGGGATAGATAATAATTACTGCCATCAGTTGAGTTGTTAGTTCCGAGTGTGCACATTTCTAATCAGTTTATTTGTCAATGTTTGGAAAAGAAGACAAGAAATCGCCGGCCCCACCCCTGTGGGAGGGGTTGGAGCCAAGTGAACAAATGCACCCAAAGGTTCAAGAATGCAGATCTATTCCAGCTGGGTTTATTGCATATAGAGGGGGGGAAAATTGGCCTTTAAAGTAGTTTAAATAGAAGCAGTGGGCCATCTTGATAGCTCTTCAGAACTTTCATTACATTCCACATTCTTATCAGAACAGTAGACAGTAAAATTACTAGAAACCTAAATTCTCTTTTCAATTAAGATGCAATCTTTTGTTAATTTGACTTTCTTTTTTTGTTAAAGTTGGTACTCTATTATTTTTCTTTTCCTTTTTTTTCCCTTTGGTTATAACGCAGAACTTATATTTCTCTTCTGCTGTGATGGGTTCACGTGTGTGTGCTTGATTGCTTGTTTGTGTTTTGAGGCGGTGGGTAGAGTTGGACCTCCAAGTCATGATTGGGGGGGAGGGGTAGGAGACTACATTTCAATTTCATGCTCTTTTAATGCCCATGTCTTCATAACTCATGGTTTTTCTTTCACTTTGAATAGAATTACATGGCAGCTTTGTCAAGAGTCTAGTTTGAGGACCCTCATATGGGAAACGCCATGACTTTGACCTCATAGCCTGATTTATAATGCCAACTCTGTGCACATAGAAGCTTCATGTGCCTTGAAACCTTGCCTTTAAATACGAGTAGCTTAGGAGGCTGGCAGTTCACATAAACTATGACCGGCTATATTCAAACCTCCTTTTAACCCAGAACCACTTAAAAGCAGATCTGCCATACCTGATTTTAGTTTTCAGATACAGGAAGAAGTTCCAGGAGCATAATAATTTTTGAGTTTATTTTCAACCTTGAAAAATGTTCTCTTGGGTCCTTGGCCTTGCCCAATTATAAAATAATACTAGATAATACAATAGTGTTGTGTGGAATTGAAAAGTAGGTAGGAATCATTTCTTTGGAATCATCAGATTTGGAGAATGAGTACAGATTCCCGAGTTTTTCCCCTAAAGATTTTGAGCACTGTGTATGATTTAGCCTATAATTTGCAGGAGTGAAATATACTTGGGCTGAATTTCTCCCTTACAAAGTGGGCCGTTGTTTTTTTTTTTTTTTTTTTTTTTGAGAAGAGTTAGCAACAGGAGAACTTCTGCTCTGTATTTCCAACTCAAAGTTAATGCCTCTGAAATGCATAGAGATATTTGGCCTACATAAACTTGTGGCTTAACTCATTAGGGAGGAAAACCCTCAACAGGTTTGCTCAAAAGAAAAACGAGAAACAAAATGAAAATTCAATGACAATAAAGCTAGATAAGGGACTCATCCTAACACCCCAGTGGGATACCTGAGCCGTTGTACCGTCAGGGTGACTGTAACAGTTACTCAAAGACTCCTCTATGACCAGGAAAGGCTAAAGAAAACACTTGAGGAGGACAGTTAAACATCTTTCTGCAATAATTTTTGCCCTGACATTGAATGCCTTGTGCATCTCTGGAAATGGTCTCCTTTGCGGAAGATTGCACTTGTGGCCACTAGAGGGCAATGATGTCCTTCTCCAACTTTGCGTGGGGCCCATCTGCTTTTGAGGGCACCATGAAAAGCTGTTTTGTTACCACCAGCCTGGTCTGTACCTCGGGGAGGGGCCGAATTCGATCTAGTTGTGGTTCAGGCTCCGGCTCCAGCAGTGTGTTTGGATGAGTGGGCGGGTTTTCCTTGACGGCAGCCTCTTCTTCTCCGCCTTGGACTTTGTTAGAAAGGTGGGAAACTCTATCACTTGATATTGGAGGGGTTGGGGTGTGGGATAAACCGGGGTCGTTTGCTGTGATCTGGGAGGATTTTCGGATTTTTATTTTCTGGTAGGAAGAGCACCATTTCTGACTGATGATGAATAAAGAAGCGAATTATTAGACGGCTTTTTATGTCGTTGTCTGTTCTTTCGAGAGCATTGGAAGACACTTGAGAGATATTTCTAACTTAAAAACAAACAAATGGATAGTACTAGGACTTATATTTACATCTGGATATAGAATTTTATATTTACATCTGGATATAGAATTTTATTATAACTAAATGTTTTATGGTTGCCTTCAAACCATTCTTGAGATGCTTGTCCCAAACTCAACCTCAGTTGCTAGTAACATTTAATTCAGTATTGGTCCTCGTGCATTGGCATTTAATCATTTGATTTTTCCTCTCAGTGATATGGAAATTACAGCTTATGATTAAACTGCATATTACAGGCTGCACAGATTTATATTTGTTACTGTGTGATAGTGTCATTATGGAGAAGTTCAGAAGAATGAAAGGAAAAACGAATGCTATATTATAATTAAGAGGAAGCTCTATTAAAATAAGTACTGTCATAAGTGGATACTTTTTTTTCCCCCTTTTAAACTGAGTTCAGTTGCTTCCCTAGTGGTTTAGCAGTGGAGTTCTTTGTAGCTCAGAGCTGTGCTGGAATGTGTAGACAGTTGATGTGGAAAGGATCAATGTAAATGGATTATGGGAAGGAGTATTAAGTCACTCAGTGGAAAGTAAGACAAAGTGTTTTGTAAACCAATGCTCACTTACCACTGAATAGTTTACTTAACTTTAAAAAAAAAGCCATTTTAAATTCCAAATGCTATGAAAAATCCACACTGGAGGCAAACTACTGTTGATATTTGGTTTAATCGGACACTTGGCAGTTTTCTGGGATATATTATTGAGATGAAGCATAGCAGTCTCTTAGTTCCTAGGTCTAGTCTCTGCTCAAGCACAGCATTGGAATAGCAGGATATTAAATGAGATAGGGGTGGGACACAGGAGAGAAGGAAGAGGGGGAAGAAAAGCCAGAGTATGAGAGAGACTTCATGATACTATTTCTCAAGGCTCGCTGATTCCAGGTCTCTCACATTTTATCTCTGTCTCTCAAAATCCTCATGTAGGGTGTTTGGGATACTGAGTTCAGACAATTGCTATGGACAACTTTCTCCCTCCTCCTCCTCCTCCTCCTCCTCCTCCTCCTCCTCCTCCTCCTCCTCCTCCTCCTCCTCCTCCTCCTCCTCCTCCTCCTCCTCCTCCTCTTCCTCCTCCTCCTCCTCCTTCTCACTATTATTATTATTGTGAAAATATAGTCTAATTCCAAAAGTGTCTTGATTGTTACATGCAGTGAATAGCCTTTACTTTCCCACTAATCCCCAAGCTTCCATTTGTCAGAAATTCCCCTGACATGGCCCTCTGCATTAGAATAATTTTCATGAGCAAAGAGTACTTCTCTGCCTTCAATTTGCTAGGAGACAATGGCTTCAGGCCGGGGGGGGGGGGGGTTCATCCCATGTGAGGATTACCAAGGAGAGCAGCTCCACACAGGGGTTGGAGATGCTCCTCCCTGGTCCTCGTTGAAAATGCAGAGATCTGGGCTCAGTCCATGTAAATAGAGTTAGGGTCCCTGCTTACCAGCATGACCTTCTTTGAAAGCCTGAGCTTGGAGGAAAGCAGGGAATTGGCTCAGGGGATCAAACTACAGGGTACTCAGCCCCCACTGTAGCTCCTGGGGAATGTTTTACCCATGAACACATCTTGAGATGCTCCGCATGGTTTCCATCATCCCTGATGCTTCAGCCAGTTATTTAAGTATGGTGGCTGACTCCAAAGAAGAGGCCCAGAAATGAGGCCTAGGTGTGGAGTCCACAGAGTTAGAGCCTGTCCTGCTTTAAAACTTTGATTTTGTTGTTGTTGTTGTTGTTCATCATTGATTTATTTTTTCTCCCTCTCGATCTTTTCAAAAAATGTAGCGTTACATATCATTTATTTTGATGACTGAGAGAGTTTGTGCAGCTCCATTTACTTCAGCCTAGTCCCTACTCTGACCTGCTGTTAAAGGCTTCTGCATTCCAACTTCTTTGCTTTCAAATATGGGACACAGCTTCTCAGAGACTCAAGAGACCTTCTCTGTAAAACTTGACCTCATAGGATATCTGTGTTCTAGGATTATTATCAAAATAAACATTGAGTCCGATGCTAGCTCATGCTCGCCACACATGCTGTGGTCCTTTCTCTGTCTCTGAACCTAAACCTGGGGTTCAGTTTCATTCACTAATGACAATGATGAGATGCCAAAGCCTACGATGAATGTTTCCTTCGGTGACACACCACTGGTGCCTGCCTGTTCTTTTTATTTTATGAATGGCTTGCTGAATTTAAGTGATCCGTGCCTCTGCCATTTCCAGTAGTCAACAGGCAGTTGAGGTTTTAGATTTTGGACAATGCGTGCCTCCTTCCGACTTCTGCATGTTTACCCTCTGTTCCCTGCACCTACGGGGTGCTGTGGGAAGTTACCCTGAAGTAATAGCTGACTAGGATAGCTGGCTGCGCAGGCGTGGTGGAAATATCCCCCACAGGTTTGCCATCCGCTAAGAGGAGCCTCATTACTATTCTAGACTGGCTTAAAAGATAATTAGTCTCTTGATAAATTGCCTCCATTTTTGAAAGACCGTTCCTGTTTGTTTTTCCAGGTAAAGGTAGTTTGGGATCTTAAGGGGTTTGAGCAGTGACAATATGAACTCAGGAAGAGACAGCAGCTGAAGATGATGCCTTTGGCCTCATGGTTCCTGTCCTCCAGCTGCCCTGGCAGATGCATAGTGCTTTGGCCTCCTGTTATCAAAAATAACTGGAGCCTCATTCTCTCCCCACCCTGGATGGTTTTCCAACTGTTTTCACACCCACTAGCACAGCCAGGCTGGGCCTTTCCAAGGTTCCCGGGTCTTCCTGGGTTCTGTTGTTTCCCATCTGTGGCCTGCTTGTGGCACCTGTTCCCAACCTAGGCCCCAGCTCCTTCCTGTCGGGGTCTGGAAGTGGACAGGAATATCTGCCTGGGTCTGCTTGGAAAAGGGAGGAGGTCCTACTACATGTAGGTGTTGTATTCAGACCTTATTGATTCTGCCACAATGCAGGAATGCAGGACTGTTCTTTCTGAGTTTCAGAAGAGGGGGAGTGCTTGGCCAGGGATGGAGGACCTTTGTCTAATCTTGGAAGGGTGAGATGAAGCTGTGACCTGAGGTTCACAAGTTCCTGTTCTGGATGGATGGGGGTCACATGCTGGGACCTCTCTAGTTCTTGTAGGCAACATGGCAGGACAGAAGAGCTGGGTTGATGACTCCACTGTGAGCTCCATCATCATCACTATTATTATTATTATTATTGGAAAGTATAGTCTTATTCTAAAAATGTCCTGATGATTACAGGCAATAAATAGCCTTTATTTTTTCCACTAATCCCTAATCTTCCACTTGTCAGAAATTGTACACAGTCTCAAAGATCTTCTAAGATTTCTCCATCTTTTTTTTGCCAGGCCTAGGGCTTGAACTCAGGGCCTTTTGCTCAAGGCTAGCTCCCTGCCACTTGAGCCACAGTGCCATTTCTGGCTTTTTTTTTCTGTGTATGTGTTACTGAGGAATTGAACCCAGGGCTTCATGCATGCCAGGCAAGCATGAAGTACTCTACCACTGAGCCACTTTCCCAGCCCCTCTACATCTCTTCTCTCAGCAAGCTTTCTTTTTTGCTAGTAAACTTACAGTATCTTAAAAATCCCGATGCCAGCCTGCTAACTGCCTCTCAGAGTACCTGTGAGGAGGACGGGTGGTCCATTAACTCTGTTCATTGAAATGCTCCTTTGGGTGAAGGAGGAGCTAAAGTGCTCTGCTCTGGTGACTTACTTCTGTGGTAACTTTGGTAACTAACTATAACTGAGTAACATTTAGTTTCCCAACACCTTTTCCCCACCTCCTGAGTGGCCCTACAGTTGTTTTTAAACCTGGGATTGGGTAGTAGTTGTTTGTTTGAGCACATGGGTAGTTTCTGGATACTGCTAAAAAGATTATATACAATATAGGATTTACTATTGAGTATAATTAAAGGTTGAACTATGAAGATTATGACCAGTATCTTCTCTCCCCCGTGTGTGTGTGTGTGTGTGTGTGTGTGTGTGTGTGTGTGTGTGTGTGTGTGTGTGTGTGTGTGTGTGTACCTATACTTGAACTTTCACTTGGCATTCTTGCTCATGGCTAGAGCTGTCCCACTTGAACCACACCTACATTCTTGGCCAGCACCTTATGAGCAGTAATAAAATAGACTTTTCCAGCTCCTTACAGTTGGTAACTGAACGAAATGGGATCCTCCCCCTAACCCCAAAGCTTGGATGCGGTGTCAGTATACTCCCGCCGTTCATAGCTTCAGCAAGCCTGATGACATACAGCATCCAGGCCTTGTGCCATCTTTGCCTCTCTTACTTGCTGACCTGTCATTACTCCCTTTAACAAACGGCATGTTAAGGGAGATGCCCTCTCCCAGTTGCTCTGTGGTTATGTCTGACTGGATGTGCCACTTTCTGCAATGAGTGCAGAGGACCCAGTTTAAATCAAGTTGAACTCTCAGGACTCAGGTACATGAAGTCATTTCTTGAGTCCCCAGCCTTTCCAATCAACGAGGAGGAGGAGAAAAAGGTCCAGACATCCAGAGAAGAACTCATACTTGGCCAAGGCTACATAGTCATTTAGAGACAGATGACAGAGAAATGATGTGTTTTCTTGGCTTTTAACCCAGTCACATTTCACAGTCCCTGAGCAAAAAAAGGTGTGTGTGTGTGTGTGTGTGTGTGTGTGTGTGTGTGTGTATGCGTGCGCACACACATGTACAGGTTTGAATTGCATCTGTGAGTGCTTTTATTTAAAACAGTTACATTTTGTAGATGAATTCATGGTTGGATTTCTAAAAAAATACTTCATATATATGTAGATAGATACATATACATGTGTGTATATATACACAGATGTAGATACATACAGAACCATACATGTATCTATGTATCTATATATTATAGGTATAAGTCTATCAGTCAGTCTGTCTAGATATCTAGAATTCTATCTAGATATACTTACATATATTCTAGTATAAGCTTGCCTAGCTAACTTGCGAGAACTCTTTATGAGACCTTTCACAAACACCTTGCGTGGAAGTCCACAGTCAGCCCAATGTTATTTGCTATGCCATTTGATAGCATTCTGCAACATGTACCATTTGATCCTAGAGTTCAGAGCTGACCTACTTTATAGTCATCTTCTCAGCATCTACCTTTCTATGTCTCTTCAGAGGACAGACTGAGAAGATGTTTATGAAAGCAACCTTTCCACAATGACATAAAAAAACCTCTGAAATAATGTATTTGTAAAGCAGAAAATGTTTCTGCAGGCTTCCCTTTTGGAAGGTTTCAATCTAGATTGGTCAGCCCTTTTGCTTTGGACCTATGGCGAGGTTGCACTTGATGGTAGGAGTGTGTGATGGAGCAGAATTGCTCACTTTATCACCAGGGAGTAGAGAAAGGGAAGAGGAGGAGACCCAGGTCCCACAGCCCCCCATCCTGTAGCACCCCACTGTAGACCTAACTTTCTGGGAGATGTTCAAGATCGAGACTATAGCAGCATCCTTTTCCTTGCCTGTCCGATACCTTCACAGAGTCCACTTGCAGGATGTGGCTTGAAATTCACTTTGAACCAGTCTCCTCATCCTTCATTAACCAAGGGCTCTGTGTTGGATGTAGAGAGGGAGTGAAATTGCTGGAGCCTTTCTTCGGTGAACTGACAGCATCAGGAGCACAGATAATCTTCCGTCTTGTCGACAAGACTTGAATGTTGTCTGCAGTGATGTTACAAATGAAATGCTCATATATTAAGCTGCAGGAAAGACAGGCTGTGTCCAGTGCAGTGATCAAAGCCAGTCTGGGGCAGAAATCATAAGAATTTCACTCCTATGTGTTAGGTCGGAGACCTTAGTGGTCACCTCGACTGAAGCACTATACCAACAGCAGTGCGTACTTCATAGAAAAGGGCTGAAGACCGGAATCTAGGCTGCTGGCCTCTAGGTGATCAGCTTCCTTCTATACACTTCTTTTATTGCAGCCTGGGGCTACATTACATTAGCTTTTATTGCCAGCCACATCACCCAGAGGACTTATGCAGACTTGTGCGCCACCATTTATTTGTTTATTTGTTTTTCCTTATGTGCTGCTGTGAAGTCACATTCTCTCCCACCTGTCTCCATGCACAGAAGACATGATAAGGTACCCCACAGGTAGTGTAGGCTCTGAAGTCAGGCTATACTACTGCACCTTCTGGCCATAGCACTTACCAGCTGAGTGAGTTTCTGTCTCTTTGCCAGTGCCCTCACTATGCTGGAGATGATATCCCTATTTACTTATCATGTAACTGATAGCAAATTATATAAATTATATCAGTATATAAGACTTCTTGAGACAGAGAATACAATAGGGCTGCTGTCATTAGTCTCTTTTCTGTTATGTTCATATTTTTAGGTTCAGTCCGCTGATCTGGTGCACCACAATATTTTAAATTTTAAATATTTATTTTGCGATCTAACATAGCTGTTATTCTTTGCAGCCTCATTCTTAGCATTGGTTTACGCAGGCATCCTCCATGCTTGGCAAAAGCATAAATAGTCAGCATAAACAAAATATCCAGGTACAGCTAGGAATAACAACTTGTTTAACCATAGAAGACTTTGATTTAGTGATTCAATACCTTGGAAGATTCCCTTCTGCATGTTATCAATTCCACATAGTGCATTTTTCTTTTTCATTGTATAACATGAGAATCACTATCCTGTGTTTATAGAATCCATCTTCTATAGAGAAAAAAAAGTGCTTTCTTTGTACTCAGAGACTTAAAGGAGTCGAGAGTCCTGAAGTGGTAGGGCATGCCTTTAATCCCAGCCACACAAGAGATTACTGATAGGGAGAATGCAAATTCAAAACTCACACTGGGCTAAAGCATGGGACTCTGTCTGAAAAGTAACTAAAACAAAATGAGCGTTGGGGCATGGCTCACAAGTATACTTACCTAACAAACAAAAGGGCCTAGAGTTGAACCCCCAGTATTTCCAACTAATAAGTAGATAATAAACACATAAACAAATAAGCAAATAAACAAGCAAACAAATAAAAATAGACAGTTGTTCTACTAGTTCCCCTGGAAGACAGAATATCAACTCAGTCCCAACTTGTCAGTGTGGTCAGTTTGTATTCAGTATCTTACTTGCACACATGTGCATAGTCACTCACAGGTCTTTCTGGAGAACTCATTCTGGGCATTGTAGCAATGATGATAGAAGCACTTGATCTGCAGGCTCCGCTGGTGTGGAGTAGGCAGTAGCCATCTGTGTTTGGCAGGGACAGCCATGGCATCATGGTGGGATTTGACCTGTGGTTATCACTGCTTGTCCTCTTTAGGTTCCTGATGGTTTTCTTTCCTTTATTTATTTATTTTTTAATTGGTCATGGGGCTTGAACTCTGGGCCTGGGTGCTGACCCTCAGCTCTTTAGCTCAAGGCAAGCACTCTACCACTTGAACTACAGTGCCACTTCTGGTTTTCTGGTGGTTTATTGGAGATAAGAGTCTCACGGACTTTCCTGCCCAGGCTGGCTTTGAATCATGATCCTCAGATCTCAGCCTCCTGAGTAGCTAGGAGTACAAGCTTGAGCCGCCAATGCCTGGATCCTGATGGTTTTCTAAGACTGCTTTTCCAGGTGTTCTGTAACAGTTGTGCTACTCAAGTTCTTCTTTTATTACTTTCAACTGGAGAAGCACAGATCCCTACATATCCTTGTAAGACTTGTGAGCAGGAAGGGGACCCACCACAAAATACTGAAGTGTTTGGCTCTTGAGCCTCTTCAAAGCTGAATAGAATGAATGACCATCGATAGGACTGAGGATGAAGCAGGTGTTCCTGCTGAAGATCAATGAATTCAGTGGGTTGAGCAATGATTGGACAGGCCCATCAGGACCCAGATAGAAGCTTCTTGATTCAGCTCAGTGGATGAGGGGTTACTATCAGGGCTGGACATAGAGGACAGCATTACAGAAAGGTAGATGGCAAATAGTTTCTTGGAAGGGATGGTGGTAGCTGTTGGAAATGCTCCATGGAATCTCTCCAATGCGAGAAGCGCCAAAGATGGAATACACAAACTCTCCAGGCATTGAAAACTGCAAGTGGCCTCTTCATAAAACTGGGCAAGTAGTTCTAAGTCATGTCTCCGCTTCAGTAGCCCTGAGGCATATTCCACTCCCTTAGCAGTGTGGTGGCCTCCATGTTGGCTCAATATATGGGGCAGGCAGGTGAAAGGTCTCAGTGCATGTAAATGGATGAGTGTGAGCAGCAGGAATACACAAGCAAAACAAATCCTTCTGGAGTTAGATCCACAGCATCCTGGGACAACCTTTTTGACCCACGTTGGAAAGGAATTACCTGTCCAAGAAGTCTAGGCCTGGCTGTGGAGCAAGTCTAGGGTTTCAGAACTTCCAAGTCTTTGTAACCTAATGGTTCTAGTAGTTGAGCCATATGAAGGCTTTGACTGGTGGGGCGGGGTTGGGGGTTAGGGGCTGGTTGGGTTACTCACCCAAAATTGACCCACTTGTCACTGGACTCTTGGAGCCATGGAGTTCAACATGGAGTTCGGTTCTGGTCTGCCTGGACACAAATCCAAACAACTGATGAAGACTGACTAGACATATTTAGGTGAAGATGGTAATAGGGTTGCCAAAACAATATCAGCAGTTAATTTCCCATGGTACATTTATTGCAACATATACTTAAAGGTTTTAAGCAATATATTTCATTGACAATAGTAACAGAACTACATTTGAACTCCAAAGCCACGTTGAACACTGAGGTTCCATGTCTACAAACAATTCTCATTCATTCATGCTTTGCCTCCAAAATATCCCAATAGGAATGAGAGATTCTGTCTTGAATTGCCTGACTCTACTCTCTGGTGTGAGCTCAGTTGTGGTAGAAGATATAATCCTCATTTTCATGATTACTTTTGGGAACCTATAAAGGCAGTATATGAATGAAGTGTCACTAATAGTACTATTATCTTAGAATAAAAAATTGCTCTTTAGCACTTAGAGCCGGACAAGTAATGCACTGGTGATTCTTGTGTTTAATTCATTATGGCTCCTACTGCACCCTTTGCAGATTATCTTCAGCTTTAGCAAATCTCAGCATTTGGGAGGACTAGTCAGATCCTAATACTGCCTGAGATGCTGCATCTTTGGGGTGAGGGATGGACCAAATTATAAGGAATCATTTCAGCTGCCCTTTCCTCATCACCCCGACTCCCATTGTGCCCCGCATCGGGAGCCACAAGGGCAACTGATTTTCACTTACAGAGAGACATGCCCTTTGTCCCTTTCTTCATGGGTGCAGAGCTTCTATCCTGTTCCTTGCGAATGGAGAAAGATCACCTGTCAGCGAGTTTGCTGCCAATTGCTGACCAATTTTTCCTAATAGTCTGCTCTGTGGGTTCTCTCCCTCCCTTGGGCAGACCAGTGACACATGGAAAGGCTTTGGTGATAAATAGCTGTGTGGCCTTGGGCAAGCCAATTACCCTCAGTTTCCTCATCTGTAAAGTGGCCTTTTGGGTCGTGTCCAGCTCAGAAAGAATTTGGCTCTCAAGCCTTTGTCTACAAATCACTTGGCATGGTGCATGGTGCTTTCTGACCCGTGCAATCCAGCATGGAGGGAAGGGAGTTAGGCGGGATGTGAATGCACAGATTTGTCTACCCAAGTAGCACAGATGTCCACAGAACCATAGCAGGGTGCAATCTTAGCAACCTTTGTGGAGCCTTTTCCTTGAATATCCTTCAGGGCTAGTTCCTTGCAAGCCTTTTCAGGGTGTGGAACAGGAGCCCTGCTGGACTCAGTGCTTTTAGTGCATTGTGGCCCAGCACTAAGAGAAACTGTTTGGAAGAGGCAAAACCTTTAAGAAAACAAACGGGGAAAAAGATCATGATAATGATGATAAAGCCAGGATCAGGGTATTGGACTCTGAAAGCTGAGGTATTCTGAACAAACACTATATGCGCAGTCTGCGCTCAGCACTTTCCATGAATCATCTCAATCCATCTTCCGGGCAAGCTCAATGAGGTAGAAGTTGTAATAATCTCCATTTATAAAAGATAGAAACCAAGCTTAAGGATAGACAACTTTTACCGGTGTTGTGCTGTTAGTCCGTGGACAGGCAAAGATCCTGCATTTTTCATGTCTCTGTGTTGGGATTTAAGATGTTTGCAAGTGTTCACGAGACTTAGTACAGATTGACCCTGCATTCTGTGAAGTGTCTTACTGAGTGCCCAAGATGGAGCCTGGGATTTCTATAGGTTTTCTCAATTCATCCTCCCAATCCCATAAATAAGAACCCGAGATCACACAGTTGGCAATGTCAAAAGATTTGAATTTCAGGATGCGCATTGAAGACCCAGCAAACTTTTCCTATGACTTGGAAAGTATATTGAGATGGATAGATTCTTGGCTCTCTTCTCACTTTCCCAGGATGATTTAAAGATGACACAGAGTGTTATGTTTTCTGTGATATATTCATGCAACTTAAATATTGAAGAAAACGTGTTAGGCCAAAAAGAAGTTGTATTTCCCAGATTCATTTTTTCCCCCTCCTCATGAAGTTTTGGCTCCTGTCCAGCTCTAACATAAATGAAGAGCAAGAGTGTTGCATGGCATCATGGATTCTTCACCCAGGATTCACTGCATGCTTATAGAAGCTGAGCGTAGAGTTATGCCTTCAGGGTTTGCCCCTCATAGGAGCTAGCTACTTTCTGAGATGCTGTACCCTGGGTCTGTTGGGTGAATTGAAAAGATGGGAGCAAGGGTCTCATATCAGGGGTTGTGATGAATAACTTTAGGGTCCAAGTTTTACAGAATAATAATCTAGTGGAAATCTATGCTGAAAGAAAAAAAAACACCCAAGCAGCTAAAGAATTGAAGCTGGATTTTATTTTGGAGGAAATGAAGAGGCACTTCAAGCTAGGACAAATGCAATCGTAAACATCAACAAAGAAGTGTTTTTGAAGAGACAAAAGTCACCAAAGTGTTTCTGCTTTGCCTTTCTTTTCTTTTTCTTTCCCTGTTATAATATTCTATTCTTGGGGGAATTTTTTGGTCTGTCTTCTATTGGTTCCCATCTGTTTATAGATCACTTCATTTTTAACCATCTCATAAGGAAGCCGCTTTGTCCATACTTAACTTTCTTATTTGGTAGAGTAAAAGGATTAGGAGGTAAAATTTCCTCTGCAGAGAACTCTGGAAGGGAGCATCTAAGGAGAAGGCTTCGTTGCTCTGCAGCCTACATTTATTGTTCTCCTTCTTGGCCAACTCTTTGGGACAATCGAAGCCAAAATGGGTGGTAGGCTCTTGGAAACTCAGAGGTTTTCAGTTTTGTCAAGGACGCTTCTAAACATTGTCCTATAACTCATTTACGTGAGTACGAATGTGAACTGATTAAATTCATGGAAATGGCATCACTCTTCAAGAGTTGCCTCTTTGCTTAATGTTGAAAATGTTGATAGCATCTCTAGTATTGTTTCCCCTGCTTTTCCATTTTTCCATGGGAAATGATTTGATTAACACGTGGACTTTTTTTTCTTTAACTGAAGACGATGTTCCTTCTGGGTAAATGGCATTGATTGTACTCGGTGGCACTGCCAGGCATGCTTTCTGATGCAGGGCAGATGGATTCGGGTGCCAAGCTGAGCCATGTTGGAACCGATGACGTCACCTGTGTTTTTGTACCTCCTTTAAGGCTCAGCTGGGTTTCCTGCAAAGGTGCCTTTGTGGATACCATCCACCCATTCTCGCCTGTGAGAGATTGTGCTAATCCAACTTTAATTTTCCAAACTGAACAAGAAATGAGTTGGTTGGACATAATCACATCTGCTGCAAAAGTGCCAGACTGCGGGGTTAGGGATCGGTGACTGTTGTGCTGTGGCATGTCTTTGTGTTGTCCAGTGTGCACTTTGAGGTCTGCTAGCCTGCAGGACTCCACAAGTCCCCCTAGGATATTCCTAGGGACCACTGCTGACTGTAGTCTGATCCCAACTGGGGGTGTTTTCTTGTTTCTCCCCACCAGATTGGCTTCTGCCTCTGCCTATTTCCCAGTGCCCTAATAGGCTCCTCACACACACACACACACACACACACACACACACACACACACACACACACACACACACACACACACACACACACACGCACTCACGCATGCACGCACGCACACACACACACACAATTTCCAACCTGTATAACACATTTCAGCTTTATGAAATCTGTGCTGTAACCTCAATGAAGATATCATGGGCTGGGAAAGTGGCTCAGTGGTAGAGCACTTGCCTTGCATGCCTGAGGCCTTGGCTTCGATTCCTCAGCACCACACAAGCAGAAAAAAAGGCAGGAAGTGGCGCTGTGGCTCAAGTGGTAGCACGCTAGCCTTGAGCTGAAGAGCTGAGGGACAGCACCCAGGCCCAGAGTTTAGGCCCCACGACTGGACCCCCCTCCCCCCAAATAAAAAGATATCATGACTAGATGCTGTGACTGTCAAGGTAGACCTAGAAATCCAAAGTTGTTTTGGGGCAACAGAACTAGGAACCTTTCAGACACACGTCTCAAGAAATGGCTTTCAAGCTATTAGCTATCTCTAATGCCAGAATTCTTCAGGCCTCACATTTCTGTAAGTTAACTTTTGATTGCATTTTCTGCAGAAACTTACTCTTAAACCTTACAAGACCCGGAGCACTTACTAAACTATTGTTGTTTACAAAGCGATGTTGGATTACTTCATATCTCTGTGGGTCATTTTTTTTTTCATTCTTTCTTTTGGACTCGTGGATGCGATTTAAAGTGATTTAAAATCAGTTCCCTATGAGTACAACAACAATAACAAAAAGACTCACAGTTCCTTGACAATCTTGGCTTTAGGATCATGACTTCTACAAGCATAGTGGGAGGGCAGTGGTCAAAAGCCCATGTGCTTGGTGGGCTTAGATGAAGTACTGCGTAAAAAGCGTGGAGATGCCAGTAACGGCCTTTGGTGTGCGGCCATGTGTACAGGACATGCGTTGGTTCCACTTGAGAGACAGCAGCACCTACCAAAGGCTGGATGCATAGTGAGGACGCATGCTAGGCCATGTCATTGCGACTGGATATCTGAGAAAGTTCACTTCAAGGAGAGATGGTTTCTTTTGGCTGATGGTTTCAATGGTCCCTTGTTTCTATAGTTTCTGGGCTATGCTGTGGCAGGAAATGATGACAAGGGAGCAGAATTGATCACTTGGGAAGCACTCAGAGCAAATGAGAATGAGAAGGGCAGTGGACAATAGCCCCTCTATATGGTATTTTCACAATTAAAACAACAACAACAACAACAACAACAACAAAGAAACACACACACAGAGAAGATAAGAATCCCTGAGGATTCACTCCCTCCAACTCATGCCTCTTACATCTTTATCACTTTCCAGTATCACTGGCTTTATAGAGGTCCACTCACTCGCTTCCCCAAAGCCTCACTACTAAACCTTGCTCTATTAGATATCAAACTATCAACACAAAACCTTTCAAGGCCATTTCAGATTCAGTACTTAACAAATGGTAGCAGAGGCATTTTTTAAAAAAATATTTCTTTTCTGTAGAGAGGAATGCTAGATATAATGTTTCTCTCCCTCTCTTCCTCCCTCTCTCTCTCCCTTTCTCTTTCTCCCTCTCTAGATAATTCAACTACTGAGTGACCCTTTGGGATTTGCACCCAAGTTCAGTGACATCAATATATTTGTTTCTTCCCATGCCATTTGCTGAGTTTTGCAGAGCAATTTCCTTCTTCTGCACCACACTCTTACCTGGATTTTAGGATGAGAGATTTTTTTCATTGCTTGCAAACCTTCCAGGCTTTACTCTAGAATGAAATTGATGTAAATAATATCTTCTTTCTCAGCATAAATTATGGGTTCATAACTCTGAGGATATTAAGAACTCAATTTGCTCTACCATATCCTTTGTTCCTGAGCTTTTATGTTTCTAATTGAAATTTCAGGATAAATCTGTGGAATCAGTGTTGTTCAGTATATTATGATGCAAAGCATAAATCAAAATCACCTATGTAATTCCCACTTTCCTGGTAAATGTAAAGTGTAACAAATAAAGTACTTAGTACTATATTTCATTTAAGCTCATATATTACATCACACAACATATTATAACAAAAACTATTCATTTATGACCAATATAAAATTAACATGATATTATATGTTTCTTCTATTCTTCATTTTTCAAATATGGAGTGTGTTTTACACTTATGTCATTTGGGATCAGATGCATTTTGATTGCACAAGAAGTATGTGTAATGGAGCTGGTGACTCATGCCTGTAATCCCAACTACTCAGGGGGCTGAGATCTGAGGATCAGAGTTTGAAGCCAGCCCAGGTAGAAAACTCCATGAGACTCAATTAAGCACAAAAAGTCTGAGGTAGAACTGTGGCTCGAGGAGTAGAACACTAGTCTTTATCACAAAAGTTCAAGAACAGAGCCCAGGCCTGGAGTTCAAACCCCAGGACCAGAAGACAAAAAAAAGAACTATGTATAGATTGTGACTGGACACTATAAACGGTGCCAGTTTCAGCTTTTTAAGGGAAAGTTTATCCAAGGAATTTCTTAAAAATCACTATTGATGTGGGAGATACTCAGCTCAGAATATTGTCATATCTGATCTCATTGTCAGAATCAGAATGACCTTGTATTTCCATCTCTGTCTTTCACACAAGGAGATACAAAACTCAGAAACATCTCAGATGATGTAGCATACTGAGCACTGCAGCATTTACTTAGATGCAGAGTTAACACATTTTGTCTTCCTGTCCAGGCATACTTATAAACTACTGTAATCCCCTAACAGCGAAAAGGAGGTTGGTGACAAGGACAATGATGAAACAGCAGTAATAACATTAACATAACAATCCTGTTAACACCTGACATGAGTAGGATTAGGACATTTTCTCCTACTTGTCTGATACATTCCTGTTCTGTCACATTTCATACAAAGTCCTTTGAAATGAGGAAGGCTTAGTAACTCAATCAGGTTATGCTGCTTCTCCTGTCTAGTTCATCCAGGAAATCAGGTTTCTGTGAAGGTCAGAGAGTTCCAATGGGACACATGAATTATGAATACTGAGGTAGAATACAGTGGTGTTTGGGTACATGAGCAATTGCTATTTATTTGTTTAGGATCATTCAATAAGAGGCACAGTCCGACGGAGATTCTTCACTTCTGCTCCTCGTTGAGCTTAAGGCAGGTTGAATGGGACTGGAGAAGCCACTTTCAAATTGTTTTTTTTGGTGGAAGGTAATTTCTGGCTGACAGCAGGGAGCTTCACTGGAACTTATCTGGCAACCCAGGTTCTCATCCACCTGGCCTCTTGTTGGCCTCTAGTTGATCTGTAGCAGGATAGTTGGGTACTGAGAAAACATTTTTTTTGTCACTCATGAGGCTTGAATGCAGGGTCTGGGTGTTGTCTCTGAGTTCAAGGCTAGCCCTCTACCACTTCAAGCCACAGCTCTATTTCTGGTTTTCTGGTGCTTAATTGGAGATAAGAGCCTCACAGACTTTCCTATCCAGGCTGACTTTGAATGGTGATCCTCAGATCTCAGCCTCCTGAGTAGCTAGGATTACAGGCTTGAGCTACCAGTGACTGGCTTAAAAGCATATACTTGAAAAGGATAGTGCTAAATGAGCAAGCACTCTGTGGTTTTGTTGCATTATACTTGTCTCTGGGTAAAGTTAGTCATGTGACCAAATCCAAAGTCAGTATATAAAGATCTCTAGGGCATGATTGATTGGGGGTCCTTTTATATAATAATCTCCCTCACAGCCTTTGTAAAAAGAAGGTAAAGAAACATGTCGGGGAGTGTGAGTATCAAGAAGTTAAAGAGTTAAAGAGTATAAAGAAGTGGCAAGAAATCTACTCTCATCTCCATTCCTCTATTGACACTATGGGATGAGTTGAATAGGATATTTTTTAAAGTCAATAGCTACATAGATACCTGAATAACACAGGGGTGAATTTTCAAGATGGATAAAAAGTTTGATGCTTTAGAGTTTCCTTAATTTAGAATGAATGTTCTTGGATTTCAGGATCAGACGTTTTCCTCTGGGAAAGCTGCAGCATTCAGACATATTTTGAAAATGAGAGCCTGTAATGACTGATTATATCAAAGGGTCCTCACTTTCAAGTTTATCATTCAAGCTGTGAATGATGCTGCTGTTAGGAAGACACAAGTACATTACACAGCTATGAGTGAAATGTGTCCTTGAAAGAAAGCAAAGCAATCAGAGTAAAAATGTATCATCAGTTCATTCCATCCATCCATTCATCTGCCCACCCACCCACTCATCCATCCATCTATCCATCATCCACCTACTCCCTCACCCATTCATTCATCCATCGTTTCTCTTAGCAAAACTCATATGCACTGATAATAATCTAGGCTGTGGCTATAAGTAGGAACAATACAGATCTAGTGCTATTTCTATGGTCTTTTGTTTAGACAATACAACTTATGTTTGGTTGCAGATAATACAAAAACAAACAAGAGAAGAAGACAATTTTTAGTCTTAGGATGACCAGTGAACTGAGACAATCAATTGTTTCCAGAAATGATCTTGACTTGGGAGGTGATAACTTACCATCTCTGTTCAGAAGAACTCTGTCCCCTACAATGAGGAAGACTTCAGTGATGACACTAAACCATTGTTAACCCTTAACGACTAAGTGATGAGCTAGAAATGGAGAAGACAGAAGGAAACAGAGCAAAAAGAAGAAAAATGAGAAGTAATGGATAAATAGAGGGAGGGAAGGAGGATACAATGAGTATCAGGGCTAACATTATTTTATGAATGATGATAGATGGGGGAGGTTTTCACTTGGGTGAAAATCTCAAAACTCCACAGGAGAAGAGAAGGATAGCTGATGTCCCAGACCATATCAGTGATCTGCCTAGAGAAGAACCTGGGCCTCTTGGATCAGTCACCTGCTTGGGTATGTTTCTCTCTCCTAATAGTTATTAGGTACTTTCCTGGACAGGAAGGTCCATCTTTGGAATGATGAATTAGAGCATCCCCATATCTCCTGAGGTCCTGAGAGGCTGGTAGAGGTGGAAAACAAATTTGCGTAAATAAATGGCTAGAATGGAAAAGAAATTATGTGAACATAGCTCCTCTGAGTAATGAATAACAGCTTTGCGGTGATGCCTGGAAGAATATAACCACACATATTTGAGGGATTGCTTCGAGGAAGAAAGTTATCAGATTTTCACCTCTGACAATATATAAAAAAAAGCAACTAAATGTGAGTCTCAGGATGAGAAATTTAGATTAAATCTGAACTGCTCCCTTGATAAGAGGTGTTAGCTATAAGGGGAAGGGATGAAATTGTTTTCTCAAAGGGCATTAAACATAGGAATCATTCATCCATCATAGATCTATCGTCGATAAACGCTGCTCCGGTGGGAGGGAGATGCCCTGGCTACCTTTGCACTCCCTCCACATCACCATTTCTTAGTGCTTCTTCTTCTTCTTCTTCTTCTTCTTCTTCTTCTTCTTCTTCTTCTTCTTCTTCTTCTTCTTCTTCTTCTTCTTCTTCTTCTTCTTCTTCTTCTTCTTCTTCTTCTTCCTCTCTCTCTCTCTCTCTCTCTCTCTCTCTCTCTTTCTCTCTCTCTCTCTCTCTCTCTCTCTCTCTCTCTCTCTCTCTCTGGAAGAGAAGCTTTTTTCTCAGTCAGTCAGCTTTGCATTACTATAATGAAAGCTGCTTGTGAATAAAGAGAGGTGTTTTTTCCTTTGTATTTTTTTTTGTGTTTTTTTTGTTTGTTTCCCTCATGATTTTGGATGTTCAAGATTATGGTGGCCCCAGGCTTTGGGCCTCTGGCAAGGAGAGCACATCGTGTTGGAAGTACCATTATGAAGGTTTACATCTGCCATAATGAAGCCCAGGAAGGGAGCTCAGGCCAGGCCTCACAAGCCATCCTGAAGACATGCCCCCTCCCCCCAATATCCTATGAACTTCCCACCAAGCCTGTTTTTTTTTGTTCACATATATATCACCTGCCAATACTGCCACCCTGGGTGGGTATACAGCTTTTACCTAATAAATGTTTGGGCAGCACCCCTCCAAACCAGAGGATTGATGCTTTCTTCATGTGGAGTTGTTCCTGTAATCACTAGAGATTCTTGGCACTGTCATCCTTAGTATTTTCCTCCATATTACCCACATGGCCAGGAGTGATTCATAAAGTTCATGGCATCATAAACTACCTTTAAATAGGAAAATAGGATCATTTACTGTAGTCTAGATTCCAATGATAATGACATCATCCACCCAGGTATCCACACAGAGCAAATGAGCTCGGAAACTTCTCTTTCAGAACTCACTTCCTGTTCATGATCAGTTATTCTTATCTCTGATATTTTCTTCATAGGACCTTTCTAATTCTAGTTATTTTTGTCCAAGACCCATTTTTTTATATCCTAGGTTCATCCTTAATCTCTAAACTCTTCTTCTTGCCTTTGACCTTCAACTGTGACATTTACTGTCCTGCACTTGAGTGGGTAAAGACTTGGCAGGAGAAATCGTTCCTGTTACTTCCATGTTTAGGTTGTACTGGGTACAGGAACATAATTGCAGCCAAAGGAGCTTAAGGAAAAGAAGGAAGTTTTGGCCTTATGTCAAACAGCTCCAAAGTGTTTCAGCTTTTGGAAAGATGAGCTATAGGTCTGAAACTTTTTTTTTCTTTTTTTTTAAATTATAAAGATGCTGTACAGGGCGGGGGGGGGGGCTGGGAAGGTGGCTCAGTGGTAGAGCGCTTGCCTTGCATGCCTGAGGCCCTGGGTTCGATTCCTCAGCATCACATTAGCAAAAAGAAAAAAAGCCAGAAGTGATGCTGTGGCTCAAGTGGTAGAGTGTTAGCCTTGAGCTGAAGAGCTGAGGGACAGCACCCAGGCCCAGAGTTCAGGCCCCATTACCGGACTCTCCCCCCCCCCCCAAAAACAAGATGCTGTACAGAGGGCTTACAGTTACATGAGTAAGGTAATGAGTACATTTCCTGTTGAGCATTGTTACCTTCTTTGTTTCCCCCTACTATCCTTTCCTCCTTACCTCCCCACTCCTCCCCACCCCACAATCTCCCCCCCACTACCAAAATTGGAAAGTTCATTTTCAACATAGTGTGTTGTAAGACTCATTGTTACAATGGGTCAATCTGTATCCTTGTTTCAGCATTTTGTTATTTCCCTAGCCCTTTCTAAATTAGAAAAAATGTATATACGAGATACAGGGTATGGGAATCAAATAGCATGACAACAGGGATTATACCACTAGGAAGAACATATAAAAGGCACAGAAGAAATCACATAGTACATTAAAAACAATAGTGACTAAAAAACCTTTTGTGTCCCTTTCTTGGGGGTTCATTTTGCTTAGCATATGTTCATATGATCAGGTAAGATTATGCTAAAAGGACTGAAACTTAAGAGTGCTGTGAACTCTCATTTTCTTTCTCTATATCACACGCGGATCTATCTACATTTCTTGTCAGGTGTTACTGCTGAAAGATCTTCTCTAGTTCACCAATCAATGATGTAATGACCACTGAAAGTTTCTGAACATACCTCTTGTGCTTTAAAATTACCAAAGCAAGACAACCTTCCTCCTTCCTTCCTTCCTTCCTTCTTTCTTTCTTTCCTTCCTTCCTTCCTTCTTTTTGAAAAAGAGTCCCCATGTATAAGGTATTTGTTATGTCCTATGAATACACGGATGTCTCAATTTTAGCCATGTGTTTATATTCATGGTTGATTTTGGGGTTAGGATAAAACAAATAAAATGTAGCACATTAATCCTCAGACAGGTGAGGACCTCTTCAGGTGGCTGGCTAAAGGGACAAATTAATTTATATTCTACTTTCCTAGGATTCCTCTGATTTTTAGTCTACCTTCATTTAATATTGTTTACTCTCCATGACAAAAGTAATCTGGCATCTTACAACAGAATTTATCTCCAGTGCGGATTCTGTGACACCTTATTGGCATTCTAGTTCACAGTTTTCCGTGCCTCCTTTTTTTGTTTGTTTGTTTGTTTGTTTGTTGGTTGTGGGGCTTGAACTCTGGGGCTGGGTGCTATCCCTCAGCTCTTCAGCTCAAGGCTAGCGCTCTACCACTTGAGCCACAGTACCACTTCTGCCCTTTTCTGCTTCTGTGGTGCTGAACCCAGGCCTCATGCATGCAAAGCAAGCACTCTACCACTGAGCCACCTTCCCAGCCCGCAGTGTCTCTTTTAAGAGATGGATGAAAGTATGAATGAGCAAGTGCATGACTGAATGAATGGAGTGAATGAGAAGACATTTTTGTAATTCCCTGTTCTCTGGAACATGAATATCTACCTCCACCCAGCTCATGAATTGGAGAATATTAGAGGCTATTTTTTCCCCTCAGGGGGAAACATTAGTTGTTTTCACAACCAGGGAGGGAAGGCTACTGGCATTTGGTGGATGGAGACCAGGGATGCAGCTAAATGTGTAATACATCTGGGCTGATGTCAATGGCACTGAACTTGATAAGCCTTGCCCCAAGGATTGACCATGTGTCAGAAGAAGTCATTATTGGCAGGAAGGGGTGGGGGCGGGTGGAGGGGGCATGACAAATATTATCCAGACATTTTTACTGTAACTCATATCATCACTATATGTTTGAAGAAACTGAGATTGATATGCTGATTAAGATAGTCCAACTTCCCCAATACCACATAGGGAAAAACACATGTTTCAGGAAGTCCAAACCCTTATTCTTTACAACAAATTTATTATCCTGCCTCTGCTCATCCCTTCAGCATATAATAATACTTTGAACACTCACAAATACATTTTTCTAATAGCTGAAAATTGTCTTTGTATGTGAGTGTGTGTGAATGTGTGTGTGTGTGTGTGTGTGTGTGTGTGTGTGTGTGTGTGTGTGTGAACAAGCAGATAAAGGTAATAACTAGAGGAGGCTTTACAAAGATATCATCCACCTGATCTTCTGCAATAATGCCTTTATTGAAACACAATAATAGTCCATTGTGAATTACGTTTGCCAAGAACTTGTCAGAAAATTGCAATGTGGAAGCATGGCATTCTAGTTATTGAACCAGTTGAAATTTGACCTTTGGATACAGGTAAGGAAACAGCTGTCATTCATTGGAGTTAAAATGTTTTCCTGGATTTTCTCAGGAGAAATGGAAAGGCTCTTGTATTTTCTCTAGTTAGAAACTTCTGTTCACAAATATGGATACGCAACTACCATGCCAGTCAGAGTTCTATGAGGCAAATGAGTTCCATTAGACTATATGTATATTAAAAAACACTCATTAAAATAGCTTAAGCAATTATGGTATGTTTTAGTACATTTGGGCTGCTATAACAAAACTCTTTAGGCTGGATAGTTTGTGAATAAGAGAAAATTAGTGCTCACAGTTCTTTTCTTGTTGTTGTTGGTGGTGGTGGTCTTGGGACTTAGACTGGACGCTGTCCCTGAGATCTTTTGTTCAAGGCTAGTGTTCTAATGCTTTGAGCCACAGCTCCACTTCCAGTTTTCTGGTGGCTAATTGAAGATAAGAGTCTTACAGACTTTCCTGTGTTGACTGGCTTTGAACCTCAATCCTCAAATCTCAGCCACCTAAATAGCTAGGATTACAGGTGTGAGCATCCAGCATGCTCATAGTTCTTGAGGTTGGAAAGTAAAAGATCAAAATACTAGAAGACTTGGTATCCAGCGAGAGCCTCTTCTTCAAAGACAGCATCTTCTCCTTATATCCTTGCGTGGTGGAAGGGAGAATGAGTTTCCCCAGGTCTATAAGGGCACTACACTCAGTCCAGAGACCATAACTCTCATAACCTCCTCACTTCTCCACAGTCCACATTGCAGAATACACGTGCATACGTAAATTAGAGATGTCTGATGTCCATGTGGACTGGTAGGCAGGAAGGGCAGAGGAGTGCTCAGAGGTGTGAGCTGAAATGTCCAAAGGTGAGATTTCATCAGACCTACCCAGAACACCTGGAATAATCTTCCTTCCTTAGACGGATGTAGATGTTACTTCATTTACAAAAATACCTAGACTCGTGCATAGACAGATAGAAAGAAAGAAATTGGAGCAATCATGTATAAAGTTATCACATGAAACTGGCCAGGCCACTCTTGATGATGTTTCCAGTTATCGAAGAAGTTGTTACAGATGTTAGAATCAGGTTAGCAGCCATGAAGAGTTTCACATAATATGAAGCATGCTCTTTCTCTCCGACTTACGGTAGTTCCCATCCTTAGCTACGGAGCTTCAACTTATTCTTCCTATTTGAGGATATCTGTGTTGTTTATGAATCTGTCTGTAAGCGCATCATAAGGCCATGGCAAATGGAAGAGAGCTAGGTCAAGATGTGACTCTGCTCTGTACAAGCCATGTGAAGATACTGAGTACTTCCCTGAGCTAAAGATTTTAGTACATTGCTTCATAGTTTCCTGTCAGGCTTTCCCAAGATGCTAGAGCAATATGGCAACACGGATACATATGTGTTTAATCTGTGTGTAGGGGTGTGAAAACACATACACATGCAGCAATTTCTATAGTATGTATCTGTTCACCCAACATATCTATGGTGTATAGCCAAAGTGCTGAGTGCAAGGCACTCCGCCTTTCAAGTGCTGGTAGTCTGAAAGATGGTACAATTCTAGTGGGAAATGCAAGTTGTTCTGATGGGACCTGTAATGCCCAATTTGGAATCATAAAAAGGCCTTATTGGTTGAATGCTGAATAACTGAAAGCACAATTGATTGGCTCTAAGTCTACCTTTATTTTAAATGTGTACCCCTTGGATGGGTTTTAGGACTACTTCTGCCTTAATAAAGAGTTGCTGTTTGTTAGGGTTTAACTCAAACTCTGCAGGCCTCCTGGAGAAAGGTTATTGGATTCCCAGCAGTTGGGCCGGGTGAAGAGCTCAAGCATCAAAGTCTATCTTCTTGTCTATTTATGGCCTTTCCTGTTCTTAAGAGAGTTGAAGCAGCTTTTATAAATACCAGCAATGATTATTTGAGAGCTCAACAAATGGAAGTTTTAAAGAAGTTAGGATGAGGGCAAGGAAGGTAAAAGTGAGGTGGATAAGCTGGAGTAAAAAGAAGTGCTCGAAGCACAATTTTTGTGGCACAGAGCTTTCTTTCCTAATAACCAACGTTGATGGCAGAAATGCCGCTAGGTATGAAACTACCACAAAGGAAAAGTGTGTTTTTGCCCCAGAAATATTCCATTTCTTAGCATTTGTGCGTAATTTCTCTCAGTGAGACCTCCAAAGAGATGACTACCTTTCATGATGATACAAGAATAGATGAAAAGTATAATACACACAACATGCATACATAGTTAGATATTAAAAAATATAGCTGCATAGATAAATGCCTCTCTAAGGTTGATTAATTCATACAGAATCCACAGTTCAATAACTGTAGTCTTAAATGACTCTTTCTTGAGATTTCAGAGGTCTTTTGCAGCGTTGGCTCCTTCCATCTTCCTCACCATGTTCCCATAAGACACTGCTTCATGTCCTCCTCCCGGAGACTGGATACCATTAAATACAACAGCAGAGGAGTATAATGTAGTGTGTCAGAGTTGCTCGAATGTCTGAGAGGCACACACTGTTCAAGTTGTATTGGGCTCAGAGCCATTGACAGCCTTGAGTTCTAGGCCCCTCTGTCCCCCATCTCCTCTGTCAACCCCAGATGTGGCATTTCTCTCCCTTGGTAGCCACATTATGTGTGTGTGCCAGAATGTGTCATCATATTCTTAAGAGTCTTTGTGTTCCACAAATAAGAGATGAGCACACACAGCATCCAGAGGTGTTACTGCTCTTTGCTCTCCTCCCCTCCACTCCCAAGTAAGTGAATTTTGGCGCATTTGTAAGTATTGCAAGTAATTTAAGGTACATTACACTGTATTAATATATTAAACTGCAAGTCCTTTATATTACTTTTTCCTCTGAGGAAGACTTAGGAGATTTCTCCCCTGAGAACCAAGTCTCAAGAGGAAAAACTTCCATGTCCCAGTAATAGTGTCATGGCTAATAAATCTGTGTAGGAATTGGTCAAGAAACCTGTGATTTAAGAAGTAATTTTTAAGGCTCACTCATCAACTAGAAGAGCCTTCATTGGGCACCTATTATGTAGTAGAGCTTAAACAGGGAAGTGAAGCTAGTGTGCTCAGTGATCTAGAATCTTCCCTTAAAAAGATCTGGTGGGGATGGAGCAGAAACACATTGTATTTTGCAATGGCCGGAGGTTCCTGAGGACCACTGGTCTGCTGTGACATGATCCAAAGAATTCACAGAAGACATCAAGTGTTGAGGTGAGAAAAAAGCCTTCAATGCCATTCTGAAGTAATATTGTTGTGATTGAGATTTTGTAACAAACATCTCTCAACTTTTTGGTATTCTGAATAGTTGGGAATGCCTTATAAACAAGGCACACCAAATGTCCATTTGGCAAAAAGGAGAGGGTGTGGGAAGAAAAAGAAAATGTAGATATCAAAAGAAAAGGGATCAACTGATCGCTGGATTATGCTGATAATCATGGCTACTCGGAGGGCTGAGATTGGGAGGATCATGGTTTGAGGCTAACCTGGCCAGAAGAGTTCATAATGCCCCTTCTCCATTGAAAGCTGGGTGTGGTGATGGATTCTGTAATCCCAGTCAGGGTGGGACGCTTAAAATAAGTAGCTCACTACTCAGGCACTTGTATTCGCAAGAAACCAGACCCTGCTCCTCAAATAACCACTGTATAAAGGATTGGAGACATGGCTCAGTGTTAGAGCCCCTGCCTAGAAGTACAAGGTCCTGAGTTCAAACTCCAATACTGTCAAAAATGGAAAAATGATTAGTTATATAAATTATGTTACATTGTTACGATGGACCACCATCTAGTTATTATAATAAGGGACACAGAGGAAGAGATGCTTAGATTAACATTGTAAGTGGTACAAACTAAGTTTTTGAATTATCCAATTTCAACTTCCCACATTTTTATACACACAACAGAGAATGGCAAACAAAAACAAACAAACAAACAAAAAATGACAGACTAGCATCAGAGAGCATAGGATTAATTTTTACATTTAATTTTAATTTTTTTAAAAATTAAGTTACTCATTGCTACACACTAGAAAATCCATTTAAAATGACTCCAAATGTGTCACATTTGGAATAAAATGGAAAAGTGCATCCTTCCAGTTTGCTGGGTATTTCTGATGAATTAGTCATCAGACCAGTAGAACGGAAACTGAACCTTGAATTTAAAAACAAACTTTACATTTTGTTTCTAATATAAAACAGCTTTTGGGAAGCTTTTGTAACACTGCTAGTCATTTTTACTGTCCGCATTCTTCACTACAAATTTAAACACGAAGCCAGATTAGAAAGCATATGTGAATTTAGAAAACCTGCTTTCATTGTGTGCTTTTTTTGGTACCCAGAAATGACTGGAGGCAAAGATGGTGGACAAATAGAAATGACAAGCACCTTAGCTTAGTCAGCTGAGGCTTATAGGTGAGAAGTGATTGGCCTGTGTTCACCTAGCTTTACAGGTCAGTAGGCATTATAAAGACACAACTGAATGTAAATAATGCTTAAAAATGGTTGGTCCAAGATACCTTGTTTTGTGGATTGTTATGGTAATGGCCATTCAAAATAGAATAAGAAACCTGGTTCATTCTCAGCTGGAAACTACAATGTGGTCATTGCAGGGGTGTAATGCTTTCAGGATATGGTCTTTCAAAAGCGCAAATATGTGATTGTCATAAAGGGACCTCGAATCTCAGTATCTAACAGGTAGAACTTGAGGGCCGGGTTTCAGCTTTGCTGTTCAGTGAGCACTTAGAACATGTCCGTTTTTCAGAATAGCAATGTTTATCTCCATATCTGAATTTTAACATTCATTGTGCATATGTTCTGTGATTTAAAAGTAACAGTCTTTCCCGTTTTTTCTCATTCTGTTGCAAATTGCAATCGCACCATGTCATCAAAAAGTTATTTAGTGACAACTTACAGAGAGCCAAAAAGTTTCTTGTAATTTGCATATATTTTCCACATCTAGAATGTTAGTGATTATGGGGATTTTTTGTATGTTCCATTTAAAATAATATATTATTATTGAAAATAAATATAATAATAAATGCAAAATGTTGGCTGTAATGCCATATGCTAAACATTTCTACAGCATATGCTTAGCTCTTCATTAAGAGATTTTAAAATAACTCGTATTTAGCAGGAATACATAATCTTTTATTCAGAATTAATTATATGCTGTTTTGTGTACCATAATTTAAAGTGCTACCCACTTCTAATATGTAATACCCAGAAGAAACTATGGTTACAATTCATTAGAATTGGCTTCTTTCCTTTGCAATTTAGCAGCATAATGAACACATAGAGCTGAAATGCTATTTGTTACTTGAATCAAAAGTTACATGAAGTGCAGATAACTAACAGTTACAAAGCCTTTATTATTTTTTTAAACACAGCATGCTTTAGGAGAATAGGATAAGTCATGAGAGTAATTCATGTATAATTAGTTATTTTACTATTCTTTGATTTTTTCTGAGAACGTTTGTTACAAGGGTTATTGCAATCAGAAGGGGTGAAACATTGAAAAACTCATTTTGTATTATTCAGATGCAGGATGGTATGTAATGATATGCAGAGACATACTTTTGGAAAAACAAATTATGATTTTTTTGTAAGACTTTGAATCTAGATGTTTATTCAGTGAACCTTCTTTGAAGTGGAGCCACCTGTCTAAACAAAGACCTAGAGAGAATTGATATGTCAGGTAAAGTGCTTGGACATTTCACGCCCTCCTGATTTGGATTATTATTTGTTTTAACAATTTGTCAAGCAATATCTAGAGAACATATGGGCTTGGCTTGAGGAATGCAGCTCATGAGTAAGAACCTACAGTTGGATTCCAGCTTTGGTGGCTTCCCTAGAAGGGAAAGAAACTCATTTCTAGTTCCCTGAGGATGACAGTATAGATCTATACCAATGGCGAAATTAGTCTTGAGTCAAAATATATATAGGCCATTTATCTTATTTAGTCCTCCTCCTCTGCCTCCTCCTCCTCCTCGTCCTCCTCGTCCTCGTCCTCCTCCTCCTCCTCCTCCTCCTACTCCTCCTCCTCCTCCTCCTCTTCTTCCTTCCCCTTCTCCTCCTTTTCCTCCACCTCCTGCTCATTCTTTTCCAGGCCAAGGGCTTGAACTGAGGGCCTGGGCACTGTCCCTGGGATTCTTTTGCTCAAGGCTAACACTCTACCACTTGAGCCACAGTGCCACTTCCAGCTTTTTCTGTTTATGTGGTACTTAGGAATCGAACCCAAGGCTTTATGCCTGCTAGGCAAGCCCTCCACCACTAAACCATATTCCCAACCCTATTAGTTTATTTCTTGTATCTAGCTTTAGGAAACAATATGGAGCACACAGAGCTGGAGACTCAGAAATGATGTTCATCCAGGTGATGTTCATGTTTTATAAACTGTACTTTAATAAAGCTGGTAAAAATTGCCTGCCACATTTTTATTTACTGAAAGTAAATGGAAAGACTTGTTAGGTGACTGTCTCATGGAGGAAATCTTTACATGGTAACAGTTCATTCCTAAATGCTCAGTTTGAAAAGCTATGGATCATATTTGTGAAAATATTTGTGAATGCTTTGTGGCATTGTATTTATCATACGACAGATGATGCACCTTGAAGGTCACCTACCATCTCTGATAAAAAGAAAAATGCTTGCTTAGAATGGTTCAAAGGGTTGAGTGTGGTGACACATAACTATAATCCCAGCAACTGAGAGGTTGAGGCAGGGCAGATGCCAGTTTAGGGCTAGCCTAGATTATAGTGCCAGACCTTGTCTTCCCAAACAAATAGCAAAAATGGTAAGAAGCAAAGCCATCAGCTCCTTTCATCTCTCCAATGTATGCTTCCTTCCAGTCTTCTACTCAAACACGTCTCAGACTGGGTAATTTATAAGCTGTAAAAACTTGGTTCCTGTGGCTCATGGTTCTGGAGGCGAGGAAGCCCCAAGGTCAAAGAACTACTGGCAGACTTGGTGACTGATTCAAACCTGTCCCTCATAGATGGTGCCTTCACTGTCCTTCTCCATCTCATGGCCAGGGCACCCATCAATTCCCAGAGACCTCACCTCTTCATACGGTTATATTGGGTGCTACATTCAAAAATATGACTTTTAAGGGGACACTCGTATTCAGACCATACACTGTTCTTTGCCTATCGAGTCAATATCATTCCATTCATTTAACGTTATTCTTCAATGATGATGAATTATTATTAAAAATAAGGTGCAAAGGAGATATAGAAAAGGTCAAAGTAAGGAGTCCGCATACACAGGCATCTCATCTGTGTTTAAAATAACCACACGTAGCCCCCACTTTTAGCAGACTGATAAACCTTTTTCTGGTCAGGAGGATCCAAACATTGACAAAATTTATGGACTTTTCATTGTCCCAATGTAATTGCAAATCAGTCCTGATAACATCATGTGGAGAAAGTTGCATTACAAATGATTCACCTACTACAACTCACTTATTTATGTACATTTCCCTCTTCATATTTATCCAGCCTTTACTGCTTCTAACTTTCTCCTGGGCACCATCTCTGTTCTAGTAGAAAGGCTGAATGTGGATATTTCTTACAACTTGTGAACTCAATTTCATGTTGCGCTGAGTAGCAGCAAACATTTTCCTTCCTTCCTTCCTTCCTTCCTTCCTTCCTTCCTTCCTTCCTTCTTCCTTCCTTCCTTCCTTCCTTCTTCCTTCCTTCCTTCCTTCCTTCTTCCTTCCTTCCTCCCTCCCTTCCCTCCCTCCCTCCCTCCCTCCCTCCCTTCCTCCCTTTTTCTTTCTTTCTTTCTTTCTTTCTTTCTTTCTTTCTTTCTTTCTTTCTTTCTTTCTTTCTTTCTTTCTTTCTTTCTTTCTTTCTTTTCTTTTCTTTCTTTCTTTCTTTCTTTCTTTCTTTCTTTCTTTCTTTCTTTCTTTCTTTCTTTCTTTCTTTCTTTCTTTCCTTCTTTCCTTCTTTCCTTCTGTCTTTCTGTCTTTCTGTCTTTCTGTCTTTCTTTCTTTTTCTTTTCTTCTTGCTTGCTTTCTTGCTTTCTCTATCTACCTTTTGTCAGTTTTAGAACTTGAACTCAGGGCCAGAGTGCTGTCCTTGAGCTAATTTTGCTCAAGACTAGAGCTCTACCATTTTGAGCCACAGCTCCACTTCTGGTTTTCTGGTGGTTAATTGGAAATAAGAGTGTCATGGACTTTCCTGGACTTTTGTGGACTGGCTTTGAACTGTGATCCCCAGATCTCAACATCCTGAGTAGCTAGGATTACAGGCATGAGTCCCCAGCTCCTGGCTTCAGCAAACATTTCTTACACAAAGCCAGTTGCATATCCTCTCTGGTGGCTCACACTTTCCTCCGGAAAGGCATGAAGAATTATACTAAATTCCCTGGATTTGGAAAGAAAAGGAAATTGATAAAGATGTTGAAATTACACAGACCCTATGGCTGTTTTTGCAGTAGGAAGAAAATCCTTTGTCAGAAGCAAAATGTAAGAACTCTGATTATCCAGTACCTACCTACTGGGACATCTCCCATTCACACCTAACTCTAAATGGAAAGATTCCAGTGTGTCCTGGTCTAAGTTTTCTTTCATGTCAAATGTTATCATTTTTTCTCATGTACAGTTCACTTGGAAGGGCCCAAAGTTGAATAATTGACTTAGATGTTTTCATGAAAGAAAATTAATGCATTGTGGCTCCTTTATTCTTTGTGTGAAATCACTAGAGATATTGATCTAAGGTTTTAATAGGTTCCTCACTTTTAACCAGACCTTAACCTGAGGAGCAAGGGAAGTGGAAGCAGTTGTCTTCCAGGTTCTGGAATATGTATTTTGCAAAGGTTTTATAAGAGATGTTAGTCTGTGGTTGATCAACTTCAGCATTGCTTGGTGACCTGGTTTTAATAGAAGCTCCTGGCACCCTGGTCTAGGCCTTTAGTAATGGGGAAGAGGGTCGGAGATGAGACCCCTTTGTTACAAATGTCCAGGTGATTGTGAAGGTCCCTAGAACTTGAGAAGTGCTGATCTTTATTCAAAAAAATTCCCTCAGAGCTTTTAGTCCTGTTATCCCATTCTTGATCTGATAACATTTCTTCAGAGGAGAATGGCTCCACACTCACTCATATCTAATATCACAGAGCCAACAGGAGGATCTAGATGTGATCTTGAATGGTTCACCACAGCCAATTTGTGAAAACAGCCCCATCCCCTCCAATGGAACATAAGTGAATGCTTTTTATGATGCCCTTCAATGTGATCTATCTATCTATCTATCTATCTATCTATCTATCTATCTATCTATCTATCTATGTATCTATCTATCAATCATCTATCTATCTGTCTGTCTGTCTATCTATCTATCTATCTATCTATCTATCTATCTATCTATCTATCTATCTATCTATCTATGAATTTTACTCATCCATCAGGAAGAAAGATGTATCATTTGCAGGAAATGGGTAGACTTGAAGAGAAACTACATTCGGTGATGTAAGTTAGGCTCAGAAAGACAAAGAATGAATGCATGCTTCCTCTCAATTATAGCAATTATATTATAAACACATATGAAAATATATACAGTGTAATATATGTATATACACAAACATATACACTGACTAAAGTATAGTGTATTCAAGGGAGGATTCCAATGGTATACTTCCTTTGAATAACTAAGGTATAGAATGAATACTAAGAAGCTGGAACAAGTGCTGTTGCAGGGTGGAGGTAAGGTCCAGGGGACAAGGGACAAGGGCCATGCAAGTGGAGGGATGGCTCAGGTTGGGAGAGATGGAGGAGAATGAGAGAGGGGCTGACATTGTCTTAGACTGACACATTAAATTGAAGTCCCCTTGTACAACTACTTAAAAGACAATAAAAATCAAGAAATAAATACAAAACCAAACCGAAATGAGTTTCCTGGACCATCAGTATCCATACCAACTGGGGATAGATCAAAAGTGTTCCTTTTTTTCAGGCTTTCTAAATGAGTAACACTTAGAGTGGTCTTATAAAGGCCTCTAAGGCGTTTGGGGTATAGCTCAGTGGTAGAGCACTTGTGTAGACTGTGTAAGGCTCGATCTCCAGCATCACAGAGAAAAATATCCATGGAGGTACCTGGTTATTTCTAATGTTCAAGAAACAGTGGTTTTATCTAAAGTATGCTTTTACAGCCCCACTGCTAGCTACATGCCTCCATATATTTAAGTTGTCCACCTTACCAGTTTCTCCAAAGGATAAAACAGCTCTTTCCTTTAGACTATACTTCCTGCTAAAAATTCTCTCTGACCTAACAGCACTAGAGGAGATTTTAGAATCAATGTCATAAGCAAATAATGCCTTTAAAACAAGTAATGGTCTTAGTAGGAAGGTAATGGTTTGGTCTCTTAAAAGCAGCATCAAAATAGCATGACAAGACCCACAGAGTTTTAAATTAGATGACAGGTTTCTAAGTTAAAGCTAATTGAGTTGAATCTCGATTTTGACATTTCTCAGTTGTATAGCTTTTAAGGAAGTTAAAAGAATATCCTGGAGCCTTACTTTTTTGTATACCTGGAAAAAGTATAATGATTGCCTTCCTTTCCTACGGTGATTTTGATCATTCAGTGAGACAATGAATGAAGTATGTTTTCTGAGAACCTGGTAATCAGCAAATGCTTAAAGAATGTTTTAAGACATGTAATCAAGGATGTACGTTGCAGTTTTCTCTGACCCTTATTTCATTTTAAATGGGAAGTAATTGTAATATCTGAAAGTGGTTTCTGTAGTAAACCAGAACTGAGTTAATCTGAGTAACATAGAAAGCTATGTGTTTCATGAAACACAAAAGGACTCTCTGTTTCCCAGGCTTTAGGAAATAATTTCTTACAGGTTTCCTAGTTGGTGAGTAAATATGTGAACAAGTAATCGATAGTTGCATCTTATGAAAATGATTTTCCTAGTCCAGATTTTGCTGTCTCACTGTATCTGTATCTTTTTTGTCCTGCTAGTCAGTGAGTGAGTAAGCAAGGCTTGCTTTCTCTTTCTCTTCCTCTTTCTCTTTCTCTTCCTCTTTCTTTCTCTTTCTATTTCTCTTTTTCTTTCTCTCTCTCTCCCTCCCCCCTCTCTTTTTCTCTCATTCTTCCTCACATCCTCACTGCTTAAATTAATTCCAGGCAGATTGGTATCTTGGAAAGAGCACACAGGCTTGCCAATGAGAAAAACCTCTCACACTTCAGATCCGAAGTGTAGTTGTTGAGTAACTTGCTTGAGATGTTCCAACTTGTGTGGCTCCCTTGTCAAAAGAGAAGCATCTCTGAGTTATTCGGAAGGTTTGAAAATGCTGTTGATGGATTGTATATTCTGCATGCATTCTGCTTTTCTTTGGTATTACTCTTCGAATAAAAGAATAAATGACTAAATGAATGGTAGTTTCTTATAACTTCCCACCCAGAGAACCTCTTTTTCCTGAAAGTCAGTCGAATCTGGATTTTCCATTTCATCTTGGGTTTGGGCAAGAGAGTCATTTGGGGCAAGCTGTAATTTTGGTGTGGACTCCCAGTGAGAGGAGGAAGTCCAGTCTGGCTTCTGGGATTGGCTAGTGGTGGCAGCTAATCCTATTTCTCATCTGAGCCCACACACCTTGCCACACCGTTCCAGCCAGTTGTTTGTCATCTTGTAATGAAGAGTTCATCTGACTATTCAATCATGTAAGCAATGTAGTATCCTGGAGCGTCTTGGATGCCAGCCTCTTTTTCTATACCTAGAAGTTACCAGTTAAAGTGTGTGTGGGGAGGGAGGACTTTTCTCTTCATTATCCAGGAAAGAATAAGTTCAGTTGAGCCCCTAGACGTCACAGTGATACCTGGAACGCCAACATCCCTGAAGAGGATGGATATGGTCCAACAAGTGGCTCCAGGCTCTGAGGGATGGGAATCTGTTGCAGCCTGTATGTGAGACCTCATCAAGGCAGAAGGAGAGAGTGTGCTGGGCAAACACTCAAACAGGGCATGGCAGCCCTGGTTAAACCCCTCAGAGCCCATCCACAGCCATTTCAGAGCCTTCGTGGATCTCTGGATCCCCGCTGTTCCTCCAAGCCTATGACATAAACTTGGCATAATATTTTCTTGAGTGTATTTTGTGTTCACATCACACATCACACCTGTGTTCACAACAAAGACAGATTTTTTTTTTCTGGAAGTATCAGCGTATGGCACTACATGGCTCTTTGAAGTAGGTAAGATTTCTTTTTAAAATATGCTACATAACAACACTCTTCTGGGGGCTGAAGTTTGTGATACAGCTAACGTTATGTTTTAGCAGACAGCCAAAGAATGTCACCATTTTGATAGTCCCTAGGACCTAGCTGTCATCCTTGCATTGTCACTACACTGACTGTCTATGGATTGCTAGGAATGAAATATTACCATTAATCATATCAATTCTCAACATGTGGTTTGATGGAGCCATTTAAATATGTAATAGGAAGATTGAAATTTCTCATACACATACCCATATGAAGAATTTTTCTTTTACTTATTGAAGGAAGAGAAATTTGAGTAATACATTGTTTTCTTTAAAAAAAAAAACTATTATTGTTCCTGTGACGAGACAGGGATGATAATGGCCATTTCATTATAATGCTGGTAGGTATGTAATTAAGACACGATCCCTGGGTAATCATCTTCTATCTGTATATAGAAGTTTAAAATTCTACCTCTTTTGACCCAGCAATTTCACTTCTGAACATCCATGCCATAAAAAAGGAGTGTGGAGATGAAGATTAATGCACAATTAAGTTTGCTGCTTTGTTACTTATAATAGGAATTTTAAAACTACCCAGGAGCCCAGTGGTAGGGATTTGAATGGTTATATAGTTTGTTTTACATTCTGACAGGCAATTATGCAACTGTTACAAGTAGGGTTCCCACAGACTGTTTAGAATTGGAGCACACACACAAACACACACAAACACACACACATTTTTTCAGGTAAAACAGAGGGGAAACCCCTCAATTGTGTTTAAATATAAGAAAAGCGGTGGAGAGAAATGTTTGTTTTCTTATTTGCACATTATATTTTCTCAACTTTTGATGCTCAATATGCGTTACTGGGTAATTAGAATCTAAGTATGGATTAATAGAAGGGAAAATTTTTGTTGCTACTCATACGCTAGAGGTGAGAAGGCTACAAAGGAAAGGGAGGTTTCCAAGAGCGTGATCAATTAATTCTACCTGATGAAAAGGCAGAGAAAGCTGGGTTTTAAGGAGCAGCGCATAATTTCCTAGTGGACAAGGAAAGAAGGCCATTTCCAGACAGTCAGGTGTGTCTGAGCTATGCAGATGACAGAAGCATAAACAGCCCTGGAATGTGCACAGATGAAAGTCACTTGATATGTCTGGGACATGGGCTCAGCAGGGAGGTGTTCAGATGTATCAAAGAAGGTAGAGAGGCACCCAGCTGTGAAAGAGATTTCCTTTTCAGGATATGCTTAGGAGTTTAAGCAAGAAAACCTAAGCAGGGTATCAGGGAGACTCTCAGAAGAATGCTGACTAGGAAACACACACACACACACACACACACACACACACACACACACGAATGCATGCACATACCTCATGCACACACAGTTACATGTGCACATATAGGTTACAGGGTAAATCTCACTGCCAACATCGAGTAAAAGCACTCATGCAAATATTTGCACAAATACTGGTTTATTCAGTTACGTTTTTAATACAAAATATTATTTTTTTCTTCCTAGTGAATCTTAAGCAAACCATGCTAGGAAAAATATATCTTAAATTAGTGAACATCCTTCTGCCTTTCCAGGTTTTCTACCCCCAAGTACTGTTACAGGAGAGAGGCTTTGTGGCCAGTTATGTTGTTGAAGGTCTTCTTTCTTATCTTTCACCTTTTAGCAATTGCTGGTTAGATGATAAACTTCCTGCAGACAGAGGAATCAACTACCCTACCTGGTCTATAGTATGTGTTCATTAATAGTTTCTTCCCAAATGAATTTTTCAGTGTCTCTGTGCTTGGAAACGATCTGTCAGAATTCATGAAGTTGACTGCTTTGCTCATTTTCTATGACTCAGAGTGCTTACCTAGTCTAGAGTCAGCACAGGCATACGATGCTAGGTTAATGTCACTTTGCACAGCCAAGTTGAAGTTCATTTTGACACTGTTGCTAAGCTTGGAGTCAAAACTAGCTGGATTAGGTGCTGCTTATGATCAAGCTGTCACCAGTCCTGGGTTCTACAAATTGTATTTGTCTTCCTTTGTTCCCTCAGTGTACTCCCCTGTGAGAGAAGGTTCTGGACTTAGTCTGAGTTGCTATTTCCAGAAGCCCATTTTAAGGACAGTTCCTGCATGATGATTGTTCACAGAGTTCAGTGGCAAGTAGCTGACGACTTATTAATCGAAATTGCCATCAGATGAGAGCTCTTGGCAGTTTGCAATGAAGTGTATGTTATCAAATTTCTGAATAGTTCTGGCGGCGGGAGGGGGAGGGGATCAGGGCATGACTTCTCTCCATGTGGTTAAAAAGGGGCTTGTCTATATTTTATTTAAGGAGATCATGGGTACCTTTGAAATCTCCCTATCTCCATTAGGGGACTCGTGTTTTATCAAGTCCTCCCTTCCCTGACATTGCTCCAAGTGATTTCCTGTCATCACTGGTGTACCAAATATTCCTGTTGCCACTAGAAAAAAAATCATGTATCACAACTGGAGGTTCAGAAGTACTCATTCACTGACAGGGTCCCATGAGTTGTTTTCCTGTGTATGGAAACAGCCGAGCAAGGGCAAGACACTGAAAAGTCTTGTGGCCAACAAATCCTAGTATTCGGTCTCTAACGTGGCACGCTCAGAGTCAGGAAGATGTCTTGCAATGTTCTATGCTATCAGAACACAACACACCACATTCCAGCAGAATGAAGGGAGGATGACATTGTTTGACTGCCTGGCAGGGCAGGCCCTGGGAGGTGAGGTGTGGAGGTTGGTAGAGAAAGTGAGGATTGTCCAAGCATCAAAACATCAGCCTACTTGCCAACTTCTTCTAAACCACTTACATCAAAGATATTTGTGTTTCCACATCAATGAATGAAAGTCAGCATGGGAGTGGAGCACGCAGAGGATGGATGCTTTGCTAGGTAACATACATTGAAGGGAAAATATTTCAGACTGGGGTGCTTTACATCTGAAATGAAGAAGTAAAATACGAAGCCTCAAGAAGAATAGTAAATGCTAGGATGTCAAATCTGGGTTATAGATCCCATCAAATATTTGTGGAACTTGGTACTGCTGCATTCTTTAGATGTGTAATGACTTAATATTTAATTTAAAAGTATTTCCTCCTCTAAGCATAGTGAGTTGACTGTAAAACCCATACAGTTTCTTTTAAGGTTCCTCACAATTCAGTTTTTCATTGTCTCGATGACAAGGACTGTGTGAGGATATTGTGTGGGTGAGAGGTAGTGTTTGCTAATTTTATTTTTCCTCTTCCTCATTTGCCATTGTTTTTTTTGCATTAGAAGACCAGTTTTATAATTAGAGTAGGCGATACATTCATTTCCATTGTTAAGTTGTACTCTTTGCATTATATTTGTTTTTGCTTCTCTGCCACATACACTTTACAATAAAATATTTATGTGCCTTGAAATAAATTACAATTCCTTTCTGGAGTTAAGAAAGGAAGCTACCCACGCTCTGCAGTATCACGTCGGGCGATGGATGACCCTCTCCTCCATGATCTCATTTTAGCCATGTGTATTCATCAATAAAGATGCTTCTACCAGTTGTTCTTTCCCTCAGATAAGAAAACTGACATTTAGAGAGATCAAGTGACTTAAGGTGTTCCTATGTTGGAATGGGAGAGCCAGAAGTTAGACATACCAGTATCTTTACTGACCTTTGCATGAAGTATTTTCTAGGGAATAAAAGCTTACAAGATTTATTTTTCTCCTTCCCCTGAAGTATCTTGATGCAATGGAAAGTGTGTATTGGATATGCACGATCTGGCTTCTATAATTATGCCTGCTACTCCCCAGATGACTTTAGGTTGTTAGACTCTCTTGACTCTTCATTGTCTCTCAGAAAAATAGGGCAGACCAGAGCTCCCGCTCCTGGGGGACTATAGGAATAAAAATGTCCTTTCAGAGTGAGCTGGGTCAGGAGCAGGCATTTGTCTTGTCTCCATACTGTCCTAGTCTCCATTTTCCCAGGATTGGAGCCATCTATAGTGGTTACCAATGGTTGCTGCAGGTGGAGGAGCTTCTCAATGAATGGGAGAGAGGGAGAGTTTCTTTCTGATTTGTCATCATTGTTTTGAAAGAGGAAAGAAAAAGACAGCCAAGCCTTTAAAGCTGAGATACAAGACTTCCAAGAGGGGTTTTTAGGAGGCAAATGCAAGCAAATTGTGTAGCATTACTACAGAGCGGATCTTAGGTGAACAAGTGCTGGAATGGAGGGAAAGGTAGGACTTTGCCAGGCCTTGTGCTAAAATGCAATGATAGTGTCTCTGGGTGGTGGGGAAAATGGGAAAGGGCAAACAACAGCTCCTTGGCCAATGCTCAGAGGCATGGATGAATTCATTTTGTTATACCTGGGACCAACTCGTTCCAGCTTCTCCCCAAAACAAAGCATTTAGTCATCACTCGATGTCACTTCTTTCTTGTTACATGAGCTTTACAAGAAAGCAAATGCCCAGAATCACAAGCCACACCCATAAAGCTGGTCAGGTACTTGACCCCCTTCACCAATTCAAACTTCAGAATAGCCCCACAAAGACAACTATTATTTGTATCTTATAGATTAGAGGATTTACTCAGAAAGCTTTGTTAACAGCTGTTGGGGGGAAGGGAGAGGGGAAGGATAGCTGGTGTTGCTGAGTTATGTCCATATCTGGCTAGGTTTTGGTACCAGGTCAGACAAGCAGCATCCTGGAAGTATCAGGCAGTGCCAGCGTCCTCAGAGGAGATGAATCTTCAAGGCTGTACTGCTTGTCAGAGGTGGATTTCTTGAAATACTCTTGGCTATCCTGTGAAAGCCAGTGATTCAGAGATCCTTGCCTGGGGTCATTATAAATCCTGTTCAGACAGAGAAATCCCCAAAGAGAGAAGGAGACTTCACAGTGGCCCACAGCCCTGAGGCCACAGTATTGGGAAAAGAATAGTTTGTCAGGGAGACTTGAGTGAGAAACCCTGAGCTTCATTATCGGGCAGGGCTACTGATATCTCTCTAAGTAGGGTTGAATAAAGAATGCCCATTGCCCCCACAGTGGGTGGAAAGGATCTGTGGGATAGGAGCATCTGAGAAGCCATTGTCACCAGTGGATTATTCTAATCTTCCCCAGGAGTTTCCATGTCTCATTTAGAAATGAGCAGAAGCTGTCTAACATTCTGTCTCATACCATGGTGGCAATAAATGTATGGCTGACAGCCATTTCTTCTTGTCCTAATTTCTCCATCGCTTTCTTCCTGCCTTTCTGACAGTTTAGGCGGGCAATGCTCATTCCCAGGTACTTGAGTGGTAGTAAGCGTGTTATCAGTCTCAGGTATTTGGTTTTCTAGGAAATCATCTTGCACTTTGTTGTGCACTACAGGCTTTGAGGCAGATGAGAGCAAAGTGTGTGTGTATTTAGCAATGTTTCTTTTAAATAAAATTACTTTTATTATATTTAGTTGTAGAAAGGCATTGCCATTTCAACAAAACAGTTGAATGTTTCTTTCTAGGTGAAATAACATTCTCAAGTGCGTGCATAGCACTTATTTATTTAGTTTGGCCATACTGGGAGGTTGAACTCAAGACCTCATGCATGCACTTGAGCCATACCCTCAGCCTTTTGGCTTGAGTTTGGACACAAGGTCTCCAAAAATTGGCCCCAGCTGGACTGGAACTTGTGATCATCCTGCTACCTCTTTCCTGAAACACCAAGATGACAGACATACATCAATCTATACAACATCAGGAATACAGCTCTTGACTCAAAGATACAACATCAGGAACACTGCTCTTGACTCAAAGATGAATTATTCCTTCCACGCAATACAACTTTGACACTCTTTGAATTATTTGGTACAATAATTTGAATTACAGAGAAAACAGGTAATTTGAGTGAGTGTTACTAGTACTTTGAATGAGTGTTACTATTCAACCCTTTTCTTGCCCCTGCAACCTGTGTCCCTTTGGAGCCTCTAGGATTTTATACTGCAAATGGATGCCCAGGTGGGCCCTTCCGCGGCAGCAGCCCTGTTCATGCATCTGCAGCCCGGCAGGGAAACAGGAAGTTAAACAACCTCCCCATGGGATAGCACCAGGCATCAATAGGCATTTGCTTTATTTTTATGTGTTTGATTTAGAGCAAAACAGAGCAACAAATGTTCCGTGCCTCTAGGTTTAAGGACTGAGCTTACAGATGTATCGAAGGTGATAGAGGTTTTGATAAATAATGAAGGCGTTTCTTCAACTTGTCTAGAAACAACCCTGAATCAAAAGGAAAGGTGGATGGACCCCTGCCCTCATTGTTGCAAACAACAGCTTCTCCAAGGCCTGGTTCCTAGAGGCTGACCGTAGCTCAGAGATGTCCTGATCATGCCCCAACACTTCCAGATAGGAGGGAGTTCGCAGCTTGCTCCCCTCAGACCAGCTAGAGTGTATTTGATTAGGCCTGCAGTTGACTTGAATATTACAGTGGCAGAATCCTCTCTGGACAAGGAGGAGGACTCACCTCCACTCACGGCCAGGATTAGAAGGGATAAAGGCGCGAGTCACTGGCTGGACCCAATAATTTAAGAGAGGCTACAAAGTATAACTAATGCTCAGTGCTGTTGCTCTCTTTCCTCTCTCTCTCTCTCTCTCTCTCTCTCTCTCTCTCTCTCTCTCTCTCTCTCTCTCCATATATATATTCGCTCTCTCTCTTGTTATCTCTATCTAGATCTATAATGTTTCCAGATTTTTCCAATCAGAATCTTTGAAGGAAAAGCCAGAAAAGCTGGTGGGACATCTGGGAATTGGAGATTTCTTTTTTTCTCTAAATCTGAATTTTTAGCCAGTGAAATTGCATATGAGTTGTTTCTGTCTTCATCTGCATGCCCACAGATCATTGGATATTTCAATAAAGATGCTTGTACACAAAGAATATAGCATGGTAACACCGATTTAACACTCTGGGGTTGGCTCTGCTGGCTAGCCTAGATCGTATTAATGATGAGACTGTAATCAAGGCAGGAAAGCATACAAAGCCATGTGCTGAGTCTATTATATGAATTACCTTATTTAGTTTCCACAGGAAGCCCCATGGAAGAGGTACCATGCTAATTTCCATTTTACAGCTGATAGTAACAACTTATCTAAGGTTATCTAGCTGGTAATTAGAGGAGGAAGGTTTCAAATCTGAACAATTTGCCCAGAGACAACTCTTTATTCTTCATGATCTACAAGAGAACTATGTATAATGAATTCACCTCACATTCAAAGCTCTAAACCAAATGGATGCACCTGTTTTGATCTAGTGTTACATTGTTAAGTGTCGTTCTGTTCTGAAGGTACATTCCTTGATCATTTTAGGGTAAACTGTTGCTTAAATCCAAGAAGTGAGAGTCACCGGTAATGAGAATTGCCTTTTAATAGTGTGGCTGCCATTCTCCTTTTAATTGTGGCAGGAGGAGAGGAGAGTTGAGAGAGGAGTAGTCAGTTGTAGGAACAGACCATCGTAGGCCCTCACTGCTGAGCTGTGGTAACGGGCTGTCGGTGGACCCTGCCTGGCTCTGCCCCTGTGTTTGCTTGGACTCTGCCTCTTCGGCAGGGCCACTGCTCTGTCCTCTGGCTTGTGTCTGTGTGGGACTCATTAGCAGTGGGTCTGTGTCTCACCACAATGGCTTATTCACTGGGTCGTTAGCAGTGCCAGGGATCCGGCTGCCTCTGGAGCTATCCTGAGATGCTGCCTCAGCCTGGCCAGAACAAAGCTGGGTAGAGCCTCTGGCCCTCTGGGTCTGCACATGAGGAGAAGGGATCTCTCGGAGATGGCATCCTCATCATGGCTGGATCCTGCCTGGCTAGGAAGACTGTAGGTTGCCAAATGCTGCCTGTGACCCTTGCAGCAATCGTGCCGTGAGTAGGTGCTAGATTCTTCAGGCCTGGCATCTTCCCCTGCCAGGTGCCCTGAGTAGGTGCTAGATTCATCAGGCCTGGCATCTTCCTCTGCCAGCTTGAGAGCACGTGCCAGTTACACTGCTGCCCGGGATGGACAAGCAAGGGATGGGATGGGGACAGAATGGTGGCACAGAGATCCTTGGCAGCAGGGAGTGGCTGTTGTGCACACAAGCTTTAGGTTGGCAGTGCGGTTTTATTTATGTCCCGCCCGTGCTGTTACAGCTGCCGGCCCTGCCACCCTTCCCTATTTCTGTGCTTTTGATTCAGGGTGCATTTTCCATTGCAATCCGAGGTTGCTGCCAGAACCACAGCTCAGATAGATGATTTGTCCTGGGCTGTGATTCTTCTGTCTTAGGAGTTTCAGGAAGTTTGTTCTGATCCTTCTGGGCGAAAAATGTCATGGACTGAATCCCACTGCCAGATTGCAAAGTCTGGGGACACGCGCTCGGGGTACTATTTCCATCTTCTGTCTTTGTCTGGTCGCCTACTCATTAAATCTTCCTGGGACTGTGGGTTTGACTACCAAGTGGTGTCTGACCTAGTTTCGGGGAGTCATCATGTGTAACCCCTTGCGTGTCCTCACAGATGAGTCATAATGGCTTGCTCCTGGTGATTCTAAGTGGATGCCAGTTTGTCTTACAGGCCTTTCTACCTCCGGGGAGTGAGTGAGCATTTACACGCGTGTGTATACTTACAGTGTACCTGTGTGCACACATGCATGTTGTTAGCAAACAGCTGCCTACCTATACTGGGTTTTTGTGTTCTTTTCTTTCTGTTGCTGCATTAGAACTGCTTGTGGCTTTAGAAGGAAGAGTTAATCGTCTTGCTGGCTTGCTCCCGTCCCTTCCTTTCATTTTCCACACGGAGCACTTTCTCCTGAGCTTGGGTTCTCACATTTTTTTTTTTTTTCTGTTCTTAGCATCGGCTCTGTTTGTTTTCTCTTCTGCCAAAGGACACCCGGGAGTTACTCAAAGGGTCTTTTAGATTGTCTGTTTAATGAATGAAGAGTCCATTTGGGACAGTTACAGGGGGCCAACACAGGGCCTTGCCTCAGGCCTGCTGGGCCGTGACTCAAGCAATTGGCTTTGGCCTCTGCTGATTTCACAAGCCACGTGGGAAGTTCGTTTGTTCAGCAGATCCCAGCGTCTGTGTGTGACCTTTACATCACCGCTTTACCCAAGCGTTTTCAAAACTACTCCCCAACCAGACTGGATTTCTGAAGCAATAACCAATTCAAGTTTACATCTTCAGTCAACTGCATGTACTTAATTGTCATCAAAGCTTCTAAGCAGTATGAGTTTATCAGAGTTTACAGGTTATTTATTCACTGCTCAGCAAATGTGTGGCAGGGGTTGGGAATAGAAAAGTGAATGATATTCAGTGCTAGCAGGAGTTTCTGATGCCCAATGGGCTTTTCGTTATCTTGTTTTAATTTAGGCAAAATGTATTGAGCACCCTTAGTGTGTTTGTCTGGTAAGAGCATGGTTCCTTCTGCACAGCAACTCCTTTAATCTTTGGAGCAACCCTTTGAGGTGTTGGAGACAACACATTGCTGGTCAAGTTGACTTGAGTCACTAACTTAAAAACCACACATTTAAGGACAACGTACTTGAATCTAGGATTCTGACAATTCCCCTGCAGAGATGAGATTCACTGATTCCATGCCTTCCTTCCTTCTCTTTTCCTGCAATTCTGTGTGTGGGGAGAGAGAGTTCCATATTCTGTTCTTGTTCATGGCTTCTGATTTAGTCTCCAAATCTGGGGTACAAATTAGTGTGTGACCCAAAGAATAGCAGAGCGTATAGCTTTCTAAGACATTAAGTATACCCTCCTCCTCCACCCCAGATTTTTTAGATAGAGAAATGAAGGCACAGAGTCACAAAAAGGATTAGCTCAAGGCTAGATGGCAGGACAGGGACTTAAACTCAGCCACGCTTATCTGCAGGGTGACTCATGCCATACTAAGTGATTATCAGCTAGTTTATTCTGAGCTTAGTCAAATCTTAAAGGTTCTTCTGAATAATTCTTTCCAGACTAGAGGGAACAACAGCCGTAATTAGATACAGAGCAAGCTCATTAGAGGCAAGGGTCTAACTTGTTCCTTGGTGTCCCTAATCTCTCGCACAGTCCCACCTGCTAGAGTGGATCAGGAGCCATATGTTAGATCAATACTCTGAAAGAAATGAGGTGGGCACCAACAATAATATCTCTCTTGTGATCATGGCTCAGATTCCTAGTTGCTGACCTTCCTTCCTGGATTCTCCCAACAGAAGAGAGTATTTTTGACACAAATTGATGGTATCAATATTTAATTTGACACTTGGATGATTCAGTCATTTAGCATTGCAAGCCATTTTCTTGTTTCTATTTTGGAATAAATTGCCTTGTTCTTTTGGCAGCTCTAGGTGGAGTTAGTTCTTCCTCACTGTTCAAGAAGGCAGTAGGGGGCATTCAGTCATGAACATCCTGGTTCTCTGTAGGCATGGCCAGCCCAGGATTCCACAATGAAAAAGAAATACTCTCTGTTATATTATGAGATCTTTTAATATCACACACAGACCTCTCAGACAGATAGTACTTTATAGACATCAAAAGAAAGGAAAACAGAAAGAGCTGGGCACTGGTGGCTCATACCTGTAATCCTAGCTACTCAGGAGGCTGAGATCTGAGGATTGTGGTTGGAAGCCAGCCAGGCAGGAAAGTCCTGGATATTCTTACTTCCAATTAATCACAGAAAAAGCCAGAAGTGGAGTGCTAGCCTTGAGCAAAAGGAACTCAGGGGCAGTAGCCAGGCCTAGAGTTCAAGCCCCAGGACTGGCAAAAAAAAAAAAAAGGAAAGAAAGCTCTCCATCCTCAGTTTATTAACTTTTACTCTTAAGATATCTACCTTTTTCTCTTTTCTTCTGATCCACAACTTAGGGATACTTTTTACTTTAGTGTCATTGGAATGGAGATTTTTATCTCATAATAAGCCATGACAAAATACTTCAGTGCATCACACATTGCTTTCCAATTCACATGAGTGTAGCCTTGGAGGGAGCTGCTATTCTGAATGAGGGGTATTCTGTACTTAAATGTTCTACTGTTACAGCAAGGCACTTCTGATTTTATGATGACATAAGGTTATAATTCTTGAATCAGCCCAAGAATTATATGAGAGGAATAGAATGGGATTATTAAATAGCTCTCAAAGCCCACAAGGCCCTTGACATCAGTTACTTCATCCTGAGTCAGACTGTCAAAACATTAACGATCTTATTTCTCTGATGACAAAAGCGTCCTTGAAATATGAATAGGGGAAAACTCAGAATTAGTCAATAGCCCCTTTTTTGATTTGTTTAAAAGAATAATTTAAATAATCAAAAACTTTGAAGATGAACATCTTTTCTTATTGCTAGGAACATCAGGGTTTTTTTTTTTCATTTCTGATAATTGGTAACATTTTAACTGGAAGGCCAAACAACACAAGTAACAAAAACTTAAGACTACTATTCTTTAAGATTTCTTGTAGTAGAAACAAGTAGATGTGTGTGTGTGTGTGTGTGTGTGTGTGTGTGTGTGTGTATATATCCTGTTCATATAAATCTCTGTGTTCACTCTTAGTTCAAACCTATTAGGATTCCTTCTTTAATGAGGTTACATGTTTTTAGGCAATGAGTCTTCCCACAAGGATCTAGAAATGACTGGACTTCCTGCAGTAGGCTGAGTTTCATTAACTGCTTGCATCATAATTTGGCAAGGTCATTTGAGAAAGCCATCTTACACCACTAAAGTAGCCTCCTACATGCAATTACACTCCCTCATCTGGCCTGTCCTTTTCTTTGGTTCTCTCTTATTTTGAGACCTCTTTTTATTCCTATCCTCCACCTACTTCCTTTGTGCTCTACATTTGCTTTGGATTAAGCCCTGCCGCCTGGTGTGTTGGGAAAGGGAGGGAAGACAGGGACTCTTAGACTCACCCACTCACTGAACTATGCTTCTTCCTTCTATTCCTTTCCCCCTCCCTCTTTTCCCCCCCTCCACCTTTCTCTCCCTTTCTTATTTTCTTTCCTCCTTTCCCTCTCTCTATCCTTTCCTTATTCTCTCCTTCTCACCTTATCTTGGCTCTTGCTTTCTTTGTGCTTATCGTGGCAAAGTGACCGACATAGAATTGCTCTATGGATAATGATTGAAAAAGTGCAAAAATGAAGGGATGAATCTATGAGAATTCATAGTACGGTAAGGCATTACCTTGTCTACTGTGAGTGAATAGCAGATCTAGGAAGACTTTGCCTCGGCTGGTCCTTTACCTGTAATGCTCCCCTTTTCCTTTCCCATGTCCTCACACTTAGATCCACATTGTCTGCCAGTGCCCAGTCACCCGTCCATCATGTTCATCTGCCCATTCCAAATGGAATTTGTGGATTCATTGTTCTTAATTATTTGCCATTGATTCCATGAACTTTATGTATTTTTTTTGTTTTTAGTGCTAGAAATTGAACCTAGACAATTACTTTACCTCTTGAGTGATGCCCGCCATCTTTTTGTATTTATTTATTTATGTATTTATTTTCTGCTTTTGGGGTTTGAATTCAGGCATTGGGCATTGTGCCTGAGTTTCTTTTGCTCAAGGGTAACACTCTACCACTTGGGCCACAGCTCCACTTCTGGCTTTTCTTTTTTCTTTTTGATAATTTATTGGAGGTAAGAGTCTCATAGACTTTCTTGTCCCACCTGGCTTCACACCCTGATCTTCAGATCTCAGCCTCCTGAGTATCTAGGATTATAGGCATGATCCACTGGGTGCCAGGCTTTATTTTGTTTTCAAGGTAGAATCTCACTTCCTCTTGCTTGGGCTGGCTTCAGACTTACAATCCTGTCTATATCTCACCTAAGTGGCTGGAATTACAGGTCTTCAGCACCATATCTGGTGTCATGCAAAATTTTGTACGGAAGATTTTACTTAAAAAGCTAATATTTCTAAACTAAATAAAGTCGACCTGTGTATTTAATAGAAGAAAAAAGAGAAAGGTGAAACCCCAGAATCTCCCCCCTCCCAGGTCTCCCCAGTCCGCCATTTCCAGTGGCCTTCTGACAGGCTTTAAGGAATCCTCAGGTTCTGCTATGCCTAGTGAAGGAAATCACCAAATTATATCATCACCAAATTACCATTTGGCTCTTATATCCTGTGATTTATGGTTTCTGTGTTTGTGTTTACAGTTGGCAGTAAATGCAGATGATTAGAAGAGTAAGCATTATGATTTAGGAGTTCTAGCCTGGGCATGGGACAGAGGATCTGCTCACTGTAACTTTCCAGAGATTGGAGTGGCAGGCAAAAGGATGGGAACATAAGTCTTTATCTGAAATGTTCAGGGACTACAGGTCCAAGTGGTTGAGGAAGATGGTGCAGGTGGAAGGTGTGGCCTCTTCACTATACAGGCACTGGACTTCAGCTGTGTGGACATGTCTGTGTTGACATGACATTTCTGCCTTATGAGCCTTTTAAGAATAGTCTTTGTGTCACTCATTGCTGTCTCTCTTTTCACTGTGCACTTGCTGGAGGGGAGCTCTGATAGGAATACAGCCTTATCTGCTTCCCTAGTGACCTGGCCACTGTCTGGCACAGGAGACGGTCAGGAAATATTTCATAATGATGAGTGACTGACGAAAATGCCTCGTGTGTGTGTGTGTGTGTGTGTGTGTGTGTGCGCGCGCGCGCGTGTGTGTGTGTGTGCGCATGCACAAGTGTGGGCAAGTGTGTGTATGTATGTGTTTGCAACAAAAGGTTGGGAAGCTAGATTACATGAGGTAATATTGGATCAAGGATCTTAGAGGACAAGATTTTTGTTTCCTTTAAACATTTTTTAAAATTTTATTTTATTGTATTGCCAAGGTGATATACAGAGGGGTTACAGTCCCATAAGTAAGGTAATGAGTACATTTCTGTCAAACATTGTTACACCCTCCTTCGTTTCCTTCCACCCCCCCCCCCAGTCCCCTCTCCCCAGTTGTAAAGTTCATTTCCAACATAGGGTCTTGTGAGTATTGCTTTTGCATTGGTTCATTCTTCGTCCTTTCTCTCACCATTTTGTTATTTCTCTTCCCTTCCCCAAATCAGATAAATGTATATACAAGACAAAGGGTACCAAAATAAAAAACAGTGACAATAGGGGATAAAACAAGGGGAAAAAATGAAAGAAAAGGAAATAACTTCACACAGTCCATTCAAGAAAGAAACGAGGGTTTCATATGTTGTTTCTGTATGTTGGAGTTCATTTCAGTTAGCATAATTTTATATGGTCATATGTCCATTGCAATTGAGCTGTTGTGATTCTTTGCTAGGACTATTCTAGACATATACTAATTGAGGGAAACCTTGGAGCCTATGTTTCTTTGGGCCTGGCTTACCTCACTTAATATGATTTTTTCCAAGACTTTCCATTTCCTTACGAATGGGGCAATGTCATTCTTTCTGATGAAGGCATAGAATTCCATCGTGTGTATCTACCACATTTTCTTGATCCATTCATCTACTGAGGGGCATCTGGGTTGGTTCCATATCTTAGCTATAGTAAATAATGCAGCAATGAACATAGCTGTGCTGGTATCTTTACGATGGCCTAGTTTGTGATCATTTGGGTAAATGCCCAGGAAAGGATCACAGATACTGGTGGGGATGTGGCCAAAACAGAACATTACTACACCATTCATGGGAATGTAAATGGGTTCATCCATTCTGGAAAGCAGTATGGAGGTTCTGCAAAAAGACAAGATTATTCTTATGAGGAAAAGAATCAGAAAGGGTCTTCCATCCAGAGGTAGAAGTAGGAATAAAGGAAGTAGAATGAAACATCAAAGTAAACTGAGGAAAAACAGTGGATTCCTAGAAGCGTCCACCCCAGCCCAAGTAGAAAGTCAGCTGAGTTAGCTCAAAGATGGCCTTCCCTAAAAACAGAGTGAGGGGGCTGAATGAATAGGAACGGGAGTTCTGAAGTCAGAGTATCTTTGTAGAAATCTCTACAAGTTGAATGAGTAGGCTGAGCTGTTGACCTTTTCTGTCTTAGATGTCTTTACTTTACAATAGGGGCAATCAATGTGGCAGTGCATTTAAGCATAGCACCTGGGCTATGCTTAAGCATAGGGCTTAGGTAGTATTCCAAAAAAGAAAATACTGATTCAATGAATGATCTTGTTGTCCCTGTTCGATTGGGGGCAGAGGTAGGAGGATTGAAGTCAATAGCCAGCTCAATCAACACGGTGAGACTGTATCTGAAAAGCAAATAATAATAATGATAATAATCGTAATAGGGTAATGGGTAGTAAAAGGGTTCTAGTGGTAAAGCATCTTGCCCAGCAAGCTCAAGGTTCAAAGCCAACTTTGGATCCAGAACTGAAACCAGGAGTGGCATGAGCAGATCTGTGGTTTAAAGTGAGCATGTAGTAGCTGAGTGGAAGATTCCCTGGTCTCACGGCCTCCTGATAAAAGGAGGCTGTTGAGCATCCTCTCCTCCTCTGACCTGGGGAAGATGCTGAGCTGCTCGTATGTGGGAGTACTGCTGTTCTATCATGTTCAGGTTGTTTTAGTTCCATTACAGGTACTCTAAGAATATTACTCAGTACCTAACTGAGAAGTGATGAGATCATGTGCTAGGCCTTAGTATCCAGAAAGGCTGTGATCTAACTTGGAGCCAGTTTTAATACTGCAAGCATTGTGGTCCTGTGCCTGATGGTGTGTCCCCATCTTTTTGTATGGTACAGACCTTGTGCCTATGGCATGCACATAAGGCCAGGCTTTGCAGACAAGCCTTGATTTAAATTATTTCTTATTGCAATCTCTCCTTTTCCTATCACATAAAACATATTTTTGTACTGTATGCATCCTTTTAAGTGGTCTTAAATTTAATTTGGAATACAATGACACATAATTATATAAAATTATATATATATATATATATATATATATATATATATATATATATATATATATAATATGAGATTTTAGGGAAGATATGAGATAGATTTGGGGCCTGTAGACTTTTCAACCTAGTTTCTTCTTCAGTAAGATCTAGTTCCCTGAAGCTATTAGGCTCTGCTCTCTCTTCTGTTGCCAGGTCATGATGGATATTTGTGTCTCTCTGCAAATCTTTTCTATCTTTGGAAGAGAATGACCATCACTCTTTGTGGTTCCTTTACATACCTGACCCAATGCATGATATTAATGAGGCCATAGCTAAGAGATACTGAGATGTGAGAGGCAGGGGCTATAGCTGATGATACTGCTGCAGGCTCTGCTATTGAATCATTTTCCACTCAGAGCCTCAGTTTCCCCTTCCTGGAGAAAAGTGAAGACGGATTGATTTTAATCAATTCCCTTCCCCGTCCTTCAAGTTTGCTTTCATAGAATCTGGGTACCACTGTCATAGTTAATTCTTCATATTTTCTTTGATTCCTTGTACTTTACTTAAATATTTTTTGAATTAAATTATGTTGCTATCATTGAGGGGAAAACAGTTCCTCTTGTCATAAATATGTTAGCACAAAAATTGATATCATTAAAGGGAAATGGTATAACTGAAGCTATTCTGAGCAGAGGCTTCTTTCTCTCTTTGCTAAAGGAAAGTTCACAAGGATGTAGAAGCTTACTTGTTACTGAGATCACAGTTGAAAGTATAGTAGTATTGTAGTATTTCTATGCCCTGATTCATTGCTATTTAATACCAAATAATAACTAGCCTGATTTGTGGACACCCATTTTGTCTGAGATATCGCACTAAATTTTAGTTATGATGCTATTGTAAGAGAACAACAATAATTTTTGGCGATGAAGCCAATTAGTATTGAGTGAGCAGTCACTCTGTGCCAGAAACAGGATGGTAATTTGCTTGCACTATCTCCTTGGCTCCACAAAGCTCTGTAAGGTGTTTATGATCCTAGCTACTTGGGAGACTGAGATCTGAGGATCTTAGTTTAAAGCTAGCCTGGGCAAGAAAGGTTTGTTGATGCTCACTTAAGCATCAAAAAAGCTATAACATATCAGGTAAAATATCTAAAAAGCAAGCACATTATTTACTTGGCTTTTAAAATCAAATCAGAGAAGATTCAAATCAAGACAATGAGGCAATGAGGAGAATGAATGAGTCCTGATTCAAAGAACTCATAGGTCTTAGACCCTCAAATGGAAACCCATATGTTAGAATGCAAGTTCCTCATCCTGGCAGGCGCTGGAGTGTCCTGCCAAGGTCTGTTCAACCTCACAGCATGGCACCTCCATTTGCTTTCTGTATGTTGGGTGACTACATCCACTTGGTTGGGATGGTGTGTGTTCTATAGGTGTTCTTGGAGGCCACCCTGTCCTTGCACATGCTAAATGTTGGCTGTGCCTACACATCACCTCGAAAGATAAAGCATAACTGACTCATCCAGGTCTCCTGTACCCTTGATGACCCTTTAGAGATACCCTTTCCCCTAACAATGAGTTTGACACAGAGATTCTCCATTTATGTTAGATGGAAGAGAGGTATGAGCTCTTACCTCAGAGTTTTTAACTCAGATTGGAACATAGTACCAAGGAAACTGGTTGTCATGATTATAAATATTGGCGGAGTAGAAAAGAATCGCATTTGCCCATCAAATCTACCAGTGGGCACTCAATGTCAAATCAGCTTCATAACTTGCATATAAAGAATATAGTTTAACTATTTCCAGAGATTAACAACCAACTTATGAATAACATTTGTATATGTGTGTATAGATAAAATGTACATATTGCTATCTTATGTATCCATCTGAAGTTCTCAGCCTAGCCTGCGTGAGGAAGGTCATGAGACTTTTATCTCCAATGAAGCACTAAAAAAGTCAGAAGTACAGCTATGGCTCAAGTGGTAGAATGCTAGCCTTGAAAACAGAAGATCAGGACAAAAGCCTAAGACCTGAGTTCAAGCTCCAGGCCAGGTGTGTGTGTATGCATGCACAATACACACACACACACACACACACACACACACACACATGTTCATAAGTAAATATGATAACAAATTCACCCCATCCCCAAGTCTCTGACAGGACTGCTTCTCTGTCACTCCCAAAAGTTGGTCCCAACTCAGTCTGAAAAGATGATACAACTCTATTCAGATGCTGCAATGTTTTTTCCCCTCCTGAATCTTCATTCTTAACAGTGAAATTGTTAAAAGTAAGCATCACTTTTAACCATTCAAGAGATTTTTTTTAAAGGATGAAAAGAAAGAAAGGCCTGTGGACCTTGGAGATGTCTGTTTTCCTGTGGGAAAATTAGATTCTTGATACTGGCAAGTGACTTTTCCCAGCACCTTCAAGAGCATCCAACTTCACGTAAACCATTGAAGAAGGCAATCCCACCAATAAAACGCAGCAAAGGAAACTGAAGCCTTTTAATGCCCTGCATCTCCCTTGAATATCGAATGACGGTACTTGATGAGGTATGATGAGGGGGCAGGGAGGCCTTTGGCCTTCTCTTCCTGGCCCAATGCAGCCCCTCTCTGGTCAAACTGGTGTTTGTTCTTGGAGAAAATTACATCTCCACTAACCACAGTCCTTCAGAAGCATGTGTGCCTGGCTGAGATGATAATGCTAAGGCCCCTTTCTTTCAAGCAATTCTGGAGCAGGTAGTTTGTGTCTTTGTCAACTGAATCTCTGGTGGGCAAGAAAGCATGCAAACATTTTGCATTTCTGTTGATCACAGGCACTTGAAGACTTCCTAGTGTGTATCATTAGAATGTCTCAGAGGAGGTAAATAACAACATTTTTTTCCTCTTAATTTTACCACTCAAAAGGACAACCCTACTTAATTTGGAGAAACCTTATATTATTTCTTTCTGAGAGTTAATGACCCTGGAGGGAATTCTTTCCTATTACAGTATATCATAAATCAATCACATTGCTATGCACAGGCCAGTTTTTTATTGGTGTATATTAAGTTGTACCTAGTAAAGAGTTTTATCATGACAGTTTATTTTTCTTTATGGTGAGAAGAGAGCAGGCTAGGACTATTTGAACACACAGAAAATACTCTTCAGTACAAGTGCTTATGTAGTTGTGATACTTCTCTGACTTTGAGGGACTTAGAGATTTTTATTCTCCTAAATTTGCCAATAATCTGATTCTTTGGTTGTACAGAAGTTGTCTAGATTTGATCAAAGGTTACAAATACTGACTCAGATTTCTGGTGTGGTCAAAAACATTATGCTCTTCATTCTACTTGGAGTTCTCTTGTTTTAAGGGCTTCTTCCTCTGGGAAGTCCTGCATTCTAGCAAAGTGCTACAGTTTTATTTTCTTGTGCTTTTATTTTATTTTTAAATCACTGGACTAATTCTCCAAAATGATGTCCTAATTTACATTTGAAGGATGCAACTGAATACAGTAGTTGAAAGAACTGCTGTAGGATCCAATGACCTGCCTCCAACTCCTGTCTTTACTGGTTTGTGTTTAAAGACAACTTCATTCACCATTTTTTTCCAGTCCTGAGGCTTGAACTCAGGGACTGGGTACTGTCCCTGAGCTTCTTTTTCTCAAAGCTAGCACTCTTCCACTTCAGCCACAGTGCCACTTCCAGCTTTTTCTGTTTATGTGGTAATGAGGAATTGAACCCAGGGCTTCATGCATGCTAAACAAGCACTCTACCACTAAGCTACATTCCCAGCCCTATATTCATTCTTTTTATACTTTAATTTCCACTTGTAAAATAAAATAATAAAAATAAACAGTGTACAACTTAAGCATAGTACTCTGATTGTTACAATATTAAATTAAAATAGTAAAGATTAAATTAATATAGGAAAGTACTTAGCCAAACAGTCAACATATCACAGACTCTCAGTATACATTAACCACCATGTCTGCCTATTTAGATAAAGTGGTATGCATGAAACACCCAGCTCCTCAAGGATACAGAATTGCTGAGAGAATTAGCATCATGTGTACATGACTAGGATCATGCCTTAAATCCCAAAAGATGGCTTGATGTCTCACTTGCAATGGGAATGATTCAGAAAATAATCCTTATAATCTCTCAAACTCAACAACAACATATGCATTTAAATGCCTGTCAGAAAATACCTGTAGTTTTTCATGTCTTTTCTGATTGTTTGCAGAAAGACAACTTAACTGTAACATCACTGACTTTATTTTAGGAAACAAATAAAATGGTGCCACACTGCATTTATCTCGTTTGAGTAACTTGGGCCAGGTGAGGATTTCATTACAGTCCTTCAAAGCAAATGACTAACTACTCTTGTCATTTGACATCACATGAATTGAAAGGGCGAAGGTTATTTGCAGATATTTAGAAAATGAAAAGCAATATAGTTTTGTGATTGTTCTCTGGTTAATTACTATTCATGGCCAGTGTAACATTCCGATTCCTGTTGAGGGTTAGCAGTATACTGATCCAGGCTAATAAAAATGAGATTAAGATGTGGTTTCAGTCCTTGGATACAAAGTTGGAAGGAGCTGCTAGCCATGTGTACCAGGAGCTCTGACTATAACAGAGAGAAAAAGCAATGAAGTGCTGTAAAGGAATTCCATTTGGTGCCCTCAGGGTCTCCTGAAGTCCAGAGTTCAAACTGTAAGAAGTTCTAATGGAAGAGTTTACATGCCAGATGGGTGAATAGCAGAACTTATTGGAGTAGGAGTTGAAGTATGCATTTGAGGCCTGGGAAAGACCTATGTGGTTAATACGGATGTCTCCTGACCTAATAGAAAACCTCCTGAGAGTTTTAATATTAACAGATTGTTTATATATATATATATATATATATATATATATATATACACACACACACACACACACACACACACACACATATATATAATATATAAATTGCCATCTATCTAATTGGTGACTTCCGTTTTGCCATATGCATTATATTCCAGTATAATGTATATTCATTCATGACAAAAAGGCAAATAAGTAAACTAAACCGACCTAAAAAAGGACATAATGGTTGCCCATATATGGTCATATATAATTGATCACATGAGTGTTGACTGCTTTGAGACCAGTAATTATTTATCATACCTTACTCAACTCTCTAGATATTTTTAAAAGTTGTCTTAATGTGTGATTATATTTCTTTTGTTCACCTTGTCACTTCCACAGAAAAATGCAAAAGTGACATGGCTAACAGAGCAAACTACAATATAGTCTTAGGGAAAAGCTTTGGGGTTTTATTCTGTTCTGGGTATTGCCAGAGTGTGTCAACCAAACACATAGGTGGAATGAAGAGATACAACTTTTATAATGGGTATACTTAGCCTTTCCTTCTTAGTCTTACCTTTTCTTCCCTTGTTACTCACTCAGTAGAGCAGTTATCATGGGGGTGTGAAAAGAAGGCCAGGACCTCTGGATGCAAGGATATAATTTAGATTGGAATTCCCATTGTATTAATTAGCTTGGTTATCCTGGACAAGTTGTTTAACTTCTCCAAAGTTCACTTCCATCCTCTTCAGGGATAGAATCAACAGAATAAAATAAACCATCTCTCTTCCAGTGTTGTTGGCAACATTAACTTAAAAATCACACGCTGAACACCAAAGTCATAATATCAAGGATGTACAGCTGATAGCAATAAAACTGGAGCTTTTCAGTATTGTGATTGCTAATATGCTAAAGAAGAAGTGAAACTGTTGTCATTGGGGGGAGAATGGGGTTCGAATGTAGAGGAGCCGGAGGTGTGCTCATATGCTAGATGACTGTTTGTTTATTCATTTCCCAAAGATATTACAAAGGCTGTGAATATTTATTTAGTTCTGCTCCCAATAGCCCTTCTAATAGGGAATTATTTGGGTACAACGAAAGACATTTGTAAATGCGGCTGATAAGACTGGCGCTGGACAAGGAGCGTTTTGTTGGACACAAGAATTCTATTATCCCTGGCTTCAGTTGTCAAGTGCCCAGAAAACCCAGAATTTATGGTGGTAGCACAATGGCCCTTTCACGGCCTAGCGAAAGAGCTGTGAGATCCTGCTCCCCGGCTTTTCAGGGCTTCTAATCTTTTTATCGGGTCAGGACAATGCCGGATTCAGCTGCTGCCTGGGCCTCCTGACTGTCCATTGGCCATCAGGTATTGTGCAGTAATTACCATGGTGACAATGGCCTCTGTCTACGCCCGTCCGTCGCTCCTTTGGAAAATGGTGAAGGTTGTCACTTCGTATTAGGTGCCACTAAAGGCACAGCTTACTTAGGGAAACTACTAAAGAGAAATAAAGATCCTCGTGTTAAGAGTTTCATTTAAAGGACTGCTGTGTCAAATCCATTTGGAGCCCCGGCTCTCTTCATGACTGTTTTCTTGTAATTACAATTCGGCATTGGGCATCATATATAAATATAGAGACATGGAGTAAGCAGCCTGGGGCATGAGCTGTGGGTTAATGGCTGCCCTTAACCACACAGTTAAGATCTAAGATCTTAACTTCTTTAAAACTCTTTCTTCAGATGGAACATAGAATGGTATAGAGATGAATACTAATTTGGAGTTAACATGTACAACTCTGCAATTATCTGTTTTGGTTAAGTATTTGTACACCTACCCTAAGTAGGATTTGATGAGTAGTAAACAAACAGTACAACGTAAGACTTCAAATCAAATCGGGTGCTGATGGCTCATGCTGGTAGTCCCTCCTAACTGAGAGGCAGAAATCAGGAGGATTGCTGTTTTAGGCTAGCCCTGGCCAAAATGTTCACAAGAGCCCACTAAACAGAAAAAGCTGGATGTGGTGGCAGACAGCTGTCACACACCAACTACAACAGGAAGTGTAAATAGGAGGATTGAGGTCTAGGCTGGCCCAGGCAAACAGATATAACCCTATCTCAAAAATAATCATAGCAAAGAAGGATGGAAATATGGCTTAAGCAGGAGAGCTTAGTTCATGGCTGTAACTTCCAAAATTTTGTTTTAACATCACCTTTAAGATATAAAGATTCACTGATACCAGTGCAAATGAAATTCAAGGTGTGATTCATCCTGAAAACAATTATTTCACCTATAGCTTATGACACTGAATAAATTACATGCATATACAGTTATCATGGTGGACAGGCAGGAATAGAAAGGTATTTTTGTGCTGTTAGGGAGAAATTGGAAAGAAGGATGGAAGGAGTGATAGATCCAAGCTAGTCTCAATCTAGTAAGGCAAATTCCTTTAGATCTTCAGGATTACAACTAAGTCTCTTCAGTTTGAAATTTTGCTCTTTGGATATACTGCGGCAAATGTACTTCCTTTGAGGCTCATATAATGTCTCTTGTGCTGTATTTCACTGAATACCCAAGCCCAGCTCAGATTCACATGGAAAAGGCCTGCACTAAGGCTATGACATGTAAGTAGGTGATTTATTGGTGGGGTCATTTTTGCTGACCGTCCACAATATATAAGGTAGTTGCTAGGTAGAATCTTTCCTTATAAGTTATGTATTGTGTGGACTGTTCCATGGACTTTTTCCATGGCTCCTTTTGCATCCGGGAACAAAATCACAGTGCTACTCTGTTCTTGATATCCTGGTACCACCACAGGAGAAGGCCATGCTATTGTTCTAGTTGCAACAGTGCTACAATGTGCTATACATAAGCATATATCATAAAAGATTTAACTTTTACCTACAGCCCTTGAATAAGAAGGATTTGGGTCAGTGGTGTTTTTGAGGTGTTGTGTTGAGGACCTATTAGATGGAGGTAAGATGAGGCATGGAAAGGAATGATGTCTCAGAGTCAAAAAGAAAGATGATAGAGTCTTTCATCCAGGCCGAGCTGGTTCTAGAATGTGGAAGCCCAGAGGATGAAGGACAGTCAAGAACTCTTTTGTACTGCTTGTAGTAGAGAAGCTCTGCCAGTCAGCACTTTTGCTGGTTCACTGCCTTAGTTTTTAAAGATGACATCTGTTTAGATACTCCATATTCTTCTCTTCATCCATTCAACAAATACACCAACAGCTGTTCTGGATTAGGGAATGTGTTAGACACTTCATTAGATATGACGATGAATCAGATCAGAATTCAGAAAGAACATAGCCCCCACACAGAAAACCAAGAGTGTGGTACAAGGAGAGGGAGAATGCATGAGGGAGTTGAGGAGGATGTGCAGCTCTTAGGTTGAAGCTCTGGCCTTCTGGAATGGGAAGGACAACCCCTACCAGCGTAATTACTCTTCCTCTTTATCCTTGATCCTTTGGTCCATGGAGCTCTGGTACTTTCTCTTTTTAGGAAGGAAGGAAGGAGTGATTTTGGACTCAGAGTGTTTTACAGAAATGGTCTCCGAGACTTCATATCTTCCCTCACATATTTATTGTTATGTTAGTCCTTAAGCAAATGGATGTGAAGTTGCATGGTTGTTGGATATCATCAAAGTACCAAATGCATTCACAACTGGTTAATGTCACTATTCTGGCATCTCTAGTGTCCACAGTGAAATTTTTTTCTACTTTGCATATAGTTGTAATAATTTGTCCATATATATATATATATATATATATATATATATATATATATATATATATATATTAACCTATTTAGACTGATACTTTCTTTTCCGTATTTTGTTTTTGGTATTACTGGGAATTGAGCCCAGGACCTCATTGATTGAACTCAGGGCACTCAACTCTTTGAGATAAGTCTCTAGTTCTTTCATTTTCAGTATGGTTTTCACATTAGTGTCTCATACTTTTGCCAGGGTGGCTTCAGACAGTGATTCTCCTACCTCTGCCCACCCAGTAGCTGTGATTATGGATATGTACCACCACACCTGGCTTAGACTGATTCGTTTCTAAGAGTCTTATATAAATGTTTATCCTCATTGATTCATGTCAATTCTAAGATACTCATGGTGCTTTCATTTTTTTTTTTTTGCAGAAATCACTGTGCACATTTGGCTTGGTGGCCCTGTGTTCGTCATTAGTTGAGTAACCAATCAGATGGGGGAAGTGTGTTACAGAAATTGGCAGCAAGTGTCCAATGGGTGAATAAGGTAAGCCAGACCAACGTTACTGAACGATTCACATGTTAATATAGATACGTGGAGATGGCAATCATATTTTCAGGTTCACTCTGGGACCTGACTTCATTTTAGACCTTCGTCAAACCCCAAATAGAATCTGAGCAAGGGAAAAGCAGACCTTGGACTCTGAATTATTCAGTGTTGTTATTGGGTTCTCTTTATTGTCCAGCTATGATGTACCAATACAGTGATTATCATCTTTCTGCATATAACAGATGTTAAGTAGAGAGAACAAACTAAAGATTATAGTTCTTTAGTCAGGCCTTGACAGAGCTGCTGAGCTGTCTCCCATGTTGCTTTCTCCCCCTCTTTTCTTTCTCTTAAAAAGTCTTCTTAAAATAGGAACAAGGTGACTTACATCCTGTAAGGAAAAAAGATTTCTAGAAGGCTGAACCTTTAAGACCCCAAACCACAGAAGACTTGCTCAGAAGCCAGGAGGCTTGATTTCAGTTCTCAGGCTGAGCGCTGACACTCTGACTGCGTGCCCTTGGGTTAATGGGCTCTTTTCTGGGACACAAGGGTGACTGACTGGTCCCAGCCTTTCTAACAGTTCTTAAGTTTTAGAATTTTACAAATCCATTTGCCTTCATTCTTCCTGTCCAGTGGTGTCTCTATTTTCATAAGCAATCCAGACATCCAGCCAGGTATTGTAGCATAACAGACTTTCTACACTGTGCTCAAGGGTTTCTCACACAAACACACATCTATGTCTAACAGCTGTCTTAAGTACACAAGTCCAACGAACTTGATGAATTTCTCTTCTAGCCTTGATTGGTTCTGTGTCTCCAGGTCTCACGTTCCAGTGAGTTACATCATAGTTCACCCAGACAAAAACATGGGAGAAATTCTTCATATCTCTCAGTTTAACCACGTCCCATAACAATTGATTGCAATACATTCCTATTGATTCTGCTTTCAATTGCTTCTGGAATGACTTTGATTGCTCTATTTCTATGGCCAACATCCAGATGCAAGCCAAATCTGTTTCTAGTGTGACTGACATTGCCATTGAACAGGTCTTTTGTCCTCCAGGAATATTTTCCCCTCCATGGCTCCAAAAGGTTCCATCTTCCACACACATTCTGAACCATATCCCTAAATCCCTATATATCTATCAGTTTATCCTTTGGAATGGGAGAGTCAGAAACTCCTTTACAAGCTTCTAGAACCCTTTAAGTAAAGGAGCCACTGTTTTGCTGACCAGACTTGCCTCTTAGTTACTCTCTGTCCACACTCAGACATCACAGTACATAACGCTTGTAGGAAAATCTTATTCCCCCAGACTATGCCCTCTGCCTTCACAAGCACACATACTCATTTTGTATCTTAGCCTGGGTTTCTATATCTCTGAAATGTTTTTTTCCCCAATCTTCTATGTTTGAGCTGTGGCACAAACATTGCCAAGTCAGGCTAGTGCTATCTTGGTTTTGGCAGTACTGGACATTATACATAGAGCTTCCCTCCTGCTATCAAACACTCTACCAGTTGAGTCATGCCCATGTCCTTTGCCCATTTTTTTTCTTTCCAAAGAAAAAATATCACAGTTATGCTCAGGCTGGCCTCAGACTATGATTCTTGTACCTCTGTCTCCCATGTGTCTAGAACCACAAATGTCTACTACCATATTTGGCTTGTTTTTTTGAGATAGACTCTTGCTAATTGTTTTGCCCAGCTTGGCCTGAAACCACAATCCCTCTATCTCTGTTTCCTGTTATCTATGTGCTGATGCACACCTACCTCATTCTGTCTTAAAGTTATTGCTTCTCTTAATCCTTTCAAAAGTCTTACTTAGTGGGTACTAGTAATATCCCAAATTATATAAATTATAAAACAATATCATAGAAAATAAGCAAGTTGCCTGTGGAAATATGCCATACCTTTTTTCCTGGGAGTTGTATCAATGGAAAGTCTGAATTAATTTAGAACGTGTGTCTTTTACCAATCTTCTCTCCCATGTTTCCTTTGAATGATTGTGTGAATTTATGGACAGAATAATTTCTTCCACATAAGTCTCTCCCTGTAGCTCACTGAAGCTAAAATTAAATAGAAATCCAACCCCTTCATCTGTTTCTCACAATAACCTTCCAATGTCAGGAGATTTCTCAGCTATTAGATTCTCATGTATGTTTGGGAGAAAAAAAATTCCATTTAGGGAGTCCACAACTTTTTCTTTCATGATCTCTGATCAATATTTGCTTGCAACCCCTCCCCCCAAAAAAATCAATGGATGAAAATATTTTCAGCAGAAGCAATGCTGTATCTCCCTGACTGTGCACCAACCTGCTTTGGAAATTGTCTGCCTGGGACCAGCTCCTGTTATATGCGCATATTTGGTCCTCATTTGCTCTGAAGCCAGGCGCAAGCAGACAAAGCACATCTCTTTTGTGGCTGTGTCTGTGAATGATGATCATCTCATTTCTGCAGAGCCAAATGGGCCTCTTCATTTCAGTAGCTCTTTGAATTCCTCAATAGGATGTGAGAGTGACATTTTTTATTTTTCTAGATAATAAGGACAATTAGAATGAGGTAGCAATGAAACTGAGTCAAAAGTTAAATAGAAAGTACTTGAATTTAATTTCACTTCTAGGAAATCTGTTAGATTTTTCTTTTTCACTTACAAATTAAGAGCAGCCTATGTTGAAGAGCTTTGCATAGTTTTTAATTCATGGAGAGGAAGGAAAATATTTCAATGCCTGTGGAATAAGCGTCAGTATTAGGGGCTGCTGGGACCCTTAAAAATAAAATAAAACGCAGCCGGGTGCTGGTAGCTCATGCCTGTCATCTTAGCTACTCAGGAGGCTGAGATCTGAGGATTGTGGTTCAAAGACAACCCGGGCAGGAAAGTCCATGAGACTTTTATCTCCAACTAACCACCAGAAAACTGGAAGTGGCACTGTGGCTCAAAGTGGTAGAGTGCTAGCATGGAGCACAAGAGTTAAGGGACAATGCCCAGGCCTTGAGTTCAAGCCCCATAACTCTCTGTCTGTCTGTCTGCCTCTTTATCTGTCTGTCTTCTGTCTGTCTCTCTCTGTCACACACACACACACACACACACACACACACACACACACACACACACACACACACACACACGGCCGAGCTGGATAGGTAACAGTAGCCCATTCCTGTAATAGTAGCTATTTAGGAGGCTGAGAACAGGAGGATTGCAATTCAGGACAAGCTTGGGCATCAACGTTCACATGAATCCTTTTCTCCTTATTACCTGGGTTCACTAGGATGCATCAATCATTCTAAGGAATGTCAAGCACATGACCTGAGGCAGATATTGGAAGGATAACAGACCCAGGCCAGCCAGGGTAGAAAAGTTCATGATAATCCATCTCCATGGAGAAGCTGGATGTAGTGGTCTCCAACAAGGGCAGGAGGACTCAGGTATACAGATCCTGCCTCAGGATCTTGACTAGGCAAGAAGCAAGATTATCTTTTGAAGATAACCAGTAACACTAGAGGTATAACACAAGTAGAGGCATGAGCACCTTTTAGGATAGGATTTTTTTGATATATCATCATGATTATGATTGCATCATAAAGGTAATATACAGAGGGCTTATAGTTACATAGGTCATGTAATGAGTATGCTTCTTTTTGTGCAGTGTCACTGTTTCTGTTGTGCTCTCTCAGGTTTTCTCTAGGATTCTTGTTTTAAGGAGAGAAATTTTTGCACGTAGGGGAGGAAATGGCTTATTTGTGATCATGTCCTGGGTAAAACAAAAGAAACCTACAACTTTATCCCTAGACTCAGATTTCTGTAACCCAGTCAGCCCAGAATGTAATTAATTCTTGATCAGGTACACATGGCATGTCACAAATGCAGGTGGAGATGAAAGACACTTTCCTTGTCTTAAAAGAGCTAACAATCTAGTTGTTGTGTATACAGCAGTCAAAAAAAATCTGAGTTGGAAGGAAAGAGAGGATACAGGTTTACCTCTTGATAACATCTCGGAAACTCTGCTTGAACTTGAGCTTCCTTTCCTGGCATACCTGTCTAAGTAACCCAGGTACTTTCCCACAGCGGGGGATGGAATTAGCTGGGTAGCTCCAGGATAGAGAGATCTCAGTCAGCCCTGTGGCCTTGCTGAGTTTTTGTAGGGCACAGGAACCTGGGAATAAATGTCTTAAAGAAGTGAAAGGGATGTACCTTTTGCAAAAGAAAAATGCACCTGCTGAGCAATAACCAGCAGGGGCTTCTGGTCACAGGTCACCCAATTATCTCTCATTTGCATAGAAGTCAATCCCAGAAAGTGGCGTGGTGGGGGAAAGCTCACCTATTCTGGCAAATTCACCACGCTCTGTATTGTCTCCGACAGCTTGAAAGGTTGGCAGTGGGCTGCCTACCCCTCTGTGCCTGCTGGGATTGTCTATGAATGCACACCGTTCCTATTTTGGGATGTAGGCCACCATGCAGAAGGAGGCCAAGTGTCTGCGTCTGTAGCTGATGTCACTAGAATCATAAACTGCCACTCAGCTTACTTGTTGACTATCTGCTGCAGCTCTTCCATGTGGCTCTCGCCTGGGCATGCAACCAGCATTTTCCTGAGGTTCTTAGGTATGAGGCTAGGTGAACATCCCCCCCTCTGCACAAGAGCAAACTAAAGGAAAAACCCAGTCAGTGCTGTGGTCCTTTCAGCATGCTTTATTTAACTGGTAATGGACAAAGAACACAGGTTGCTATCTACAATAACAATGATAGCTGCTATTTGTTAAGCATGATCATGTACCATGCACTGTGCTACATGCTTTACAGTTAACTTGTTTGGTATTACCAAAACTTTGGTTGACATAGGCACTGTTCATGATTAATTTTTGCCTCTGAAGCTAGTATTCTACTACTTTAGCCACAACTCCACTTCAAGCTTTGTTTATTCCCCCTTCTCCCCCTCCCCCAATGGGGCCTGGGCACTGTCCCTGAGCTTCTTTTGCTCAAGGTAATGCTCTACCACTTGAGCCACAGCACTACTTCTGGCTTTGAGTAGTTTATTGGGGATAAGAGTCTCATAGACTTTCTTGCCCAGGCTGGCTTTGACCTAAGATCCTTAGGTCTCAGCCTCCTGAGTAGCTAGGATTACAGGTGTGAGACATTGGCGCCTGGCTCACTTCAAGCATTTTTGCTGGCTAATTGAAATAAGAGTCTCATGGACTTTCCTGTTCTGATTACCTTCAAACCACAGTTGTCAGATGCCAGCCTCTTGAGTAGCTAGTATTATAAGCGTGAGCCACCAGCACAGGGCTTCATGATTCCTTTAAAGATGAGAACATCAGCGCTCAGAGAGGTTGTAGAACTTGGTGAGAGCCAGGATATGTAGATATATTCCTTGGCAGGTTAGTGCAGTGTCTGCTGGTCAAATTTTGTTCTAATTCTCCTGGTCTTTGACATGCAGTACTCAAGAAGTTGGGCAAGAGGAAGGTGGAGGACAGTTCTATTATAGTTTTTATCTCCAGAATTCTTTTATTCACTCATAATTTATTTTTATGATTTTTAGTTTTACAAAAGGTTTCCATTCAATATACTGGTTCCTGAGTATGACGTATCTTGATCAATGTCACCCTTCCTTTGTTCTTTCTCCCCCTAACATCTCCCATCCTCTCAAATTTCCTGGTTCCATTTTTACATATGGACATTGAATATTATGACTGTCCATTAAAGTTACTTTTTGTTCTTTTTGGCATGTCCACGTCGAAATCTCCATTTGAGTTTTAAAGATTGCCAGTTAGTTTGAGCTAGGGCAACTGAGCTCCACTAGCTGTGTACATGGTGCCAAAGTTGTAATGATGGACAAAAGCATGGAGAGCACAGGTTTCTCTCCATCATCCATCTCTCTGCACCATTCTTGTTTTGGGTCTTGAATTAGATACTAAGGATGTAGCATACCAAATGCACGTGTTTCAATTAGACAATGAAGTTAAGCTTGTACCTTTAAAGAACTCCCTTTTGGTGACACAGCCAGGCTAGAAAGGCTTAACTGTAGAAGTGACCTGTGAGTTTTAACTTGAACATGGGTAGGGGCTTACCAGGAAGAGTGATCAGGAAAGGTTGGTCAGTCCAAAGGACCAGGATAGAAGTTGTTGAGTTCTTATTTCTCATGACTGGATGGAGCCTTCCATGAGACACTTGCATATCTGTAAACAGACAAGAAGTTGATATGGATGACAATAGTTTAGAAATAAAATATGTGAAAAAAGAGTCATGTAGAGAAGTCTCTATTTCTTGTCTTTCAATGTTCTGTAGCCAACCATTGTTTATTTGTTTGTTTGTTTGATTTTTGGAGATTTTCCAGCAGGTGTCCAGACATTTAGAAATATACACACTTGAATCAATGAATACTCTCTCATTTTCCTAAATGCACATAGATGGCATGCAGTTTTGAGCACCTTCTTGCTGTTCTACACACTGACTTCAAGAGACAGGAAAGAAATCAGGTTTTCCCTACCTGTGGTACAGCTTAGATATTGGTTATCCATAGACCAAGCAAGTTTTCTCTCTCTGCCCCTTACTAACGAGATCATCCAGATGTGGTTGCAATTGGAAGCAGTTTCCTCCCAGCCTCACTTTCCCTGAGATCTTCACAGAAACATCAGATCTACCCTGAGGATAGAGACGGAAGAGGGAGCCTTGTTTGGGGCCATTTGATCTTTGGGAAAGGTTTTGACCCCGTCTCCTCAGTTGTTCAGCCACAGCAAGTGTTTCAGGCAGGATAGCATTCTGCTTACACTTGTCTTGTGGGCCCACTGGTCCAGAGTAGTAACTGACAGTCCAGTTGAAATCTAATCACTTGTTTCCGACAACCAGCCATTTAGACAGCATTATGTCTTCTGTTCTGCTTGTCACAGTCAACAAGGCATCTCAAAGGCTGGTGTAGGTTTCCCTGCCTTTGAAGATCAAAGCACCTGAGTCTTGCTCAAATGATCTGTACACTTCCTCTGTTTCCTACCTGGCAAGGGATAGTTTGTACTTAGAGCAAGAGGGCCTTTGAATACTGCCACAGGCAGGAAGTAACTTAGTAAGACCCTGTGACTGGATTGGCAGCCATGTGTATTGGGCCTAAGAGGATTGTTTTCAAATATTTATTCATTCATTCTCTCAGGAGACAATTCCTGAAAGCCTTCACAACATTCTTTCATCTTTCATGTTCCTTGCTGAGACACCCTCTCTCCCCCCCTGCCTCCCCCCACCACATAGACATGCGTGCTCTGTGTGTGCATGACAGACAGATGAAGGAAACAATGGCATCTGAGAAGGATGTGATGGAGTTTCTGAGGAATGCCATTCCTTCCTTCCTTTCTTCATGCATGCATGCATTCATTTAGACTGCTTTCTGTTGTACTTAAGCCATGGAGCCTTGTCAGTATGACCGTTGCCTTCCCTATGCTTGTGAAACTCACTAGTTGATAAGAATATTCTCTGGTACCTTCTAAATCTAGCCATTTTATCTGTCCCCAGAGTGTTTTAGGAATATTTAGGCCATTTCCCCATTGCACTTCCTGGTTCTTTTAAGTCACAGAATCACCATTTCTTCTGAATGCTACAAACCCAATTTCTCCTACAGCCTTCAGAGAGCTCAGAGCTTGAAGCAATGCAAGATGAGAGAGCAGAGGAAGAAAGGTATCTATAATACTAAAATCTGCCACCAATTTATTGTGATGACCAAGGATACAGAAGGTTACAACCACACACCTGGCAGAGTCCTCCATTTGGAACCTTTAGAGAAATCGTGGAGGGGCCAGCAAGTTCATCTTTTTGAGAAGCTTTGAATCTTAGTATCTGAGCACCATTCCAAATGCTGCTCGGTTGCCTTAGCAACAGTTCTTATACTTTTTATTTAAAATAAAAAGATGTTTTTGGGAAAAAATATGTGGTCACATAACTTACAAGTGCTAGTGAGTAGGTACTTCTCTAAATAAATATCTACTGGGTTTCTTGAAGTAGCCGATTTCTGTCTATTACACAGACTATTTCAGACTTCCTAATATTCCTAGCAATATTTCAGAATTTGCAATTAAATAATGAACCAATGGTTTGATGTGGCAGTTTATGCCTTAAATACTAACTTCTTCGGAGGGAAAGATGGGGGAAGATTTTATTTCAAGACCATCCAGCACCAAAAGTTAGAGAAACTCAGTCTCAATCAACAAACCACTTATGGTGCTCACCTATGACTTGCTAGAAAGTTCACAGCCCAAAGCAGGCCCCAGGCAAGTGAGACATTACCTAAAATATAAGCCTAGAAGCAAAACAGGCTGGAGGCAAGGCTCTTATCGTAGAGTCTAACAAGTACAAAGCCCTTAGTTCAAATCCCAGTACCACCAACCAACTAATCGGGAAAGCAAATCAAAAGAACCCAGGAAGCTTGTCATGCCTTGCCTACTCCCAATTGTGTACATCATTAGGATGCCATGGAAGAGAAAAGGCGCTGTGGTTTGTCTCATCTTGCTTTCATCAGGGCTTTGAGCTACAGTACATCCACCTTCTGTGCAAGCTCTCGTACAGTGGCTAGAAGATGCCTGTACCATCAAGGGCCTGCCAGTCTAGCTGGAGTACTCCATCACATGGGAGTGTGCCCAGATCTCTGTTCTCTTCCCCAGTACTTCTCCCCTCACCCAAAGCATGATTTTACTCATCAAAATTGCTCCAGGTCATCCATATATAGTGTTTGTAGTAAATATATAGTACTTCTTGCCTGCAATTCTAGCTACTCAGGAGGCTGAGATCTAAGGATTACTTACTATTTGAAGCCAGCCCAAGCAAGAAAGTCCAAGAGACTCTTGTCTCCAATTAAGAGCCATAAAAGCCAGAAGTGGAGTTGTGGTTCAAATGACAGAGCTCTATCTAGACCTTGAGCAAAATAGCTCAGGCACAGCACCCCGGCCCTGTGTTCAAGTCCTAGGAGGAGCGTGCACTGGGCACATGCGCGCATGCACACACACACACACACACACACACACACACACACACACACACACACACACGCAATTGCACCAGGTTGCTTCAGTATATATAACCCAAGCTTCCGAAGGTCCACTGTCCACCTATTTAAAGTCCTTCCACATCTTCTCATTCAGCCTAGTCCATCGCAGCACTCATGACAATGTGTGAGCATTTGTCTGTTTTATTTCATGGTTGACTTTTGCATGGCCCATTTCTGTCATGAGAGTATATTCCATGAGGTTCAGAGGATGGACTGTCCTATGTTCCTCTAGGACCTGAGAATCAAGAGCCCTGCCATTCATGCTGGTAGTAAATACGTTGTGACCAAATAACAATGCAAATGCATAGTTAATGTTTCCTTTATGAATCCACGGAGATAGAATGGTTGGGGTAGCCTTAGACACAACTTCAAGTAGAGGGATGGAGTCTGGGATTCTCCACATCCTGAGATAAATCTTTACCTTTGTGTGTCTGTCTGTCTGTTTCTCTCTGGGTGATTCTTGGGCCATCATCACTCAAATTTTAGTAGCAACAGTTCTGGGAACTTTCCACTGTCTGGAAACCAGCAGCTCCATCATGGTTTTCCTGTGTGGCTATCTGTGTATTAACATGGCCTTTGGGGCCTGCTTCGACATGCCTGACCCATCTCCCAGCAGGAAAGACTGTGCATCTGTAATACTCTGGAAAATTAGGGCTGACATGTAGCTTGGTCCTCAAAGTGGTTTCACTCAAGCAAACACAGAGAATAATAGTTGTGCACTTAAATGCTTGAGTAGGTATCACGCGGAAGAATATTCTTATAATCCTTGTTTATAAAGCCTGTTAGTATGAATTTTTGAAATAGCACTTATTCCACTTTATTCTTGACAAATGGCATTTGTAGCCATTGAGATGTTTTATTTCAATTATGTGCTGGCATCGTAAGGAGAAGCTTTCTGACAATAGGGAGGCACAAGCCATTTCAATTCTGCTTCTATCACCATTCCCCCTGCTAAACTCAACTGGACAGTTCATTAAGATGAAAAATTAACAGCGTGTGCTTTGGGGAGAACGATCATGGAACATGACAGCTTGTGCAGGCCTCTGCATTCAGAGAAGCAGACAGATGACAAACATATTTGTCTTCAGAAGAAGTGGCGCTGAGCCATTCGCTCTGTACCCATGGGTACATGTGCTCATCAACTAGTGTGTTCAGCCCTGAGCTGAGGTGCTGGGGCAGGGTGCAGGGGAAAATACAGGAAAACATGACTGCCATCCTCTAAGAACATACCATCTACCTATGTGAGAAGGTTGGAGAGAAATCAGTTGTCAATTGAGAGTACCTGAGTGACTCATACCAAAGCCTGATATTTTGGGCCTCGCTGTATGTTTAACCGTAATTCAGTGTGGAAATTAAGAGAAGATTTTTTGAGGGGCCTTGAAAAATAGCAAGATGTTGATTAGTAAAATATGTTCTAAAAATAATAACTGGTAAATGGCTTCTGATATCCTTGGGGAAGATGATAATGAAAATATTGGAGAATTAGTAGGGATTCATGCATCATTTTTGTAGTTCAAATTGTTTTTATTTCCACATGTTAAGTGGTCTCTATATAAATGGAATGAAGTTTCATTGTGATATCCCCGCCAGTCCATCTAATGTACTCTGATCCTATTCACAACCTGTTACTTTTGCTTATTCTACTTACTTCCCAACATGGCATTTTGAACATAAGTTGGTGTCAGTATATCCCTTTCACATGGTATGTACTATTTTTTTAAACACCATACTTTTTAAAGGAATAGCCTTTTGATGTGTGAATTGTAACTTAATTAATCTGCAGTCATATTAAAGTACTCTCCAAATTGTCCACAGCAACATGATAGTGTGTTTTATGATATGTCCAGAGAATCAGGCTTAGTTGAAATAGAAGGGACAAAGCAAGACTAGTTTAATCCAAGACTTCTCCCACTGTGGTTAAGGATGGAGTGGATTATCTATTTTACAGAAGATGGAACTGAGGTTCCAATCAGTTTGTGCCTAATTCCAGAGACCACAGAATGGGTAAATATTGGGTTTGGGACATCGGCCCCTATCCATTCTGTTTCCTAACTCTGCTTCCCACTTGATCTAGCTGGGTTCTGGAAAAGACAGAGACTGAGTGGCAACAGCAGTGACAGAGTGCTTTCAAGTTTACCAAGTGCCCATACCTGTCCTCTGACCTGTGAGACAAGAGTATGGGCGGCTGCCCAGGTAGAGTGTATCTTGGAATACACAGGGTTGTAGAGAAAGGAGACCCTATCTCATTTTTCAATCTGCATAAAGAAAAGTGTATTTTGTTTTCCATGCACTCAGAGTTTCCTGTGTGCCATCTCCTTCCACTTGTATCTTTCTTTAAACTTTTCCATGCATTCTAGTTCTCCACTGCCAGAGAAATGTTTAAATGAAACCCTAGAGACGTGGGACCCACCGATATTTAGAAACAAAGCTTAGAAATGGATGCCCTGTCTGTTAACTAATAGGGGAATGTTTCTTATTTTCTCCTTTGTAGGGGAAGCTACACATTTCTATTATAAAGCCTATGTCTTGATTAAAGCCATTTAAAAAATCCTTATCTCCCCTGAGATTTGTGAGAAGGCTTTTGATGTCATTCTCAGCTTACCAGTGTAAATCATGGTTTACTTTCTCATCCTGCTGGACAGGATGGGAAATCTGACTCAGGATTTGTAAATACTGCTGTATTTCATTTACTTTCATGGGGACATTTTTTTCCCCCAGCAGACAGTGGAATAGAAGAGTCCCTGGAAACAGCAAAGGAGTCAGGATGCATTAACCTAAGCAGTGAGATCCAAACAAAAGCTCTGTTTGCAATCGCACCAGAGCTCAGGAGCACCACAGGCTCCGCCGTCAGGCTATGTTCAGTAAGCACAAATAAAATTAGATCTTCTGGAGTGAAAAAGGAATTGGGACTCAGCGAATGAAAGTCTCAAGGAAAGGGACTCCTTTTTTCCCATTTGTTTGCAGGTCTATTAGCTTTAAAGGAATTGAACATCAATAAACATGATTATCGTTATTACTATGAAACAATCGATGCTTCCTGAAATATATCCTGATGATGATGTTGGACTTTTGGCTTTCTTTTCCTCAGAAAAGTTGTTGGACATGTGGCCTGATTCAGGACTGGCAATGCCTGGGTTCAAGACTTTATCTATCATTCGCCATGCAAATGACTGTTGTGTTGTGTTGTTCGTTTGTTTCCCTGTTCATTTGTCTAATGTGATTCACAGAGGGGAGAATTTTATAATCGTCCAGTAATCAAAGTTTATACCAAAAGAAGCTTCACCTCTGATGTACGCAGAACAACCTTGTTCACATGGAAAAGATCCAGGAGCAGAAGCCAGAGTGATGATAATCATAGCAATCTATACAATTTCTTTCTTTCTTTTTTTTTTTTGACAGTGGTGGGGCTTGAACTGTGAGCCTGGGCACTGTCCGTCTGCTCTTCAGCACGACGCTAGTGCTCTACCACTTGAGCCACAGCACCACTTCCAGTTTTCCGAGTGGTTTATTGGAGATAAAAGGCTCACAGACTTTCATGCCCAGACTGTCTTTGAACCGTGATCCTCAGATCTCAGCCTCCTGAGTAGCTAGGATTACAGGCGTGATACACAATTTCATATACCCAGGTGTTTCTAAGTTTCAGACTGTGTAGATGGGAGTCACAGTGAATGATAGGATGCAGGTCACAGCTGAGTGACACATCTTAGCTCTGGAAGAGGACAATGGATCAGCTCATGCATGGAACTGTGGCTGTCCCATGCAGTGTTTGCCATATACTCATATGCTCCTCTCTGCAGAAGGGCCATGGGTATGGAATGTCCTAGAGAACTCAGAAGCAGTGCAGCATGACAGAGGGCAGCAGTGGGTTGTAGAAAGAGCAAGTTGATTCCTATCAGAATGTCATGTTGGCTTCTGACTGTGTGACTTTGAACAGAACGCTTGCTCTCTGGGGTGCCTGCATTTCTCTCTTGTGTAAAAAGCAAGAGGAACATAAAGACAGCTTTCTCTACTTGCAAGGCTGACAGAAGACTTACATTAGTTTACATGGAGACATTGGATTTATTTTCTTCCTTCCCCAAAGCAATACTGCACAGATCCACCTGAGCCAGAGCAGCGCTTCCACTCTGCGTTCATCATGTCAGTTTCTTTGTAGGTCAGCTTCGTGACTTCAGCCAGGAGAGTTCACCCTATAAAGCTTCAGTGTTCTCATCTTTCAAATGGATATGGAGGTATTGAGTCGGAGCTATCATAAAAGACCACAGGCTTAGTTCTTAGTGCACTCTAAGAACTTTATTATCTTAGAGTTGGATATCAGAAGTGCACAGTGGGTCCTCAGGAAGAAAGTAATATTGTTGGCAGGGTTGTGACCTTCTAGAGAGACAAGGAGAGAATTCATTTGCTTACCTTTTTTGTCTCATGGCCTTTTCTATCATCATCCCAATCTCACTTTTTTCTCTGTCTCCCTCTCTTAAGGACACTGGTCTTCTGAGGTCATCAGGATAATCTCATCCCCTCCAGACCCTTAATTTAACTCCATGGGGAAATTTCTTTTTGCCATTATAAGGTAACACATTCAGAGATTCTGAGACCTCACTTGTAGACAGCTCTTGAAGAGTTATTATTTCCACAGTAAGAAGACAAATAGTAACCAGCTCCTGGGATTGTTGCAGAGATCCAATGAATTATCGCACGTAAAACAGCTGGAGGAGTTCACCAGCACATAGTAATAACTTGGTAAACGTCCATTCTTACCTTGAGGAGAAAGTCAGATGACTAGAGCTGTGGACTTTAGTTGTGTCTGTTCCACAGGGGCTGGAGGCTTCTATTCACTTTGCTTCTGGATGGAAGCTGGTTTACAGAGAGAAAGAATCTTGTCTGAACAAAGTTTCCTTAGAAGGGTTGATTTAGTGTCACTGCTTTCTTATTTGTAAACTGAAAGAAGTGTGTTGGGGCACTTGCTTCCGGGGATTTTACTTCCATAGAGAAAATATCTATGATCTCTGATAATTGATGGATGTGTGAGTTGGTGTTTATGGTATATTGACCAGCTTCTCATTCCAAAATAATGGCAGAAACAATCATCACCGACTCTGCAGCTATATCCTTGCTTGTCAGTAATAGGGGTTCCGAATTGTGAGTGTTTCTATTCCCAGGCCAGGCTAGAGAAGGCCATCCATTTAAAGGATATTGGGCATTTTCTGTGTTGAGCAGGTCAGTAGACAGTTGAGGATAGGAAGACAGATTTCCAAACTAAAGGCCAAAGCAGAATTCTCCTATTAGAAGTTAGGTTGTTCACAGATCAAGATATGAATAAGAAAATATGGGAAGGGAATAAGTTTGCTCATATATCAAAACCTCATGGGATTCCCTCTGCATATTATTTCCCTCGCTTTGTGAGAGGAGGACATAAAAGAAGGTTGATTAATCTGCCCATGAGCAAGTAACACAGCTGGTAAGTAACCCCAGCAGGTGGAAATTGAATGCAAACTTCAACTCCAAGATGCAGCTTTTATTTCACCATGCAGTATGCTTTGATTCAAGCTCTCTGGCTTTGTCCTGTGACCTTAGCGTATAGCATTCTCTCTCTCTCTCTCTCTCTCTCTCTCTCTCTCTCTCTCTCTCTCTCTCTCTCTCTCTCTCTCTCTCTCTCTCTCTCTCTCTCCCCAATCATCTGGTCATAGCAAGTTTTATGTCAGCATTTTCTTTTTCAGCCAAAGGTTTTCCATAAGTATCTCCCTCTGGTTTGCCATCTTCTTTCTGCCCTTTATCTTCCCATCTCAGTTTTCTTAGTTTCCAAGCTGTTTCAGGCAGAGTCAGGTAATGGATGGTACCAAACAGATGGAGACTTAAGCAACTGAATGAGACTGAACTCAGCTTGTTAAGTTCAAAGTTAATTTCCCATTGACAGTGGACACCAAGGATCTGGGACACTGCCTTGGCTACAGTATTTCTGGAGGTTCTCCAGGAGCGGTGGTGGTAGGGGTGTCTGTGTTTTGAATTGTGTAAGGAATGGCATGAGGTATCAGTGTGGAGACTATATCAAGTTCCTAGAGATGCAGAATGAAAGAGGGTGCTGTGTTGAGCAGTGATTTAAGACCCTATGGAGGTGGTCTGCATTTCTTCTGGGACTCAGAAGTTGCCTCCATCAGAACATTGGAATACATGAGTTCTGGAGTTTTTGCACAATCAATCTCTCTAAGAACTACAATTCTCAAGGATTGTATATGGCCAGTGCCATATCAAATGCAGTATCTACAAGATGCTGAGCAGTTCTAAAGTCATGCCTTTGGATCAAGCCAATAGTCATTTTTTTTTCTGATGGTCACAATGCAAGAAGCTATGGGGAAAGTCAAGTGATTCTGGAGCAGAGGAAAAAAGACAAAGTGGTTATTAAGTAGGTTGCATGAAGCCAGGTGCCAGTGGCCCACACCTATCATCCTAGCTATTCAGGAGGCTGAGATCTGAGGATTGCTGTTTGAAGTCAGCCCAGGCAGACAAGTCTTCATGAGACTCTTATCTCCAAATAACCACTCAAAAACCAGAAGTGGCATTGTGGCTCAAATGATAAAGTGCTAACGCTGAGCACAAAGAGGCTCAGGGACAGAGCCCCCAGACCCTAAATTCGAGCCCTGCAACTCACCAAAAGCAAAAACACACACAAAAAGAATTGCATGAGTTTGAGTTGTTAAACATGAAACTTCGAAGTGAGATTGGAGTGTCCTGGTCGTAGCGATTGTGTGATCTTGACTAAATTCTTTCACCTTTTAGAACTGCAGTCTTTTCATCTGTGATATGAGAGTAATATCAATCAACCTCACAAGCTTTGTGCACATGAATGAAAGCAGCATATTGAGTGCTCAGCCTAATATTAAGCATGGACAAGTACGTGATAATTATAAACATCCAGCATTCGCTGTATCCTCCTGGACAAGAAGCGTGGAGCAAATAGAGAAGCAGACCTGGAACTGGTTTGAGAGCCATTGACTTTAATGTAGAAATCCTCTTTTCAAGGAAAGTGTTTGCATCTCCGGGGACAGGAATTCCAGCTGCAGCTGGACTTTCAAGTTATGGCCTTTGCTTTCACTAGACGCTCTGAAAAGTAAAGAAAATGTCACACCTCCATCAGCGCAATGAGGGTAATGCTAGCCCTCATTCTTGTTGGCTGACTGCTTTATATAAACTAGCTAATGTGCATAAAAGCACTTTGTAAATCACGAAGTGCTATGCATGATGAATTATTATTTCGATTGCTCTTCTGTAGGCATTCCATAAACAATACAGAGAATTAAGAGCAGACACCACTGATCGTCCAGAAGCATGTATGCCTTTTAGGTGTATAGCTTTAAAGTATTAGTGGTCAAGATGGGTAACATTGTCCTCTGATGTTAATCTAGTAGCTGCCATGAAGAGACTGTTTCTAGAAAGGAAGGGGCTGTGGATGATGTGGTTCATCATGGCTAATTACAGCATTAAGAGGTTCTGAAGAATGGAGAAGGTGATGGTCACAAAGTCCAGGGTGTGTGACATGGGACAGGGGACTAGGAAGCCCCCTATTGAAGCTGCATGACTGCCCTGCTACACTGGTCTTCTCTCTTTCTCCTTAGGCCTCCCAGACAAGCGTCAATCAGGCTTAGGGCCTTCAATATCAGAAGGGTTTACTGGGGATCTAAAGGACACTGTCACCCAAATGCTGCAGCTTCACACCTAGCACTTCACCAACTCTGCTGGCCTTTACATTTCCAGGGTCATTTTCAACTGATTCTAGTGCTTTCTCCTGATGAACTCAGGCAGGTGATAGGAGTAGGAAACAGGATACAACCTATAACAGCTATGATGATTCGCCTGAATTTATGGCTATGTCTTTCATGTGAAGATGGGCATACCCAAACTCCAAAGACCCTCCACACACAGCCAGCTTTCTCTGGTCACTTCAGAAATGGCCATATGCATGACGCTGAGATGAAACCAGAGACATGCAACCTTGACCCTACTTGTCATGAAATGGTAGGGGCCAAGACTTGAGTACGCAGGATAATAACAGGTAGTATTGACTGAGCGTTTATGACATGGTACACTCAATGATTACCATGTTCTAAGATTTACCTCCTTCCATCCTCACATTAACCATAGGAGAAATGCTCTAATCCTATCACTCAAATTTTTCAAATGAGGCTGTGTGATGAGGAAGAGGGAGTCTATGAGCCCACGTCTCCCCACTGAAGAAGTACTTGTGGGCCTGCTGGGAGCCAGTGCCTGGGGGTGTAAAATAACAGAGAGGTAACTAGCATCATAGCAATGGGTTACTCTCTCCAGTCTAGCGCAGTCTGTAGTTCCCTTTTTCCTATCTATATTTGTGTCCTAGGGTTGCCATAGTAATGTAATACCATGCATACACATGGCTGACATGTCAGGAATTTGTTGTCTGTCGGTCTCATTAAGGTGTTGTACGTAGTTGGTGTCTTCTGATTCCGGTGAAGAAATATCTGTTTTGTGCCTTTCTCCTTCCTTCTGTCATCCAGGTACTTTTCCTTGAGTTTGTAATGGATCTTTACCTTGTGTCAAAATTTCTTCTTTTCTAAGGCCATCAGTCATATGACCTTAAAGCCTAGCCTAATGACTTGTTCTTGACTAGCTGCAAAGGCCTACATCCAATATGGAAACAGATAGTAGGAGTTAGGAGTTCTATAGCTTTAGGGGAAGTACAATTCATCTGTAGTGCTGTCCATGCTCATTTAGTGGATGATCCCTCTGTCTCTGAATGTATACACATGTACATATTCCTTCTACATACTCCTTCAACAACTATTTATTGAATGATTTAAGTGATTGGTATCCAACTGTCCACAGGAGACAAAGCATCTCTCTTTACCATCTTCATGGAGCTGAGGAGACACTCCTAGAGAATTTCAGGCTGTGCACAGAATTAGAGCTAGACTTTCATCAGTCATTCCAGATGGTCCATCTAAGGGGAAACGTGAATGTCGCCTCATTGTTCTGAGTAAATCTAAAGAGAGAACCATCAGAAGACAAATATTAATATTTGATTGGCTTTATTTTCATGCTCAGAGTTGCAACTCATCCAGGTCTTGGCAAGAGTGGTTGGATTTCTCAATGACCGTATGTATTTTGTTTTGCTTTTCTTCCTTTTTGTTTTTTCCCCTCTAGATGACTTGTTGGGTTGTGTCACAGACCTCTCAGACCAGGCCCTACAAGTAGGCTTTTTTTTTTTTTAATTTTTTAACCAAGGGCTAATTCTTATTAGATAGAAGAACTATTAGCTCATGCTCTGCTTAATTAAGCTTCACTTAATGGGCAAACGTTTCCTTTCGCAGCCTTTCTGTCATTTCATCAGTTATTTAAGGCAGTTCATTTCACAGCAGGGGCAAAAAGGGAGAGAAAAGAAGAACAAAAAAAAAAAAACCTTCTCATTTGCTCAAACTCAATTGGTCTGAGGAAAAGCGTGGCTGTCTAGAAGTTGCCTAATTGCTGCCATGATCCTGAGCGCAGTTGCTTATTTAGTCCCAACCTTCTTATTGAAACGCTAATCAGGACTAGGTCTTACCTCTTGATGAATGATTTTGTAAAAACTTGATATTTCTCATTTTAGCTAGGAATGCCTTCGTACAAGTATAATGTCGCCGAGACTGAATGGGAAGATAACTAATGCCCTTAATTTTGTAAAGAGGTGTGTGATTTGGCACATACAGTACAGATCAGGGGGAATCAGAAAGGAATTAATTTCCCCCTTTGCATAAACACCTCCTCTTGTCATATCACGAGCTGCTTTTCTTTCTTCAGCTGTTTTTTTCTTTTTTTTTTCTGGAGTTTCAGAGAGCACTTGGCGCATGAATGTGGGTTTATTTCCTGTACTCAGGGTCAAATTTAGGTGATGCATTTTATCTAATGTCAGAACTTTGGGGGAACTTAAAAGTTTTCTGAATCTTGTCAAGCTACGAATAATGTTCCCTACCTCACAGGATGACAAGGATTAAATGCCATTCACACTTCTTGCTCAAGGTCTAACATTGTTGGTGGACAATGCAATGTTATGGCCCTTCCTCTCTGCTCCTTGTCCCATCCTCCATCAACCCTTGTGAGTGGGACCTAGGTGTTTGATTGTCCCCAAAGCAGTCCTAAATCTGAGCCATCTGTACTCTGATGCTTCGAAGGGTGTAGCACACTCCAGTGGAAGCTGGCTAACCAAACAGACAGCTATTTATTTTGACTGGCTGATTCCAAAATGAAGGGCATTTGATTTTTTTGCAAGGCTCCCTCACTTGTGTCTGGATTTCCATCATTGTAGGTCACAGCATAGTATGAAACTAAGCATTTTCTTTACTTATATATTAGCCAAAAAATAAAAGTGTCATTGTTATATATTTTTTTATCCTTTATCCCTCCCTTGAGTAGTCAACCCCCTGTGTTTTTATAGCCCCGGATTCCTGAGTTCACTGGACACATTATATAATCTCATTTCCTAGGTACCTGCTTATGCTGAATTGTCTGTATGAGTTGCTAGCGTCTACCTTGGACATCTGGTTCATTTGTATAATTGAAGATTAATTTTGATTTGCTGCTTTATATTAAGTCTTCCTTGATAAACTACCTCTTTTTTTCTTGTAATTTTGTTTCTTTAAGTAATTATACAAAGGAGTTACAATTCAACATGTCGGATTATGAGTACAATGCATCTTCATCAACCAATCTCGGTTCTATTTTTCACATATTATACACTGATTATTATGACTGCATCCTCTTGCTTTTTTTCCCTTTATTTGTCTATCCCCTCTTAGTATACCTAGTTTGGATGAGTTTCTTCTGAGACATCTTCTGTGAGCCATAATTGTACTGTGCACATTGTGTTTAGACTATTGCTTTGGGCCGCTTCTCAGGCTGCAAAGATTCTCATGTCCTAATGACATTGTCTTGTGACATTGTCCTGTTATGGTTTCTGTTTAACATAAAACCAGGATCCCAGTCTTGACTGAGGTCCTATTGGCTAAACGTATTTCTATTACTTTTGGTATGTGTGAGCAAACATGTAAGGAAAGATCTTGAAAGCTGCCCATTAATCCTGTATTGTACATGCTTCTCATACCAATGATCTTGACTCTGGGATTTGAGGGTAATTATTTTCTGAAAACCAGTACCAACTCAGAGGATGAAAGAGAACATTAGCTATAATTCCTCAATCAATTAGCACTATAGGTAATCCTTTCATCCTTAGGCCTTTTACACAGTAGGTCACCTGTCAGTGTGGAAAGGCCTGTTCTATCTTCTCTAGGGAAATTGGAGATCTTAACCTGGATTTCTCTGACCTCGGTTACATGATTTGAAAAGTTCCCGAACTGTCAACATTTCTTTGAATCTGATCTCCTCTGCTCAGGGAATGTACTACTGTGGGGACCTACCAAGAGTATTCGCAGTTCATAGAGATTAGAGCTGGAAAGAAAGTGATTCTGAAATTTACAATAAGAACAACTTAATGCTTGAAGTTTGACTTACCTAAACCAGGTGTGTTGAAATATCCAAGAATCTAAGCACTAAAAAAGCTGTGGCCAGGAAGATTATGGTGAGCTCAAAGCCAGCTTGAGGTTACATTTATTATTTGACAAATTGGCTTGCAGAGAAAATTTAGAGCTCCAGTTAGCCTTGCATTTATTATAGGCAACAAATAATTATTTGTGTATAAGGCTTCAAAGTTGTATGCGACATACTTGAGGAAGAGACAAGTAACTATATCTACTTTTGTGAAATTCAAATGAAATCAGAGATCAGAGTTCTATATAAATACGTGTTAGAAGCTTTCCCTTCATTAGAGACAAAACCCCTCATTATGCCATGGGAATGCCAGAGATTGAGCCATTATCCAGGGTTTTCAATTCCCCAACCACTATTTAATTTTCTTTCTTTCTTTTTTTTTGCTAAATACTTGTAATTAAATAGTTTTTCTGTCTTGACAGGACATATTTTTTGCAAATGTGTGATTATTGCTAGAAATCTCATTCATCTTAGCAAAGCAAAAGTTGGCTTAATATGGACTTCAACTCCAAACAAATTAGCCATGTGAAGACAGTTATAGCATGAGTATGTGATAGAGGTTTTTGAATTAGAGACACCATACATCTGGTTGGAGAGGTCAGGATCCTAATGATGCCAGATCTCTAAAAGTACTGGAGGGTTTTGTTGTGTAGGATACTGGAAAAGTAACACACCAATGGAGGATAACCAAAGCTACATGAAGGATAAAGACAAGCTATTTATTCTAAGGCTATTCATTTAGCTGGTGTAACACAACATCCAAGATGTCTCTATATCAACCTTCCATTCTCCATGCTTACGAAGGAGCTGATTCAAAACTTTTTAGCCAGTTATAAATGATACTCTTCTATCGTCTGTTCTGCAATCTGCATTTCTTCTCATCCTGCTTTCCTTGTTTCTTTTGAAAACAATTTACATTTTTTAAATCAATGTGGTTGGTTATTATTATTCTCAGGAAAAACAATACCATCTTTCTTCCTCTGTCTACTCAGAGTTCAATATTATCGCCAAGTTTTGGATTTGTAATTATTTGAAGGAGCTGCCACTTTTAAACATGTTCAACAAAATATCTATGATGTGTGTGTGTGTGTGTGTGTGTGTGTGTGTGTGTGTGTGTGTGTGTGTGTGTAGCTACAACATCTATAAAGCTTTAACACTTAAGATCCCAATGTCCTAGATCTGGGTTGTTCCAAAGAGTATACATCTTGAACTATGCATAGCCACAATGGAGAAACAGTGAGAGGCAGGAAGCAGCATCACTTACTGTGTCTTTCCTGCACCCACATAGAAGTAGGACTCTGAGCAGTAGGCAAAGATGCAAGAGTCAGGGGCCAACCGCAGGAAGAATGAAACTGCTACATCTTGAACAGAGTCTCCGAGCTCTAAGCACTCAAACTGAGCGTCTCAGCAGAATGGCAGTCACAAGGAGGACCAGGCAGTGGGTTTCCCAGGAAACAAGGCGTGAACTTGTGTTATGGAAAACAGGGCCACATGAGAGGGAGGTGGCAGTCCTCCTCCCATTTCTATCTTACAAAATTATACTGCAGATCCATTTCCTGTTTCCTTTATTTGTGACATCGCCATGCTGCCTTGACAGTTTCTTAACTTGTCTTGATGCTTATATTAGTACCTCATTTTTGTTTCCTGGTCCTTGGGCTAAACTCAGGGAGTGGGTGCTGTCCTTGAGCCTCTATATACTCAAGGCTTGTACTCTGCCACTGGAACCACAGCACCCATTTCTGTCTTTCTCTGAGTAGTTTACTAGAGATAAGAGTCTCACGGGGCGGGGAAGGTGGCTCAGTGGTAGAGCACTTGCCTTGCATGCATGAGACCCTCAGCACCACATAGGCAGAAAAAGCTGCAAGTGGCACTGTGGCTCAAGTGGTACAGTGCTAGCCTTAAGCTGAAGAGCTGAGGGACAGTGCTCAGGCCCAGAGTTCAGTCCCCATGAATGACAAAACAAAAGAGTCTCACGGACTTTCCTGCCCAAGCTGGCTTTAAACCATGATCCTCAATCTCACATTGCTGAGTAGCTAGGATTACAGGCATGGACCACTAGTGCCTGACCTGTTCTGGAACTGTTATTTTTCTCTCTGTGAGTGTATTTGTTTAAAACAACAATCTTGCAAGTTTTGACCTTTCCTTTATTGGTGTGGTGTGAGTTAGAATAGGATGGTGACAGCGAAATCCTTGAAATATCTTAAATTCTACAGAAATGGAAGAGATGAAGGATGCCAGTTTGGATGGGGAATTTGCAGAAAATCCAAGCCAGGGATTCAGAAGCAGGTGTAGTCTGGGAACCAGACCAAGTCATGTTTCTGTGGTTTTCTGGGCAGCCATCCTAGAGATCCAGTCATATACATTTCTATCATGGGCACCTATACAGGAAGATAGCAAGTCCTTGTTGGTTCATAGTAACTGTGTTTTGTTTTTTTAAAACTTTCTTCTTCCTGGTAGATTGAGGAGAGCTCTGGTTCAAGGGTGCTTTCCCTTAGAGAAGAATGGCAAAGAGCATTTTCTGCACAAGAAGTGGTGCCAGGGGGTTGCAAATTCGGCCTTCTAGCAAAGCAAATCTCTTAGGGAAAAATGCAATTTTTCTATATAGGTTGTAAGATTTTTTTGAGAGTATTGGCAAAACATATTCCTGTCTTTTCAATAGATCCGCATAAGGAGATTTGATGTTTCTTAGCACTGTGTAAACTCCTCCTTCAGGAGTACTGGATTTCTTTGACCATGATTATTAGCTCATGATATCTCACAGAGCCGTCTCTCCTGTTGGAATGGCTCCATTTGTTAGAAGACATCTATCAATTGGCTGCCTTCCTACAGTTCTTCACACTGCTTGCATTTTATTACTTATTAGCACCTTCCTTAGACATGGAAGGATGAAGTCTAAAATTTTGTTTTAACGTGAAAAATGTGTTGAGAGAATGGTTTGAAATGTTTGATTCATTTATTCAGAAGGTTTTTGGAGAAGTTGACTAGCCTGTAAGGTTCTTGAGTATGAAGAATTCTTAGCACTGAACTATTTCAGGAATCCAAGCATTCACAAATTTTTCCTAAGTGGTTGCCGTAAAGGTAGAGGGTTACTGAGTTCTCATTATCTCCAGAGAGCACAAGCTTGGAGAATTACAGAGAAATAGACTGTAGCACCATGTTAATGAGCAGAAGCCTCCAAATATGCCACATGGAAGTTTCAAATCACATTTTAGGCACTAGCTAGTCATATGAACCGAATTGAGCTTGTTCGGCTATAATACAATCACACTCTTGTTTCCTTATTTGGGCAGTAGAGGCAATAATATAACATCGATAGTGTTGGGGTAACTGTGGTTCAATGTGGCTGTCTCTTAGGGACTAAAGATGATTTACGAAAACACTGGAGAGAAAGAGATTGGCCAGAGTGTGTCTTACAGTGTTTGTTACATAGTAGGTATGCAATAAGAAGCTGACTAATAGATGAAAACTCAGTGACGGTTTGCCCACCAATGGATGGAGCTGTTTTAAGTGGAGATTTAATGGATGATGAGTGACTAGTCAAGATGGCCTAGCAAAACTCATCCGGACAGGAGAGGTCACACTTCCCATCCAGCAGAGTTTTCCACCCTCTCTGTAACTGTTTTGTTCTCATCCTATAGCATGGATAACTGAGTGGCCCAGAGTTCCTACAGATGGATTTCTGATCCGTAGTTCTCTTGAGTCTGTAACTCATGAATACCAGATTTTCTTGCTGCAAGCAGACATCTACCCTCTCCCTACCGTATACAGCATCTCCTAGGACAAGGAGCTGAGGTCAGAATGCCCACTGGTCAACACTAAAGAAACGCTGTGGTCGGAGTAAACAAAAAGACTGTGCGAAGACACAAAAGAGAGCCATTTAAAATACCCAGCGAATTCAAGATCCCTGGGATACCAAAGGAAAGAATCACATCTCCTTCCTGTTAATAATAAAAGATGATTTACATTTATCTACGATCTACAATACTAAAGGCTAAAAAGTCAAAGCTTTTAAAATTAGCTAAAGAATTCTTAAGTTGTAACTACTGTCAGTATTTTATCATCTTTATAAAGAGTTTTCCAGTGCATTATGTCATTCGACCCTCCAATTAATGTGAGACTGAGAGAGGTCAGGCATTTGTCATCCTTTTCTTCCTAAGAGAAAGTAGACTCAATCGAGGTAAAGTGAGTTGTCAGCTGTCAGTCTTGCCAGAGTCTCCTGAGCTGAAGCCTCCTTCGGGTGCGAGGAGATTATGGGCACTGGAGCAGGAATTTCCACGCCTGCTGCTGGTCTGGACAGGCATCTGTTAGGTATCAAGATGTCACACATGGTTTTGTTTGTCTTTTCTTTTACTTCCTTTATTTTCTTTTTGATTAATACAGCAGAGTTGCTTTTCAAAGAAATTGCACTGAATCTATCTTTCTGTACTGTTCGCTGTAGAATGCAGGGCCAGTGTGCTCAAGCCTCTCTCTACCTACTCTACCTCTTTATCCGTTGATATTTTTTCAGGGTTTCTGCTGATCATATATGATCTAAAATGCAGAAAAGGCTGAGATCTTTGTACATAGCACGAGGAGTTAAGGGCAGGCCTCCAAATGCTAGACCCAATATTCTTTGGGCACTTTTATTTATGGAACAGATGTTTTATGATTCAGATGATGATTTTGAGTCCCTGAGATCAACACTTGAGTCGTGGAATTTTTGACCATGATTAAAAATCTCCACTTGAAATGGATGAATACGTTGACAACTTCAAATAGTATTAGTGTGTGCAGAAATTTTGTACTAGGATTTAAGTTAAAGGCCACAAGCATCTAGCTACTGTCCAAAAGAACGGTGCAACTCTTTTTTTTTTTTGCAGATTTCCTTATACTTTTTTATTTCTTTTTTTTTTTTAATTTAATTTTATTTTATTTGAGAACATACTGTACAGAGGGGTTACAATTACATGGACAGGATAATGCATACATTTCTTACCAAGCATTGCATCCTCCTTTGTTTACCCTTCACCTCCCTTCCCAGCCTCCCCCCTCCCCCCCACCCAATCATACCCCCCTCCCCCCCCACACCGACATTGTAAAGCTGGTTTTGACATGACATTTTGCACTTCTCATTGTTGCAACAGGTCCACCTGAATCCTTAAACGACTTGTTTGTCCCCATCTCCTCCACATGTTATACTGACATCAAATATAGTGAAAGCGGGGGTTACAAGAACGGTGCAACTCTTATCCAACATAGCTCAATTTTGAATGTCCATTAGGAGAACCACCTGGAACTTTAAAAACATTATATTCTGGGTTTCATTGGTTTTAATTCATTTAGGGTAAGGGCAATGGGAGCTTTAAGACTCTCTAATGTTCATTCAAGGTTGAGAGACACTAGTGTGGATATTCAGTTCCATGAGGCAGGGATAATGTTAATTTTATGTTCCATTATACCAGGGTCAAAGAATTCATTTAGGAATTAGTAATCATCTAAAATCTTAGACATTTAATATATTTGGGGAAGAGGAAGATGTGTTCAGAGGCAAATTATAGTTGCAAGTGCCCTTATGATCTTTTATTTAAAAAAAGACAGTAATTCAAAGAAAGGAAATGGGAAGGGGGAGAATGAGGGAAAGAGAGACACAGAGAGAGAAATAGATAGAGAGATATCTTAGCAGTAATAGTTCTGGTAAGAAATACAAAATAAGTCTTCTTTTTCCTCTCATATATGCATTTGGAACAATAGATGTTTCTGCCAGGCAAATAAAAATTCATGTCTGTGATTCTCAATAGGATTAACCTGGGATTATGGAGAATCTAATTAAATGAACCATATCATGTGAGAGCCACAAAAGACACTTGACATTGCCTATGAAAGTCTTGCCTGTCTGAGAGTGCTAGGCATATTTCTATAAACAGGCTCCACGCACATGCCAGACACTTGACTAGTTTGCTGTATTTCTTTACTTTTATTCCATTCTTTATTTTTTAAAAACAGCCCATTCCTGATAAGTGACATTAATACATTGAAGAGAAAATTTGGGCTTCAAAGGTTGGCTTCTTTAAAGTAACAATGAGATAATTATGAAGCCTCCTAACAATAAATTGTGAAGGAGGGGGATGATATATTCTCTGTACAGGAGCAGATGTACATAAAAACCATTTAAAAACATGGTGGTGGTTTGTCTGTGCTTAATGGGATGGGGTGGTCCACGCAGTCACATTTGGGAAGATAACTCTATAATCCCCACCACCACCCATACATTCTGTCAAAAATCCAGCTTTCTGGAATTACCAGCAGCTTGACTCTACTTCCAGCTTCCACAGCATCCACTCACTGTAATTAAGCTATCTGGATGTGTGTCAATCTCAGTAGATGGAGGGTCAACAAGATGAACTCTTTAGGATCGTTAAAGCCTTTTCAGGCTCTCTTTCTTTGGTTTACTCTGAGAGAGTAGTTCCTTGAGCTTTAGTCCAATCCCTTCTGATTGCTAAGCCCACACTCTCAACTGCTCTGCACACTGCCAATGCCTATCTACATTTCACTGGCATATCTATGAGACTTCAGACCCAGTCAATCACCCAAACTAAAACCCTTCGTAAGTTCTCATTGCTCATTCACAGATTCAGATTCTTCAAGCTGGAACTCAAGATTTACTGCAGAAGTATTTTTGCTTTGCACAAACCAAGAGGATACTGCCGCCATTATATTCCATGTTAGTGAGGATTTGGCAGGGGTTGACCCTACCAGATGGGTCTCATCCTCCTGATATATAGAAAGAGAAACTTAGTTCCCAAGAAAGAGGTGCTTTAGTTAAAGGTGCATAGCTGTTCACTAGCTGAACCTATACTGAAGTACATGTAGCTTGCTTTGTTTGGGCCTAGGGATTTTGCTATGGCTCAATCTTCTTTGGAAATTCAGATAAGGAGACATTTTCTAGAGCTGAACCAATAGTCTCCACAAGCACACTATGTTAGCCTGGACCAGAAGAAGAACTTCCCCTAACTTTTTCTCCTTGATTATTATAATTTTCTCAATTAGGTTCATTGGCTTATAAAGCCCTCATGTTAGCTCAGCCAAAAGGTGGTGTATTGTTATCCAATGGAAAGGGTGTTGTAGTTTGACTTCATAGAACTTCAAAAACAGAAGATCAGTATGTCTGGATTCCAGAGAAATGACAGCTGGCAAGCAATCTCTGGGTGCCAACATCTTCAGAGACCAGGACCACATAATCTGCCATTTGCAGGACTCAAAGACAGAGGCCATATTTTATTTTAATATTTTTATTGTAAAAATATTGTACAGAGGGGTTACAGTTACATGAGCAAGGTAATGAGTACATTTCATATCAAGCATTGTTGCCTCGTCGTTTGATTTTCCCCTACCATCCCTTCCCTCCCATCTCCACAACTACACTCCTCCCTCTTAAATTGTAAAGTTCGTTTTCAACATAGTGTCTTGTACATCTCATTGTTACAGTGGGTCAAACTGTATCCCTATTTAAGCATTTTGCTTTTTCCTTTATGCTCCCCAAATCAAAGAAATGTATATACAAGATGCAGGGCATTGACATACAGTGAAAACAGGTGGTATACCATGGGGGAGGAACATACAAAGAAACAAAAAAATTCACTTGGTACATTATAAATACATTAGAACAATAGCAAGAAAGAGAAAATCCCTATCTTGGGATTCATTTCACTTAACATCATCTTATCTGGTCATATGTACATAGCTTTTGACCTTTTCTGCTTATCTCAGACATATACTAGTTATTGCAAATAAGGGAAACCATGGGACCTATGTGTCTTTGGGCCTGGCTTACTTACCAGCACAACTATGTTTACTGCAGCATTATTTACCATAACTAAGATAAGGAACCAACCCAGATGCCCCTCAGTAGATGAATGGATCAAGAAAATGTGGTATACACACACACATACACACACACACACACACACACACACACACAATGGAATTCTGTGCCTCCATCAGGAAGAATGACATTGTCCCACTTGTTAGGAAATGGAAAGACCTATTTTATTTTTTAATCAAAACCTAGGTTATATTCGTTGTTACTTGGTAGCATCCCTTGCTGACTCTAAAGCATTCTGGTTTTCTCTCATTTAAGTTTCCTAGAGAATGTGATTCTTCCACCTTATCATTTGGGGCCAAGTCTATGTACGCAAGCTGAAATAATTAATGGTGGGTCTGGCTGTCACTCTAGTGAGAGTAGTTTGGTCAGCTCTGGGTACAGTAGGAGTGGAGGAGGCTATAGGTGTTAGAGACTGGGTATAGGTGTTTGTATGTAAAAGACTGGAAGAGGTGCTTATCAGAAGGAAGGACTATTAAAAATTTGCCTATAGAGGTGTGGTCACTGATTTCTTTGTCCTGTTTGTACACTTCACATCATGCAATTATTCATCTGCTTAGAACAAGGTCTCTTCATTGTTTGAGTACAGTGTACAGATCAGAGGTACATTGGTACCTATATATATATAGATTTGGCCCCAACCTGGCACTGTGCAAAATTATTACTGAACAAAGGAATGAGCAGATAAAGAAAGATTTGTACATTGTAACTACTCATAGACAAAGGGAGTTTTACCTATAAGGCCTTTCATATAAAAAATAATGTTACATTATGTTAAATGTCTGTTTGTCATGGTCACTTTGCCCTAATCTTCCTTCAGGTAGTATTGCTCAGGCAATAGAAAAATTGCAAGTAAAATCTAGCTTTTGTTCCACATATAAGCATTTTTCATAGTGAAGAATGACACTACTGACAGTGTTATTTCCTGTATGTGTTGATGTATTTTACTCATCTTAATGATAAGCATTTAAAAATATTACAGTGAGTAAAAGATGTTCTTAGGGATTGAATAAATTTTTCATCGCACATATAAGACATGATTGTCATTTAAAGATGATTTAATCACTGAAGAGATAAAATAGTCACTGAATGAATCTGCCAGCATTGGGGTCTGAGGTCTCAAGTTGGATTTCCTGAATCCTTGCAGCCATAAAGCCCTGAGAATAGAAGAGCTGATTGTATAGGCAGTGAATAAATGAAATTCAGTATCACCTAAAATTCTGAGGTTCAAATAATTCTTGGGAATGGATCATACAGTCTTCTTTTATTGAAGGTTAGGTGTACGGACTTCTAAGAGTTTCAAAACATACCAAAATATCCCACAGTTAGATGCAGGTTTTGCATTCAGCTAAACTTGAATTTGCGTTGCAATATTTCCTCCGATGCACTACGGTGGACTTGAGTAAGTTACTTTCCAACTCTGAACTTCAGTTTTCTTATATTTAGAATCTGAGAATATAATGCACACAGTTTTGCTGAAAATGGAATAAAACCAAGGAGGGAGTAACAATGCTCAATAGGAATTGTACACAGTACCTTACTCATGTAACTGTAACCTTTCTGTTCAGTATCTTTACAACTAAAAAAAATAAAAAAGAAAATGGAATAAAATTGTTGTACCAAAGCATGCTGGCCAGTAGAGCACTACTATTATTATTCAGTTCTATATAACTCATAGTGACACAGCTCAAATTTTGACCAAGATTTGTATGCCATTTAGGTAGTAAATCATCTTTTTATGATCAAAGCTCAACTCCTACGATTCTGTTTCCCCACAAGCAAAGAATCAGATTTACTTTGGAGAAGAGCTACTGTCAGTTTTTGCCACAAACTATAATATTCAAACTTGGTATTTGAGAGTGAAGCAACATATATCATAGCACTTTTGTATTCTTCATGATCTATTTTACACCTGAGAGGAGGTGATTACTCCAAGATTATGCCTTTCTCCAAGTATAGAAATCAGGGAAGAAGAATTTTGATTCAATAATTCTTGTAATACTTGCTGTCCCCTTTCTCTATGATTTTCACAGACAAGGCATAATTCCTGTGATTTGATTTGAAAGGGGAGACCAGCTCAGTGCTGAGTGATGAGATCTGAACGGGGAATAAAATATGCTTGAATTAATTTGCATAATAGAATCCAATTGGTTACAAAGCTCTATTTGTTGAAGGGCAGGCTAAAGCCCCTGCACTCACCAACAAGGGGATATTGCAGATACAGAAATGGGATTTTGAGTTTTGGTGCCGACCTTCGATATATTCTTAATGTAATAATAACCTGCCTTTAGCTGTAAATTAGCTACCTGGAAATAAAAAGAAAAAAATGGGTCAGTCAGCCTGATCCTTCTGGCTCTGTGGGGAGGAAAAAGCTGAAAACCTAAATCCGCTTGCTTTTTGCTAAGCGTTTTTGTCTTTCTCTCTCTCCCCGATAACAATTTCCAGCAGGAGTCCAAATATACTTAAACACCCATATATGTCATTTTCTTTTACAGAGACAAAAGCAGGCCCAGCAACAGAACGTTATGCTCAAGGCATAGTAGTTTATGGCGGGCTTCTCTGCTCTGAAGATGGAGGGCTGAGCCTTCCACTTTGAGCTGGTGATTTTGCAAATCCATTTTCCTGTCATGTTATTACCCCCGTGCCTTTCACCAACATTTGTTTTTCGCTCTGAGCAAAGTGTTCCCATCATAAAATGAAGTCCCCCTATATGTGTTAGTGGAACCCCAATGTTTAGGCGTCCTGGTATGTAGCAGCTGGAGAATGCTTAATGGAAGGATTGTTCAAGATCTGCCTTGGGGGTCTTTATTAAAACTAATTAGAACATTGATATATTCTCCTAATTATTACTGATGTCAAGGTCTCCTTAGGAGGGCAGTCTTCTATTAATTTTCATGTGAGATTCCTGCACAGTCTCTACCACTAAATGAATCCATCAGTTTTCTATTGTAGAAACAGTTCTTTCAGAGAAACAAAACTAAACATAGAAGAGATCTCTGAGTATATCAATTAGCCTATATACTTAGACATTCTGAAATAGAGATTTAACAATAAAAAAACCAAAGCTATCATTCATGAAATATAGAGCAATAAGGGTATGACCAGGAGTGGCTGGTATAATTGTATTTTGTTCACTTTCTATTTGACCATTGTTATGAAGTGCTTTCTCTTTTTTATCTGGTTAGTATGTTTTGCTCATAGTCTAGTTACTGCTCATGTGCCAAAAATTATTATCATGATAAAGCTATTATATGCATATAGGAATGTTTTTCCAAACTAGATGTCCAACCTTCCCTTAGAGAGTCAGGATCAGGTAGAAGGTTAGGGGACAGGTCCTGAATCTAAACATTCTCAGCTCCTTCACTGGCTGTTTTTCTAATCTTGGGCAAGTTACATGACTATGGCATATCTCAGAGTTATTTACCTCTAAAATGGGAATGATAATAATATTTTGTAGAGGCAGTATGATGATTTCATGAATTAACTCAAGGGAATTCCTTACAATAATACTTGATTTAACAGCTCATGTTGTTAAATGGAGAGACTGAGTTAGGGAGGATTACAGTTTAAGGCCACCTGGCAAAAAGTTTACAAGAGCCTCCGCCCCCCTTCCCATCCCAACAGACAAGGTTTGTCCTCTGAACTATGCTGGATGCGTACATTGGAGGCTATACAAGCTGGCCTGAGCCAAAAACAAAACCCTATTTGAAAAAAAAATGAGAGCATAAATGAGGCCTAGCAGGTACAAGGACCCAGTACTGTCAAAAATGATAGGTACTTAATACCGAATAAGCTATTACTCATATTTTCGTAATAATCGTATTATAGGTATACATAGAATTCTAGTTTTGCCTTTCTTATCACATTCAGATGTCTTTAATCACAGTGTGCACTCTATTTCCATATGAACGTTGAAAGCAAATAGCCAGAAGTATTGGTCAATGTTTAATAGATGTAAGAGCCTAGTTCAAATCCCATCTCTGCTATTATTAGAAGCCCACCCTAGAACAAGTCGCTTAGTTTATCTTGGTCCCCATTTCCTTATCCTTAAAAAAAAGGAGAGTACCTACTCATAAACTTCTTACAGAGATCATATTCATAAAATTTCAGAACAATGGCTTAAAATAATTCACTAAACATAACTTTATTCCAGAAGCGAATCAGTAACAAGTCTTAAAATTGATCTTACACAAATCTGAGATAGTCACTAAAATAACTGTTATGTATTATAGATCATCTGCACAAAACAATGAGTCAGATTCTTTCTAATAGAAGACAGTAGGTGGTGTGATCTTTTTGACCAAGGGTGAAGTTCATTGTTTACGGGTTACATGGACATTCAAATTCCTGAGTATTAAGTTAGACTTCTTTTGTTTTGTTGGTAAGAGGGGGAAAAGTTGTCATCTGGTTGCAACACTTTAGTGTCAGAAATAATCATGCTTTGCAGCAAAATGGCAGCCAGAAGAAAGAGGTGCAGAAACATCGACTTTAATTAAAGTATTTCTTTCAAATACACTTCACAGTTTATAAGCAGGAATAATTTATCACCATGTGAGTGAATGCTTAATACTTGGCATGATACAAAATGGGCAGGGATTTTGTTACTTATATGTTCTTTGCTCTCTCTTGCTTGATGAATTTCTGTAGAGGCAATACTAAGTTTGACATGAGCTGTGTGGCTTATATCATACATTTTGTGGATGGCCTAGTTTAAGAGCAGGTCTTAGCTATCTCTATATAGGTATCAGTTACTGGTTAGGCTATCCATTGTTTATCTATTTGTCTGTCTATGTCATCTACGTATCTATCATCTATCTATCCATTGTCTATAATATAATGCCGACTGTTAAGAATACAGTGTTTGAATCAGCTACCTCCATCATCAATCATCATCTCTCTGATAGCTCGGAAGAGATTGGTAGAAAATTTCAGTCAACAGTTTCTTCTTATAGAGAAAGAGGAAAAGCCTGACAAGAAGGAATGGACAAGGTTCTAAGACAAATTATTGGCACCTTCTGGACCAAATCCCAAGCTCCCTCACGGAATCCCAGAGCTCTTCCTATCACTGCCTTATTTTAGGATCTCCTCTCCCCTCCAGCCATCTCTCTGCTCTTTATACATAGTCCATTTTGCTTATGGAAAGCATCATTTGATATATTATTAAAATGCTGCATCTGAGGATGCAGCTATTAAATAATTATACTTCTTATCCTTTATGTATTTGTTTGAGCCTAGGCATTCCTTTACCTCACTATATTCTCAGGGCTGGCTTCAAACGCACAATTCACCTATCTCACCCTCCCTGGGATTACAGAAGTACCTGATCCTGCTGATACATATAGCCTCTTCAAACTTGTCTTTCTCTTGCACAGGCTTTTTACTAACCCCAGAGTTTTTATATCTAACAATTATTGAAGGTTTCAATTCCCTATTTTTTTGGAAAGGATTAACAATTCTATCACAGAGCCTTACTGAAATTAAATACCTCAAATTTAACTGTACATCTGTAGCCTTTCAAATACAGTTTGCCAAATTACAAAGGAAATGGAAAGGTTTGGATTGGCAATCAAAGAACCTCAGAAGGGAAGGCGTCTGCACCCCTGAGTTAGAATTCTGGTAATTTTCTCGGTCCTGGACTACCGAAGCTTGATGACTGTGACGTCCTGAATAAACCTCCTGCTCTTCAATTCATCTCCGAGAGAAAGCAATTTATTGCCAAATAATAAGCCCCCATGTTTCTCCAGTGTAAGAACTTAGCCAAGCACAGTAATGATCAATTAGAATAACACAGCAATATAGTGTTCACCATATATCAACCATTGTGCTAATAGACATACTTACATTGTTCATTTAATCTCTGTGACAAGCAAACAATGAATACCATGCTTTCCCCCCCTTTTAAGACACAAGCAAGCTGAGCTCAAAGACATCAGTTAGCTTTCCCAAAGCTGGCAAGTGGTAAAACTGACATACAACTTTCCGTATTTGCTAAGTGGAAATGAAATCTTGTGAAGAAGGATGAAGAGGGAAGCTAATCCATATTCTCTCTCCTCCCTCTCCCCCCGCCCCCCCCACCCCGTCTCTCTTTGCAGAAGCTGACTGGGAAGTGGGTAGCCCTGACGTGATGCGCTCCACGCACAAAGGCATTCCATTCCAGGAGAGGTCTGTTTGACGCATCGGGGAAGCCACCATTGGGGAAGACTGCTAACTCAGTTGGCTGAAGGGGTGACAGCTGCGTTCTCCTGTGCCTACCACGCAACCAAAAATGAAGGAGAACTACTGTTTACAAGCTGCTCTGGTGTGCCTGAGCATGCTGTGGCACAGCCAGGCATTTGCCCTGGAGCGACGAAGCCACCTGAGGCCATCATTCCACGGACACCATGAAAAGGGGAAAGAAGGGCAGGTGCTACAGCGCTCCAAGCGAGGATGGGTTTGGAACCAGTTCTTTGTGATAGAGGAGTACACCGGGCCTGACCCTGTGCTTGTGGGCAGGGTAAGGCTACTTACATTTAACATCCGTCTGTCTCCAGCCAGAGTGGTACAGTAGCATGTAGAGAAATGGGAAAATAAAAACAACAAAACAAAATAACTAAGATGGAAAAGGTGAAAGCCCTCACATCAGTAAAAACTGAATTTCATTGTACATATATCTCTCCAGTCTTCTTCTCTTCTCCCCAGACCATGGACTTATCCATGTTGCAAATGCTTTAGTTTTTCACTTGTTATATTATACCATTAAAACACCATTTGTAATGGTTGCCCAATAGTCTACTGAAAGGGGAAAGAGTTTAATCTGTTTAACCATGCAGATTGATTTCTCTGATAACCTCCTAATCCTAACTTGGAGGCTCTTCCTTTGTTTACTCATGACACTGTTTAATTATTATTATTATTAGTAGTAATAGTAGTAGTAGTAGTAGTAATAGTCAGTGGTAGGGTTTGAACTCAGGGCTGGGTCCCTGTCCCTGAGCTTTTTTTGGTCAAGACTAGCACTTTACCACTTGAGCCCACTGCTCCACTGCCTATCTTTTGTTGATTAATTGGAGATAAGTATCTCAGGCACTTTTCTGCCCAGGCAGGCTTCGAATCATGATCCTCAGATTTCAGCCTCCTGAGTAGCTAGGAATATAGGTGTGAGCCACCAGGCCCCAGCTATTATTATTATTTTTAATCATGATATTCTTTCTTGTATTTATTTATACCTTTCAAACTAGACCCAAAGTTACAATGCATGAGGGACAATGCCATCCTGCCTCCCCAGGCCCTACCACTAAGCCCAGATGAAATGAAGGTACACCATAAGGATGGGTGTGATTTTATCTTCGTGATGGTAGAGATGGTGAAACCCAAATGAGATTGTTCCAGAGTCCTAGCACTACTAAGATTCTATCTTCTTTGTGTTGCCCCGTCAAAAAAAATGTAAAGAGAATCCAAAACACATTTAGAAGACTTGACCTGACACTATTGTTGGTGGTAAAGCATGACCTGTCTTTCAGCTGATAATAGCATTTACAACCAGGAGATAAATATTTAGATACTAGGCAATAAAATTCTACTATGTGCAAAGGGAGTGCTAGGCAGAGAGTAAACTAGATCTAAATAATCCCTGAACAGAGAGAGTTCAGAGTTTAGGGGAAGGAACAATTATCCAGACAATTAAAAATGATAAAAACAAAGATGAGAAAGAATTCAATGTAAGTAATATAAGCTTACACAGTGACACTTAGAAGGAATGAAGGCAGGATTCACACAGAGTAAAAATTGCAATCTAAAAGAGAAGTAGGAGCTAGTCAATGAATGGGAAGAGAGGCAAGAATGGATGAGAAGGTTTGTTACTTCAGTGCTCCATGTAGTCCAACAAAGTTATCTTATTCCTCAATGTAAGAGCAGGACACCAAGTTTACACTGGAGGAGGTTCATGAGAGTTCCAATAAGAGTTCTTAGCATTGGGAGTATGTTTCTCTCCAGATCAAACAAGATTCATTTATTTATACCCTAAATGGAAAGCTATGCAAATAGTCTTAGAAAATGGAATCACAGGGGAGAAAATTGTCATATAGAATTATCTAAGTAGAAAAGCTGGGCTTGATGCCTAGACAGCAGGAAGAGATTTCCGCCCAGGCAGGGACTATGAAGTCTGAGACATACGAGAGCTGTGTATGAGTCACTGTGAGAAGGGGGAACACAGGAATGGAGGGAAAGAAAAGGGAAAAGTATGCATTATTCCAACTATGAGGTCTTGAAAAGCGATGCTTATGTGAGTCAGCCTTGGGTCAGGTTGGATGGGGGAAAAGAAAAAGTGGTTGGGTCTTCCTATAGAAATACTGCTGACATAGTGCTTTACAAGTAGCAGGAATAGTTGGCTTTTTTCTTGAACCGCCTTGAATTTGATGATATACAAGGTTGAGTGCTTCCCCGATGAAGGAGAATTTAGAAAAAAAAACCCCAGATATTCACATTTCTTATAAGAAAAGCCCTGGTGTCATGCTAGCCCAGGCTGAGGAAGAAGCTATCAGTGTTTAGTGTTAGGAATTGGCTGTGTGGGATGCAGCAACTCTATCTCTTGACAGCATTGGATAGGTTCTCCCCAATTTGCTTTCAGTATGGAACCTGATAAGTATCATCGTCAGTACCATATATCATCTTTGTGGGAATGTAAACCTCATTTTCAAATCTGAAGACAATGTAGAAAGAATAATGGGGTATGATTTTTGTAAAATTTTCTATTATTTGGCTGATCAGGAAAGCTTTTAATTCTGAAACAACTTTTCAAATTTGTAATCATTTATGAAGGTGCCCAGAAATGTTTAGTATCCTTCCCACTTATTTCTTTTATTTTCATTCACAGGAATGAATGTCTAAGTTTCCAGCTCAGAATTAGGGAAATTTTTTATTGAATTCACAAACAATATAGCAATCTTGAGGAGGATTCTGGTAGGGGCAGGGAGCAGGCCTCTACTGAGTAAGTTTGTATGGAAATTGGGGTAATTCTAGTTCCCCATTGAAGGCTACCAAATAAATTCATATTTTAAACACAATGAGCCTTAGTCTTAAGAAATATGTCAGCCATAGTTTCGCATAAAAACATGGCTTGGTATGAATTAATTCTAAAGGAAAATATACTCCCTCCACAAGAAACCATGTGAGACAAAAACAAAACAGCCTTTGTAAATACTCTGTTTCCCTTTGAGCTGAAATAGTTGATATTTCACTGAAACACTGCAAACCAAGTAGATATCTTTGGAGAAATAATACTGAGTGTATAGGGCTGTGCATTCAATCTTGCTTTATGGCTCTGGGAAACGTCTTTGGGTCTTGCTTTCACAACCATAATTAAATTCTGGTAACAAATGACACTTGTAAAAATTTTTTTAATATTATTAATATTAAATGGAAATTAGCAATGATGATTATTGTTATTATTTTACTGCTAAACGAATATGTCATTTACTGTACAATGGCTCTTATGTAGCAGGTACAACCAATAAGCATATATGTATGTATATATATGTATACATTTACACATATTTTTTGTACTTGGTTACTTTTGAAGCGGATAAAATATAGTGAAAAAAACCTTCATCTGTCCTCACACAGGGAATAATGGGTATTGAGGAACTCAGATTAAAATGATAGCTGCAGAAATCAAGACTTGAGAAAGGAGGGTGAGGAGGTCATTGATGTAGGAAAGTCAGGGGGAGTCTTTGGCTTTAGTTCCATTTCTGAAACACAGACCAGATTTGGGAGAAAAACACAGAAATGTTAACTAAGAGGCATGAAGTGGGTCTGGGGAAATGACTCAGAGGAATAGCATTTGCCTAGAAAGTGCAAGTTTCTGAGTTTAGCCCCCTCAATATTGTGTGTGTGTGTGTGTGTGTGTGTGTGTGAGAGAGAGAGAGAGAGAGAGAGAGAGAGAGAGAGAGAGAGAGAGAGAGAGAGTGAGTGAGAGAGAGAGAGAGAGAGAGAGAAAGACACAGAGAGAGAAACAGACAGACAGTCACAGAGACAGACAGTCACAGAGACAGACAATAAGAGAGCTGCATAATTTCATAGCCTGGCAAATGTGGATTTAATCAAGAACAACTGTGTCTAGGCTTTCTTGACAATGGGAGAAATTCAAGGATATTTATGGTGCTTTCAAAGGTCCAATACATTGCATGCCTATCTTCCCATCCCACCCACCCCATCATTTATTGCAGGAATAAGATGCTTCCAAGAAGAATACATCCCCAAATCCTAGACCTTGGGTTCCATACAGCAGGGTTTTTGGCAAAGTCTGATCAATTGCATTGCTTATAGTAATAAAGCCTGAAAACAAGCCAAGTGTCCTTTGACGAAGACTGCTAGAAGCAATGATAATAGTAATCTTAGGGTGGACGAAGGGGATCTATCTATCTATCTATCTATCTATCTATCTATCTATGTGTGTGGAAGGGACATTTCAAGTTAGTATTAGGATATTTAGTTTTAGAGGGAGCTGGTGAGGGTAAGAATGAGGTGTACTTCTGGAAGTTGTAGTGTTAACACTAAGTAAGGACCCGTATGACTATAGAAATAGATTATTGTATGCATAGAACATCTGTTAGATGATTAACTAGAAACTGTGATAAACATGGTTGACTTGGGAGCAGAGAAAATGGGAGTCAGCATAAATGTAGATTCCAGTTTTTTTTATTGTGAAAATACTGTACAGAGGGGTTACAATTACATGGTAAGATAATGAGTACATTTCTTATCAAGCATTATAGCCTCCTCCTTTGTTTCCCCTTCCCATCCCTTCCCATCCTCCCCCCACACCCCACCCAATCCTCCTCCTGATTTCAGTTTTTTGAAAGCATATGTATTCATTTTATTCATAGTAACTTAGAGTATGTACTAGGATATACCTTAATCCTAGCTACTCATGAAACTTAGATCTAGGGAGGGGACACAGTTCCAAGTCAGCCCAGGTAGAGAAGTCTAACCAGCAAAAAAGCAGGGCTGGAAGCAGGGCTCAAGTGGTAGAGCTCCAGCCAAGCCAGCAAGCTGAGCAAATGCTAGGCAGAGATCGAGTATTGGCGAGGAAAGACACGTGTAAGTGCATATGTTTTTGCTATATGCTCATGTTCATGGAGGAGGGAGAAAGAGCAAAATCTTGGAATATAAAAGGAAATGTTTGAAACCTGGCCTTATTACTTCTTAGCTGTTTAGCCTTGGCCAAGGTGATGCTTTTTCTCTATGATTCCATTTCTTAATTTGGAAAATGAGGGTAAAACTATCTTTCTCATGATACCTCTGTGTGTGTGTGTGTGTGTGTGTGTGTGTGTGTGCGCATCTGTGCATGCATTTATAGCAATCAGCTTGAGACTTCATCTCATGAAATTATAAATCTTGATTTCTCTTTTCTTAGCTTCATTCTGATATTGACTCTGGTGATGGGAACATTAAATACATTCTCTCAGGGGAAGGAGCTGGAACCATTTTTGTGATTGATGACAAATCAGGGAATATTCATGCCACCAAGACATTGGACCGTGAAGAGAGAGCACAGTATACTCTGATGGCTCAGGCGGTGGACAGGGACACCAATCGGCCACTGGAGCCCCCATCAGAATTCATCGTCAAAGTCCAGGACATTAATGACAACCCTCCGGAGTTTCTACACGAGACCTACCACGCCAACGTGCCGGAGAGGTCCAATGTGGGTGCGTACGTGGGGAAGCTCAGCTCAGCTTCCAGCCTGGCGTCTCTGTAGGTGGTCAGACCAGTGCCTGGCCTCCCAACTCAGGAAGTAGATCTTATGCTCTATTGTTGGGGTGTCAACAATCACACCCCACGCCACTCCCTGCCTTTCTTTTGTTCATCTAGATTTTTCTCAACATTTAAAATGAGAGGGAGGCTTTATAGTCAAAGAAATACGGGGAAGAATGGTTTTATAGTCAAAGGTCAGTAAATATGAGGAAGAACGGAGAAGGGGAAAGAAGTGATAGAATTGGGGTGATCCTGTACTTGGTGTTATTAGCAAGTGTGTCTTGGAACCAATTGCATCTGCTTTTAAGAATAACACTCTCTTAGCCTTAGTTTCTTTGTCTACAAAATAGGAATAGAAATAAAATGTATCTAGTCACTGAATGTTCAGTAAGCAATAGGAAATAATGTTTCTTGCATGCAAGCATTGTGTTTACTGGGGACTGACACATTATTTTACTTAATGTTTGCTGTATTTAATCCTTTAATGCTGTAGGTAGGTCCAATAGACTCTATTACAGTGAGAACTCAAGCCAGAAGCAGGTTAACTCATTTATCCAGAACTATCTGTGGTATTAAGTGAATCCAGAATATACATGACCACAGCACTATGTCATCATGTATTGATCTAGAAGTAGGTATGTCTTTACAATATGCTTGAAGATGTATTGCATTTCTAAAAGGAAGGTTTTCTGAACCAAGTGGTCAATTTCCCCTGGCAGTCACTTTCATTTGACTTTCTAGATTGTCCATAATTGTGGCCTTTTGAGAGAAATGCCTTTCATTTAAAATGTCTCTCACATGGTGAACAGAACTGATTGGATCAGATGTTAGTCTGATCAGATGAACTCACATGACTTTATTAAGAACAAACAGCCCAAGCCACGCTCTGGTACCTCACACTCCTTAAGCCTAGCTGCTTAGGAGTCTGAGATCTGAGGATTGTGGTTTGAAACAAGCCTGGGCAGTAAAGACAAATGAAGCATATCATTAGCCACTTAAAGCCAAACTGGAGGTACACCATACTAGCCTGGGGTGAAAATGCTGACAGTGACCAGGCCCTGTGTTCAAGCCACAGTACTGGCACCAAACAAACACACAATAACAGCTTATTTCATAAATGAGGAAACTAAACACTAAGCATCTGTGTGATCTTAAAATCTAAGATCCTTTGATTCTGGAGCCTCTTAGACCGGAAATAGTGTCTTTCTCTTCCAAGTAAGGTCATAGTCTTCTCATGTTTTGTGAAAGCCAAGCTGAGCCATTTCCTTTTTTCTTTTTCCTTTTCCCTACTTAGACCTTTGCCATCTCCATATTCACCTGTGGATTCTCATAAGAACTAGCAGACATCATAGATATAAATATAGATATAGATGATACAGAGATAGATAGATAGGTAGATAGATAGATAGATAGACAGAGAGACAGACAGACAGACAGACAGACAGACAGACAGATAGATAGATAGATAGATAGATAGATAGATAGATAGATTAGATAGATAGATAGATAGATAGATAGATAGATAGATAGATAGATAGATAGATAGATAGATAGATAGATAGATAGATAGATATAGAAAATCTAGGAGTATTTTTACTATTTCTGGGGCTTTTGGATGCTTAGGGACAGCAGCTAGACTTCCTATCACAGATTATGAAGGTGTAGTCTTTGTCCCAGCACTGGGACTGAATCACTGCTGTACCACTGACCAACCACATGTACCCAGTCTGTTCTTCCACCTTTCTAAGATGTCATATAGTCATCTATGGAATCAGGGTCATGGACTATGGTGAAGGTTAAACCAAACAGATAGAAAATATGGGAGTGGTTAAGTGCTTGATGTAAATTAAACACAAAAAAATGAACAATTTCCTTAGTCATGTCACATTTTTTTTTACTTGATTGTACATCTCCATCTCCTCCTGTGGGAAGCACTCAGAAAGGATAGCTTACATCAGATGATGAATTGCAGAGGAGTAGTTAGAAAAGAGTGAGATTAGCGTGTGTATCAAATGAAATCCTCTGACAACTCTGGAAAGTAAGGGCTACTTTACAAACTTACTTCCGTGCTGAAAATGTCACTGAAGGAATTTGGGTTTCATCACTTCCCTGGATCAGGATTAGAGTCCTGACCTTGGTAATAAACAACTTTGTGAAAGCAATTGCAAAATGCCATATATCTCTCACATCAGATTTCCCACAAGTAAAATAGCTGTAAAAAAAAAATGCCCAGTAGACAAATCCTGGCGTGTACATAGAGTGTGACCCAAAGCAAGGCTAGATAATGCTAGAAAGCTAGATAAGGCTAGAAAGCCAGATAATGCGAGAAAGCTAGATAATTGCCCATTTTCTTTTCAGTTTGTTTCTCCTCACTGTGAGACCCTACATGCTCTGTCCAGATTCTTGTTACTTGTGACCAGTAAGGAACAAAAGTGTTTGTTTTTGTTTTTGTTTTTGAGTAAATGGAATCCCATTCTCTTTCAATTCCCTGGTGTTCTTTCCTTTGGACCCACAATTGCTTGCCTTAGTTCTCACTGGGTGTTTGCTGATGGTTCCTGCTACATGGCTTCCAGAGCCATTAGAGGTGGGAAGAGGTAATTGTCTTGCCAGTAGGGAACAACATTCTGCACAATATTTATAGCCATAAATTAATTAAAATATACTATTATCAGCAATTTTATTGCATGCAAAGCAACAATAAAAAGATATATTTATTGCTTTACTGCAGATGGAAGATTGCACTCTGTCCTTTTCATGAAAACCAATTCATCATTAATTATCATTTATTATACTCTCTGGGAAGATTTTATTTAATTATTTGACATACTGAACATTTCTATTGCATAGGTCGTAGAATGTTTTGGCAATAATGTTCCTATTATTATTGAAACCCAGCATAGTGGGATAGGTTAAGAAGATAGAAAGCTTAGTTTTAAACTGCAAGTAATCAGAAAGAGACAGAAAACAAAAGAGAAGATGGATGGGTGTTTTGTACCTCAAGTATAGGAAAATAGGAGTGGGTTTTAGATGGAGGAGATGAAGGACAAAAGAAGGAACTTGATGAAGATGTATTATACTCATAAACTGACATGTTGAGTTGGAATCCTTTACACAACTTTTTAAAGATAATAAAAAATATAAATGATAAAAGAAAATCTCAGACAGTAGTGAATAATTGAGATGCTGCCCTTCTTTTAAAATGAGACATTGCAAACTTTGAAAAGCTGGTAGAGTGTCACTCATGAGTCAATCCTCTTTTTCAGGGACATCTGTAATCCAGGTGACGGCTTCTGACGCAGATGATCCCACCTATGGAAATAGTGCCAAGTTAGTGTACAGCATCCTGGAAGGTCAACCCTACTTCTCAGTGGAGGCACAGACAGGTACTAGAGAATGTTATTGTCACAGTGATTTCTGAATTAGCAACCTCCGCCTGCTCATTAAACCTCTTGACCCTCAGTTTCCTCAAATAGGAAAAGGGTATGAAGAGGGTCACCTTAGAGTGTCAGGGTAACGATTAGACAATTTGTATCTCTGTTGGGCACAGAGTTGATGTGGTGTGAAGATGGTTTATTAACACTTCTGTCCATAAGTCACGAGGTAATAATGACACATACTTGTAACATGCAGAAAAGTCTTGAACTGTGGGTCTCCAAAATGAACAGAATTAGAGCTCGCAGCTTGAGATAATCAGTTAGCTCTCAAATCATACACCACTGGACATGGTGTAAATGGGAGGTGTTAATATTTGGGAGGTTTTGAAAAACAGCCCACTCCTAGTCTCTCCTGCTGAGCTGGCAGATTCTCAGTGGACATTGGCATCCAAAAGAAGTTTAGAAAATGAAAAGAGATGCCCAACCCCCATTCCCGCCCCCCTCAATTGAATAAAATAACAACACAAACCAAAATATTTCACTTCATTTTAAGCCAACTTTGATTCTCAAGTGGAATAAACACTAACATTCTGTAAATGTGCTCATTTAAATTATCTCAAGGGCCTTATCTTTTCTGGCAAGAAATGCCATCTTTTTAAAAAGATAATTACAAAGAATCTCTACTTAGGTTAACACTGAAATTTGTATATTCATGTATATATGTAGTATTTTGTTGATTTGCCTTTAAGTTTTTCATGCAGGAATACATTTGATTATAGTCACACTGTTCCAGACCACAATTTATGGAGTTACTCAGTCATCCACTATGGTTTCATCACAGGCAATGATAAAGAAATATAAAGATCATCTAAGTTCTTGAGATGTTAACAGTTGGATTATTATTATTATTTTTTGTCTCAAAGGTTCATGGTTAATTACTATCATTTGAACCTACAAATTATTTAACAGATAAGGAAAATAAAGTCCATTGAGTTTCAGTATCTTCAAACAATGGGAGGAAAACAATAAGGGCTAATGTATCTAGTGCAAATTGTATCGTATCTATACATAGAGAGAGGCGATACAGTGAGAGACAGAGAAAATACTTCCATACATACCCCAGGGATTTGAATGAGCAGTTTTCAAGAATCATATTCCAGGAACAAGATGCATTATATTCATAAATTGCTTTGTTATATGACAACTCCTTTGTACAACTACTTAAAGATAATAATAGTCAATCATGAATTTATTATTGTTATTAGTATTAACTGATGGTATTTATGTAAGCATTGTACATATTTCTAACCCATATTGGTTCACTCTTTCAAATATTAATAGTAGCTTTTAAATTTACTGCACGAAATATGTCTCTCTAATTTATAATTCATATGAACTATAGATATATTTCTAATAATTGCATATAGGATAGATTTCTAAAAGAAATCCAAAAAATAGTAAATCATAGCTATTCATACATTGGGCACTCAAATATCTCAATCTCCAGGATTTTTTGTTGTTGTTGTTGCATTTTTTGAGGTTTTTTTACTTGAATGTTCAGAGAAACAAATAAAAGAAAATTGTTGCCTGTGAAACTTGTATGATTTTGCTTGAAAATGCTGTGGTTATTCAAGAATAGCTGCTTTAGGTTGCAATTGTTGAAATGTTTTTGAAGGCAAAAGACTTTTCATTTTTTTTCTTCTGTAGTACTTAAGACATCTTCCTTATGGTATTATGCTGTGTGCTGTGTGCTGTGTGCTGTGTGCTGTGTGCTGTGTGTGTGTGTGTGTGTGTGTGTGTGTGTGTGTGTGTGTGTGTGTATGATTTGTGCCAGTACTAGAGCTTGAACTCATGGCCTGGGTGCTTTCCCTGAGCTCTATTGCTCAAGGCTCGTGCTCTATTACTTGAGCGACAGCTCCACTTCTGTCTTTTTGTTGGTCTTTCAGGGTCTCACAGACTTTCCTACTGGGGCTGACTTTGAACCGTGATCCTCAGATCTCAGCCTCCTGAAGAGCTAGGATATGGGTGTGAGCCATGGTGCCCAGCATGGTGGTATTCTTATAAGTGAATATCGGTGATATTTTCTGCTCCCTTATGCAGGTATCATCAGAACAGCCCTTCCCAATATGGACAGGGAAGCCAAGGAGGAGTACCACGTGGTGATTCAGGCCAAGGACATGGGTGGGCACATGGGAGGACTCTCAGGGACAACCAAAGTGACGATCACACTCACGGATGTCAATGACAACCCACCAAAGTTTCCACAGAGTAAGTAGTTTGGCTTGGCTTTCACTGTTCAACCCTGCCACATATAACGACTCATCTTCTCTTAACCCATGCCTATTTCATCCAGCCCTCAAGCAAAATGTCTACACCTCTTGGAGCTCTTTATATTATCCTTGTGAAGGACAAAACCAAGATAGAAATAACAGTCCCAACAAAAGTAATCTTTCTGTATGTTGGTAATTGTCTACAGAGAGATTGTCCCACCGTGCCTTCCAGCTGAAAGTCTAAGATTACCTCGAATTCAAGTCCAAAGAGGAAATACCCAAAGCCAAATAATATGAACACCGAAGGAGTGCTATAACTGACAAAAGTCATATAAGAGGAAACTAATGCTGAAGAGGTCACTTAGCTTAGCAGGAGGGCCAAGGTTTCTACATGCTGCATCTGCGTGGTGTGTTTCACACCGAGGATCCTGAAAATGCCAAGATAATGACAGGAAAAATGTCAGATTTGGGATTTCACTCCCACACCAACTCTTTTCAATGTCTTGTGCTTCTGCCACAACTCCCCAACTTTCGACCTACTCTTTTTTGTTACCAGACAGCACACTTGCCACAGTTTTGTTCTTGCCATTCTATATATAATCACAATGCCACACCTCAGCAATCTTTACATTTGTTGTTTCCTGGCCTGTGATGTTTTATTCCCTAGATATTCACACTTGTCTCATTCTTTCTTTCTTTTCAGTAGAATGTGATGTCTTCTCTCATCAGACTCTATTAAATGAATTTTTCTTCTTCTCCTTCTATGTATATTTAGCAGAAGATATGTTTACACTCATATTCATCCACATCCACAAACACACACACATATATCTTATATGGTCATAGATAAACTCTTTACATCATATTCATACCCATTCACATATACACAACTTAGACACTGAGTCAAACATCTACCAGCAGACCCACACAATCATATACTTACACATAACCAACACATACTCTCTCATTATCTAACATCTCTTAATGAAATTTATTTTTTGGTTTCCTAGTGATGACATCAGAGTGAATACACACACACACACACACACACACACACACACACACACACACACACACATGTGGTTTTCTTTCCTTCTTCTGTGCCTCTTTAAAAGAGAAATCTTGACTGTTTTGCTTACTCTAAAGTCTCTTGGGGGCTAGGACAGTGCCTGACACATACTAAATTCCTAAGACACAGTAAGCAAATATGAATGTGGAAAGGTTACCCATTAGGAAAGCTTACAGAGAATGTTGTACTTGAGCTGGTGTTGAAGGAGATTAAGAAGAGAGCCTGAGAGTTGAAACAGATATAACTTTGAGAGGTAAAATAAAACATTGGATTTTAAAATAAGTATGGATCCCTCAACTATTTTTAAACAAAGAGTGTTTTGTTTTTGTTTTTCCCTTGGCCTTCACAATGCCATTGCTGTCCCCTGAATGAACTTATTGACCCTCTTTAAAGCATGGTAACCCAGCCCTTTGAATATATTTAAGTGGTGCTGGTTTTTAATCATTGTCTAAGTTAAGGACTGTAACAAGCATTGTTCCTTCTATGTGAGCAAGGACCCCCTCAGTTCATATTTCGCCAATTATTTCATCCTATACAGAACAGTAATCAAGCCACCTGCAGTTTCTTATTTTTAATCTATCTTCCACTTCTTTCATGTTTTTAATCAATAGAAAAGTCCATTTCAAATCCTTGGAGAAATTTATTGGGATTCAGTGAAAAAAAACAAACTTGGAAGTTTACAGCTGCAAAATAATAATAAAAAAAAAAGGATGTCATCTTTTTCTCCTCTTTCTTCCAACTCTTCCTCTTCTTCCAGGTGTGTACCAGATGTCTGTGTCAGAGGCAGCTGTCCCTGGAGAGGAAGTTGGGAGAGTCAAAGCTAAAGACCCAGACATCGGAGAAAATGGCTTAGTCACGTACAATATTGTGGATGGAGATGGCATGGAGTTGTTTGAAATCACGACAGACTATGAAACCCAGGAGGGTGTGGTGAAGCTCAAAAAGGTGAATTTGGAGGAGGAATTGAACATGTCTCTGCTATTTTCTGTGACTTGCTTTTCCCGGACAACCAGGCAGGGGACAGGGTGAAAGTTAAGAAAAGAAACTATGGGCAATTGGGCGCTGACTTCATTTTGCAGCGCATTTCTGAGCACTTGGAGATAACAGAAGTGTATTTTCTTTCTGTTTCTGCTGATTAAAGTAGTGATGATGCCTGTCTGAGATTGCTGGCTAGTTCTATGTTTGGACACAGTTCTCTGGTAGAACTAGATTAGAGTAGACTTGGGAGAAGTAGCCCTGAGCCTCTTTAGTTCTGCCAAATGGAATCTGTTAATTCAGGCTGTTCAAAACTTCACTTATTTCAAACATCCAAGGTTCTTTGCAGTGATGGAACTCTGGTGGAATTTGAAACAGGCCTCTTGTTTTTTCTTTCAAAATTGGATCTAGGTTAACAGTGACATTGGACCTTCCACAGTAGTCAGCTGTCATTAGAAACATGTCCCTTATATTAATTCATTGCAAAGAGGTGTTAACCGCTTCTGTTTGGGTTTGTAAATCTGTTACTCAACATTATAATGCAATTTAGCCTGAACCTCTTACAGATATCTCATTTATTTTTAGTATGAAAAACAATCATAGAAGTGTTTAATATTGTCCCAAGGAACAAAAATATCTCAAATTAGTTAGGCGATGGAGCCATAAACAAATTCAGTAGTTTGACCTGCTCAGAGTCACACACAGGTGTGAACTTCAGAACTATTAAATTTTGGAACAAATTTCTTCTTAAGACACTTGGAAAATGATTCAGCCACAAAGGTCTCATAAAAGAAAGTCAGGTAAGATTCTCTTTCAAGTGAAGGAACAGTTGTAGTAGATTCTAAAATGCTTTTCCCCAATTGAGAAATCAACTCTGTCCATACTCACAGTGAATGGAGTGTTAAAAGTGAATTCAATGATGGGATTACCTGGGTTTTAATCAAGCCTTCATTTTCTACTTGGATTTATCGCATGAATATTAAGTTTCTTGGGGTGATGGGAATATTGGACTCCAACACGGATAAAGATTTAATGTGCAGAATCAATAAAGAGGCCAGTAGCTGGAGAGGAGTTAAGGCTGGGATGGGAGAAAGTAGATCCTGGGAGGATGGTGATGGGGTCACAGGAAGCTGAACTTTTAAAACAGTGGGAATTTTGTTGGATCAACAGAAAATATGTGGGAGACACAGAGCAAATAGAAAGTAAGAGGTGACTGCCATAATCAAGGCAAGGAAAGAGAGAGCAGGATGATTGGAGATCACCTTTTAGCTAGTTGGAAAAGTCTCCATGAGTCACTATGAATGGAATAACTTAAGGAAGCTGTATAATCAGCCTCCACAAAGGGATCAAGTATTTTTTTTCCTTCTGACTCCTCTTCTGAAAAGTAGCTGTGTGAACTGTGTGGCAGCCTTGAGATGTCAGCTTACTTTGTTAATTAATATTACTCTCCCTCCTGCTTGACACTGACACATGAACGTTGACATCAGCATTTCCTGCCTCCCATTCTCCCTATGCTCCAGTAATTGCACAGTTGGCAATGTGAAGGTTGTCACCTGTGTTCAGTATATTCAGGGCATAAACATGCACCGTGTCGCTAAACCCTTGAAATGCCTAAATCATCCCCATGGAACTCACATATGGCAAATGAGCTCTCTGCATATGATTAATTTTTGCACTTTCCCCCAGTTCTCCATTTTTTTTATAGGCAAGGAACCAGTCTTCTACAAAGCTCTGGCATGTATGTTTAATACAATGTAGGGGGATACTTCATTTGCAAGAGAATATTTGCTTTAATTTATAGCATAAAGTTCCAAAAGTCCACCAAGACAAAAAAAAATCAAAAGTAAGTTTAGCAGAGTAAAACTATGAGTCCTGTGGAAATCACTACATGTGGTTGAATCATATCAAACAGGATGGGGAAATCATGAAAATATTTTTGCATTTTAAAGATTTTGCTGTTGTGTGCTGGCCTTGAACACATGATCCTCTTTCTTAAGTCTCCCAAATGCTTGAATTACACACATGTATTCCCACACTCGAGATATCCTTTTCCTTTTTTAAAAAGATATTCTGTTAATATAGTATTTTCTTTTATTTCTTACTTTGTTCGCCAACAAAGAATTACAGCGTTCTCGTGTTTTATGTTTTATTTGTCAGACAAGATCTTGGTAAAAGCTGTAAAGCTCAGGTGCATGAGAGGAAGTACAGGCTATAGGAAGATCAACGTTTAACAGGACATGGTGGTGAAAAGAGAATTAAAATACGAGGACTTTTCCTTGCTTTGTCAGAGTTGAAGTTTCAAGCTGGGTCCTTCTTTGCTCTAAGGGTTGTTCTGGGCGTCATAGGGGTTTTTCTCACTAGGGGTCAGTAAGCACATGCACCCTCTTACCCCAGTAGTTATTTTAATTAAAAAATAGCTTTAGTCATTCATGAATATCTTTGGAGTGATTGGAGGCTAACATCACACCCCCGTTGAAATCCAGCATTCATAAATATTAAGTCCTAGAGGTATGGCTATTTATGACTGTACATCTTGAGTTGAATCTTGATCATTCAGTTGGGCTTGACAAGATAGAGGGAAGAGAATAGGTAGAAAAGCGAACTCTGGAAGGCCTGGTATCCATGAAAACAGGCTACATCTATGAGATTGCATCTAGTCTTTAGAACTTGAGACCTTTATAGCACAACTGTGGTTTGCAATGCAAAGGAGACCTTCCAAAGAACTGAGCAAGGCAGAAGATGTAGTATGATCGTAGCAAAGGAGAAAGAGTCAAAAGAAAAATAATTAGAAACGGATTCATTCTTTAACTAATTTGAAAACTAATGTTTTCTGAGTTCTGACTTGGGCCAGAATTTCACGGGGGAACAAGAGAAAAGAAATCTTGCCCCAGAGTATTTACCCAATCTCTATTGGTTAGCTGAAGAATAATGTAAATTAGAAGAGATGAACATTTTAGGTAGATTGCTAACTGTGAGGATGCAAGTCCAATCTGTCTACTGCAATACCCTTAACCAACTGGGAATCCTATCTATTGCAGAGAAATCCCAGCACAGTTTCCAAGCTGTTTATTTTCAGCCAAATAAACATGTGAAGCAGCATGAAACGGGCATTATAAGACATTTTAAGTACTCCTTATTTTCACACAACCGTTTTTATATCTGATGTTTCTTTCTATTCTGAGTCCACATGTGTAGAGATGTGGGTGCTTAATATTTGGCATGCTTGTAATCATAGGGTGATCAGATTTGTTAACTTAATGTCACATCATAAACATTTTACATGCTGTTATATAATATACATAATCATTTTTAATGACTACATAACATCTCAAACTATCGATGGACCATTATTTCCTTAATAAAATCTCACAGTTGGACTTGGTGTTTTGTGTATACATTTCCCCAGATTAGATATAACCCTCTATTACAGTGAACAAATATTGTGCATTTTTTGAATATTGTTTGTTTGGGTTTTCTGTTGAATTAATCCCTCAGGGGAAATTTTCAGAGGTGGGGATTAGTTAACTAGGGGGTATTAAGATTTTTATGGCTTATTCAGTGTGTTGCCTCATTTAGCTTTATTCCAGCTACTCATAACATGGATATAAATGTTCACATGGGGAACTACCTTCAATCCTTTTTGGAAAGAGGAAAGGGAGTAAATGGTAAAGCACATTTGTAAATGTTATCCAGCCATCCATCAGACCTGTTCCGCATTCAGCCAAAAGGATTGATGTAGAAGATCACTTGGGAGAGTTGTTTCCAGGCATTTGGGAAGACAAAGGCCAACAAAGATGCGCAAGAGTCAGGGGATTCCTCTGTGATGTTCCTCCCCTAGCAAAAGGAAAGGAATGAACTTCTCCCCTTTTTCTGGTTACAGATGACCTCTTCTCTGCATGATCCTATCTCAGGGTTCTGTCTAATAATGACAGATTCGGAGGAATTGCAGATGGTTCAGAGATCTATAAACATCATTCTTTCCCACTGTTCATGAACACACAATAAGGATAAGGAAGCTGCTGGGTCCCCCTCGGGATGATGCAGTGGCAGGGATGAGGCTTGTGTTCCCTGATTTCAGAGTGAGAGATGGGAAGATATAAAATGTAAAGGATGCTGACTATGTTTCACCTTTCTGAAAGAGACCACCCCAGGTTTGGAACTGTACAGATTTAGGTTAGATCTAAGCTTCACAATAGGGTGCCTATTCAAAAATCAGTGTTTGCTATGCAAATGACAACCACAGGGCAGGCAGATGCTTGCCTTCAAGTACCAAGCTTTCCCTAAACACTTGATAGTTCGGCATCATCTAGAATGTTAGTTAGAAAACTTCCTAGGCATTGGGGTTTGCCTTTTTTGCTCTGATTTCAATGTCTCATCCTTTCTTAACTCTCTGCATTTCCTCTTGTTGAGAAGGAAGGATTACTTATAATCAGTTTTATTTCTCAGTGTTTCTTTCATAGCTAGGTAGAATGTGTATTGCTTATACTTTTTTTGAAACAGGCAATGTTTTTCATATCTCTGCATTCTTCTCTGAAGGAAGAATGAGCTTCACTTACCACTAATAGAAGGCAACCTAAAAAATAAATGCCAGCCAACAAAACCCTGCCCTTTCATTTTAGCTAGAGAGTAGAATCATAGACAACGACAGCTCTATTGGGAAGTAAAACAGATATGTTAAAATCAGCACTATTTTCAGATGTTCAGGATTCAGAGAAAGGAATAATGATGCCAATGAGTAAGATATTTAATAGCTCCACCTCCCTGGAGGACCCACAAGCCCCCTTGAGTAATCTCACATATATTGCTGGTAAGAGTTACAGATGATGGGAAACACGGTGGTCAGAAAGTTACAAAACATTGAAGCTGCAAATATGATTATTATAGGTGAGTTCTGTGTATATTCGACAATATCAAATGAGACTGTGCTTGGTTCTTGGAGTGACATTTGTGGATATGCTACATAACATCTTCATTTTCTACAGCATGGACTAGAAAATTATTTTTGTAGCATTTTAATGCCTTTTGTTAGATGGCTTGAAATGACCAAATTGAGCCACCTGGGAATTACTGGAGAATATGAAATTTATTTTAGGTGAATGTGGCCATTCCTTGTCAGGATCCTAAAAATGACCCCTTAAATACATTCCATGTCTCAGCAATTGAATTGGCTGGTTTTGTTTTTGTTTTTCTGACCAAATGGCTCAGGTAATTGGATGTTAATTGATACTGATTTCTTTCTGTTTGTCTCTCTGTCTGTCTGTCTCTTTTTTGGTCAGTCATGAGGGCTGAACTCTGGGCCTGGGCACTGTCCCTCAGCTCTTCAGCTCAAGGAGAGCACTCTACCACTTGAGCCACAGCACCACTTCTGGCTTTTTTCTGCTTCTGTGGTGCTGAGGAATCGAACCCAGGGCCTCGTACATGCGAGGCAAGCGCCCTACCACTGAGCCACCTTCCCAGCCCCTGATTTTTCTCTCTTTGAGGAACTATTTACTTGGCCTCATAAAACTTTTCTTTCTCTTGCATTAGCTTCTTGAGGCATTGTGTGTCAATCTTTTCTTCATTCTTGCCAGCCCGTAGATTTTGAAACCAAAAGAGCATATAGCTTGAAGGTAGAGGCTGCCAACGTGCACATCGACCCGAAGTTCATCAGCAATGGGCCTTTCAAAGACACCGTGACAGTCAAGATTGCAGTAGAAGATGCTGATGAGCCCCCCATGTTCTTGGCCCCGAGTTATATCCACGAAGTCCAAGAAAATGCAGCTGCTGGCACCGTGGTTGGGAGAGTTCATGCCAAAGATGCTGATGCTGCCAACAGCCCAATAAGGTACATGGGGATATATAATTTCAAACAACAACAACAACAACAACAACAAAATAAACAAACTTGAATGAGTGGGTTTGGAGGCAAAACCATGTGGAAAACACATTTTCCTCAGGTCAAAATCATTGGACCTGATAAAATGAGGTCCAATGAAATGGAAGCTGGATTAAGATTGAGAATATTGGAGCTGCATTTCATCTCTGTTACTAAAATTTTTGGTTAGGATTGTTCAAGCTGTCGTTTCTCTAAGGAGCAGATTTCTCAATTTATATTGGACAAAAGAACCATTAGCTGGCCTAGGAACTAGGGCAAAGCATAAATAATGAAAATGGCCTTTGATGCATTTCACAATGGTTTTTACATGTAGTGAGAGAAATCCACTTCCTTCTTGTGCATGCAGATATTCAACCATCTCAGTACTATTTATTGAAATCTGTTCTTCTCATCTGAATGGTCTTGAATGTTGACCACTGCTATGTGGTTTTATTTTGGACTCTCAATTTTACTTCACTCATCTGCCTGCCTGTCCATATTAAACTATCACCTAGTTTTGATTACTATGGCTTTTTTTTTTTTTTTTGTCGGTCGTGAGGCTTGAACTCTGGGCCTGGGCACTGTCCTTCAGCTCTTCAGCTCAAGGGGAGCGCTCTACCACTTGAGCTACAGCGCCACTTCCGGTTTTCTGGTGGTTTATTGGAGATAGGAGTCTCACGGTCTCTCCTGCCCGGGCTGGCTTTGAACCGCGATCCTCAGATCTCAGCCTCCTGAGTAGCTAGGATTACAGGTGTGAGCCACCAGCGCCCAGCTACTATGGCTTTATATTAATTTTGAAGTCAGGAACTGTGATTCCTCCAACTTTATTCTCAACACCTTTTTTTAAAAATACAATTTTATAGAAAAAAATTGGGTGCTGGTAGCTCACGCCTATAATCCTAGCTATTCAGGAGACTGAGATCTGAGAATTGTGGTTTGAAGCCAACCCAGGCAGGAAATTCTGTGACTCTTATCTCTGCTAAACTACCAAAAGACAGGAGAGCACTAGCTTTGAGCAAAAGGAGCTCAAAGACAGATGTTGGGCCCTAAATTCAAGGCCCACGATTGGCATGAAAAAGAAAGAAAAGATAAAGAAGATGGTCACATGATTCATTTACCTATAGCTGCCAGGTCTAATGCTACTAGGGTAGAGCTGGGTAGTATAGGCAGAGGTTTTATGTACTGCAGAGTCTCAAATACTTACCAGCCCTTAATAGAAAAGATGGGCTGACTTCTGTTCTAGTTCATCACTGCATTTTTCCACTGAACATAATTTATACTAGAAGATTTCTAATGCTCATTTATTGAAACACCTGTCTTAGAAAATCAAGCTCACAAGTATGAGTGATTGTAGAAGAAAGTGATGGCATCTTATTCAGGTATCTATTCAGGAAACCTTCAGCAATCATATATTAGGGGTTTCTAGTATATTTTGGGAAGGAAATACCTATAAAATCCCAAAACAAACATTTTTCCAGAGATAGAATTAAGACCAGTAGCAAGGAGGAAAATATGGTTGATACAAATCAATAAGGTATTTTATATTCCAGACAGCTATAACATAGGGCAGTTGAACATTTTTCTTACAAAGAAATAATGACTGTTTAAGATGATAGATATGCTAATAGCCTAGATTTGATCATTGCACAAAGAAACACTTATGGAAACATCCTTGTACCAATACAATTGGTAGGTAACAATAGAAGGTTTTAAATTCACTACAGAGCCACTATGATCAGGAAAACATTAAAAAGAAAGTTGAATATGAAAATAATACTATAAACAACTGAGTTTGCCCATTTATATTAAAGTAAATGATGGTAGGATAGAAGGAATCTCTGTGTTAGATTTTTGAACAATATTTATTTCTGGAGAAAGATAATTACAATATTTGGGGGACCTTCGTCATATCCTGTTTAGAGTTTAATATAGTTATTTAAGTTACTCATCAGAGATGGCCTTTTAGGCTGTGACTGCTTTAGGAGTAAGTAGAGGAAAGACTGAGTTCAAATGGATGAAATTACTTCCATAAACTCACATGACCAGTTTTGGAAACTGGATTTTAGCCCAAATCTACTGTAGGTCTAATCCGGTCATTTAATTCCTTAACTCATTGGCAACTAATGGAAATATTTCTCCAAAAAGATTGGGACTATTATATTATTTCCATGTAGGAAGAAACCTTATATAATAAACCAGAGACCCTCATTGTACCTTTGAACTATGTACGGATGTTTCCGGTATGGGTTTTAAATGGATTAACTGTAATTTAGAGAGCTGATGTGCATCAGGACCTTTATAGAGGGACAATGACGTAAAAACTCATGGAAAAGCTATTCATTTCCTCTGCAATTCATTATCTACTAGGATCCATGACTGCAATTGGTTATTTGGGTCATGTTTTCAGTGGTAGCTATTCTGTGCCTGTAGGAGATTTGCAATTCTATAATTATCTATGGATGCTCAGTATTGAACTGGAACCAACTGCCCACCCCACCCACTTTGGTTCATGTTCTTAGAATTGCCAGATCGATTATGAAAGGGCATTTGAGTTTTTAATTCACAGACCTCTTATTCTCAGAGGCTGCTCTGCCTCTTGAAGGTATTTAGTAAAGTTGGACAAGTAGGTAAGGCCTTGCACTATCACCACAGGTCTCAGCTGCTTGGATATGTCGTATGTATCCTGGATTCTATAGCACCGATGCATTTTTGTTTAGCACTTTATTTACTTCTTGAAATAATTCTCTTTGTTTCCGTGACAGTCAATTGTATATGCCCCAGAAAACCCCATTTCTGGTACTCTCTTTAGACTTTGATCACTGTTCAGGTGCTGGGGCTTTCCTAAGACTCAGCTTTTCAACTTTGACCTCTCTGTGAATGTCCACTGCATTGTAGGAATGTACTTTGTGTACTGAGGTGACTGAGATGAAGTGCCATATTCTCTGCCTGAGTCTGATCTTCTCCTGGTTCTAATTCTGTGTTTCTGATCTTGAGTGCTATGCATTTTTCACCCAGTTGCTTCTCTCTTCATGTGCTCATTATTGTACCCCTGCTTACCATGGGGTCAAGTCTTTACTGTCTTAGGAATTTCAGCATGTCCCCCTCTGCTAAATTAACCTTCTTTTCATGTCTTCAACTCAGACACTCAAGCCAGAAGATGTCTAAGATTTTCCCAACCTTTCTTAGGCATCCAAATATCTGCTGAGTCCTACTGACACTTTTCTTTTTGAAATCATTACTTTCCAGTCCTCTTATCACCCTGGTATCAAACTATCCTATCCTCTTTATGTTTTAAGGACTATATAAGATCCTTAAATTTTCTCTGGTCTTTCCTCCAAGTTCACTTTCTCAGAACATCTTGTCTATGCTTACTTATTAGTGACTCAGATAATAAATTATTTCCCTCCTTGGCAGCCTTCCATGAATTCTCATTGGCTATAGGATGGAGGATACTCTCCAACATCTGAGAGCTTCTAGCAATGCACACACACACACCACACACACACACACACACACACACACACACAAACACACAGATATTATGGGTTGGGTCCCTTCATGTGTGTGAGGCATGAGGGTAATATCTTAAACATTATTATTTTATTTCATTCTCACAAATAATGCAGAAGTTAAGGACTATTGCCATTCTAATTTATAAACTAAGCATGCCGAGGTTCAAAGACCTTAAATCACCTTTCCAATAATAATAATAATAATAATAATAATAATAATAATAATAATAATAATAATAATAATAAAATAATAATAATGAGTTAGTAGAACATAAGTTTGTACCTAGCACTTTCCAAATTTGAAAGCCACAAGCTTAGACTACAGAACGTCTTGACTTATTAGTACTTTTGGTTCATATTACTCTCATTCCCAACTAAATACTAAACTCCATCCTGGCCATTTTTAGGTTGAACAGTAGGCAAGGGGACACACTATTCCATTCCCACAGGGGACATCACAGACACCCCATGGTTTGTGTGTGTACTGTGAAGTATTGCTCACTGGACACTGAGCAGTCTCTCTTGGCTCTACTAATGGAGTCTTTACACTAGACATAGGCTGTTGGTAAATTCCAGCATTTGTAAATTTGGGAAAATATAACCTGTGATATTTATTGTCCTTGATATCTATAATATTCTTTAATATTTCTGATGATCCACGAACACCTTCAAATGCATACATTCTGAAAAAATTTGGGAAATACAGCGAAGATTTCTAAGAATTAAGAAACTGCCCTGTTATGAAACAAAGCATCTGAATGAATGATCTACCTTTGCTTTTTTTCCTCTTTGAAGTTGGCATAGTTGAGTGGTTATAACCTATTTAATGGGCTTCAATAAGCCCATTATAGCCTTTTTTGGTTAAAAAAAGGAAGAGAATGCTACAAAAGTTACTGGCCAACACAGTTTTGAATTTTTCACCATAGGCTTCAGAACCAAGCAACCTAAGAATATCTATGACTAAAGAAACTGAAGCAATTCATCCAAAATATAGATAACATGTTTTAATTAAATAAGGAGAAAATGGATATTTTTTAAAGAGTTATAAATAATCTTTGATGATGAGTTTGGATAAACTTGAAAGTGTTTAATATTTAATGTGCCACAAAACGGTGAAGGTTTTCTGCATTTGTGAGTTTCTGAGTAGTTTGGGAGCAAAGCAAGCTTACTTCCCAAATGCAATTTCATAAATATTCAGATGGTGGGTGATTGTAGTAAATATGGAGAAATATGCAACATGTGATTATGCTTCTCAATCAAATATGCTAAAGAGTTGCTTCATTCATTGTGCTGAATACAGAATTCCAATGTGACAATATGATTTCTATAAAAGATTCATGTTCAAAGTTCAAGAAGTAAATTTGATTAAAAAAGGAAGACCTAATTCAAGTGATTCATTGAAAAAAGGTGCTTTAAATATTACATGGAGAAAATATTCAGATATTAAGCTGCTCTGAATATCTTGGTCTAATTGCTTCATTTGCATTCTGCTTAGGTATTCCATTGATCGTCATACTGACCTCGACAGGTTTTTCACTATTAATCCAGAGGATGGTTTTATTAAAACTACAAAGCCTCTAGATAGAGAAGAAACGCCCTGGCTAAACATCTCAGTCTTTGCAGCAGAAATCCGTAAGTATTCTCATAAGGGTTTTGGTTTCTATTTTACCGAATAGTAATCCCTTTAGACTCTCTTTATCGTCTAGAAAATGAAAGAGCTGAGATAGACATTTTAGTCTTATAGATACTTTTCATTCTTTGAAATTTATATTCAGTGACCTATCTAAGAAGAAAGAGAGGCAAGTGCAAATGTTTGTATTTTCTTTCGCAGAATGAAACACATACTTGGCAAGATCCCAGTTAATCCTCAGCAGTTTTTAAATTCATGATCCTCTGGTTAAACTCCAAACAGCATCCTTAGAAGCAAGACTTGTGGGATCTGTTTATCTACAGACCAGTAGTTCTTGAACTTGTCCATGAGTCATGAACTCCAAATATCTCATAGTTGGCTTGGCATTACAAACATTTCTAGGTCCCATTTTGAGGGCTCAAGAATGAAGCCCAAGAATTCCTCAGATGGCTTTGATGCTGATCTTGGGGACCCTACTTTGAGAACCACTGCAGTAGAATCTCGCTGGGGATTAGGCTCTGCTTGAACCCTTTAAAATCAAAGCTGTGCATCAAGGCCAGCAGAATTGACAATGTCTAATACTGACATTTATTCTTGAAATCCTTCTTTTAGACTGAGCAGTACAGATTTTCCATGGGTTTTATGCCAATAGTGCCTGTATCAGTCACTTTTTTTTCTTTTCATTGCTGTAACAAGTATTTGAAAGAACTACTTAACAGGAGGGAAGACTTATTTCACCTTGGGTTTCAGCCTATGGTAGCTTGCTTGCATCCTTGCTATGTGCCGGTGGTATGGCAGAGCATCATGGCATCCAAAGCAAGCAACGAAAACAAAGCTGCAGACTTCCTGGCAGATAGCAAGCAGAAAGAGAAGGTGAAGCAGAGAACAAGATACATCTTTCAGAACCTGTTCCTGATGATCTCCTTCCTTCAAGGAGACTCCATTTCTTACTTTTCACAATTCCCAAGAAAGCTCTCTTATTATGTGTCTTTCAAGGAAATAGCCCATCCAATAGGTCAGAATCCTCAATACTCAGTCGCTTCCCAAAGCGCATCAAATATACAAGCCTAATGGGTAGCATTTGGTACCATGCCTTTCCAACTGAGTGAGTGAAGTATTTCCTTCCATTCCCAAGGGCAAGCTTAGGTCAACCTGTGTGTTCCTATGCGGTGGCATGGGTTCACTATCTGCATTTTCTCCTTCCAGACAACAGACACCAGGAAGCCAAGGTTCCAGTGGCCATCAGAGTCCTTGATGTCAATGATAATGCTCCCAAGTTTGCTGCCCCTTATGAAGGCTTCATCTGTGAGAGTGACCAGACCAAACCACTTTCCAACCAGGTAATGGTGCTTTCTCCTTTCCTGGCTCTACAAGCAGTCCATTTAGAAACAGAGTTTGCTTGGGAAAGTATCATTTGGAGATAATTCCCACTATGCAAGGAGAACCCCTACTCTTGTTTCGTTCAGAAGCTAGATTCCATAATTAAAACCAGGTATATTTTTTGGTAACCAGCCAGGAATTTTTGAATAAATGATTGTGGCAATGACGTCATCATGATATACTTATGGACCACCTTTCTCTTTCAGCCAATTGTTACAATTAGTGCCGATGATAAGGATGACACAGCCAATGGACCAAGATTTATCTTCAGTCTGCCCCCTGAAATCATTCACAATCCAAATTTCACAGTCAGAGATAACCGAGGTGAGTACTAAGGCTCTTATTCATTCGGAGAAGTAGATACGGAAGACAGATGACTTGCATATTGCACAGAACAGATATTTCTCCACTAATCTTTATAATGCCTTCCCATTGAAGAATAAACAGGAAATAAGAATGCCACCTCTCTGGGCTCATTTGATACATAGGAATAAGCGAGTCTAATTTTATTTCCCTGTAATTTATTTATTTATTTTTGTATGGCTTTGATATTCATGAAGCAATGGGGGAAAAAAGTGGAACAGCTTACAGGGTCAATATGCAAAAAACTCTATTTATCTCTCTCTCCTTTTTTAAGAGCTTGATAAATCCTTGAGGGGAAAGCATGGCTTTATGAATATTGATATCAAGTAAAGCAGTAAGAGAGATTAGCTGAACTTTGTAAGGGAATATAATCTTTTGAGCACAGGCCTTTCTTTCCCAGTATAGTTGTAATGCAGTATGATTGGATGCAGAGATTCAGACCTAAAGGTGGTTGCAGATTTAATGGCTGAAGGACATGAAAAGACTCGTGTGACATCCATTGTAAATGTGGAAAAATTTAATGTGATTTCCACTTCTTACTTTATTATGAAGAAGGCTCTAGACTTGCAGATTATTGGAAGTGGATTGCGTGTGTGTGTGTGTGTGTGTGTGTGTGTGTGTGTGTGTGTGTGTGTGTGCATGTGTGTGTGCATGTGCCTGTGTATGTGTAAGCCTGGAGTGATGTAGTCCCCCAGCAATGTTGGTGGCAGAGCCAGAGCCAGGGACAAAGAATCAGCCTTTTGACTGTCAGCCACAGTTTGGCTCTAAGTACTTTTCCTTGATAGAAGACTGTGAAAATACAGACCAATGAGAAATGCTGAACTTGAAAACGGAAAGTTCAGAGTACAGATGGTTTTCATTAGTTCCATGCTAGCCCTGTCCAGGATTGTAGGTTTACTGTACTGTCTTTCCAGTGACTAAGAATAGGCTCATAGGATCAAAAGCAGTATAAAGATTTCTACTTTCTCCATCATAGCTAGGACTGTCATCAATACCATATCTCCAGTAGCTATGCTCCAAGCATCCACACCGTCATCCTTCCCCATTATGTTCACTTAATTTCCTTAACAACATAAGTAAACATTAGTATTGTTGCTGTTTCCATTTTATGGAGGAGGAAGAGGAGGCACAGAACCATTGATTAACCTGCCCCAAATCCCTCTGCAGGAGAGCCAGACATTGAGAGGCTCAGTGTTACAGCCTTAACTTCACTGTGGCTGCCCATGAAATTGGAGCAGGGCTCCCCATGATGTTTGCTTTTGATGAGAATGTGTTTTTGACACACTTCATTATTTCCTGAACTGGCTAGAACGTGTAATGCATTGTCTTACAAATCAAGCATCCATCAAATGAGACTTCCAGCTAAAATGCCTTATGTATTTGACAAAGATTTTTGTCTCCTAGAGCCTTGCTTTCTACAAGGAACTTGTTCAAAAGAGCCAGGATATGAAGAAAGTTATGAGTAGGAATATGCATGTTAAAGGAGCTCTATAAATTATTTTGTAAATGATCCCTATCCTTTAGAATGGAAATGTTATCCAGCCTTCTTTAATTTTGTATTTTAGCTAGCATTTTTCTTTTACCCCTTGGCATGGGTTAATGTGAATAGGTCATCCCCTTCAAGAGGAAACTCTGTAAATGACGAAGGTGAATGGTAGCTCTTACCCAACAGTATGCATACCTCTGCTGTCACACCTATGTAATACAAGAATTTCTTGTGATCTTAGAACTCCCAATACTCTGGCACGTGGGTGAGCAGTTGGGGACTGTGCCATGCTGAGTTGAACAAGGCAGCACACACAGAGACTTCATAAGGTTTTCTAAGATACATTCGCATCTGTATTTCAGTTCATCAGGACCCCTGCCTCCCCTCTGAGCACCTTCCATCTTCACATCTTAATTTCTGTTTCACACTATGCTTTCTCTCTGCCGTGTGGCTCAAGCCTAGGCTCATATCTGTTCTCTGATGATAAACATTCCAGAGGAATATATGTCACTATGTGCCTGGCTTTTTCAATAATGAGAGGATTTGCTCTGTTGTCTGAAATATCTGGGCATCTCAAATGCCACTACTCTTTTCATCATCTCTTTTTGCAAATATTTGTATGCAAACTTTTATCTATCTCTTGATGTAATTTCTGAATTATATCTGAAGTCCCTTTTCTGTCTTTGTTCCTAGCAAGATCACTGATTATCCTGAGATAACCTCCCACACCAGACACTTGTGGATTTATTAACTGATCCACCTTCCTTTCTGTGTATAGTCATGTGTAGTCATCATTAACCTCCAGAAACATGATGCTAAGACATGTTGTTCTGTAGGTGTTATAAGTATTTTGTCTTGTCACAATAGTTTGCGGGTGCTACCTCTATTTTCATGATTATACTTCCATAGATGAACCAATCCACCACATAATTTATCTCCTTTACTCTCTCCTATAAGAGACTGTTCAGTTACATTTTTTTTCTTTGCAGAGAATTGCTAGTGCTTGGCAAGAAATCACTAACTACAAACAGTTGCAAAAAACACCCAATTCTCATGTTTAGAACTATCACAGAACTTTAAAGCAAATACAGTTCCATAATTATAATCTAATAGAGTTTTTTAATACTAGTTTCTAAAAGTAATTACATATTGAAGTAATCCAAAAGGAGTAATCACATTCTGCATCCTATTAATAGCCTACTGGGTTACCAAATTTCTCGGCTGAGACAGTTTTCCATAGAAAACATGAGTTAATGGTTTCTATCATGCTGAGTAAAAGCATCAAGTGACTTTCTTCACGAGTGCTTACTCCCATAATTCCATGTAAATAATCACTATTGTGCTTGCCTAAACTCGGTCCAAGCATTCGACGTCTTTAGAAATATAAGAGGGATAGCCATCTTCATACACATTAGCCTTTTATTTACTTGTATTTTTCCCATTCTACAGCTACAACTTCAAAGATAACTCAGCAGGCAGTAAAAGAGTAGGCCAGCAGATAGCTCTTCAACATTGAAGCCTATCTCGGGCTATTTGTTAATACCAAGAATGGTGCTTTTTGGTCCACTCAGGTTTTGAGATGCATTCGCTTTGAAATATTAGAATGTGACATATCTGCAGATACAATAAACGTATAAAGGATACAAAAAGCACTCTCATCTATTCACTGTTTACTGGTTTATAAAATCTTTCAGAGCTCTTGTTTAACCTGGTTCTTTAAACCGCTGTTAAGGTAGGCATGCTGTATATTTGTATTCCAATTTTAAATGAGGTAGGAACATGAGACATTAGAAAAGAAGCAGTGACTTTTCCAAGGTCACATTACCTCTAAGTAAGTGTTTGGAGGGTCCTGCCCTGTTCATATAACATGTTATAAACAAAAGATAAATTACATATCCCTCCTAGTGAATACTTTTCAGTCTTTATTGATAGGAAAATTCTACAATCCAACTCATCAGTCTGGTAATCATGGGAAAAGTCTTGTCTTTCCAAACAGAATAGGATAAACGACTTCAATTTCGAGCTTAATCACAGCCATAATAATCACAGTAAAATATATTTGCAACTAACTTTATAATTTTCTTCTATTGCATTATTAATACACATTCTTAGTGGGAAAATTACAAAACACAAATATGCAGAAATAAGATTTTTAAATGATTAAAATAACGATAATGTATTACCAAGAAATAATCACTGCAATTTGTATACCTTCTAAACATTTTTTCCATATACTATCTTTCAAGAGATGTGAATGTAAAATGCATGCCCTTTTGTTCTGACTTAATATATGATATACTTTTTCCTGCATGCATTTATTGGTGAAGTTCTTTCCAACTTACACTCTTCCTAACTTACACTCTATGCCATTGGCTGACCTTGTTTGGAAGTGCTTCAGTTTCATCCACTTTTGCCAGATACCCAATTAGTCCTTTAGGACAGATTCCTAGAGTGGAAACATTAGATAAAAAGCCTATGATACATAATGGACACACTGTCTATTGGAAATTGTACACCAATTTATAATATCATTATCAAGTAAGTTTTATTCATTTTCTAATATACAAACCTATGTCAAATGATATCTGATAAGTGTGAAATATAGTGGTATATTAGAATTCCAGTTCCTTTAGTCATTAGTAAAAGCTAATTGTCAGTGAAGATTGCTCATTTCTCATTTTACTTTCTTGAAATGGCTATTTGTATTATTTATTTATTTATTTATTTATTTATTTATTTATTTAGTCGACCATGGGGCTTGAATTCAGGGACTGGGCAGTGTCCCCAGGCTTTTTCACTTTGAGCCACAGGTTCACTTCCAGTTTTCTAGTGGTTAATTGGAGATAAGAGTCTTCTGGTCGTTTTCCTGCCCGACTTGTCTTCAAACTGGGATCCTCAGATCTCAGTGTCCCAAGAAGCTAAGATTACAGCCACAAGCTACCAGTACCCAGTTGCTATTGATATTTTTGTATGTTTCTTAAACTATATGCTTATCAGTTAATAATTGATTTTATAAATTTCTTTATGCATTATATGATGCTGTCATATCATAACATACCTCACATACATTTTCCCAATGCTTCAGAGATTGTTCAATCCAGATTATGTTGCACTCTTAAGTAAACTCAGGGCACTTTTCATGCCAGTTTTTCTCTGATCTCATACTGTATAAAAGGACACCAACTTGCCTCACCCAAATTGCTCTCAGAATTATCTAATCTTTCCTTTTTGAAATATTTGTATACTGTTACCAATTTGTTTTCTTTGTAAATCATGCAAACTCTCATTTGTCAGCCATTTCCTAAATATTACTCATGAAATATTCATAGAACACCATATTTATTGTCTTTTTACATTATGCATGATCAGCATTTTCTTAGACTTTCTCTTCTTTCTCTTCTTCTCATTTACTCTGTTGCTAGTACTGCATTTTTCCTTAATGGTAGCATAAATATATAAGGTGAAACTTGTTAGGTGTTTGTTCCATGTTATTTTTATGCTATTACTACGTTATCAATTTTGGCTTCTCTGTATCTCCATAGTATTTAGAACTTTAAAAAAAATTTTTGATATTTAGAATTCTTTTCCAAGTGCTTGATGAATATATTGGGAAACTTTATTGCATTCATCCTGAATTGGTAGATCAAATTAAGAACTAAAATATTGAAAATCTGAAAGTGGTGCTGTGGCTCAAGTGGTAGAGTGCTAGCCTTGAGCTGAAGAGCTGAGGGACAGTGCCCAGGCCCAGACTTCAAGCCTCATGACCAACCAATAAAATATTGAAAATCCTATTTCTATGCAGAAAAGATCTTGATCCTATTTCCTATTGAATCAATTCCTCTTTTAGAAATTTTTATTTATTAGTTTGAGTATCTTATAATAGCAAAATAATCATACAGTTTTTATTCCTGTCTCTGGTATTATTGTTATATATGATTACACTGAAACATAGGCCTATATATGATATTGAATATAGCCATTATATTGAAATGTCCTAATATTAAGATTCATGCTTATAATTTCAACTTTCATCTCTTGGTTTTAACAAAGATCACTTGATAAAAATTTAAAAGAATGATCTTCTCTAAAAGGGGAACAGTATTCATAGTGATAGTTAAATATTGTACATGTAATTAATCCTAATACAGTTGTGTTGAACAGTATTAGTAGTTACCTCACAACAAGTCTATGAATTGAACTGCTCTTCTGATGCATAGAGGCACCAAAATACTAGACGTTGAAGGCACAACTATTATAATCTCAGGATCCTAGAACTCTGTGGCTGCAGGTTTGCAGGGAGACAATGCAACTGACATTGGAGGCTTATGTGATCACAGGGAGACTAGCCACAGTGGTGTGTATCTGGAATCTCTGCTACATGAGCATCTGAGGCACGAGGGTGGCTTGAACCCAGGGGTTTGGACCCAGTCTGAATAACACCGTGGGACTGTCTTAAAAAGATGACAAGACAAGAGAGGTGCCAGTGGCTTAAGCCTATAATCCTAGCCACTGGAGGACTGAGATCTGGAGGATAATGGTTTGAGATGAGCCCGGCAGATAAGTTGGCTAGATTTCATCTCCAAAAACACCAGCAAAAAGCAGGGCCGGACGTGAAGCTCAAATGATAGAGTGCCAACCTACCACATGCAAGCCGTCAGTTCAGATTCCAATACTGAAAAAGAAAGAAGGCAAGAAGGATTGTTGTTTTGTCATTTGAACAGGGAAGCAAAAACTTAGGGTCTTTTAATAAATTCCTTTATGATAATTTTTTTAAAAAGTTTATCATAAGTATTGTGAAAGAGAAGCTTAATAAAATCTCAGTGATCATCTTGCCTATTTTAATTTGACCTTGACTATTGATGGTTCTTACACATTTAGAGCCAGGGTTATCAGAAACAAAGCATTCTTTAGTTTTCCTATCTATTTTTTTGGGGGGGGTCCAGTCGTGGGGCCTGAACTCTGGGCCTGGGCGCTGTCCCTCACCTCTTTAGCTCAAGGCTAGCACTCTACCACTTGAACTACAGCACCATTTCCAGCTTTTTTCTTTTTGCTTATGTGGTGCTGAGGAATCAAAAGCAGGGCCTCAGGCATACAAGGCAAGCACTCTACTACTGAGCCATCTTCCCAGCCCTCCTATTTTTTTTTCTCGAAAATATCTGAAGAGTGGGTCTTTAACACAGAATAGAAGGCATAGAGTATGGACTCCCAGGGGTTCCAAAAATACATCCAACAAAATTATATATGGTAGGAAGGCACAGGCAATTTTGGTAGTGTTGTGCCAATCGTTTTTCTGTTAGTGTAACAAAACACCGAGATAACCAGCCATATATATAAAAGAAAAGTTTGGCAGTGTGAGCACATGGTTGGTTGACTTGTTGCTTTGGAGTCTGTGACGATGGTACATCATTGCAGATAGTACGTACTAAAACGTGTTCCCTCAACACAGGAGGGAGGCCAAGCATCTATCCAGACATCGCCGTGCAGCAGAATATTCTAGTTGCTTGCTATAGTGCCTCCTTTTATCCAGTATTTTAACATGCAGGAGCTATGATTATGTATTGCTCATTTTTCCCTGTAATAGTTTGTCCTTTTAGGCAAATACCACGTTGGTCCTAGGGGAGGGGTACTATTAGCCTATCAGGGGCTATTTCTCCTCCCCTTTTTTCCCTTTTAGCACCTGATTTTGCGCATCCCTTTCATTGCTCTCCATCATCACCATCAGCATTCTATTTGCATTCCCAAACTGGTGCCCCGAAGACCATTATTGTGAAGAACCTTCACGTTTTATCAGTGTAATGACACTGTGTACAGATAAAAACAGCAGGTGATTTGGAGTGCAGGTTAGAGATGAAATATTTGAAACCTGAATTTACTGTTCCATTCATAGAAGCACTACAATTTATACATCCCATTTACCTGCCATCAACGGCATCATTTGTACATTTTTGCCTAATAGGGGAAAGAACGAAAATGGTGGTAGGTCTGTGTGCCAGGTTGAAAAGATCAGGAATGAAGATTAAAACAAGAAGTGACTAAGGGGCTTGGAAACATTTTCTGACTGTGAGAAGTATGTTGCTTGGGAGGGAAGAGTGTGAAGAACTTTCTTACCTTGGATGCTGAGAACTTCTGGGGAGTCAGGAATCACATTCAAAACAGTGGTGACATTTCCAAGAATTTGCTTTAGTTTCCTTGCCAATACCTTTCTCTTCCTCATTAGTCTCTTGCTCAAGGAGGAGAGCTTCCAGCAAAGAATATTTGCTGAACAGTAACAACTGTCTGGCAGTGTGCTGAGTACTTTTTTGAACAGAAATCCATTTAACCCTAAAAATATACATATACAAACTGCATAAATGAGAATGTGGAAAGTCAAGATATTGACTTAATATATCAGAAGTCAGACAACTCATAGGTAGGAAATCCACAGTACAAACCTATATCATTTGACTCTCCAGACTGAGTGGCCTGTTTCTCACAGGCTTTGTATAGACAAGGGAAGGGTCTGAGAAATCTCATAAGGGAAATACTTAAGTTGATTTAATATTTGTCTTTCTCTGGTTGTCTTATAACACCATGGGGCTAACTAACACAGAGCTCAATCTAAAATTTTGAGTCAACAGAATGTGTCTTCAATAAGCCTCTTCAATAAGCAAGTGGAGATGGGTCTTATATTTAAGGCTTGGGTGCTGTCCCTGAGCTCTTTTCCTCCAGGCTAGCACTTAACCACTCTGATCCACAGATCCACTTCCAGTTTCTTATGGTTAATTGGAGATAAAAGTCTCACAGACTTTCCTGCCTAGGCTGGCTTCTAACCATGATCCTCAGATCTCAGCCTCCTAAGTAGCTAAGATTATAGTCATGAGCCACCAGTGCTCAGTGCCTCTTTTATGCTTTTGCTCACAAAATTTCAGTTATGCAAAATCCAGACTAAGAGGACTCTCTCAAAGACAGACCAGGTGGCCAACTATTTGATAATTTAGATGAAAGAGAACTCATGGTCAGACTTTAGATATACAACTAGTTCCAAAGAAAGCACTTTGTTCTCTTGTTAGTCTGTTCTATATGTGTGCTTAGATTTTTTTCCCCACATGTTTCTGATCATATGCACCAGTATTGATCTGGGTTCAGGGTGTATCACAGGAAAGACCCTTGATGCCAATGCCCAGAATTGTCCTTCTTGGTCAAAGCTTATTGGTACTGAGAAAGCTTTGATTTAAAGGAAAAAATATTCTATCGATGCAGACAATGTACTTCACCCAAGTGTCAAGTTCAAAGTGGTAGAGAAGGCTTCTAGCTATCATATTCACCCTTCACCGAGTTTCAACGCTAGATGTTAAGTTCCTGTTGAAGGATTCCTCCCAGACCTTGGGAAGCAGAGCATAGAGACAATTACTGCCTCATGCCATGTTATTTAGTCCCAGAGACAACTCATTAGGTATGCTGCATATAAACAGAACTCCTGGTTTCAAAGTTTAGTCAGCTAGACTCCAGATGGGAAAAGAAAGGACTCATTTTAACGTTTACAATTGTTATTTCTGGAAGATCCCCTTAATCCATTTCTTCCCCATCTCTTGAATTGATCTTCAAATCTGTATGCAAAGCCTGTTGTATTTGAAGAGAGGTTTAAAGAAGGTTTTTGAGAATCTACTGACATGTCACTCAGAGACTGTAAATGGTTCAGTCAGCTGAGTACTTTGGCGAGTGTTTGTGTAAGAGTTTTAGTGTGTCTTAGAAGGCTCAATTGTCAAGAAGATGAAACATCTTCAATTTAAATGCGGGTGTGCTCAGATCCAAGTTTTCCTTCATCTTGGAGTTTCAGTTACCTCCATGTGTATATCTGCCTGTTGTATTTGGGAAATACAACCTCTCTTGGGCTCATTGAGATTCTTTTTTAATTTATGGTATCTACAAGTTTATAAAGACAAAAATACTCTGCTCATATTTTCTCAAACAAGGCCAGATCCAATATGTAAGCTGAATGAATGATCTTCTGCAAGTTTCATCTCTATCAGAGTTATATTTGACCAAGCAATTTAATTAATTTGCTTATCTTCTTAAATTTTTAATATTCATTTTTAGTCATGATGGCATTAATGACATTTCAGGTAATTAAAATGGGATAAATATTATAACATTTGATTTATAGAACTTATATTTGAACACCAAAGTATGAAAAGCAGATGAATATCTCTGAATAATTTATTAGAGGCCAGCAAATGTAATTGTGTGAGACAGTAGAATCACCTAAAACAGAAAAGAACAGTCAGGTGACTAAAATTTTAATTGACTAATTTGCTCCTTCTCTCTGTTTGCCATAGTATATATAATTTTTCTCTTGTGATAAAAGCAAAATATGCCAATCATGAAAAATTGAGAAAATGTTGACAAGAGAGCTGTTCTGCCTTGTTTTGATTGAGCTGTTGGCAGGGAAAGTATTGAGAAACTATCATTAGAAGTACACACCAAAACCAGTGAATGAATACTTCTTCCTTTTACATCTGCTTATCCCTAAATGAAAATGAATCTGTCATACAAGGACCTTACAGAGAATAAAAACACACTTCCTTTAAGCTAAATAAAAGTAATTTGGGGTGGCAAAATATTTTTCCCTATTACAGAGTAAATTAATGGTATTAGCAACCTAGTTAAAGCGTGCCAATTATTGGGCTTTTATATAGGGCTTTTATATTTATTTTGCTATAAATAACCATTTCTTAACCCACAAAATGCAGACCATACCAGAGGTTCAGTGTGTGTGTGTGTGTGTGTGTGTGTGTGTGTGTGTGTGTGTGTGTGTGTGTAAACTTAATGAGACATATTTTAATTTTTTTCTGTCTTATAATACCAATGTTCTTCTTCTAGAAAAGTGCATACTGGAAAACAATCTGTTTTCCCAGTAGAGAAAATATAATGAAGAAACATTTTGGAGGTATAGTTTACAAGTGATTGAGAAGTACAGGAAGGCCAACATCTGGACTTTGGGTTAAACTTTTCGCAGAAAACAGTTACAACCATATGTTACACAAATATTTATTAAATGTCTGCTGTGTGGCTAGTGTTGGACAGCCTGAGATGAATCAGATAAATTCCCTCTTCTCCAGAAGTTCACGGTCTTATTGAGGTCAGAGTGGTTATGTCAACAAATCATGACAGACTATTACGCCACTTATTTCTGTAGGAGTTGTAGAGGAGATGGATGATGGAGGGGGTCCAGGGAGGCCTTCCTGAGGACATGTCTTCAGAATTCAATTTTGAACCTTGAGAAGTTCAGCAGTCAGGATAAAAGGAATGGCTTTGGGGAATAAGAGAGTTGTAGAAAGGAGAATGGAAGTCAAGGGTGGAAAAGCATTGTGTGCTCGGGGAACAGAAGTGCATTATCTATGTCAGGCCGAGCCAGGTCATGTAAGAAGAGGAAGGATGTGAACCTGGAAGGCAAGTGCAAATTTAGCCAACGAGAACACTTCATGGCCCACTGTGTAGGGCTGGGCTGTGTTATGTGAGAAGCAAAGAAAATAGGATTGTTTTAAGCAAGGGTTGGACAGGCTTAATAGTGTAGCTGATGATATTTAAGTTAAAAAAATGATTCTGCTGCAAGGTTTTTCGTGTGTGTGTGTGTGTGTGTGTGTGTGTGTGTGTGTGTGTGTGTGTGTGTGTGTGTGTGTGTGTGTGTGTGTGTGTGTTGGTCATGGGGCTTGAACTCAGGGCCTGGCCACTGTCCTGGAGCCTCTTTATGCTCAAGGCTAGTGCTCTACCACTTGAGCCATAGTACCACTTCCAGTTTTTGAGTGGTTAATTGGAGATAAGAGACTCATAAGGACTTTTCTGCCCTGGCTGACTTTGAACCTTGATTCACAGATCACAGACACCTGAATAGCTAGGATTACAAGCCTGAGCCACTGGCTCCCGGCCTCAAGTACTTCTTCATTGAAGATAATTTCCTTTGGGATTTATGAATGAGTTCACGATATAATTAAAATTTGAGGGTTGACTTGCAATTTCTTCAAAAAGAAAAATGTCTGTTGAAAAATTGGCAAAAGACATGCCAAGGTAGAGTAATTGTCAGTAGGGGGGAAAAAAGCTTATTTTTTTTAAAGTTTGTTCTCATGCTGACTTAAATATCCACTTATATGCTCTATTAACATATAAAGTACAGCAAACCCCTCCTGAGTGGGGTTTGGTGAAAGGAGCAACATCTAAAGAGAATATGGTGTGGTTTGCTTGCCAGTGCAGGGATTTGGTACCAACTAACTGAGAAAGAGCCAGTTGCTGGTTTATTCCCCAAATGTAGAGATTGTTCTGTGATATTGGGATGCTAAATGACAGTGGCCTTAGATTACAGAAGAAGTAGGAAAGATTCTGGTTGTTGTTATTGTTTAATTTAGATAGCTTTATTTTTATTCTTTAAAATTTTTATTGTAAAAGTGATGTACAGAGGGGTTATAGTTACATAAGTCGGGTGTTGACTATATTTCTTTCTAAGAGTGTCACCCTCTCCCTCATTTTCTCCCAGTTCCCCTCCCCACCCAAAGTTGTAAAGTTCATTTGCAACATAGTGTCTTACGAATATCAGTGATGAATTCATTCACCCTTTGTCCTACCATTTCTGTGCTTCCCTGCTCCTTCCCAAGTCAGCTAAACTTACATACAAAAGTTAGTTGGGCATCCGTGGCTCATGCCTGTAATCCTAGCTACTCAGGAGGCTGAAATCAGAGGATCTCGGTTCAAATGCAACCCAGTCCGTGAGACTCTTATCTCCAATTAACCACCAGAAAAACAGAAGTGGCACTGTGCCTCAAGTGGTAGAGTGCTAGCCTTGAGCGAAAGAGCTGTGAGGGACAGTGCCCAGCAGGATTTCAAGCCCCACGACCAACCTCCCCCCCAAAAAAAGACCAAACTTACAGAAATTGAAAACAGCAACAAAAGGGGAAAAGCTCAAGTGGGGAGGGAGGAAATAATCTCAAAAAGTAAAATAGAAAACCTTTTGTTTCCATTCCTTGGAGTTCATTTTGATAAGCATCATTTTATATGATCATATGCACATAGCTACTGAGCCCTTGATTTTTTTGCTTTATTTATTTATCTTCATTTTGTTAAATTTGCTTTTATATTGTAAAGGTGATGAACAGGAGGATTACATAAGTAAGTTAATCAGTATATGTCTTTTTAAACCCTGTTGCCCCTCCCTCATTTTCTCTTGCTTACCACCCCCCACACCTTGCCCCCAGGTTGTAAAATTCATTTCCAACATAGTGTTTAGTGAGCATCATTGTTGCATTTGATCATCCTTTGTCCTGCTCTTTCTGTGGTTCCCTTTCCCTTCCATGGATCAGATAACATGTATAAACAAGGCAAAGTGTACAGAAAACTAAAACAGAAAGAAAATATTAGTACCATAGCTAACATATGGAACCAACCCAGATGCCCCTCAGTAGATGAATGGATCAAGAAGATGTGGTATACACACACACACACACACACACACACACACACACACACACACACACACACACACACACACACACACACACACACACACACACACAAATGGAGTTCTATGCTTCCATCAGAAAGAGTGGCATTGGAAAGGAAATGGAAAGACCTGGAAAAAAATTATATTCAGCAAAGCAAGCCAAACCCAAAGAAATATAGATTTCATGGTTTCCCTTATTTGTAATAACTAGACTATGTCTCTGATACTCATAGCAGGGGATCACAATAGCCCAATGACTAATTGCATAGGACCATATAGAATGAAGCTTACCAAAATGAACTCCAAGAATTAGAAACAAGTGGAATTCTATGCCTCCATCAGAAAGAATGACATTGCCCCATTTGTTAGGCAATGGAAAGATTTGGAAAAATTATATTAAGTGAAGTAAGCCAGGCCCAAAGAAACATAGGTCCCATGGTTTCCCTTATTTGCAATCACTAGTATATGTGTGAGACAAGCAGAAATGGTCAGATAAGTTGATGTTAGGCGAAATGAACACCAAGATAAGGACTCAAATATTTTTTTCTTTCTTGCTATTGTTTCTAACATATTTATAAGATGATTTCTTTGTTTCTGTGTATGTCCCTCCCCCACAGTATAACCCCTGCTTTCACTGTATTTGATGTTGGTATAATTTGTGGAGGGGAAGAGTAAACACAAATTGTTTAAATAGGGATACAGGTGGACCCATTGCAACAATGAGATGTACAAGTCGTTATGTCGAAAAACCAACTTTACAACTTTGGGGGAGGGGGGTTGGGGGTGGGAGATGGGAAGGGATGGGAAGAAGAAACAAAGGAGGAGGCTACAATGCTTGATAAGAAATGTACTCATTACCTTGCCCATGTAATTGTAACCCCTCTGTAGGGTATTTTCACAATTAAAAAACAAAAGAAAAAGGAAAAAGAAAAGAGGTTCTTAATACTGATCCCTTGTGAGGTGACACATGTCCTCAAACCTTGCCAGCTTGATGTAACTGTGCTTCCAATGGTCTTGATCCATGGGATTACACCTTTTGTCCTTCTGTTTTAACAGATAACACAGCAGGGGTATATGCCCGGCGGGGAGGGTTCAGTAGGCAGAAGCAAGATTTGTACCTCCTGCCCATCGTGATCAGTGATGGTGGCATCCCCCCCATGAGCAGCACCAACACCCTTACAATCAAGGTCTGTGGATGCGATGTGAATGGGGCTCTGCTCTCCTGCAATGCTGAGGCCTACATTCTGAACGCCGGCCTGAGCACAGGGGCGCTCATTGCCATCCTCGCCTGCATCGTCATTCTCCTGGGTAAGGACTTTCCGGGAAATATCATTTCTTCACCACAGGCTACTTCTTGGGGCCACATGGTGTGCAGTACATTTCAATTTACTAGGAAAACTATAGGGCCTGCCCAAGTCTCATGGCTTTTATGGTGTAATTTCCCAAGCAACATTGGCATTCCTGAGAAATTCTCAGACACCGTGGCTGTGTCTATCAGAAGTCATGGAGGACATCAGAGAAGGTTTTGCAGGTGAAGGAATACTGGAGGCTGAGAACTGGTGCATGGGTGAGGGTTTGTCTCACAAGAGGAAGGAAAAGTTAACAGAAGGAGAGGAAGGAGCAGAGAAAAATATCAATTGACTCAATCTAGACCTTGGCCTTTCTCTCATAATCATATCCAATGTGTGGGTGCATGCCTCGGCGGAGGGGATACTTGTGAATATGTTTTGCACTTGCCAGTGGAGGTAGGAGTCCCTCTTCTCTACTTCTATCAAAGTGTACAGACGTACACTTTGCAATCATAGTATTGCATGGACGCTATTTGCCTCTGCCATTACTGGACCTCAAAAATCACAACTAGATTGGAGCCTTTTGTCCAAGTTAGTTTGTTCTTCATTGGATGAATTAATAGGGACAACTCCATAGGCAAGCACCAGTGAGTTCAGTTAAGAAAAATAGTTATCGAGTGTTACCTGGGGATCAAGTCCTACCCTATGTTCATATTTGAAGGATAAAGAAAACTAAACAAGACTTCCTTGGGGGGATGAGTCCATAGCCTGTTAAGAAAAAGAACAAATGTAACAGACACACATGTGGGCTGCTGTGATAAGAATATGAAGAGGGATGGGGGGACACTGAGTAAAAGTCCTTGACGCACACTGAAGTTTAAGACATTTGGGAATTATTGCACAAAAGAAGCGTTTTCCAGCTGGTAAAAGTAGATGGACATTGAAGATAATAGGAAAATATGAATAACTGATGGGAGAGAGGTACGTAAAGTACAAATAAAAGGTTATGGTGAAGACCAAGCAAGGTAGGTGGGGTGAATGACACAGTGGCCAACAGCCTGGTGGCAGCTGTGGTGGGAATCCCAGGAAATACTGAAAATGGAAAACACTGTGTAAGGGAAGAAGGTTAAAAAGTTCTGGGAGGTGAAGGTGAGGATGAGGCATCTATCCCTGGGAACCACAGGATGTCTACCGCAAGTGTGTTCTCTGACGCGTGCCTCTCAGAGTGATGTGTTTAGAGACGCTCTTTCTTAGTCTATTGGCCAATTTCCTCCCGAAACATTTCTTCAGTCTTGTTGAGTGTGTGGGGGAAAGCCTGCTAATAAAACATTGTAGAAGCCTCCTAGAAGGGTTAAGCGAGGGCCAGTGGTATCAATAAAGAATTAGGCAGTGTCTGAGCTTTTCTTTGAGTGTTGAAATTTAATGGGATATTTCTCAACACCTCCTCTGTAGGACTTCCTTTTTCCAGACTTTTTAAACAATGTTCAAATAAATGGGAGATTTTTTTTTCTCCTGGAGGTCTTTATATGTCCTCTCCATTCACCTTTTTATTTTATAGTAGGGTCAGTGGTATTTTCAAGACCTCTGGGACAAATGCTAGATATTACCTCCTGTGGGAAAAATAGGTCCTAAATTCATTGAATGTCCTCATTCTTAAATTTTCATAGGGGTTTGCAAATGGAAGAAATCTAGGATTAGCTTTCTCTTAAGAAACCATGGACTGACATATTTGGAACCTTAATTCCAATTCTTAGGAAGATGATTCCCAAAGAGCATTGAGATTCCTTGGTCAAAGTGTTTCTAAGCAGCACGCAGTCAACTTCTCAAGTCATAAGCTGATTTCACAGACTTACAGTGGACGGTCAACTGTCTTTGTCTTTGGAGATTTCTAGGCAATGTCTTATTTATTTATTTTTGTCACTTCCGATTCTTAAACATTGATCACTTATCCTTTCCATAGAAGGAGAATTCCTTTGGGAAGTGAATCTCCCTGGGGACGCTTTGGGGTTGGGTGGGGGGAGGAAGAGAGGGAGGATGTCATCCTCCACTGACTTTCCTTTACTTCCTTTGTAGTCATTGTTGTGTTGTTTGTGACCTTGAGGAGACAAAAGAAAGAGCCACTCATTGTTTTTGAGGAGGAGGATGTCCGCGAAAATATCATCACCTACGATGATGAAGGAGGAGGGGAGGAAGACACAGAGGCCTTTGATATCGCCACCCTCCAGAATCCAGATGGTATCAATGGATTTATCCCTAGAAAAGACATCAAGCCTGAGTATCAGTATATGCCTAGACCAGGGCTGCGGCCAGCGCCCAACAGTGTGGATGTGGATGATTTCATCAACACAAGGATACAGGAGGCTGATAATGACCCCACGGCTCCCCCCTACGACTCCATCCAAATCTATGGCTACGAGGGCCGGGGGTCGGTGGCTGGGTCCCTCAGCTCCTTAGAGTCTGCCACGACAGACTCAGACTTGGATTATGACTATCTACAGAACTGGGGACCTCGTTTTAAGAAACTAGCAGACTTGTACGGTTCCAAAGACACTTTTGACGATGATTCTTAACAATAACGATACAAATTTGGCCTTAAGAACTGTGTCTGGCATTCTCAAGAATCTAGAAGATGTGTAAACAGGTATTTTTTTAAATCAAGGAAAGGCTCATTTAAAACAAGCAAAGTTTTACAGAGAGGATAACGTTTAATAAAACTGCAAAAGGACATCAAAGTGGTAAATACTGTGAAATACCTTTTCCCACAACAAAAAGAAAAAGGCAAATTTTGAAGTTGTTTGTCAACTTCCCTAGAGAAAAACCACTTGGCATACAAAATATTTAAGTGAAGAAGTCTAATGGTGAACTTACAAGGAAGGGAAATTGTTTATGTGTTCTGAACATCTAAGTCTTTCTTCTTTTATTTTTTAATTTGTCAAAGATGCTTCCACAAAATTAGAAAGGACAACAGTTCTGAGCTGTAATTTCGCCTTAAACTATGGACACTCGTTATGTAGTGCATTTTTAAACTTGAAATATATAATATTCAGCCAGCTTAAACCCATACAATGTATGTACAAAACAATGTACAATTATGTCTCTTGAGCATCAAACTTGTTACTGCTGATTCTTGTAAATCTTTTTGCTTCTCCTTTCATTTTAAACTAATACGTGCCAGATATAACTGTCTTGTTTCAGTGAGGAACGCCCTATTTCTATGTCATTTTTAATGTATCTATTTGTACAATTTTAAAGTTCTTATTTTAGTATACATACAAATATCAGTATTCTGACATGTAAGAAAATGTTACAGCATCACACTTATATTTTATGAACATTGTACTGTTGCTTTAATATGAGCTTCAATATAAGAAGCAACCTTTGAAATAAAAAAAAAGATTCTTTTTTAATTCTGGGTTTGATTCTTAACATGGAAAAAAAATTTGGATTTCCAATGATCCATTTCCATTTCTGATTGAATTGTGATCTTTTAATAACCCTATTTATGATCTGTGTAGTCTGCGGATTTTATTGTTTATTTAAAGTTAAATATGTTTCAAGTGTTTTTTTTAAATTTTTACAGACAAGATTATGTAACATTATGTGAAGCATTTCTGTGTAGTTTTTAGTGTTAACCTTCTGGCTTCTGTTCACACATCCCCTAAAGAAAGATGTTTAGAGGTCTAGGTAAATCCCAATTTGCAATACATTATATAATATACATTTATTTACCTCATATATCTGCACTGTCATGAGTAGGAGAGTCCAATTCATGAGGGAATGAAAGCTAACAGATTTCTGAAGGTGTAGATCCCTTAAGTAGTTTTACATCCTGTAGATTTTATGCCCTATCCTAGTATTTGAGAACTGGAAGAGTCTCAACGTCAATGTTACCCCATTTTTCTTTATATTGATGGTCTGACCTTGGACAGTCTAAATTTATCTTTTTTTTCCCCTCCTGTGATTTTAAGACCTATCTTGAAACAATGTGACTATCTTAGCAAAAGCTAAGAGAAGGGTCAGTTAAGCTCAAAATATTTTGTTTTAGAAAATGGCTTGAGCCATAAGCTCAAAATGAGAGCAGGAGACCATGTTGGCTCTGAGTGTGAATACCATTTGATCCATTAGATACCTACCATCATCCACCCCCCATCCAGCTATAGGGATTGGGACTTACATGAAGGGCATTTTCAGGTCTACAGTCTGGCCAAAATGTCACAATAGTTGGGGAAGAACCATACAAAGTTATGCTGCAATCAGTTTCCCATTTTTTTTCCCCCTTAAAGACAAGGCATGTGATTTTTTTTGGGGGGGTGGTCAAACAATGTTTAGACTATCATTTTTTTTCTTACTTCATGGTGAAAGTTTGTTTCAAGCATTTCTTGATATCCTGTTTCATACTATTTTTATCACTTTGATAAATGCAGACAAAGAGAAATGTGTTTAGGAGGTGCTGCTCACTCCCATTTTCCTCTGCATTTCAATCAAATTGGCTGAACACTTCAACGGAATAAAGTCTGTGGGCAATGACACTTCAAAATCATTCATACCAGTGAAGGATTACAATACTTCCATAATTGCAGGTCATGTTCATTTTTTATATAGTTTTTTATAATCCAAAGAATATTTTGCTAGGTTTGCACAGATCTCCAATTGAATTTGAAATGAAAAGATAACTTAAAAGGAATAGGAATAGCACTTAAACAAGTATGCATCTGTAAGTAACGCTGTCACTATGAATGATCCTTTTTCCCCCTAAGAATGTATTTGGAAGAGAATTGACTACATTTTCAATTTTTATGTCGAAGATTTTTTTAAAGGCTGTCTACTTTTCAATAGTTAAAAATACTTGTTTTCCTTTTATCTTTTCTTTTTAATTTTTTTACTTTAAAGCTCTATTGTTTGTAGGACCCTCTTAGAAGCTGGAAAATAAAATACTTTTCTGACTAGTGAAGTCTTTTTTCTTTTTCAACTTATTTCCTGAAAAGCAATCATAGCTTAAGTGATCTTTCCTTATTTTGATATAAAGCAATCACTGCTTTATGACATCAATGCATGTAAAAAGTGGAACATTTCTCTGTTCCTCTAGATAAAAGATAGAGGTGTTAGTCATCCTTTATTAATCCATTTATTGATGCATTCGCCAACATCTTGATGCTGGCTACTTGAGGCTGCTGAATGAATCTTGGAATTATTCAGTTTTTCCAACATTTTACCACATACCTTGTGGTCTTCTATTTACCTAGTTACCTCTCTGATCACCCACTACCCAAGATAATGCAAGACTGAGAGAAAAAGTGAATCAAATAAAAGATAAACTATGGTCAGATGTTGGGGCGGAATAGAATATAGGCCTAGCACAGTCATTTGGAACACTGTTTATTTCTGTATTTAACTAAGCTGTATCCTGAGGTTTACCTGGGAGGTTGAGGGAGATAAGAAAGCAGATTATCTCTCCCACATAAAGAGCTTAGTCAAAGTCATCATTTCTCCTGGTGTTCTGCCTGTTGCATGGAATTTGATGAGCACTATTTGAAATTATTCTTGTGTAATTTTACTCCATCTTTCACACTTCTATTTGTGAGATTACAGGACTATGGGCATGTAAGAAATTAGGCTCTGAGCAGAAGCATAGAAAAATCTATATGGCAGGCAATGGGGAAGGCAAGTTAACACCACATAAGCCTAGAGATTCCCCAGGGAGATTTTTATGAAAGAAACAATGAGATACAATGAGGGGCTAAGATAATTCAGTAGATAGAGATGGAGGAGAAGAAAGACTTCAGAGGTTGGTGTGGCAGCCAGGTAACTGACAGGAAGGGAAGCCTGTATACAGACTAGCTTCTAGCTTCCTAGAGAAATGGATCATGCATGGAGAATGGGAGTAACACATTCATGTTGAAATGAATATAATTCACGTTCTCCATAGGTTTATTGTCAATGTGAGCACATACATCACAAAAATAACTTATGGGAGGAAAGACTTGTTTCTGGGTTTAGAAGTTTCAGTCCATCATGTCAAGGGGATTTTAGTGGATCTGCTCAAATCAAGATAGACAGAAATTCCAGAAAGAGGAGCAAGCATAAAAGATCAGGGCAAGATAAAACCCCCAAGGACACAGCCCAGTCACTTCCAACTGGACTGCTCTTCCTCCAATCCTATCACCTGCCAATAGTTTATCAAAATTTTAATCCATCAATGGACTGAATTATCCATTTGGTTATTATCCTCATTATCTAATTGTCTCTAGAAATGACTTTACTGACAAATTTAAGGCTTTCTTAATCTCCTTGATCTTTCTCAGGACAATCAACTTGACAATCAATATTCATCATCCCAATTGGATACAAGCTACATAACAAGTATCATTTGAAATTTGTATGAACTTGTCAAGAATGGCAGTAACTTTGAAATCAAAAGGAGGAACTTTGTAATCAAAATGATTTTGTTCATTTGTTCAAATAATAACACTCCTTTTTTAAACAAACTGAAATCTTCTATGAAAATATTTACATCTGAAGACACACGATCAGAATATACTTTGTATAACAACTCAAAAGAGTTTAACTATACTTTTCCACCATTTAGCATGGAGGAAATTGGAAAGTATTATATGCTGTTTTAACACTGTTTCTTTTTTCCTAACCCACCAGAAACATTAATTGTCAAATTTCTTTCTCCTGTGAGTTTGGAAAACACTGCTTAGTATAGTAATAAAACCTAACAAAATAAGTCTCAAGAATTACCAATGAACTCCTCTGGAGGATCCATCTCTTCTTTTTTTAAAAATTTAGATTCTTGGCATAGATACTAAGGCTCTGATTATAAATGGTTTGGACAGAAATTCAGAGACAGATGGCTAAATAGAAATGGGAAATTCTTCTATGTATCATATTCTAGGAATCATAGTATCCTAATCTAGAAATGTACGAGTGGTCATTTGTTTGCTTGTTTTCCCTCCTTCTGCCACTCATATTTTAATATTACCATTGAGATGCTTTGAATTTAGACTGATGCAATTAGACATCCTGCTTGGATATACATTCAACACATACTCAGAGAGTACTGGACCCAGAAGTGGTGTGGTATCAGATTGTCTTTGTGGCTTGCAAGCCCTTTCTGCCTTTCTGTTCTGAAAGTCTCTTATTTTTTGTATCTACACCAGAGAGACACACTAGGTATATATTTATATATACACATATGTGTATATATATATGCATATATATATATACATACACATAGACTTTATACCTAGTATACACATATATACACACACACCTATATATATGTATATATATACCATGTGTGTATATATACACACACCTATATATATATATCATCTATAAACACGTGTGTATGTGTGTATACATATACATATACATATATATATAATAGTTTCAGAAAGACTGACCTAGAGTAAGAAAATAAACAAAAATGTATAACATGCTGCACAAAAATGCATTATTTTCAGGGCCCAATATTTCAATAAAGGTTCAAATTCCTTGTTTTGTTTCAGAGAGCTATAATGAACTTAACCATTCAATGACTTTGTAGGTCACAATGTGAAGTTTACCTGTGATAGATTTTCACCCTAGAGTTGGTGGAAAGGGAAATTGTGTTATGCTTTCTGCTACACACGAAATGTTACTGACAATGGTTTGCAAGGTGCAGATTATTCCCATACTAAAAGATCAAGGGGATAATCTACTCACAGCATACTCTGTTTTAAAAATTAGACTAATTTAATATTCATTGTAAATTTTCTTTAAATTATTCCAGATTAATATTATAGATAAAACTCCAAATAAGGAATATATTATAGCATGAAGTATACAACATGGAAAAATGATTGACATCTTATAGATTTAAATATACCATAATACTGTCTTTATGGCTTTGTTTTACTGTGGTTTTGTTTACTAGGAACAAATAAAAGCAGGCATTTTCTATGGGTATTGTGACTATCCAGGATGATTGCATGTCCTCATGTTTCTCTCTGAGGTAGTCTGAGTTTGTGTCTGGGTTTAGGTCAATTTTTGTTTTCAAATGTTATTAGTGGTATTCTCATTTGTCAGTGTGACTCATTAGGATATCAATTCTTATGGTCATTCTACCAAGACTTTTGCACCTCAGGATTGACAAGGTGCTATACTGTCAGTGGTTCATAGAGATTTTCACCCTGAGTTTAGAAAGGCGATTCACTTGTGCTAGGAAGGAAGGGAGAGAAAGAAAAACTTTCATCACATTAAACTTAGAGAAATATTTCAGCACACCAAACATCTCCTCTCTTTCTTTGCTGCTTTATATGTTAATATTGATTTAAGGCAAATAACCTTAAATTTATTCCATAGCATATTTAAATATTAAAAATAAGAAATGAATGATGGATTCACTTTGTCAGTTTAGTTTTATGTTGTATACATTATACTCAACATAGGGGAATGTTTAAAGTATGAAAAAATTATTAACCCTTGTATTTCGGCCCAATGTTGTCTTGGATGAGAGAATGAAACGATTCTAAATACTTCTGAAATTCATTTAATTTTTCTTTTAATAGGCTACATACTTGTAAGGTTTTAGGGACAAAACCCACAACAACTCAATGGAACAAGTCCCTGCTTAAAGTTAATTGAAATTCTGTAAAAATAGAAAACTAAGCCCAGACACAGGTATGCAACTACATCTGTATTTACAAATGACACAGAAACAAGCAGTAATGATTATACATTGTGTTTACATAATGTTCAAATTAATGAAACTCTTCAGAAAGTAGAATGTAGGGTTCTGATTATTTCCTCTGGATGAATTCCAAAAAGTGAGATTCTTCAATGATAACTGAGATTCAAAGCACATGAATACTATTTTTCCTTTGGAATTAAAACACATATTCTCAATTTATTTCTAGAAAAGAAACATTTTCTCACTCATACTTTCTCCAGCAATGCATTTTATTATATATGTCAAGACACTGTGATATTTTTGGTGTTCCAATTTTTTAAAGTATCACACTCTTCATGTATTGAGTTTCTAGTGAATCTTAGTATTTCTAGTGTTTATTAGCATTCTACATTTGACTTCTGTGAAGTATTATGTTGTAATGTTCTCTGATCATTTTTGATATCTGCTATATTTTTATTTTAACTTAATGATAGTCCTTCATTGTTCATATTATAAACATGATGTTTAACATTTAATGAGAATGTTATCTAGAAAAATAATAAAATTATTTGAGATTAAATCTGTGTGCTTTCCATAACAATATACCAAAAAAAACTTGTGATACTTCCCTTGTCTTTGACTTTTTTGCCATTGATTTTACAGTTAAAGTTTTCCAATTAATTTTTGTGTGTAGTCTAACACAAAGGTAAGAATCTTTTCATACAAAAACACAACTGGTGCTCCTTTGTCTACTGATAATACTCCCCATTAGTATTTATCCTTATCAGCCTTTCCCCAGGAATTACTACAACAGCATTGCCAAAAATGAATCAGCCATGTACGTTTATGTCTATTTGGGGGATCCCCTGTTTTGTGCTATTGGTGTCAAATATTGCCTTGATTTCTACAGTCTTGTAGAGAGTTTTGGATCCGTGGACATTTCATTGTTTGATTTGACAATTTCAACCAAACACACACTCCTGAGATAAGTGCTCAAATATCTATGAGTCCTTTTAATGCATGATGCAATCGAGATACTAAATTTTCATCAATGCTTTCTGGATTTATATTGAAGAAAGCATGTTGTATTCCCCTCCTCCTGCTCTTCTTTTTTGGTAATGTCTATTATGAGTGTGGTAATTTAAAATTGGTCTTAAAATTACTTGAGCTCTTCTGTTTTTCTGGGCAGTCTCATGTAGAATTTGTAATCTCTACATTTGAACAGCCTGTTAGTATTCACCAATAAAAATCCCTGGGCTTGCAGCTTCCTTTATAAGAAAGCTTTTACACAAATTGCATTTATGTGGTAGACATGAAGTCATTCAGGTTCCTTATTTCTGTTTATAAGACTTTGATCATGTATGTTTTCTCAGGAATTTGTACAGATCAAACTACATTCTTAAACTAATGACCTGAATCTGTTCAGAGTGTCTCCTTTTAGGCCAATGACTTGTAATTATTATAATTTTTAATAATTGGTATTTTATGGTTTTTATGTTTTATTTCAACAGGCTATTTAGAGCTTTGCCTTGTTTCATTACCTTTTTAAATTGGAAACACATGATTTCATTGAATTTGTTTCTATTTTTTTTTCTTTTATCAAACTTGGGAATTGAACTCTTAGCCTTATTCATGCTAGACCAGCCCTCTACTTCTTGAGTTACACCTTCAAACTGTGTTCTCTTTATTTCCTTTCTATGTTTTTTGTATTTTCAATCTTTCCATTTATAATACATTGAATTTGGTATTTCTTTTCTGTTTGGGTAAAGCAGAAGATTAGGTTATTTATTTCAGACCTTTCTTTTATATTAAGAGGAATATTTAATACTCAAAATTTCCTTCCAAGGTCTACTTTACGTCTATCCACAATGTTGCTATAATACTTTGCCATTTCTATTCAGCTCAAGGTGTTTTATTCTTGTGTGATATCTTCTTTGATCCATGGCACTTATTAAAAATTTTTCATCTTTCCTTTTTCCTTTCTTTCTTTTGTTCCTTATAATATTGATGATAAAAAACCAGGGCCTTGTGAATGATAGTCAAGCACTTTACCATTGACCTACTCCTTTCTCCTTTCTGGTTTTGAGTTTTAGGTTTAATTGAATTGTGACCACAGATAAATATTCCTGGGATTTCATTTTAGGTGAGTTTTTAAAATTTTGGGGGGGTAATTTGGTATGTAATCCATGAATGATTGGGAATATATTCAGTTTTCTATTGTTGGGTTGATGTTCCACCAGTATTGATTCACTCAAATTGATGGATTGGGATCAATTATTCTCTGTCCTTACCATTTTTTAAATGGTTATGTTCAGTTACTGAGAAAAATTTTGTTGGGAATCTCTAATTATAATTCTGGATTGTTCTCATTTCCTCTTTCAGTTGTAGTCATTTTTTGCTTCATGGGTTTTGAAATTCTGTTAACAGATGTATATATTGGGCTGGTCCCCAGCCAAGCCTGCATATTTGGATGAAGAAGTGCCTCCTGTGATCAGCTGTCAGTAGACAGAGCATCCTATTGTGAGCTCAAACCAACTTTCTCCTTCTTCTGGGACCTAGACCCCATTCCTACAGGTTCTGACAAAGACTAACTGTGGACATTACATCTCTTTATTTCAGAAAGGGGTGAAATTGCACATTAAAAGTCTTCCTACTCCTCATTTCAGTCTCTTCATTGGATTTCATCTTTCATTTAAAAAAAAAAAGACTTAGAAAAGCTTTTTGACTCCAGGCTATATCTCCTTTCTGCAGGACAAATCCTTGAGGCTAGAAAGCAGAAACAACTTGGGAACTTAGTTCACATAGAAGAGAGGAAGGCAGAAAATAGAGAAATCTGCTCCACTAGTATATAACAATATTAATTTATTGGGTCAGCTAGTGAGGGAAAGACAATCAACTTTTGTTATATGACAAATCACTGTGGATCTACTCACATTTTTATGCACACAGATGTACTTGTGGTTATAGTTACAATGATATATATATATATATATATATATATATATATATATATATATATATATATATATATATGTATATATACCATAAGTAGTAAGTGTAAGTACTGAGTTGGAGATAATCAAAGGAAGGCAAATGGGAAGAAATTGTCAGATTGGGAGAGAGTACTCATATTTTATGTAATTTGGCCAAGGAAAGTCTTGCTTCAACCAGGCACTAGAGACCAAATGAATAATACTGAGGACCAGATCATTTAAAGCATTCATACAACAGGGTAGCAATAAACAGAAGAATTCACATATCTGTCCTCACCAAATATTAATGAAAAATATACACTCAGCTAAGGTAGCATTTAAACTGATATATTTCAATGACACCAAGACAAAAATAAAACAACAGCAGTGAAAATTATGATACTCCTGGCAAGAATGCAGAGAACATTGTGATGTTTTCATGGCAGAAGTGTAAATTGGGATATTTGTTTAGAAAATCAAGTTTATAATGTGTATGAAGTGCCAAATTGTTACAAGCACAGCCATTCTACCTCTGGGACTCTCTCTGTCTATAGAGATAATCCATGTTTAGAAAAATGTCTGCAGGAGTGGACTTACAAGAGTGGATAATAATGTGAGAAATGAATGAAAGACCTTGTGAGATAGTACAAACTAATTTATAATGTTAAATGACATAAAGTTAAATCAGAACAGAGTCCTACCACATAGATACATATCTGGATTACAAATTAAACTCATAAACTGACCTCGTGTGTGCACAGACACAATATTGGATTTATTTCTCTTGTATGTGGAAAAAAAGATGACTGTCATTTATCTCTTTATCATCTATGTATGTATGTATCATTGGTCATTTATCTCTTATCATTTATCATCTTTTATTTATCTCTTATTCATCTATCATCTGTCATTTATCTCTTATTCATACACCTATCTATCATCTGTCAGTTATCTCTATCTATCTATCTATCTATCTATCTATCTATCTATCTATCTATCTATCTATCTATCTATCTCTACCTATCTATAAGAAAAATTGAGTAGTGCATTAGATTGTAGTATCTTAGAAAGTCTAGAATCTGCCAGGTAGTCTGGCAGGCTGGAAACAGGGTGAGAATTGCAGTTAAAGTACAAAGGCTGACTACTGACAGAATGGCCTTTTCTTCTAGTGAGGTGGGTAGTCATTTCTCTACCACTGATTGGATGACGCCCACATATTTTTTAGAATATAATCGGTTTTACTTCAAGTCCCATGGATTTAATTTTTTGGGGGAGGGGCGTCCGGTTGTGGGGCCTGAACTCTGGGCTTGGGCGCTGTCCCTCAGCTCTTCAGCTCAAGGCTAGCGCTCTACCACTTGAGCCACAGTGCCACTTCCAGCTTTTTTCTTTTTGCTTATGTGGTGCTGAGGAATCAAACCCAGGGCCTCATGCATGCAAGGCAAGTGCTCTACAACTGAGCCACCTTCCCAGCCCCAGATTTAATTTTTGAAGTTTAATTTGATTTAAATTTTTATTCTATATGTTTAAGCTACATTGTACTTGTTACATGTAGACATAGTTAAATATTTATGTGGTGTGCATATGTGTGTGTATCTGCATTGTGTGTACCCACGCTACTAGCATGTAAAACTTGTTCTCTTCACTAATTTTTACTCTACCATACAATCTTCTAATGGGCCATTCCATTCTATTCTTGATTATACTCTAAATAGGATTGGTTTCCTCAAACATTTTTAGACATCTACTAATACAAAGAAATGATGATGATGATGATGATAGTGGAGGTGGTGGTGGTGATTTAATACTGAGTTTTGAACTCAGGGCTTCATGCTTGCTAGGCAAATGCTAAACTGCTAGGCTCCTGCCTTCATCTCCTAAAAAGCTGGAAACACAGGTGTGCCCCACCACTCAGGTATATATTTTACGGAGAGTGTCTCCGGATTCTTTGCCTGAGCTGGCCTGGAGCTGAGGGAGGTCTTCCTGGCTCTTCCTGTTCAGCAGCTGGAATTATAGGCCTGTGCTCTATAATACAAAATAAATGAAATGTTCATCACATCTAAAAGTACTGTCACAAAAACATCTAGAATAATTTTTGACCATAGGCATGGGTACCATGGCCTAAGCAATCACATAGCTTCCAACGGGTTCCCCAGCTCCAAACTGCCAGAGAACAGCAAGAATAACTGTTTCCTGATGGTCCAAGGAAGATTTAAGAGAAAATTAGGCTAGCTTCGAGTCCAGGGCCAACCCCAAGTTAACTCCTGTGAGCATGGACCAGCCCAAATTACACAAAGGATGGGAGAGAGAGAGAGAGCTAGTCCCAGTTGCACCATGTAGAACTCGACGTACCTGTTTTCACTGTATTAGACATCAGTGCCTTGCATCTTGTATATACATTTCTAATTTGGGGAGGGGAAGTGAAATAACAAAATGCTGAAACAAGGACACAGGTTGTCTTATTGTAACAATGAGATGTACAAGACACTATGATGAAAATGAACTTTACAACTTGGAGGGAGGAGGGAGGAGTTGGGGAGTTGGGTAAGGAAGGGATGGTAGGGGAAAAACAAAGGATGGGGTAGCAATGCTCGATAGGAAATGTACTCATTACCTTACTCACATAACTGTAACCCCTCTGTATACTATTTTTACAATAAAAACATAAAAAGGGCATAATGACAGCATGTTGCATCGCTGGCAATTCTACCTTCATTTTACTACAGATATTATTCTAGCCAGCCCTCTCTGAGCTTTCAGGATACCATCAAAATCTTCTCTTCATAATTTATTCTTAACCTCCATCTTTTATTTATAGTAGAATAAATCCAAAGATAATAGGTTATTGTCATCCTTTATCTTTATAAGTTTTCTAAATGTGAATACACACACATACAAGGCACTGCAAAATTGATTTCTATTTGTAGTACAGGATATGAACTCTCGGTTATGAGACCATATGAGCTATGCTTCCAGTCCTACATTTTTAGGGGTCATTTTGTAGATGGAATTTGGACAACTTTTTCCACCTAGGCTGATGTCAAAGCCATGTCCTCAATGGACTCATTACCTTGCTCATGTAACTGTAACCCCTCTGTACAGTAACTTGGTCTCAGTCTCCAGGGGAGCTAGGATTACTTGTTTGAGCCATCTGTGCCTTGTTAAATAGTAACAACTTAAAAAACCATTCACAAGGTTGAGAACCAAAGGTCAAAGTCTTGTTAGGTTGGAAACACCAGGATACAGTGAGGACAATACTAATAAAATTTCCAGGCACAGGTGACTTACACCTGTAATCCTAGCTACTCAGGAGGCTGAGATCTGAGGATCATGGTTAGAGGCCAGCCCAGAGAAGGAAAATTTGTGAAACTCATTTTTTTAAATTTAATTTTATGGTAAAGATGATGTACAGAGGAGTTACAGTTAAATAAGTAAGGTGATGAGTACATTTCTTGTTGAACAATGTTACCGCCTCCCTTGTTTTCTTTCACTTTCCCTCTCCCTCCCAACTCTCCCAAAGTTGCAGAGTTCATTTCTAACATAGTGTCTTGGGAGTATTACTGTTGCATTGTTTCACCCTTTGTCTTTTGACTCACCATTTTGTTATTTCCTTACCCTTCTGCAAATCTGATAAATGTATTCACAAGACAGAGTACCAAAATAAAAAATTGTGACAACTGTGGATAAAACAAAGGGAAAAAACAAAATAACTTCACATAATACATTAAAAAAACACAAAAATAATAACAAAACAACAAAAAAACCTCTTGTTTCTATATCTTGGAGTTCATTTAGATTAGCATCATTTCATGTAGTCATATGTACATAACTATTGAGCTATATAATATTGTGTGAAAGTCTTCTCTCCAGTTAACCACAAGAAAAGTGGAAGTGGAGCTGTGGCTTAAGTGGTAGAGTGGGAGCCTGGAGCCCAACAGCTCAGGGACAGGGCCCAGGCCCTAAGTTCAAATCTCAGGATCTGAAAAAAAAAGTAAATAAAATTCCATTGATCATCTTGTGAGGTAGGATTGGTCCCCTGTCAAATAATTCTAGAAGACTTGTGTAAAGGAGTGGGATACTGGGGGAAGGAAAATGGGAAAAAAAAAACAAGGGAGAGGGGTAACAATGTTTGACAAGAAATGTACTCACTACCTTACGTATGTAACTGTAACCCCTCTGTACATCACCTTGAAAATAAAATTATTTTTTTGAAAAGGAGTAAGAAGAAACAAAAATATTCTCTGTGCAAAAATGACTATGGAACTTAGGGGTTTAAAAGGTAATAAACTTTCCACAAACTTGTGACATTCATAAATACAGGTATTATTTATATATAGCATATAGTTTTAGGCTACAATCTAAGGGGTCATCCACCTTTTAATTTCTAGTCCTAAATGCTCTTATTAAATCCAGGACTTGCTAACATTGTATAATGCTGATTTTTCTCAAAGTTAATGTCTGCATTAGTGTCAACCAATGTTTATTTTCTGGTAAAAATACTTGTGGGACTATAATATCAAAATGCTCCATACTTGGAATTTTTCTTTTCTTGTAGAACAGGCCATGTAGTCATGCAATCTTTCATTTGTTTTTTCAGGAGGTATTTGTCATTTTTACAAGTTGTTCAGAAAGAGAAATTTGAAAGCTAATTTCAAATTGTTTTTGCCTGTAAGGTCTAGAGCGGCAGTAGCTTAATAATTTCATCTTCTAATGATTTTAGAGCAGAAGTGACACAGTTATGTTGTTGACCTAAATCTCAAAGATTTAATTCTCATATATTATTTCAAAATGTATGCCTCCAAGTCTTAACACTAAAGTACTAAAATCATATCCATGTTTTAAAATGAGAACTCTGAGGCACACAAGTAATTGAAGTTTAAAGGAAAGAAAAAGTAGTTTACATCATAAACAAAGAATTGATTAAAATCAGTTTCATAAAAAGGGATCACACATAGCTTAAAAATTCAACTCTTGTATGTTAAGGTGGCCAAGGCTTAGTGATGTCAATATGATAATATAAATCAATAATGATGATACTGTTAGTAAGGAAGAAGTGATAAAGATGAAGGAAAACATAATAGTTACATTATGTATTAAATAGTTTTATATTAGTAAATCAGAATATGAAAAAATAGTTCAAAACATGGTTAAAAATTGACAGAAAAACAGGCACTGGTAACTCATGTCTATAATCCTGGCTACTCTGGAGGCTGAGATCTAAGAATCATGGTTCAAAATCGGCTCGTGCAGTAAAAGTCCAAGAAACGCTATTCTCCAGTTCATCACTCAAAAAAAGGAAGTGAAGCACTTGCTCAAGTGGTGTAGTTGCTAACCTTGAACACAAAAGCCCAGGAACAACACCCAGGCTCTGAGTTCAAGCCCAGGATCAGCACCAAAAAATCAAAAACAAACACACAAACAAACCAAAAATGCGCTTTGACAAAGCTCAGTGGCAAAACACAGTTTGATCTCCAGTATAAGTAAGAATAACAACAACAAAATGGAAAAAGAAAAACAGCAAAGAAGACAACTTCACTTTTATTGAAAATATGATTATGCAAAAAGCTATACTTTATGTCATATTAACTCACAATTGAACCCAAATTTAAGATTTAAAATTACAAAATATCAAGAAGAAAGTAACGAAAAAATACTTGTTTATTAGCTTGCCCCATAAATAAAAAATATGATCAATTATTCTCCATAAGATCTAGAATTTGCCTTCAGCCAAAGTGTTTCAGCCAAGGAGGGGGCAAAAATATCCTGGTCACATATGTGATAGACGACTTGTACACAGAAAAGTAATTTGTATCCAGTAAACTAATTTGTTACTGCAACATATGCTCAGAGCTAGAGTATTAGTTTACCATGAATAAGACACCTCTAAGAAAACAAAAACAAACAATAGCAACAAAATAAAGCTCTCTGTTACACTATGAAAAGAATACTGGAACAGCTATATCATTAAAAATATATAGATAAGCAGCATACAGGTGGAATATATTGATACTCCAAACTGTCTGTCATTTGGGAAATGAAAATTATCACCACAAGGAAATGTACTACAATCTTCTTTTTTAAGAAAAAAATTACACCTTGAAAAGTGAAATTTGTTTTATTGAGAAACCCATCTTATATACACATTAATATTTAAGCATATTCATACAAAGGAAACCGCACAGTGTTCATTTAGGTGACATTGTTTAACCAATAATTTCTTAGATAAAAAATTAAATATAGGCTGGGAATGTGGCTTAGTGGAAGAGTGCTCATCTAGCACACGTGAAGCACTGGGTTCGATTTCTCAGTACCATATAAACAGAAAAGCCAGATGTGGCACTGTGGCTCAATTGGTAGAGTGCTAACCTTGAGCAAAAGAAGGTCAGGAACAGTGCCCAGGTCCTGAGTTCAAGTCCCAGGACTGCCAAAAAATTTTTTTGAATATGAAGAATTGATAAGAACATGAGACAGTTATCAGTGTTGTTCATGTACAAAGTATTAACAAATTTGTAAAATCTTTAGGCAGTGTTTTACAAAGTTACTCATATCAACTCTGAGGAATTTAGCTAAGTGAAATAAAAACCTTTATTCACAAAATTTGTATATGCGAATATTTATTGTGGTTTTATTCATAATTGTGAAAAAATAGTATCAGTGAAAAATATCCAATGACAGATTATGGTGTATCCAACCCCCCCAAAAAACAATAGCATTGATATTCTTATCTAAATAGGTGAATTTCAAATTTGCTCATGTTTAGTGAAAGAAGCTAGCCTCCAAAAGCTACAACCCTTATACATGTTGCTGAGATTTTCTTCACTAAACACCTGCAATTCATCACTTTCTCAAGAGAAAAACATTTATCTTGACTTCCTTTCCATTCCATTCCATTCCATTCTCCATTGGCCCTGTTACTCTGAAACGAAGTGATGTAACAAGCCAGAGTGACAGCATTGACAGAGTGAAATCGAATACCAAAGGTAGAAGATGTAGAAGACAAAGAAGAGACCAGGGCTCCGCACTCATCTTCAAGGACACAGTCCCATGCAGGTGAAGATCATCTCCCATTAGTTCTCATCTCTTCAATGTTTTATCACCTTTCAATAATATATCGAGCATTTAATAGGTGGATCTTTGAATGCAACTCCAGAAACAAACTAGAGCAGCAGGCTTCCTTTGTGTGTGTGTGTGTGTGTGTGTGTGTGTGTGTGTGCGCGCGCGCGCGCGCGCGCGCGCACGCACATGCGCATGTCTGCACGCATGCTGGTCTTCAAGCTTCAGTTCAGGTCCTGGGTGCTGTCACTGAACTTTTTTGCTCAAGGCTAGCACTCTACCACTTGAGCCATACTTCCACTTTGGGCTTTTGGGGATTAACTGGAGAAAAGAGTTTCACGGACTTTCCTGGACTGGCTGGTTTTGAACAGTGATCCTCGCATCTCAGCCTCCTGAGTCACGAGGATTAATTACAGGCCTGAACCACTGGTGATCGGCTAATGTGCTTCTGTTTACATGACATATTGAAAAGAAAATAACTAAAGAGATAAACCAGACTAGTTCGCCTGGTGTTGAAGTGGAGGAAAGAAATTGACTGCATTAGAGTATAGGGAAAATTCTTTCTTATATGTTTATTGTAGTGGCTAATGTGACTATTTGTATTTGTGAAACAGCAGAACTGTACAATTAAAAATGCAAATATTATTGTATCCAATGTATATCTTTATAAAAATAATGGAATAAATTGTAAGGGGAGATAGTGGGAGTGAATAGATGAAGGAGAGACAGATACAATATGAACACTTGATGCACATGCATGATGAAGGAAGTGGAAATATGAAATGAAGCTGGGGGAAGTAATACTTGGGATAGAGGAGAATAATGGAATGCATGACCCAGATCAAGAAACACTGGTTATTTAGACAAGTGACATTGTATCTGCTTTGTACAACTTACTGATATTCAGAAAGGGAAAAAAACTTAATTAAAAAAACATCAAATCACAAATTTTGGGCATTAGTAAACCATCCTCTGCCATCTTCTCAGTAGTCTTCCCGGTGTGGATATGAAATTCCAGAAGTTGAAGATGTAGGCACTTGACATTCCCACTACATGTACTTAACATAGGACCAGCCTTCTGCCGATATCAGGAGGCTTTGCAAGCTGCCATTAATCCCAGTAATTAATCCCTGCCAATGACTTTTCATTGGGATTCCTGATTGAACTATAAACTGAACTCCATCTGCTAGTCGTCTAAGCAACAGATAGGCTGATGCTTTCCAGAGAAGCATTTGTTTAAAGGTTCAAAAGGAGGAAATGAGCAGTTGGCAATATCAGTGCCAAATCCCTAGTGGTTCGGAGGTCACCTTCAGTGCAAGTGTAAGTGGGAGGATTTTCTGAATAAATTTGTGTATTCTTCCTTGGTCCATAGGGTCTTTGTTGAGGGTATAGCAAAGCAGGCTAGTATGGTGAGTGAGAAGTATACAGAATGCTTTAGCTAGGTGCAGTAGTTCTTGACTGTCATCCTAGCTACTTAGGACACAGAGCTTAGAGAGATCATGATCTGAGACAAGCCTAGGCAAAAACATGTTCACAAGTTCCCCCTCTCCCTCCGCCCCCGCTGCCATTTTAGCTAATATAAAGCTAGGCAGGGTTGTTGTACACCTCTGTTAGCTCAGCTATGCAGGAAGTGTAAAGAGGAAGACTGGATTCAGGATGTTCTAAGCAAAAAGTAGGGCTCTAGATTAAAAGGGGAAAACATTAGCTGGGGGCATGAAACATGAAGAAGGGCCCAGAGCCCAAATCTCAGTACCTCCAAGAAACAAAAGCAAAACCTCCATACTGACGTCTGAGATAACCTTCTACCAATACATTGTTTCTTTCAGGTCTTACAAAGTTTTAGTTGGGCACTGGTTAAGTACATATTGCAGTAACTTTAGATAAGAATTTCCCCCAGGAGGTGATTGTTATTTGGCTTTGTCACTTATTTGTTCTGTGAATGAACTCTGTGAGTCTACTACATCCCTGGTGGTATGTGGCCACTGATGTCCAGCTCTGACATTCCTCTGTGGTGTCCAGCTTCACTGTGGCCGCTTGGACTGAACCTTGAGCAAGAATAAGTCACAAATGGATCAGAGCTTGTGCTTATGTTCTGGAGGGGGCAGTTCTATTTTATCTTTGCCATGGATATGTGTATGGCTTGCTGGCTGATGTCACAAGATCAAAGTATTATGCCCCCCACATTGAATCAGAGATTATTATGTGTCTCTTTCTCCCCCCTCTCTCTCTCCCTCTCCCTTTCCTTCTACCCCTTCCCCTTTCCCCCCTCCCCCCTCTTTCCCCCCTCTCCCCCCTCCCTCTCTCTCCCTGTACAGCCTTGGACACGCATTCAGCCACATGGACCAGCTTGGCTGAGTATGATTCTGTTTCTAAGCTTCCACTCTCTCAGAATAGTTGATGTCTGGCAGTCAGAGCACGGAGACCTCTGCTCAAGGTTAATAGATCTGTGAGTCTCTTGGGAAAATGTTTGTGCTTATGTTCTCTTATGCTTGCTCCTCATTTATCTTTCATAGTGTTTTGTCAAAATAAAGACGTTGGAAATCATTTATCAAAGTCTTTTGATTTTCCTTGTGATCAACATTCTTTTTGGTTAGCATACAGTTAAAGCTTAATTCATTTTCATTCCCTCCCTCCCTCCCTCCCTGCCTTCCTCTCCTGTTTCTTTGGTGTATATGGTGACAATCACTGCTACATTGCTTAGTCTCTGAAGGTAGAGACACCTCCTGTCTTTTACCTGAGCTCCTCATGGAAGTAGCACTATACTTTTTTATGTAGCAGATGCTCAGTACATGTTGGATAATTGATTCGTTTTAGAAAATGAAATTGCCCATGCTGGAGTTCTTCCAGAGGGAGGTGGAGAGAAGGGACAAGAAAGAGAGCCAAACCTTAACAGGTTTGTTCCCAGCAGCCTGAACTACGCAGAAGATGTCTGGCCAGGGTCTGAAAATTTCCTGCACTAAATCTCATTCAGGATGTTCAAGGGTGCGTGGGATATGTGGGCACTGGCAGACTTGGGGTATCAGTCATCATCATAAAATATGAGAAAGAGAGCATCTGCGCTGGGAAAAAATGACAAGGGCCTTGTGGATTGTGGGACTTCAGGGAAATCTTGCAGCAAAGCTTTACTCTGAAAGAATACAATTGTCAGGGTGTAGGGACCTCCCCCAAAGAGTTCATATAGACTTGTGGACCACCAAATCATGGCCATGCCTAAAAAGAGAGGCAGGTATGATAAAGGTAGCAGCTGGATTAAGAACATAGTTTTTAGTCAACAGAGGATTTCTTTGCAGTGCAACATAAGTCACAAGCACCAGACAGGTTACAGAAACATGGGAGTTTCTTGCACATTAAAATCGACAGTGCTGTATGCTCTGTGGGTGGGCTGGGTGGAAATGGCCCTGAGGAGAGAAGGAAGGAGTCAACCTCCATATCTGATGTGGCATGTGTGGGCTGAAAAGCTTCAAACAAGAGGAATTTATGAGGACACAAGTCTGATAATAAAGGAAAGTCCATGGAGATATCTGTGCTGCAAGGTTCTGCACAAAACATCAGCTGTGAGGGGAGAGAAATTCGTGGGCATTGTAGCATCGAGGAACATATATGCTTTGTACAGTGAAGATTAGCTAATCAAATGGACAACAATCAAAAGCACCTTTCAATTTTTATTGCAAGCATTAAACATTAAAGAAAAAAGGTACCAATCAAAGGTACCTAAAACAGTCTATAAAGCTGAAAGAAGCATGGGAACAGCCCAACAATCTTGCCTTCTGCATTTCCTCTTCCTTCCTCCCAGGCTGCTCTCCTTCCCACAGAGCCTGTTTTATATGCAACTTCGCCACAGCCACAATCATATTCTCTGCACAATTCTGCACCTTGCATCTTTCTCCTAAAAATATTTATCATATGTAGTTTTTATGTTACCAATTTTGCATAAGCACCTTTTTAATGGCTGCCTAACAGTTCATCATATGGATATTATCATTTAATAATTTCCTTTATTATCCATCTAGGTTTTTTTATCCTATCAACAAAATGGGAAATGATGATGTGATAAACATATTTCTGCAAATATTTATACATATTTATTTTCCCCTATGTCTTAGGTTATTTCATTTGGATAGATTTCGGGAAGTTGAATGGCTGAGCCATAATAACCCCGTATGAACATTTTTAAGACTCTTGATCCATTAATGCTAAATTGCTTTGCAAGAATTTTGCATCCATTTATATTCCCATGAAGCATATGCAAGTCCTTAAAATGATAAATTCTATGACACAGAGGAGGAGAGGATGACAGAGACTCTAGGTGAGAATTAATGAAATATGCTGCAGGGTGTCACCCATAAAATCTTATCAGTGGTATACAATTAGAGTTTATTTCTGGTAGACACCTGAATAGTAAGTGGTTGCTTGTTGTCAAGTTAGCACTTGTATTCAAGATCTACTTCTGTGACACCATTACTCCAGTGTTTTCCCATGTTCTCCTAGTTGAAATGGGGAATCAGAAGAAATCCCTCATAGATAGTCCTTTAGAATCCTCCTCATGACCCCTCTTGTTCATGTTGGCTCTACCCAGAAGAATTTCTTATACAACAAGTACTCAGACAAGTACCTATTTGTAAGATGTGCTTATGAAAGGGCCATAAAGATTTGAAAAGCAAGATTGCTGAAGGACAGATCAGCTCAAGGATATTATTGAACCTGGAGAACAGGAGTTAGGACTCGAGTTTAACTGTGCAAACTTTGCTTTCTCATAGTTGGTGATATAGAAAACAGTTGTCTTGAAAGTGTTCTGAAGCCATTCCCCTGGAGAGAGTCAAGAGACCCAGAATAAACCAATGTGGGTGAGACAGAGGTCATCTGTTTGACCTGTGGATATACACAGTTGGGTCACTGATAATTTGATCTATGAGCTGCTGTGTATATTCTGTGATAGGGCTGGGGTAAGGCGGTGTTAGGACACCACCCAGATCACCTGCAGGTGGTGATGAAAACAGAAAGAAAGTATTCCTTAAAGGGAATACAGCTATTCTAGCTGTCAATCATCTGAAAAGAAGTCATATTGGATAGGAGCAGGGTGAGGAACCTGTGTCATTTGTATACAGCCAAGACACTATGGCCCAGGTCCCAAGAAGGGTGTATTGCCTTCTGCCATGATGGGATCTTTGGGAAAATAGTCACAAGGATCCTGGAGCATGTCTTTGTGGCTGTCTGTAGATCTCAGGGAGAAAGCCCTATCTCAGGACTGGATACACCAAAGAGGTGTCACGCCAAGAATCATCATTCTATCAAACACAACTTTGGCTAGGAAAATGAGGGTTATTGAAGAATGAACAGAGCTCAATCAAACATGGAGGTGCAGAAGTAGTTATGAACCTGCTCCTGATGCAGTATGTTGGTGGGTACCTAGCAGGAGTCATGCTCTGTGACTCATGTCACATGACCCCACGGCAGAAACTCCGCTCATGTTTGTCTTATTTCCCTGCTACCAGACTTTCATATATGTAGACTTAGCAAGCTCCACAACAACTTTAGGGATTTACTACATATATAGCATCATTTAAAATAGGATTTATATATAATTTAGATCAACATATAGGTAGGAGATCTTGGCTAGAAAAGGTAGAATCTGATCATCCCTAAACAACAGCCAATGGAGCACCAATGGTTTACACCTGTAAGATTAGATTTTCAGGAGGCTGAGAGCTGAGAGTCTTAGTTCAAAGTCAGCCCAGGCAGAAATGTCAGTGAAACTATTGTTTCTAGTTTACTACCAAAAAGCCAGTAGTAGAACTGTGGCTCAAGTAATATAAAATCAGCTTTGAATGAAAACATGAAAAGGCTGTTCCCACACACTGAATTTAAGCTCTTGTACTTTGTCTCTGTCTCTCTGTCTCTCTGTCTCTGTCTCTGTCTCTGCCTCTCTCTCTCTCTCTCTCTCTCTCTCTCTCTCTCTCTCTCTCTCTCTCTCTCTCACACACACACACACACACACACACACACACACAAGCACACACAGAGAATTGGCTTGAAGGCTGAGAGCGTGTCCTCTCATCTGTAAAAAGTAAAGGGAAAACATAAAATCATGAAATAAATGAGCCCAGGTGTTGGAGATTAGAAAATGTGAGATCTGAGCCCATTGACAAAAGAAAGTAAAATTATTCTGTTAAAGGTTTTTTTAAAAGTCTTTGGTTGTAGGGAATATGACTATAAGTGACTGAATTATTTTATTTAATATTGATTTGCTATACTCACCGCTAATGTAATATGTTTCAAATTAAATCCAATTATCTTGAAATGGAAACTCAAAGGCAAACTTGGAGAACAAAGACTTTTTTTTAAACCTCAGAAAGATGGAAATCTTTTCATCATGTGTGCAGGGAAATGGTATGATCCATTTACAGAGGAAAAATGCATGTTGTGGAGATGGGAGGGCGCAACCCAAAGGAAAATCAAAGCAGCAATAATTCAGGGTTAATAAAAAATAAGTAATCAATAGTACATGATAGCTTATGTTGTTGAGAGGAGTTTGAATGTATGAAACAAAAGTAGATTTCTTAAATAAAAATAAAGCTACAACGAAAGTCTGAAATTTATTTGTGAAGTTGCTATCATTATTAGTACAATTTGGGCAAACATATATGCATGCACTTTCACTAATACAAAGGCAATATCCTGCATCTCCCCATGTGTCAAATCCACCAATTTTCTGATCACGAGACCTTTGCATTTCTATGCCATTTGGTACTTAATTACAATAGATTCTTTTGGACAAAATCCCTGTCTCCTCTAGAGGCCCCTACTTAAGTGGTTTTATGTATGAACATTTAGTAAACAGACCAAATGGAGACAGGAATCTTTTTCTGTTGTCATTTCATAGTATTCTTTATGAACTTCACCTTCAATAACAGATCAGTTATGCATGCTTCGTTTGCAAATTTCTATTAAGGTAGAATTACCTTTGTCCCCTTCAACTTCAATATTTGATAGCCCTGTGTGTGGATCAAACAGAAAATAAATAGCCCCACTGGTGAGCTTTGATTGACATAGCCCATCTATTCTGGGCAAAGTTCTGTGCTCAGCATGGGGATGGCTGAATCAATAGAACACTAAAGCCTCAAACCCATCTTGGAGATGTTTGAATGCCCAAATGGAAATGTTGACCTTTTCTTGTTGGAAACTCAGTCCTCCATTTAATGAAGTTGCAGCTGCAAAGAAAAGTGCTTGATCAGCTGGAGTCAGAAAGTAATTTCCTACTTATTAGATGTTGATAGTTCTTGACATCAAATCCCCTACTCTGATCCTGTTACTCTAAGTACTCATTAGAGGGCAGAACTTTCAATGTAATGGTCTCTTCTCTCCAGTAGAGCCAAGAGAAATGAGATTTAGGGAAGACCTGCAAAGGAACAAGTCACCCTTTCTAGGCTTCAGTGGACCCAAAAGTATATCAAACAAGACATTGAATAGATACAACCTGAGAGGTGGTAGAGAAGATAAAAGAACAATGATTTTAAAATCCAGACGTCTCCCCATTTCCTAAGAAACAGGAAACTGACCCGTTCCTGGATTACACCAAGGTTAAAATGTGAAGGGCACAGCTTCTTGTGGGCTGATGATCTCAGAATTTTCATTGAAAGCCATGGGAGCAGAGGGGAAAACAAGATTTACTTAATACTCCCAAATGGGGAGAATGTATTCTTGAAAAAGAGTCACTCAGTTTCTTCTTTCTTTTTTAAAAATAAGTTTTTTATTGTGAAAATATCATACCCAGTTTCCTTCTTAATGTCAATCTAAGCAGAGAGATGAGATCTTTTGACTTTGATTTTGGGGGGGCTCAAGTAGGAGCCAAATGTCATAAATGGTAAGGAAACTAGATCTAGTTTGATCTAAAAAGTGCTACTTTGTTTTTTCACTGGACAGATCACAGGCATTTGATAACTGGCCAAAATCGTCTTTGAAGGGACAAATTTGAGCTCCTCATCTTTAGAAGGGTTCACACATTATCAAGATGCTAAAGATGTCATTGGGCAAGGAGGTAACTTGAGGGTTCTATAAAGCCCATTTCCATCTCTGGAGTCTGAAATTTAATTCCATCACCTTTAAAATGGTGATTCAGAAGCATTTCTCCTTCACAAAATGTGCATGGGATTCAAATATGATATCCCAACATGCAATGTTTGGCATGACACTTCAGCAGTAGTAGAAGCTCAGTTAAAGTTAGCTCTGCTCTTATTCACAATTTACCTCTAACAGAAACATTGCTACACCCAGACTTCTGATTAAAAGTTAAATTTATATCACACTTTCAGGTGTCCATTTGAAATGGCTTAGGGAAGAAAAGTTTTAATAAGGACGTGAGTTCATAGCAGTAATAGGCTGATATTTCAAAGTAATAATATTGGAACTGAGCATGAAGAGGGGTTGGCACCCCAATGTGATTAAGTATGCATAATCATTAGGGCTCTTCTCTTGTTCCCAAGGCAAGTTCATGCACTCCATGCTTGCTTTGTTTGCAGGTGGTAAAGCAAATCCGCGGCCAATTATTGATTTGCTATTGCTCCATTTGCTTAATGTTCATGTCAGAAAGTAGAAATAAAAACTCTTGGAATTTCCTCCATAATTCACAGACCTCTGATTGTCAAAGGATTTCATCTGACGGAGTGATTATCATTTATGATCTGAGCAGAAAGCAGCAAACTTATTCCTTTATCCTTTGATTTCTAAAGGATGGCTTTATTAGAAAATTTCAATATGTTCAGAAAACAAAAAGCCATATACACATACTGTATTTCTTGTCCACAAATTAATTTTGACATCATATTTAATCCTAAATAAAATTGCCATAGACTTTCTAAAACTTTAAGAATCTATTGGCACACATAAGCACCACATAATAAGGAACTATGGAATGCCTGCTCTTTTGGTTTAATATAAAAAGATATTATATAACAGCAGAAATTAACCCAGTATAGTACTTATGCAAAATTAGACAGGTGGATCAATGAGACAGCAGGGAAAACCTCTTCATACACAGACCCACATGACTTCCAACTATTGTGTATAATTGGAAAAGAGGGGCCATTGCATAATGGTGTTTGTAAAATTAGCTAATTTTGGAGGGAATGAAAATGAAAATATATCAACATGCACATATGATATAAATCCCTCATGGGTAAAGAGCTTGTATGTAATCATCAGCATAGGAAATTAAAATAGAAATGACACTTCGTAAGATTTTTACAGAAAGAAATACTTGTAAGTTTTGAAGCAATAATTTTTCCCTAAAACATCCATCCATTTTATCTCCCATAAAATGACGGAAAAAAATGCCTCTCTCCAGTAAAATACATTAAAGACAAAATAAAAAATGTTCAAAATAATTATGAAGGTGATTATGCCTAAACTACATATGTAATGTGTATGTATTTACAATAAAATTATCCTGGATTATAACAGAAAAGAATTGCAGCAGTAAAGAATTGTAAAGAAAAAAAATCAAGTAAAGAAGAGTAAATAGCAATGAGAAAGGAGGAAATAGATGTTATGTTTTCTATGCTATTGTTCTAAGAAATTGTTAGATACTGGGAGCAAGTAGACGCTCTAAGAACTTTTTGGAAACTAATACACTGAACATTAAGGCTCATAAAAAGTGTCAAGGCCTTGAAATACTCACCAAAATGTTAACATCAGGGAAGATAGTCCATACATTAAAATTCTAAGAACTCCAAATGTTCTAGGAGTCAGAATCTGCAGTGTGAAAAGGAAACAAAATGAGAAAGGGAAAACAAAGTGAACAGCCGTTGTGCAGATTAGAGGTAAGTTCAGCTCAAACTTCCTGGGACTTAGGTGTGCTTCAAGTGCAAAACTTTACTAGTCCACCCTGGGATGTCTGCTCTGAGTTTTGGAAGTTGCTTTGTATTTCAAACAGTAGAACCTAAGGATGTTAATTCCTGACTACTTTGGCATATCAACAAGGAAGTCTTAAGAAAATATCAGTGCTTGAACTGACGCACACCTCAATCAGATAAATCAGAATCTCTTGAGGTTCTGACAAATTTTAAAAGTACTACCAAGAGATTCTAATGTGCACCCAAGATGGAGATCAAAAAAGAATTTTCATCTATGGATAGGTTTCTTTCTAAAGTCCCTAAAGTGCAGAATCTCTCCTATTCCTTCACCGTCCCTTATCACTGAGGTAAAAGAGCCTCTCTACTCCTTTCCATTTTCTTTCTTCTCTTTCTCCTAAAACCAGACTAGTTTAGGCTTCAGTAAACTTGGATAAAGTAAATATTTGCATTTATCTTAATTCACTTGTATGCTATTAATATCATATCTGATTATCATTGTATGATTACAAAATTCTCTTCCTATAAAATTCATGCTTGCACTGAAGCTTTAATAGGTCAAGAACATAAAACTAAAAACCATCTGAAATTTTGCTGTAGAAAGAGACAAATGTAAATATTTAGATGGATTTTTTCTCCTATTTTTGAACTTAAAATTTTATCATTTATGATAATGCATTCACAATCCATTCTCCTTAGAAATGTACAGTCACCATTACCTGAAGTTACTATACCACCCAGTAGAATACAAAAACTTCTCACAGCTATTTAATGTAGTTTGTATCCTTTGTTCAATCTTTCTACATCTTTCCCTCTCAAACTCTCTCCAGCCTCTGAAAAGCATCATTCTACTCCCAATTTCTGCAAAATCCAATAGGACAATCTTACCTCTTGTCTTTTTTAGTCATGCTTTTATTTCTCTTACATGAATGATGTGTTAATTAAATTAAATTCTAAGACACTGAAGAGTCTTAAAAATCACCTGTGATTCTAGATCACTCAGAACGAAGTCTGACAGCCATGATTGCATATACTTTCATAATTTCCCTATTCTGGGAGACAAATATGAATACTGTACATGAATGAAACTGATTATACATGCCTATAATATGATTTTCTCCTGAAAATACATCAATATCAAAATTGTTCTATGTTAATAAATATAGAAGGATCTTCACTGACATTCACCACAAGTATTTTATTTGAAGAAAAAAAAGCAATTTTTTGGACATTTTTATCATCTAAAAGAGTTCTGAGATGATTAAAAAGCCTATCTTCATGTATTTATCCATTGATATATTTGGCATAAATCCCAGTGATAACTACAGTTATACATCTTTAAATTTTTCAAAAGTGTCATGAACACGTTGATATCATTTTGACTGAGAGTCAAGTCACATCTTACATTAATTTTTATGCCTTTGGTTTTCAGGGAAACCAGAAGAGTGTCAGCAGCGTAGAGCAACTGATTTTTCACATTCAACCTGTCTGTGCTTCTCTCAAGCCTGCTATGTTTCTTCTCAAAGAGCTTACTTTCTGACTTCTATCTCTGTGTTACTACTAGAATCTCAGACTTCATCTTCATAGCGACAACAGTAACCCAAGGCTTTCAATTCCACTACGACAGAGGGAGGCAATTGTCTCATGCAGTAACATGACAGAGACGCTTGGAACAACTCAGTGTGAGATGCCAAGCTCCACGTGAGTCTGCAGGGTGGGTGAGTCCAATTCCCTAGAGAAGAGGAAGCATGTCTGACATGCTTCTGTCTCACAGCATCCGCAGGGCTCCCCAGGGATACAGGCACCTGCTTTCTTAGCTGTTTCTATGTCTAAGGGAGAGAAGATGGCTAGGGAAAAAAAAGACTAGTTATTTCCTGCTACAAATGAACAAGATATTATGACCAGGAGGCGGGGTCAGTTGGAGCAAATGGGAGCAAGGCCGTTGAGGGAGATTAAATCAGACATCTGGATAGGGGAGGGAAGCTAAGCTGCCACGTACAGAACGACTGCAGTCTGTGATGTGAGCTTTACAGCACATCCCAGCACCACCAGTCCACCTTGGCAAGAGAGAGACTGGCAAGTGTGATATATTATATATATAATATATTATATATAATATAATACATGATATATATACACATATATATATATATTGCTGATCATGAGAAGTAGCCTTGAGTTCAGCTGTTTCTTCTGAGCTTGGTCCTGATTCTTTCTGGATTTTGACTGTCCTATCATCCTATACACCAGCAGGTTAGGGTTTCCATCTTGGATTACTGCTGTCTTCCTCTGTGTGGGAAGGGATGTCTAAGCCCTCATGTTTTCACTGCCTGTGTCGGGGATCAAAGATTCTTCTCAAACCAGGAGGAGCAAGAACACAGGGTAGCTTGAAAGTTACAACCATGTTGTTCTTGCAGACTCTCCAGGAATTCCCATCAGAAGTGGGTCTTCTCTGATCCAATCAAGAGGGACTTCAAGTCTGACTGAAATACTATTGTAAACTTGCTTTATTCTAGCTTGTCGTGTGTTTTTAGGTATGCTTCTACCTGCCCTGCTCCTGTGGCCTAGTACAAAGAGCAGCTAAATTAGCCACAATCACTAGTTTGACCCGGATGCATTTCCCTCTCTGTCCCCAGTCACAAAAGAGGGTCAGCTGAAATGATGACCACTAGGCCAAATTTTTAAAAAGAATTGTATCCAAGAACAGGATCATTATATATCACCCTGCACCAGAATCAACTCCAAATGGATCAAAGACCTAGAACTCAAAGCAGACACTCTGAAAACATTACAGGATGGAATAGGAGAAACCCTAGGTCTCCTTGGCTCAGGCCGAAATTTTCTGAATAGAGACCCGGAAGCACAACAAATCAAAGAAAGGTTGGACAAATGGGATTGCATAAGGTTGCAGAGCTTCTGCAGGGCAAATGACATAGCTAGCAAGATCAATAGAAAGCCCACCGATTGGGAGAAGATCTTTACTAGCCATACAACGGACAAGGGTCTCATATCTAAAATATACTTGGAACTCAAAAAATTAAACCAACAACAAATCCTCAAAGAAACAACTGCCCAATAAATAAGTGGGCGAAAGACTTAAAGAGAAGCTTCTCTGAAGAAGAAAGAAGGATGGCCAATAGACACATGAAGAAATGTTCAACATCCCTAGCCATAAAAGAAATGCAAATCAAAACAACATTGAGATATCACCTCACTCCAGTTAGAACAGCAAAAATCAAGAACTCTAACAACAACAGATGCTGGAGGGGATGTGGACAGAAAGGAACCTTACTTCATTGTTGATGGGAATGTAAACTTGTTCAACCACTTTGGAAAGCAGTATGGAGGTTCCTCAGAAGACTTCACATAGATCTCCCCTATGATCCAGCAATCCCACTTTTGGGCATTTACTCAAATGTTTACAAACAAGACCTCACTAAAGCTACCAGCACAACTATGTTTATTGCAGCATTATTTACCATAGCTAAGATATGGAACCAACCCAGATGCCCCTCAGTAGATGAATGGATCAAGAAAATGTGGTATATATACACAATGGAATTCTATGCCTCCATCAGAAAGAATGACATTGCCCCATTTGTTAGGAAATGGAAAGGTTTGGAAAAAATTATATTAAGTGAAGTAAGCCAGGCCCAAAGAAGCATAGGTCCCATGGTTTCCCTTATTTGCAATATCTAGTATAGGTATGAGTCAAGCGGAAAAGGTCAGATAATGTGATGTTAGGAAAATGAACCCTTAAATATGTATTTTAATGTTTTTGTTTCTTTCATGCATGTGTTTCTAACGCATTTATAAGATTATTTCTTTGTTGCTTTGTATGTCCCTCCCCCACAGTGTAACCCCCGCTTTCACTATATTTGATGTCAGTATAACATGTGGAGGAGATGGGGACAAACAAGTCGTTTAAGGATTCAGGTGGACCTGTTGCAACAATGAGAAGTACAAAATGTCATGTCAAAACCAGCTTTACAATGTCGGTGTGGGGGGGGGGAGGGGGGTATAATTGGGTGGGGGGAGGGGGGAGGCTGGGAAGGGAGGTGAAGGGTAAACAAAGGAGGAGGCTGCAATGCTTGGTAAGAAATGTATGCATTATCCTACCCATGTAATTGTAGCCCCTCTGTACAGTATGTTCTCAAATAAGATAAAATAAAATTAAAAAAATAAATAAAAATAAAAAAATAAAAAGAGGAATAACATAAAGGTAAAAAAAAAAAAGAACAGGATCAAAGCACATTAATGGCTTCCTTTAAGCTACTACAGTTTATGGATTTCAAAACACCATCTAAAAAACAGCTCTACAGATGCCCTACAATAAATGAATGGATAAAAATGCAACATATATATCCACATAATGGAATTTTACTCATCCATTAGAAAGAATAATATTGTGTCATTTACAGGACAATGTATGGACCTAGAACAAATCATTTTAAGTGAGATGGGCCAGTCTCAGAGAGAAAAGAGGTATGTGTTTTTTTCTTATATGTGGAAGATAGATCTAAACTACAACTGGACATGATAACTTATACAGGACTCTAGGCACTCACATACTACCAGTCTGACTACATGAAGATAATTTTAGGGGAAGAGTCAAAGTTGTACCTCTTCTGAACATTTAAAATACAATTTATCCAAATGACTTTCAAGAAAGGGAAACACATAGGGGTTGCTGTTTGTTTTTGCTTTTTCTTTCCCCCTCCTAATTTTTAGGGGAGGTAAAAAGTAGGCACAAAAATGGAGGGAGGGAGCAAGAACAAATTCAGTCATATTATTTGGTAGACACTATGTAGAAAATGAACTATGCAATTTGTGGACAGGGCTAGGAAGGGAAACTGGAGGAAAGCAATAGAAGAGGTGAAATTACCCCCAAAGAGATATACTCATTATCTGATTTATGAAATAATAACCTCTCTGTCCAACATCTTAATAACAAGAATACAATTATATTAGAAATATTTCCTAAAGTTGGGCCCTGGTGGCTCATGGTTGTAATCCTAGATACTCAGGAGGCTGAGATCTGAGGATCACACTTCATAGCCAATCCAGGCAGGAAAATGTGTGAGAATCGTCTCCAATAAACCATGAGAAAACTGGAAGTTGTGGTTCAAAGTGGTAGAATGCTAGCTGTGAGCAGAAAAGCTCAGGAACAGTGCCCAGACCCCTATTCCAAGCCCATGACCCACCACCAGCAAAAAAAGAAAGATTAAAAAAATACTTCCTAAGATCATTTTTTGTATTTATATCTCATTTGTGTGTATGCAAATATGTTTGACATTTATCTGGGGAGACGTGAACTGAGAATAAGTGCACAAAGCATCCCTCTTTATGAAAAATATTACCTTTATTATATCTAAGTTTGTTCGTCTACTGGCCCGCATCTTCCCCTAACCTGAAAACTCCTCAGGTCAGATACTGCATTGTTTTGATTATTAGAACACCAACATATCACACAGTACCTAACCTCTAAATAAGTAATGATTGGATGGTGAATAAATGAATGACTGCTCATCATTCCAGTCCTCTGACAATGAGGACAGCATTTTCTCTCTGGGATGAGCAAGTAACCTTTATCAGACTAAAGGAAGTCAGAGACCATGGACACCTAGGAAGGATCTTTACAAAGTCCTCTGATCAGAAACTGTATTTATATAATTGTCTACAAAGGATGGGGAAAAAAAATCACATAGTCCCCTGGAGCAATAGGATAGAATAGACAGCAATATATTATATATACTTATGTATATATATATATATATATATATATAAGAATATATGTACGTATATGTAGCAATATGTAGCCTATGTGTGTATTTTCAAGTACTGATTCATATAAATGGTCAAGAAAACCTGACTGGATACTAATCTTCCTCCCTTCATCCCCATCATGTACTTTGATGCAAACCTGATCTGTCAGACTGGCTATGAATATAACAGGCTGATGTCAAGGAGGCCAATCAGAGCCCTATTTGACCATGTAAGCTGAGTGTGATAAAATCCCACAGGGGTCTGTCAGGAGAGACATTTAGATCAAATTCAGCAGAAATGCCTGACCTTTCCCTTCTGGAAGTTTCTCCTTCTTGCATCTGTCAGTGATCACAGGGAACCTTGCTTGAGGTCCTGGGCTCATAGTCCCTTCCTCAGTGACACCACTCCAGATAATGTTTCCAGCTATGGAAAGTTTAGGACACACTAACGAATCCGAAAGCCTTGCCGTTTAAAGCGTGCCTGGGTTGAGCAGATGATTCTTCCACCCTCACAAGTAAATATTCCCAAAGCCTGCTAACACGAAACAGTCTATCCTGTGATCAGTGAAGTCATAACCTTCTCGAGCCTGGCCCAGGCACCTTGTGCCTGGGTTATCTGTGAGTTCATGCATTCTCCTTCGTCAAGAAGTCTGTCTTATCTCTCATTTGTCATCCCTTATTCCACAATGTTCTCTCACTCCCCTCTTGGCCTTTGTAGGCCAACAAATTGTCCCCTAGGAAACTGTGCCTTGCATGTTTCTGGAAGTGTTTCTTGATGTTTCTGACCTTGACCCCCTTCCTCTCAAGCAGGGCTTTCTGGCATCCTTGACTGAGGCTCTTATCTCTCCCATACACACAAGGGTGTCAGAATGTCCCAGGGAGTCATTAATCAAGGCCTCCCCGTCCTGACATCAGCTCTTTAGAAGCTCTTGGGTACCTTGAGTGCTTCTGCAGGTCTAGGCAGACCACACTGGGCAGCTTTTATCCACACATCCATCCCACAGTGGAGAGCTGATGGATGGCGAAATGGGAAATTAAACATTTATGCATGGAAGACCAAAAGGCACAGGAAGAAAAGTCTTAAGTGCACGGGCTTGCAGAAGGAGCATAATCCTTCATTCTCCACTTGTCTCATCACTATGCACCTACAAGGAAAACCACCTCCACGGGACATCTGTCTTGGGGTCGACAAACCTTTCAAAGTCATTGAGCTGCTTCTCCATCCAAACACCCGTGAAAGGCCTTGCCTCACGTTCTCCTCCTTTGAGGTTTGTTGAAAGGCTGTCCCCAAGACCTTCTTCCACCCCAAATACCAATGATTCCCTTCTTGAAAAAAAAAAAACAGTTGAGAACTATTACCTGACTTCAGAGAATATTCCAGAGGGTCAGAAGAAGGGCAGAAGATGCTCATCTCATCTTATTGAATAGGTGCAACCAGAATGACAACTTTTTTTTTCAGATATCAAAGCCTGTGTGAACTGCTGTCTCTGCTCCAGTAACACTGTTGTTCTTAGGTGGATTCTCCTCCCAATATTCTCAGTTAGATAAATTTTCTCATGACTCCCGTTCTTGTGTCATATATCTAAGTAAGTAATCAAGTTTAACAGCTAGAGAAAGAAAGGAACAAAGAGAAAGAGAATCACAGATGGGGCAGATTATCAAATTTTCACGAAGGGGATACTCTCCATACTGGAGAATATCTGCTATTAAAGATTTAACTTTCAATACTCTCACCCTGGTGATATCACATTAGAATATGAATTGGGAGGAGGGATATAAATACTTAGACCATGGTACTCTCTTCAAAATCATACATGAACCATTCAACTTTATTTCACTCCATAAATCTGATAAAATGGTGAGCTTTCTCAAAGGAACTAAACTCATGGTTCTGACATATGGACAAGAAGTGTGTGCTCACCTCTGCATGAAGAATAGTTTCTGCAGCTCAGCAGCTCTCAGAGTTGACCATAACAGGCTGTTACATAGCAGGCTTAGAAATCAAAATAGACAAAAAATTTCTTTTGAATGAGATTTAATTTCTGCGCAGTTTGGATGTCACAGAGTTCAGAGATCACCAAATGACTTAATTCCTTTTAGAGAAAGGCTCACCCTTGTGGCCAAGGTCCTTTGATAGGCTTGGGAATTTTCAATAAGTAGATAAAATAAATGATGTTGGCCATAAAATACACATGAGACAATCTGCCTAGGTCTTACACGTGTTTTCCAGAGTCTTCACAACTCCAACCTTTTAGAGAAATGAATGTTCTCAAAATTACCATCTTTTAGATCACTTTCTTTTATCTGTCATAAAATATTTCCTTTGAGCACCCTTGTGTTGATGTACTAAAGTTTGGTTTATTCTAACTTATACATCAGGGATTATGTACTCTCTGATCTTATCTTCTTTTATCATTTACCTTATAGGAGAAATTTTACCATTCCAATCACATATGAGTATGTACCAACACACACCACACATATACTCACATGCACAAATTACACTGCAACAGAACTGTCAATGTATTGGTCTTTCTACTCCTTGAAACCATAAGATAAGATGATGTTAGGCAAAATGAACTCCAAGATAAGGATACAGTGTTTTTTCTTTCTTGCTATTGTTTCTAACATTGTTAGAATTGTTTTGTTGCTTTGTATGTCCCTCCTCCATGGTATAACCCCTGTTTTCACTGTATTGATGTTGGTATAATTTGAGGGGAGGAAGGGAAAAAACAAATTGTTTAAATAGGGATACAGGTGGACCAATTACAACAACGAGATGTACAAAATGCTATGTTGAAAAACGAACTTTACAACTTTGGCAGGTTGGGGCAGGGGAGAGTAGTCATGGAGATAGGTGGGCAGGGATGGTAGGGGAAAAACAAAGGAGGAAGCAACAATGCTTGATAAGAAATGTACTTATTACCTTGCTCATGTAATTGTAACCCCTCTGTATGGTATTTTCACAATAAAAACAAACTTATTATAAAAAGAATAGTGTTGACCATTTTTGTATGCCAAATATTTCTCCTAGTTGTTCCATAAGGACATATTTAAATTGATGTGCAAATATGTAAGCATGTAAGTGAATTCTCACTTCTGTCTTTGGACCCTGTTAGGAGTCATAATCTGTGATGTCAGGCATAGATTAATATTTAGTAAGGAATATCAGAATTACCTGGTCTGCTTTTTTATACTAAAAGATGATGCTATTCTTGACCTTTTTTAAGAAGCTTCCTTTACAGAAGTAATTCAAGATTAATGGAATGCTTTTCTGCCAGCTTACATCATAAAGGAAACAAGAATGATTTATAAAATTTTTATCCCCGCACTAACCAGGCATCTTAAAATGCGATCAAACATGAAGGCATTTCTTGATGATGAGTGTAGGTGAAGTGGGTGATCCAGGTTTCTGTAATTCAGCCTCTCCCCAGCATAAAATGGTCTCACCCTTCTCGGAAACTACATCCACAGTCTCACCGGGGGTTCCCCTGGAGACGTACCCCTATGCACACACATGCATTATGAAGGCTCTACTCCATTCTGTTGTCAGATGGGTTTGTGGTTAGCTATTTTGGTCTTAGTGGAAGGAAAAAAAAACTCGTTTTGTGTGTGATCTCATACACAAATAGCTAGTTACTTATGGCAGATTTTCCTCTACCTCAGCTTATAAAACCACACTCCTCAGAGATTTCATTTTGGCTTTAATATATTGTCAAAAGCACAAGGAATCACATGGTAAAGAAACGTTCTCTCTGTCATAATATATGGAAGTTCTCTTACTACTTATCAAGCCATGCAAGGTACACATGACTAGGTCACATTAGCACTTGTCTTTGACGAATTCTGAAGCAATGCTACATTTGTGTGTGTTTCTTCAAGTCTGTGAACAGGAATTGAGAGAAAGGCTGTTTTCTTCTCTTCTGTTGCTGTCATTTCCAATCCATGGGACCCACCATGGACTTCTCTGTTGCAGAATCATGAGTGTGGTTCAGGTAGGACTAATTAAGACACAGGGTGAGATCTATCCTATATAATGCTGCTATTCGATCTTAATCTTATCTCTAAGTCTAAGATGGTCTTGTATGTGTACTCAATCGATAATAAGCATTGTTTTCACAGTCTCAGCCTCATGCGTCTCCCTTGACTTACATGCTCACCCCCCTTGACACTGTTCTCCACCTGGTTTCATGTGTTGTACTGGAGTTGAGCTCTTTGAACTCACATTTTATATTGCCACGTAAACATGCCTTTGTGATATTTGCCCCTTTCTTGCTCACCTCTGCAGACTCAACTGTGGTTTTCCTCCCTTTCATTTGTGTACCATCGTAGAGAACTATCAGTTGGCAAGATGATACTAGATCATGTGTGTTTACATGATGTTAGTCCTGGTGCCTGAACTTAGACACACACACACACAATATTAACTAGTATCTTAAAGCCTAATTATGGTCAAGAGAGATCAGTTGCACATAGGAGAATACTAAGAGGAAGAAACTAGAAAATATAGTATCTCCAATCAAGCAACAGCAACAAGGAGTATATCTGCCATATATTGGTGGTCGCTGCATTTCAGGTATAGGGCTGAGCTTTTACTTGAATTCATACTTTCACTCTTTGGCAAAACTTTGAGTTATAATCAATCCTATCTTGACCATGTGGAAACTCCATTTCAGAGAAAGAAAAACAAAGCAAAAATTCCCTTTGATTGGTAGAGTTGGGATTTGATCAAGGTTTATATGCAGCAAAAGCACCAGTGTGTTTTTTGTTACAGGAAAACAATAACTTACCTTGTGTTCATAACTTATAAAATGTGTTGCCTAATTTTCTTCCAACTCATATGGTGAAATAAAAAAAAACTACATCTGACCTCTATTACATATGGGAATATTGTGATTTAAAAAGACAGAGAACTTACAGCCAGGTAAAATGGTCCATTCATTCACTAAAGTGCCATGCAGATACTTAAGAATGATGACATAAAGCCTATTTTGACATTGAGAAATGTACTCCTTGTATGGTTGGTTGAAATAGAACATTATATATGGTACATTCCCATATAAATAAGCACACATTGTTTCTATAACCAGGAACATGTAGTTATGCTGAGTTTTGAAAATCAAAATAAACTCCTTTCCATACATCAGCCAAACCAAAGCAAAATATCCTACTGTATTAGCTGTTTAATGACCTTGTACTAACACTAAAGCGCCATGAGTCCTTTGATCCCATCTTTCATGTTTCCCTTAGCACCTAGCAGAATGCATTTGCATGAAAAAATATTTTATTCAATTGCATTAAAACAGAAAGTATGGATGGGTATATATACAATATGATTTAGTAGCTGAAAAGGAAAAATGTAACCCAGGCAGAAAGTAACCCAAAAGAAATAACCCAAAAGACCACATGGACAGAAGTCAAGCAGAAGGAAAGATTTATTGCCAGCAGAGCTGACAAGGACAAGCGCTCATGAAGAAAGAGAGAAAATTGGCCGTCTGGCTCCTTGGAGGCCTCTTTTATATGGGGGGAGGGGGCAGAAGTGGGCGGTGCCCTAACTACTGCGCAGGTCTGGAGATTTGGTCTGCGAGGGGGACCTTTCCTTCCGTCGCCCCACTTTTTGGTTTACTATGTACAGTACTGGGCAGGGAGTATGGGTGAAGATCTTATTTTCTAGAGCTACTTCCTGCTGAGAGGGGGTGCCAGGTACGGTACATGAAGTGAAGGTGTGGTGGTTATGAATATGTTTTTTGTCATATAAACCCATCATATAAACCCATGTGTCCTCAAGTTTACTCATGTTCAGTAAGAATTTGCTCATCTAATAACTGTTTCATTTTTGAAGATGGTTCTTTTTGTCTTTTGTTTTGCTGGTCTTGGGGCTCGAACTCAGACTGGAGGCTTTCCCTTAACCAATTTGTGTTCATGGCTAGCAAGGGCTCTACCACTTGAGCCACAGTGCCAAGTGTGAGTAGTTTGTTGGAGATAAGAATCTCAGGGAAAACCTCTTGTATCCATATCTTGGGGTTTATTTCACTTATCATCATTTATATAGTCATATGTACATAGCATTTGAGATTTTCTGCTCATCTGATAAGATTATCCTAGATGTATACAAATTATTGCAAATAAGGGAAACCATGGGACCTATATTCTTTGGGTCTGGCTCACTTCAATTAACATGATTTTCTTTGTCGTTGTTGTTTTTAATGTGCTATGTGATTTTTTTTTTTTTGGTTTCTTTTGAATGTTCTTCCCCCTATGGTATACCTACTGTTGTCACTATATTTGATTTTGGCACCCTGCATCTTGTATATACATTTATCTAATTTGGGGAGGCGAAGGGGAATAACAAAATGTTGAAACAAGAACACAGAATGACCTGTTACAACAATGATACTCACAAGACACTGTGTTGGAAATGAACTTTACAACTTTAGGGGCCGGGGAGGAGTAGGGGAGCTGGGGGAAAGAAGGGATAATAGGAGAAAAACAAAGGAGGGGGTAACAATGCTTGAAAAGAAATGTACTCTTTACCTTACTCATGTAACTGTAGCCCCTCTGTACAGCATCTTTACAATAAAATAATAATAATAATAAAAGAATCTCAGGGACTTTCCTGCCTGGACTGGCTTCAAACTAAAATCCTCAAATCTCAGCCTCCTGGGTAGCTAGGATTACAGGTATGAACCACTGGTACCCGGTTAATGGTTCTTGATGTAAATAAGTGACAGAAATTACTAAGTCCCGAGTTCTCACCTACCTCCACTGAAGAGAACAAATGCTCCTACCAATATGCCAGTGTAGATGCCAGATGCGAGTGTTCCATTTCTCTGATATTCTAGTGGCGCAGTTTTCTTCCTGTGCTTCTGGCTTGTGGTCGGAGGATCCCAGAAGCTCACAACATACACAGCTCTTTTGCTCCACCGAACTCTGTCCTGGCCCTCTGCTTTCTGAGTCCTTCCTCCTGCACTTTCAAAGTGGGTGAGAATAAACTTTGTTTTAGCTGTCCTTGGGCAATGTAATACTCTGATTAATAAACCAGGAAAACAGACCTTTCTTGGAGATAAATGAAGAACAAAACTCTTACAGGGCATTTTTATGCCGAGCATCTAAAGGCAGTGGAATAAAGGGAGAAGAGAAATCTGAGGCAATAATTTAAGTAAGAAATCATATCTTATTAACAACTTGTTAGTGAGACCCACACACCTAGAGAGAAATTACCAACTAATAGGAACAGGAGAAATATTGGGAAATAGCAGATGGCTTAAGCCAAAGGAGAAAAAAAAAGAAGAAACAGAAGTGAGCATTAGATGAGATGTACTTATCAGGTATAGACAAAATAACTTGAATGATTCTGAACCAACAAGAAGTGCTAAGAGTAGTCAAAGCTTTTTTATTAGCAAATATCTTGTGGCAAATATATACTACTCCCCAAATCCCTTTTGGTTATGTTAAACTCCCTAAGGCAGGGACTTAAATATTGCTCTCTGGCTTTTAAATCTTACCTCATCCTCTTCTGGATTGTAAAAGAAAAGAAATACAGTGCATGGTATGATTTCTGGCCTAGAAATGCTTCTAAGACACCTTGTACTCACTTTGATCTTTTCTATTCATCATTTTTATTTTCTAAGCGTCTAGTCCATAATATCTGTCTGTCTGTCTGTCTGTCTATCTATCTACCTATCTACCTACCTATCTACTACCTACCTACCTACCTACCTACCTTTAGTTGTACAAAGAGGTTTCAACTGAACATGACAATTTATAAGTACAATGTGTCTTGAGTATTGACCAATGTTACCCTTTCCATCATTCTCTCCCATCTTTCCCAGCCTCACCCATCCTTCCAAGTTACCTGGTTCCTCTGTCACATGTGTACCTGGTCACTTTTGCTCTTAACGTTTGTTATACCAGAATGGTGCACATACCAGCATTCTGGCTTTGCCTTGAATTCCTTTGTATTTGACTTTGCTAAGCTTGCAAATGCCAGTTTAGACACATTCAGTAGGAATGCAAACAGACATTAGGATTTTTATTGATCAAAAGGAACATGTTTAAACAATTCTCAATAGATTTGCAAATGAGAGAACCCCACATTAGCTGCTCATTCCTGGAGTATTTCCTTGTCTTTAATTGCTGACTGCTCCCTCCTCACATTCCCTTTCTCCTTCAGCGATGTTGCAGCTGCTTTCCTCCTGTGTTTGTCTCTTCCAGAGCAAAGCATTAACTTGGCATTCTCATCTTCTTAAAAAGTGCTTCTGACTGACAAAAACTTATGAAATAGTACCAAATTAGAAGAAAATTAGGACCAAGAATAAGGAAGAGCTAAGCAGTATTTGAGAGAGAGATTTGTCTTTGTGGGCTAACAGTGTAATTGGCTGGTTAACTATATTATAAACAATTTTGACTTTCTGCCCCGCCCTTCTCTTCTTCTCCCCCTCCCCCACCTCTCTGCTTCTGATGTTTTTCCTTTCCCATTTTCCTTTTCTTAATTCCTACAGAACTTAAACAGGTACAACTCATGCCATTGACTTTGTAAAACTTTATGTTTGAGACATTTTCTGCTGGTTAATTTTTAAATGGGTATCATGAATATTGAAGGCACTGATCTTTTCAAGATAAGAAAACCTTTAATTGGAGAAAAACTTTCATTGTTCTATTTCACTGAGAGTGATTTTTTTGGCTCCTCTAATCACTACTCCTTTCTCTTTACCTAATAAGAAGACATTCCATCAAAATAGCTAAGAAATTGAACACTTTGATCTTCCCTTGTAGTAATTCATTTTAAATGATCATAATTTGCACATATATATACATATTTTAGTATACCATTGAATGGCTTCATATATACACTGCTTGTAGTCATTGTCTGAATTTAGAGCTAATAGTTTCTTTCAAAGTGGATTTTGACACACTGGTATAATCCCAGATTCTTCCAGACGTGGATATAGGAGGATTGTGGTTTGAGGCCAGACTCTGCTAAAGCATGAGCTGCTATCTGAAGAATAAGCTACAATGAAAGGATGATGGGTGAGAATATACACCTCAAGTGGTAGAGTGAGTGCCAAGCAAGAGTGGGGGAGATCCTGAGTTCAATCCTCGGTACTGCAAAAAATGAATCAATAAAAAGAAGAAGAAAAGTGAATTGTGAATCCTTTCATCTGCAGATTTTCAGATTTCAGCTCTGCAGAATGATGTTAGAAAATCTTCCCTGTGAAGAAAGCATTCTCCTTTAATTCTTTGTGAAGAACCTAGAATTCTAAAGCTAAAGGAAGCCTTATAGAGGCCTTATTTTTTTAAATAGCACCTGGGTAAATAAAGGAAACTCATTTGGGATATAATGACTAGTCAGCTACATTTTCCTGGACTGAACTTAAGTTACATTACAAGGGCCTTTTAAAATTCTTTATCTACCCCCTGAGTCCCAGTCCAAAATAGAGCTCACCAGCAGACAGAGCCAATGCATCACTTACAGAACTTATCCATTCATTTATTTATTCTCATTGCATGAGCAGCAGCTTGGTTGCTAAATGCCTGCATAACAGTTAATTAAAATAGCTTTAGACATTATATTTTTTCAATTAAGATGCAATTCACTAAGCCAATCAATTACAGGTTATTATAAAATTTCAAAGGTGACTTAAAACATGCAATAACCTGGAATTAAGAAATTGTAATTTGCTTGAGAGGGCCACCTTTACTTGAAAGTGTCAACCAGCAGCAAACTCTATATGATCTCCAGAAAGTATTTTAACTGCACTTGCTCCCTCCCTGCATCTGAGTAATCCATTAAAATATATTGAGGGCAATTTAGAAATACCTTCTCAGGTTGCCCCTGCACAATTCAACTCTTCAGTGATTTATTCTGCTCTGAGATAAACACAGATTGAGAACAGCTAAGGCCCCTTTGTGTGTGTGTGTCATTGGGGAGTTTTGCCCTTTCTTGGCTCTGCAAATGTACCCCAGATGTACCCAGATGTGGCCCTGGGCATTACTCTTGGGTATTCTTCTGGACAGAAGCTCATCGTGGAAAACAAAAACACAAAACAAAAAATCTTTCATTAGGAACGAGCTGTGAGTGTCATTCTAAAGGAGCAAGATTAGTTACGACTGTGAGTTGACCCAAAGGTCAGCCAGGGGCCTGTCTTTCCCATTACCTCTCTTTTTCCTACCGATCTAATCAGTTCAGTTCTCAAAGAGTCCTTGGTGTGAGGAGTTCCTGCTTTAAATGTTGTAATACATCAAGCCAAAGGTGCGTCTCAAGAAATGTGCTTTGAAGGCTGTTCCAATTTAGCTGCTGGAAATTTATTATTTAAAGGAAATGCTGGGACACACAATATTTTAGTATCTTAAAAAATGCAGGAGGGCTAACTTAGAGGGCAAAGACAGGGGAGGGAAGAGATACAATCCTCTTCATCAGTTGATATTGGAAGTGGCCTCACTGGTATAGCCGAAGAGGAGGGAAGTACAGAGAAAACAAAAACAAAAACAGGAGCACAGAGGTAAAGCTGCTGCTTTCCTGGTGTCACCCATTCTCAGGGGACATCTGCAGCAGAAGTCTGGATAGCACTCGTGTCTTTATGAACCTTGATAAAGGCATCTGCTCATCTGCCTCACAGACAACTCAACGGAGGCATCTTCCTGCTTAGAGCATTAGCAAAGGCAGTAGGCTTGATCCCCTGTGCACGGTCCATCCTATGGACAAATACAGCGTGGCTGATTATTATCTCTGTCCTCTCCCCAGAGATCCCCTAAAGGATGAAACAATGAGTGTACTCAGCTTGCAAAACAAGGAACTCTACAGAGCTCATGCCTTAGGAAGAAATCTGCAGTTCTAAACAGCACATTTGGAGATGGAAGACAGCCTTCACTTCCTCATTCTCCTGGGCACGCACTCAGGGGAAATCTTACATGGTCTGTGCTTTAGTGACCTGACTAGTTAAGGACAGATGCTCTGCCTCAGGTGATCTGGACAAATCAATGACGCCATGATGTAACTGGCTTGGGAGAGCACTGGCGCAAATGGTAGGCCCAATGTGGGTCAATTTCCCTCTCCTTGCCCATGCTTCCCCAGACGGTTTCATTTTCTTCCATCTCCCTTTTTGTTCTACAGCCCCTGACAATTGGCTGATGCTTTCAAGAATGGAGTAGTGTATTTCATTTGGATTTTGAGAAAGAATGCATACACGTAATAGAAAGAATGCATCCCCAGGCCCTTTTCTAGGACTTCCAGTCTGATGATGTTGACTTTATTCTTGCTTCCCTCTTGTGAAGAGAGATTCCTCCCCTTGTTCCCTGAAGCCCCCAAGAAGGGAACAGTGGTGTTGCCAACAGCACCATGACACTCTAAAAGGCATTCATATATATACATACATATATATATATATATATATATATATATATATATATATATATATATATAATAAAGATTCTGTACAGAGGGGTTACAGTTACATGAGTAAGGTAATGAGTACATTTCCTATCTAGCATTGTTACTTCCTCCTTTGTTTTTCCCCTACCATCCCCACCCACCCACCCCAACTCCCCAGCTCCTCCCTCCCCTGCAAAGTTGTAAATTTCCTTTTCAACATAGTGTCTTATACATCTCATTGTTACAATGAGTCAACTTGTGTCCTTATTTCAACATTTTGTTATTTCCCATCCCCTCCCCATATTAGAAAAATGTCTATACAAGATGTAGGGCACCGGAATCAAATACAGTGAAAACAGGGTTATACCATGGGGGAAGAAAATACAAAAGAAATTTAAAAAATCACATAGTATATTATAGGTACATTAAAACAACAGCAACAAAGATAAAACCTCTTGTGTCCCTATCTTGGGGTTCATTTCGCTTAGAATTATCTTATATGGTCATACGCACATAGCTTTTGACATTTTCTGCTTGTCCTAGACATATACTAGTTATTGCAGGGAAGGGAAACCATGGGATCTATGTTTCTTTGGGCCTGGCTTACTTCACTTAATATAAATTTTTCCAAGTCTTTCCATTTCCTAACAAATGGGGCCCTGTCATTCTTTCTGATGGAGGCATAGAACTCATATATATATATATATATATATATAATTTTCTTGATCCATATATGTATATATTTATAATTTTCTTGATCCATTCATCTACTGAGGGGCATATCTTAGCTATGGTGAATAATGCTGAAATGAACATAGTTATGCTGGTAGCTTTTGTATGCCCTTGTTTGTGATCCTTTGGGTAAATGCCCAAAAGTGGGACCGCTGGGTCATAGGGGAGCTCTATGTGGAGTCTTTTGAGGAGCCTCCATACTACTTTCCAAAGTGGATGAACAAGTTTACACTCCCACCAGTAATGCAGTAGGTTCCCATAAAAGACATTCTTTAACTGCTACCATTTCTTTGGCTGTTTCTTTAACAAGTGCCCACAGAGGACTTGCTCTACATCTTCAGTTGAGCACTTGCTCTTCAAGTCAGCATCACTTTCATCTACCGTATTCCCGAAGCACAGGTCTTTTCTCCCATGCCTCCTTGCTCCTTTTTAACTCCAACAAACTTTCTCCTGTCCCAGGCAGGAGATGATTTAGGCAAATCATCTTTTACAGCACTGCTGACCCCCTATCCACACTAATTAGAGCAAGGCTGATATTTTCTGAGGATGTTAAGTATCGATTATCTTTTCTCCAAGCATGGAGGCATATCCGGTGAGCCCCTTCAACCCTGCCAAGACCTGTGAATCTTCACTGAACATCCTTAGTCTTTCTAAACATCATCTTTCCCCCTTTAAATTTAAATTCGCACTAATGGCAGGTCTTCTCTAAGACTCTGTTAAGGAGGGAAGCATTTTAGCACATGGAAATTCAGAGTGAGACTGTGATCACTGCTAGTGTTTGGTCTTTTAAAACATGCTCACCTTTAATTCATAGTCCAGCAGTGTGTCCAATTTCACAGGTAAAAAGCAGAGCTGAATTTGGTCCCAGCTTTTCAAGTGACACATAAATATGAGCAACTCAAGGATCGTCCCTGGGACTCTGTTTTCTTTATTTTCCATAGAATAGGGAGTAAAACCATAGCCCTTTCTAAAGAGTTAAATGTGAGCACTGACTTGTGTGGTCTTCTCGAGTTATTGCTACATCATCAGTTGCATCTCTGCTATTCTTACGGGGGGGGGGAATGAAGCAAGTTATCTCATGGCTTAGATCGGTGACTGCTAATGGAAGGGACGAGGTTCCTTATTCATGATAGAAAGGAAACTGCATGATTGTTTAGGTAAAGAAGAGTATTCCCAAGACGTCTGGAATGGTTGTGTGTACTCTTGCCTCCATGAACATTTCTCGTCCTTCTTTCTTAAAAAAATCTCTTAGCATCATCTTATATGGTCACATGTGCATAGCTATTGAGCTATTCTGCTCATCTGCTAGACTCTACTAGACACATACTAATTATTACAAATAAGGGAAAACATGGGATCTATGTTTCTTGGGGTCTGGCTTACTTAGTATAATTTTTCCAAGTCTTTCCATTTCCTTATGAATAGGATAATGCCATTTTTTCCCGATGGAAGCATAGTATTCCATTGTGTATTTATTCCTCACTTTCTTGATCCATTCATCTACTGAGGGGCATCTGGGTTGGTTCCATATCTTAGCTATGGTAAATAGTGCTAAGATGATGCCAAGCAAAATGAACCCCAAGACATGGAAACAAGTGGTTTCTCTTTGTTGTTGTTGTTCCCAGTGTATTGAATGATTTCTTTTTTCTCCCCCCCCCCCCGACTTATTCCATGTTGTCACTGCATTTGATTTTGGTACTCTGGGTATCGTTTAAAAATTTATCTGAATTAGGGAAGAGAAGTGAACAACAAAATGATGAGACCAAGGACAAAGGGTGAAGCCATGCAACAGCAATATATTCACAAAACACTATGTTGGAAATGAACTGTACAACTTGGGGGCAGCTGATTGGGGAGGGGGAGGGAAAGTAGGAGAAAATGAGGGAGGGGGTAATAAGTTCAACAAGAAATGAACTCACTACTTTGTGTATGTAACTGTAACCCCTTTGTACATCACCTTGACAATATAATTAAATTAAAAAATGATGAAAGAAAACCTCCCAGTACCTGGAGAAGCATTTAGCAGAAAATTCTCTCTACTACCAATGACGCATATCAGTGATGTAATTTTTTTCTCCTGGTTTGTTGTGTGGTTAGTGCTTAGTGTAGACAGGCTCCGTGTTGGTGAGATACACATACTTTTGAATAGCCTGAAGGTGTAGCATCAAGGTGTCTTCCCAATGTATTCTCAGACATTCAGACATCTATAAAGCAATATGAACTATTTAGACCAAAGTTTCACCTTAGACAAAGTTCCTAGCTCATATAGAGACTGAGTGTCTCATGCATATGAATTAATTGGTGATTTCAGTTCATACAGCTTTTACAGTAGGATCTAGGTTTTTTTTAAAACTTCAGTTTTGAGTCCAATCTTTCCCACTGTTTCCATGAGATGAACGAAAGGTCCCAGAACTAGTGTTATAGTTAATGGACTGGATCATGAATGAATTTGATAGAATAATTAAAATAAAGTATCCAAAAATCCCTCCCTCTACTATGTGTCATTTTTCTTCCACTTTCTAGTAAAAAATATTCTGATTGAAAGTATAAGTAAAGCACTTCGGCAGTGGAAAGATTGATATGCAGAAACTTTAAGAATCTTTCTGATTTTAAGTACCTTTCTGACTCCTTGCTCTCATTTTGTGTATGAGAGGACTAGGGCTGAGGGAATGAGTTACCTGCTTGCCAGTTGGAAGGACAAGTGGTAGATCTAGTTCAGATTCAAGATAATCCTCTGGCTCAGCTTATGAGGCGTTTTCACTTTTTGAAGGTGTCTTCCCTCTATACAGGTTCGTAGGTGGTATGATGACAGGCTTCAGGATCCTTTGGATGCTGGCTCTAGTCTGAATTTCTCTGACATCTGCAGTATCTCTCTAAGCCTGCCATCTCCCCACACTGCTGACCCCCTCCCCATCTTAACAGCCGAAGTGACATCATTTGTCTCATGAAGCTACTGTAACTGTGAGATGTGAAAACATTTGTGGAAGTGTGCTCTCTAGTTTGGGCACACATCGCTTCCCACCCACATTGTATGCACTTCTTTCCCTTTGGAAAATCCTTTGGATATGTAAAGCAAAACTTTCCCTCTTTTTCAGCCTAGGATGGCCAGACCTAAGCAGCTGACAACTTGTATGACTTTGATGTTCAATAAAGTTGCACATAGAAGATTTATCACCCACATGTGACAAATGAGCCTTCTCCCTTTTCATTAGGCGGTGGCAGGCTATATATTGAAATTACAACCTCTCATCTCTCTTGATGACCTTTGAGCTATCGATCCTTGTAATTTTCTGAAATGAATATTCTAGCTATAGGACATGGACCTGCCAATTCCAGAGATCAATACCATCCTTTATAGTAGCTCTCAAATAGATGACGGAGTCAGAGGGAAGCCATTCATTCTGTCCAGTACAAACAGACCTCAGCATTTTTGTTGAAAAATGTGACTGTCTCACAGAATCACTTTCTCTATTGAGTAGTTCATATTGGGAAAGATATGATGTTCCAGACACAAGTTTTCTTTTAATTTCTCTATATACTAACATGCCAAACACATTACTAAGGAAATATGTACACAAACTACATGTGTTACATACATTATATCAACATATACCTATATATGTGCTTATTTGTATGTTTGTGCACATATACATAAATGGAATCACTAATTGGCAGAGATAACACAACATGCTAATTGGCAGAAATAACACAACATGAATAATTAGCAAATAACCAAATGTGATCTATAGCAATATGATCTATAGAGTTAACATGCTATGAGAACTAGAAAAGAATTGGAGATGGTGGTGTACATACTCAGGATACTGAGACAGAAAGTGCTTCAGTTTGAGAGCAGCTTGGGCTATAAATCCCTCTCTTTAGGAGAAAGAAAGAGACAGACAGACAGACACACACATACACACAGAGGCAGACACAGAGACACATAAACAGACTGACAAACAGACAGATACACAAAAGGAGAGCCAGGAAGAGAGGAGTAGGAAAAAATACCAATATTCCCTTGTGGAAAGAAAATGCCAATACTGCTTTGTATAATCTGATATAACTTCATAGATTTTGAGGTTTCTAAAGGTCTTTGAAAAAGACAGATGATATTGATGAGAGGCAAAAAGTATAAGCAAATTGCATGTCTATAAGTAGTAGACAGGTTTTATATACAGACATGCACACTGTGATTTAGGACTAGGTCTTATATTTTTATTTTCCTGTCACCTTGTGGTAGGATATAGAGGTAATGTTTGAAAGTTGGTCAAATGACATTAACAGTGGGTAGATTAAATATATTATGAGGACAACTAGTCTCCCAAAATAACTAAATAATCCAATTCTCAGTAAGTTTAGAACAAGTAGTGGGAGATAAGGGTATAGATGTAGAGATAGATAGATAGATAGATAGATAGATAGATAGATAGATAGATAGATAGATAGATAGATAGATAGATATCATTTCTTCTGTACTGCTACATTCACTATTTGTCAAATTTCTTAAATATTGTGTTAATGATTGACCTTAGGAATACAGGCTAGTTAAAAAGAATTGTACTTCATTCTATTTAAAACATGGTTCAAAATTCATTCTTAGTCTGTGGAGAGGAAGTTTCTGAGATGGTTTATCTGCTTCTGAGGGTACAAGTCTGATTCTGAGCTGTAAAATCTGATGTGTGGAGTCCACTAATTTAGAAGAGCCTTCCTCTCTTTCTGACTCTTTGTGACTGTTGCCAACAGTGCTCTCCAACAAGCTTGAGGTAACCCCTGAAACAATATTCTACCAGGTGGAGTAAGGTGGCATGATGGTAGAGGAAGGCTGCAGGACAGCCCCACGCATAGGCATTAACGTTAGAGCTGTGTTCTCACAAAACTGCTGGGCTGGAGCCCAGCCCCTGAACTGGCAAAAATGTGAGAGATCTGAATGATAAAGGAGAGTAGAAAGAATAGATGAATGGAGAACAAGAATTTCTATACTAGCAGAAATCTGATTTGTCTAACTTAAGGGGAACGTATACATCCTCTTTCACATTATGAAAGATTCTAAGATTACAACCAAATGTCTTCTGCAACTTCAAGAACATGGTTACTACCCCTCTTTTCCTTCACGTTATCTTCCCCCTTTCTTCCTCTACACTCATGTCATAATGTTCCTTCTCTTAGTAAATTGCTCTTGGTCTTTCCTCTAATAGCCAGACATCCTTCAGGTAGCTACAAATGAGAGACATGGGAATATTTAGCTACAGGCTTCCATCAGCTTAGTTTTCTGAGACTGAAGGAAGTAGAGATCTTCTGTAGTCCAGGTACAATTGGCAGAGGAGGTGTTTAGGCCACTTTGGGGACAGGCATTTTGCATAGTCACTTGGCCACAGGGGTGGGAGAGACTGAGTGCACAGATCTGTTGACTCAGTAGGACAGATAGAGTGGCTGCCACCCTGAAAAGATCCACAATGAAGGGAGAAGAGGCAGGTTCTAAGGGGGCATTTTCCAAGTAGAGGAGCCTCCCAAGACCTGAGTTACTAAGGAAACAACCAATTTAGAAGTGGGGAAAGGAAGTATCTTGACATTGAAGAGAATAACGTTCCCAGAGGCTTCAGGCAGGGCATAGAAGTAGAAGATATCAATAAATAAATTAAAATAAAGCTCTAGTTATAACCATAGCAATCTAGCATGTAATAGTATGGTCCAGCGCTATAGTGAAGCAAAAGTAGGCACAGGCACTTTTGGAAAGCTATGTAACTCATCCTTACTACCAACTTTTCTTTTATTTTTTTTAAAGGCCCAAGTTAACAGAACTGAAAAAGGGGAGCAAGAAAATGTTTCTGGTCTTGGAGGCTCTATAACATCACCTCAAATGAGCAGCGGAAATGGAAAGTCATACGTTGAGAATGACATTCAAAATTGTGGAGATGAGATTTTATGGATTGAATGTTGTCAGGAGGAGCACTTGACTCAAAACTCAGTTCTCCGGAAACGCTTATTAAAGGACTAAATTAATGATAAATGAATCAATGGATGCATATTCATTCATTCAGCACTTTTTACTTATAAACCTTCATTATTAATTCACATGATATATTATGTCTGCTTGAGTCCTTGAGGAATTAGACAAATCAATATGTTCCTCATCTCATTTCTAGAAAGCTTTCCACCAGAATGAGTATGGGAGGGGAATCGTTTCCCTGAGCTCTCTCCACCCATCCCCATCCACAGATATCACTTCTTAAAGGAATTTTCAATCTCTGCTTTTCCTTACCCCCAATTCTATTGCCTGACAAAGAAAAAGAAAACGTTCTGTGAATTATAATACATTTTCTTTTAATATAAGACAGTGAAAATGAAGCTTTGTGGTGGTCGCTTCATTTGGAGGGCATTATTTTTAGCCTTGCAGTGGACCAGTGGCACGAAAACAATTAGGATCTTTTGTCAAGTTAATTAAATTTTACTAAGTGTAGTAATCTCAGTGGGCTTCGTACACCAGAGGTAAAACTAATTAAAACGCAAATTCTTCCTAGTCTAATAAGGAGTTCTAACTTGGGTAGCAGAGGAATGCTGTGCATACTGAGAGATATTCAAAACTAATTTATAACGAGATGAGGGCAAACCCTTAAATGGCTCCGTTCTGCTGAAGGCTCACTTGAGAACACCAATAAGTATGTTAAATTGGAAGCGACCACTTAAAGAAAAGAAAGCAGGCTGGCAAAATTTGCTGGTATGGAAAAAAAATGGACTCGATTTAGATGGTGAGGATGGGGCAGCCGGTTGAAATGAGGGAGCTAGTTTTCACCTTAACAAAAATATAAATGCTATTTTCTCCCCAAGTTTTCTCTGTTCATTACATTCTCTATGAGCAAGTCTGAACTAATAGAGATTGCTTCTCCTGTAGTATTCGTCTTTAGAATGCTACCTCGTGCAAGAATGTTAAGCTGACAAAGATTCAGGTTAGAAATTAATCTACACCAAGTCTCTGATGACACCAACAGCTCCCTTTTGTTTTTGAAGATGAGACCACGGAAAGACTAAACAAAAAATCCTTCTACAGATTCACTGGGTTATAAAGACAGAAATCCAAAATGGCACCATCTTAATCCTTTCATTAGAACCTATGGATACCATTTTCTACTTTCTGTCAAATGTGTATGCATTTCAGATTTGCGGTTGAGAAATTTGAAATGATTGTTGAATCACCATGGGCAGTCTTCATGCCAACTTGGGCACACGTCAATTGACAGGCTATTATTCTCCCATTGATTGAAAGTGGCATCTACCTGCTGACATGTTCCTCCTTTCTCTGTCTCATTTCACAGCCTGTGGGCTGGCTTTGGAATCTGATATCCTACTGATTTTGGCATGGGTTGCCCATACCCTTCTAATCATCAAGTCAAATGGCTTCTCTTTGTTTTTGCCTCTTTCCATTAGGTTGAATCATTTGTCACATTGAGTACCCATGCCTCCTAAGCCATTTCCTTTCATGATATTGCTGTGAACACAGAATCACTGAAGACAAGCAATGTGAAATTCCTCATGGAGATGCTGCTTTCTTGTCTACTTAAAAAAAAATTAATACACAAAGATGCTTCCTGAAAACAAAAAGGTAGATGCCATACTACTTGAGCATCTATAGCAACACTAAAATATTTACTTTTTCTTATAATATTTCATTGTTTATATTATACAACAATTCATGCTCATTTTCAAACATTGAGGTAAAATAAAAAGATAAAAGGAAAAGATAAAGCTGAGCATAATTACAGTGATTATTTTCTTCTTATATTCTCTTTGATTTTCCAATTACAGTCTCAATATATTATCATTTTTGCCATGGAATACTCTAGCCTGTCACTAAGAGTATTTCCATTAGCAATTCAATATAGTGGGAAGAACATGGACCTTTAATTTGGCACCTCAGAGTTTAAGTACAAGTTTTATCTTGCATTGGCTATGTAATGTTAAGTAAGTCTTTACATGTATCTTTTTAGTTTAGGTTCCTTGACTGTAAAATCCTCATTAACGGTATCATGAACCTGATAGTAGGACGAAACTGGCTAATGCTTAAAACTTGCCTAGAGTGGTTTTGGATTTTATATTGTCATATTAAATATTGTGTCTACTGGTTATACAATATTTCATCATGTAGATATTCTATAAATTACTTACATTTATCATTATTACATTTTCATTTTTTCTTTCATTTCCCAGTATCAAGAATTCTAAAATGTGTATCTCCTTTTCTTTGTTATTGTCAAGGGGTTACAGTTACATGAGTCAGGTAATGTGTACGATTCTTTTTTTTTTTTATTGTACTATTCACTGTTCTTTTCTTTTCTTTCCTTTTTCTTTTTTTTTTTTTTGCAACAATGAGATGTACAAATCATTATGTCGAAAAACTAACTTTACAACTTTGGCGGGGGGGGGAATGGAAGGGGAGGGTGAGTAGGGGGGTGGGAGATGGGAAGGGATGGGAAGGGGAAACAAAGGAGGAGGCAACAATGCTTGATAAGAAATGTACTCATTATCTTGCCCATGTAATTGTAACCCCTCTGTACGGTATTTTCACAATAAAAACTTTTTTTAAAAAAAAGAGTACAATTCTTTTTGAACCGTGTCTCCCCTTCCCTCACTCTCTCCCAGTTTTCCCCTCCCATCTCCTCCCACAGATGTATAATTCATTTTCCATATGGTGTCTAGAGAGGACCACTTCTGTATTTGTTTGCCTTTTGGTCCACCTTTTCTGTGTTCCCCTTTTTCCTTCTAAATACAATCATACGAGACAAAAGGATAAGAAAACAGCAATAACAACTAAAAGTACTCTCTTGTTTACTTTTTCTTGTAGTTCTTTTCATAAAATATTATTTTATATGATCATATGTGAATAGCTATTGAGCCTTTGTCATCTACTGCTATATATATCCTCCTTTGGTCTCAGTGTGTGAATGTCTAGAGGCCTATATAGTTCATCATATCCCCCTGTGTGTGTGTGTGTGTGTGTGTGTGTGTGTGTGTGTGTGTGTGTGTGTAATTCAGTGTGTTTACTTGTAGATTTATAGGCACATTCTAGCTACCACAAATGAGGGGAAAACCTATGTTTTTAGCATTACTTCACTTAAATATAATTTCTCCTGTCTTTCTATTATATATCACTTCTTCAGCCACTTTTGGTAATTTCGGGAAGAAGAAAGGCTGTTCAGCACCATAGCCACAGGTAAAGCTGGTCACAGGCTTATAAGAAAACAAGTTACATATTTCTGCCTCACACTCTAAAATCTTTACCTTTTTCAGGGTTGAATTTTTCTACTCACTCTAAGTGCTGAATTCATGAGTGAGCGAGTGAGCATGAGAGAGAGAGAGAGGAAAGAGAATTCATGAGAGGGAGACAGAGAGACAAAAACAGAGACAGAGAATAAATGAGAGACAGATAGACACACAGAGAGATTTGTAGGTGTGGAACCATGTTGGGAACTCCATGCAATTAGGGAAATTTCAGCTCGTTTGTGGTATACTTAAGCATTAATTCTCTTGCCTTCAATGGGTGAGATGCCCTAACCTGAAAAACAGCAACTGAAGATACTTCAAACATCTCTGAAAATGCAAACAAACATTGAACTACTCTGTTCTCTGTACGCATCAACTATACTGCTCACTCAACATTACTGAGATGCAGAACTCCAAGTGCTACCCACTCTTAGTTCTAGGGCTACCGATGAGTACTTAAAGTTGGTTTCCTCTAAAGAGCTCTCTATCCAATTGGATGGATGAGACCACCAGTAACAGTACTACAAAATTGCAGTCTGAAGGGGAAAGGGATTTGGTGGGGAAAACCCTGGAAGGTGATGGGGAGTAGATGTAAGTGGTGCTGGATATACAATGTTTCTCACTTTAACAATATCTTTTCTATTGAGTGCAAGTTGTGGATGAGGGAGTAGTCTGATGGATAACAGGCCATGCTTGTAACAGGAGAGCTTGTATTTTGTGTGGTTGGATTCGACAAAATTTGAGGGAAGTAGGGTAAGAGATGACACTAAAGACATGGGGAAATGATATCATAGGGCAAAACTCTAATGTTGTTCTAGAGAAACTGTGTTTTATCATCTGTTATCGGAAAAGGATTAAATTAGATTTTGATGGAATTTGTGTTGCCATTCAGTGGTGTTAATTTACTGCAACATTCCTCTGAGTCATAATGGTAGTGGTGAAGCAAAGAAATTCAGTCTCTGTACCTAACACTAGAGAAAGGATGCTGTCCCTGGCATGAAATCACAGCCAGGAGGGGATGGCATGCGACTTGTGACAATGTTCCCTATGGAAGGCTAAGTATAAAGCAACATTTTCTTCCAGGACTGTTTCACAAAGGGGAGAGATTTCTATGGGGCCTGCCATTATAGCCTTTTAATAATTGCAGGGCAACAAGCTAATTACTGTGTTTTATCTTCTTTCTTCATAGAGCTCTAAACAGAATGAGTAAGCTTGAAACAGTAATTTAGAGCCGTGAGCAAACAAAACCTCCAGCCTCCAGAAGGAAAACAACAAAAGAACATAACCAGGGTCCTCAAACTCTGCAAGTAACTTGGCTTTTCTTCTTTCTACTCCAAGCTTTTTCTGTGTTTTTGTTGTTGCTACTGTTCATAGTTTGTATTATATTTCTGCAAAAGTCTGTGTGGGATAGCCCTTCCCAGGGCCCACTTGCTAAGTCTCTTCCATATTGCCACAATGTAGTGTGACAGCACATTTCTGAATCTTAACCAGTGCAAGGTTGTTTGTACTTAGAACTCCCTTGTTTCTCTGACTTTGGGTGGTTTGGCTCTTTCTGCAGCCCATTAAACCTACATCATCTTTTTCATTCTTGGGACACTGAGAGTTCTTGCTTTGAATTCTACTCACCTGCCATCTTTCTTTTCAAATCTCTCTTCTTTGCCTCTCCTTTCCTCCCCTCCCCTCCTACTCCTCTCACTTTTTTTTTGTTAACGGTACTGAGGATTGAACTCAGAATTTCTCATTTTGCTAGGCTAGTGCTACTTCATTTGAGCCAGAACATTATTTTTGACATTCTTGTCTTTTCTTTTGGTTTTGGGAATTTTTTTAGATATGATTCCATGATTTGGGCTCAGTTGGACACAGATCATGACCTACCTACCATAATCTACTGAACAACTGAAATCATAGCTGTGGGCCACTACCTCATCTTATATTTTTTCTTTTTTTTTCACTGTCATTTAGGCCAATTTTATTTTCCCATCTGAAGATGTGTATCAACAGTTCTTTTTTAAAAATATTTTTATACTTTTTTATTGTAAAAATGCTGTACTGAGGGTTTGCCCTTACATGATCAAGGTAATAAGTACATTTCCTATTGAGCATTGTTGCTTCCTCCTTGGTTTCCCCTACCATCCCTTCCTTCCCACCCTCCTTGTTTCCCCCTACCATCCCTTCCTTCTCACCTCAACAACTACCTCCCCACCTCCCCCCCCCACCGCCGAAGTTGTAAAGTTCATTTTCAGCATAGTGTTTTGTATATCTCATTGTTACAATAGGTCAACTTGTATCCTTATTTAAGCATTTTGTTTTTTCCTTTCCCCTCCCGAATTGTACCAACATCAAACACAGTGAAAATAGGTGTTATACCATGAGGGGGGAACATACAAAGCAACAAAAAATCACATGGTACATTATAAATATGTTAGAAACAATAGCAAGAAAGAAAAAAGATATTTGTGTCCCTATCTTTGGGTTCATTTCACTTAACATCATCTTATGTGGTCATATGTACATAGCTTTTGGCCTTTACTGCTTGTCCTACACATGTACTAGTTATTGCAAATAAGGGAAACCATGAGACCTATGTTTCTTTGGGCCTGGCTTACTTCATTTAATATAATTTTTTCTAAGTCTTTCCATTTCCTAACAAATGGGGCAATGTCATTCTTTCTGATGGAGGCACAGAATTCCATTGTGTATTTATACCACATTTTCTTGATCCATTCATCTACTGAGGGGCACCTGGGTGGCTCCACATCTTAGAAGAGGAAATAAGAATGGCCAACAGACACATGAAGAAATTCTCAACCTCTCTAGCCATAAAAGAAATCAAAACAACATTGAGATTCCACCTCACCCCAGTTAGAATGGCTATAATCAAGAACTCTGATAACAACAGAAAGGAATCCTACTGCATTGTTTGTAGGAGTGTAAACTTATTCATCCACTTTGGAAAGCAGTATGGAGGTTCCTCAAAAGACTCTACATAGAGCTCCCCTATGACCCAGCAATCCCACTTTTGAGCATTTATCCAAACGATCACAAACAAGGCCATACTAAGGCTACCAGCACAACTATGTTTATTGCAGCATTATTTACCATAGATAAGATATGGAACCTCATCTTATTTTCAAGGTAAGGGTCACACTAGTTTTCAGTCAGACTGGCCTTGAGCCTTATATTCTCCTATGTCAGCCTCCCAAAAAGTTCATTGCATCTTTTTACTTTTTACAATTTTGTCCAGGGTGATATGGGGAGTACAGCTGATTTGGTGGGAGGGAAAGGATGGGGAGGGAAAAGCAAAGGAGGAGGCAACAATGCTTGATAAGAAATGTACTCATTACCTTGCTCATGTAACTGTAACCCCTCTGTACAGTATTTTCACAATAAAACATTTAAAAAAAGAATATCCATGAACTATTTAAAAGAAAATAAAGAAATAATAAACATTTCTGTTATCACCCCAAAGTGAAATTCATAGGTTATAAAATTACCTACATAATTTAAAAACATTAATTCAGTGTCCTAATTGTGATTGTGAAAATATTAAAGTAGATTTTGATAAAATAGTAACTATCTCCCATATGTTAAGAATTATGACGGGTCATCATAAGAATATATAATGCAATAACTAGGCTCACTCTGGTCCATGTATGAAAATCACCATAAAAAAGATGTCTAAAAATGCAGACTGGAACAGATGTGCTCTATCAGAAGTAAAAATGCCAAGAGGTGTATCTCTGTAGCTGATTTGAGTTTCCCAAGACGTAAACACATTTTGGCAAAAAATTTAAGGTTACCTTCTTTCTCAATTACACAGATGTTATATATTCCTGAAAAATTCAATGAATTCGCAAGCAGTGAAATAACTTCTACCTGTTCATATATAAAATGAATTTGAATCTAGACAAAGACAGCTGGAAAGAGCTTACATTTCACCATATATCTGGCATTCTTCCCAAAGTCATGTGGTATATATGACATTTTTGTACAGAATTATTCTTTATTGGCATCTGTAAATTAAAATTCTGTTATCATTCTATCCCTCCTGTCCTTAAAACCCACACAATGCAAAATCTTCCAAATCCAGCACATTTTAATGTGCACACTTAAGGTATTTTACTCTCTAGTCATGACTGATGAGGTAGAATGTCCATAACACTAAGCATTCTGGAGAATTCTTCACCCATGAGAAATTGGTATGTGAAAAGCTTCCTATTGTGGGTTGAAATGTAACTCACTTATGCCCCTATGTTTTAGTTCTAATTTCTGTGTTTGAAAGCGGGGTCTTCAATGACACAATTAAATTAAAATGAGGTTGTTAGGATGGTCTCTAATCCAATACAAAAGGTGTCCATATAAAAGGAGAGTGGGTACTTTTGGCTCACACATGTAATCCTAGTTAAGCAGACACTAAAAGGGGGAAGTGGAGCTGTGGCTCAACGAATAGAGCAATGGCCTTGAGCAAAGAAAGCTCGGGGATAGCACCCAGGTTCCGAGTTCAAAGCCCAGGACCTGCACCAAAAAAAAAAAGGAAGAAAGGAGATTAGAATCTAGAAAACAATGAGGAAATAGCATGTAAAGAACCAGACACCAGAGCAGATAGTTGTCTCTTTGGCTGGAAATCAACCAGGCTGGAAATCAACCATGCCAACAGCTTGATCTCAGATTTCTAGCTCCCAGGATTTTGAGAAAATAAATTCTGTTTTTTTGTTTGTTTGTTTTTGGCACTGGGGATCAAACCCAGGACGTAGGCAGCTGCTTTTTTGGGGGGGTGGAGGGTCTGGTTGTGGGGCCTGAACTCTAGGCCTGGGCGCTGTCCCTCAGCTCTTCAGCTCAAGGCTAGCTCTCTACCACTTGAGCCACAGCCCCACTTCCGGCTCTTTTCTTTTTGCTTATGTGGTGCTGAGGAATCGAGCCGAGGGCCTCAGGCATGCAAGGCAAGCGCTCTACCACTGAGCCACCTTCCCAGCCTCTAAATTCTGTTTTTTAAATCATCAAGTCGGTGGCATTTTAAAGTCACAGCCCCAGTAAACAAACCTATCTACTTTTCTACTACTACTTGGGTTTCTTTCTAACTGTAGCTCTTATTAAGTCTGCTATTACCACCACTATGGTGAGTTACCCACACCACAATTAGTAATAGCTCTTGAATGTGAGTTGTGATATTTTTGTGGTGCAGTGTTAATTACTCCCCATAACAAGCACATGATCAACTTATGTCTCTGAATAGGCCACACTTAGTTATTAGTTGCCAAAATTCCCTTCATCCCCAATTACAGTTGTCCCCAAAGGCCACATCCTCCAGTTCCACTTACATCATTTTCTGGTACCTCAAGTGTCTGGACTTTGACCTCCACTAGGTATGTCATGGATGTCTATTTTGCTCATGAATTAATCTACTGATCCCAACCAGAAATAGACCCTTACAGAACACCCTTTGATAGAATAGATAGATTTGAAAAAAGCCATTTGTAGATGTAAATGTATAGATGTAAAAGGAAGTGTGTAACTGATCATCTAAGCTTTTTTTTTCTTTTGCTCTTTGACACCAAATGCCTGGAAATATTATCACTTGCATATGCTCAATAAGGTGAACCTCTTTGAAAAATGTACTATCTCTTTTAACCATCCATTTTCACACTCTAGTTAACCATTGTCCTTCAAGAACTTCAGCCTTTTATCTTAACCTGAAGGTCACACTGATGACCAACTTGGCCTTGCTCATAGCAGAGCTGGGAGTTTTCACTTCACTTTTTTCCTATCAAGGAAACATATCCACCCATTCCCCTCCTACCAACACCAAGAAGCACAGAAAAGTATTCACCACGGAATGAAAACTGGCATCACCGTGGCTCTCTGCTCTACTGCACTCTCAGTTCTGTGAATATTAATGGAATTTCTTCGTTGGATGGCTGGCTGCTTAAATTCATCTGCCGTTCTTCGGTTGAAATCATTTGGGTAATTAATGTGGAGTAGGCACTCACAGCAGCAGGGTCCAGTTGTAGGTCATGGGCATGCATTCAGGCAGTATGTGTGTCCAGTATGTGTGTCCAAAGATCAGACTTGTGAAATCCAGCACACGAGAAACTGGAGGTACAGAAGTAATTGGTCATTTTTGAATGCATTGTCACTACAAGGCTGAATCTGGTTTTATTCATTTGTGTTTGATTAGGCTCCCAAACCATGGGAAATACCACCTACCTGCCATTTGTGGTTTATTTTACTTCACCTATGCTATTAGTTAGTCCAGGTGTTCATTTTGAAGCCCACTGTTGTATCTGCAGTGGGAGGTGAGCCGCTACTGGGAGCCTCACTGTAGCAGGGGACAGTTATCGACACCTGGGTGAGAGTTTCAGGTGTCCCGTCAATCACTGTGCAGCCACAGATCAACCTCTTAACCTCACTGGGTCACTGCTTCTTAATTTGTAAGATGCAGGTAACCTGGTAAGGTTGTTTGAAGTTTAAACGACTTCACCGAGGCTCATGGAAACGTGCCTGGAACAGCATAATATGGAATTGTTAATTATTCCTAGAGTTTGTTGTATTATAGGGGAAAAACTAGTAAAGATATAAACAAAGAGACTTCAGAATCCTTAAATATAAAAAGACTAAAAATATGGTTGGTATGTCCAATATCAAAATCAATTTACCTGGATTCCAAGGTGCCATATGGGAGGGGGAAATCTTCCAAAACAAAAACAAAAACAAAACAAAAAACCAAATGAAAAACAAAAAATACAAAACAGGGGTTGGAACAGATCTGGACTTCAAACCCAGCTCATTCATTTAGACATTTAGGCTGTTCTTGAGGGAATTGATGAATTTTTTTTCTGAATCTATCTTCTCATACAAAAGAGGAGCAATAACATTTGGCCGTGTTATAAAAGCTCACTAAAATGACTGAAATAAAATACATATTGCTGCATACATAATAACTTCAGTAAAGCATCAACCATGTTTGGATTTATCAGAGCCCTCTGCTCTTGCTTTGTGTTTGCTTTCCAAGAGTTTTGCCTTTCACAAAGAAGGACAAGCAAAAATGCATAATAACTTTCCACTGGGGCGACATAAAGGGCCATGTTAAACCCTGAGCAGAGAATACGATATAAAGACATAAAACAGGAAAGCAGACTGGTAGAGATGAGTCATTACAGGTGTGAGGTAGATCTTTGGATATGGAAGTCCAGTCAACTCTTGAATAGAGCAAATATCCCATGAAACACACACACACACACACACACACACACACACACACACACACACACACACACACATAATATTTTATTGCATAGTAGGTAATGTAGATGGATTCACATTTCCTAGAAATACACGAGGAAATGTACCTCAAACACCTGAAAAAATGTTCATGACAATTGATGTGTTATATAAATTATAACTATTATTAACCTGGATACTGACAAATAGAAGTCAAAGGTCATCAACATATTACAAATTACAAGGCCATATTCAAAACCCACCAGTATACAATTATTTTGGTCACAATACATCTGGGAACTAGACTGTTTTGCAGTCATTAAGATGTTCTGCTTAAGCACATTTTATGATCTGAAGTAACAATTGTGGCATGGTATTAAGAAATTTTTTAAAAATCCTAATGATGTGACTGTTACCAGGTTGTGCAACACCAGCTAGACGTTGCTTGTAATTCATCTGTTTCTGTGAACAGTAGAAGGACTTCTGTTATTATTTGGGAATTCCTTTCACATGGCCTCCTGTGGAGTGTGTGGGGTCTGTTATACACAGATTGCCGCACCCCCCCCCTGGAAAACCCAAGTGTTCTGTTTCATATGAATAGCAGCATCCCTGCCTGGCCGTCAGTGGGAGCTTTCTGATGGACTACTGGGTGGTCACAGATATCACCCTGTGCTGGCAGGAAGTCAGGCATCACATCTGGCTGCGATCTGGTTGCATGGGCACTGTCATTGCAAAAGCCTCTGGTTAAAGGCCATTATTTGGTAAGTGTGTGTGTGTGTGTGTGTGTGTGTGTGTGTGTGTGTGTGTGTGTTTGTATACTGAATAGAATACTGTGTGCTTTAAATGCCTTAGTTAATAAAATTCTGAGGCTCAGAGACCCAGCAGGCCTGACAATGAGGCCAGAAAGGTGCTCAGATAAAGAATATAGGGACACTGGCAGGAGCATGCCTCTGTCCTTAAACTTGTGACTGTAGATGCCTTCTTATGGTCTCCCTGGTTCTGCCTCGGCTCAAAGAGATGGGAGAGCCTCTCAAACCTGTGATGCTGGCAGGGGATTGAGTTTGTGGTCAATCCCAAATCCAATGGGTTCTGAGGCCTTTACATTTTCTCCTGTATCCATCTGTGGACTTCCACAAAAGCTCAGAATATTATGAATGACAGAGGCACTTATTTTGCATGGATGTGTGTCTGCACGTGACATGGCAGAATCCTTCAGGTGTAAAAACACAGAGTGGTTGTGTAATTCATCAAAGAGCAAGCACCGTGATCAAATGTGGGTGTCCTCCTCCCATTTTAACGGTGGACCCTGAGAAGAGTGTGGCAGGAAACAAGCAGAAAATGATACGCAGGGCAGCTAGCCATGAGAGGCAAACGACTCCCAGCAGCTCCTGGACTGGGCTAGCGTGTCATTGGCAGTCAAGTCTGATGTAATTAGACATAGCATCTTCTCCAGCTGAGATGAATTTTGGGTTCACAGACAGTCCCAGTGGGTAGCTAGTTAGCAGTTCACCATTGGGCCAAACTACCATGTGGCAAGAAGAGAGGGTGAGTGAGAGAGAGAGAGAGAGAGAGAGAGAGAGACAGAGACAGAGACAGAGACAGAGACAGAGACAGAGACAGAGACAGAGACAGAGACACAGAGACACAGAGACACAGACACAGAGAGAGACAGAGCAAGAAAGACACAGACAGACGGTCAGACACAGACAGAGACAGACACAGAGACACAGAAAGACACAGAGAAAGAGAAAAGAGAGAGGAAAAAAGGCTTCTAAGTCAGTTTCATCTTCTGGTGAAAATATACTTACTGAAGTAGAATCACTTAGTGCCCAAAAGGAGAGTGGACTTTCGTCTCTTGTCTGCTTAAGGTGATAGTCTACCACCTGGCAAAACAGCTTAGCCTTGGAACGTGAATTCATAGTCCCTGTGGATATTATACAGTGATTAGATCATTTGCTCTACACAAGGGATAGAGGGGTTTTCTGTTCTCCGGGTCCCCAAGTAGAGAAATACCCAAAGTACATGCTCAGAAACGTGTGTTTTTACAGTGACCCATGTACATAGCAAACATTTATCATGCTCTGTGTGCCAGGCACTGGGTATAGCATGATGTCATTTGTAATTTCCATACTCCATGAGGTCATTATGATTTATTATCCACCTTTTTATGATAAAGAAACCAAAGTTAAGTTTTTCATCTAAGATTACACTCAGTAAGCACTGGAACGGATGTTCAAAATTGCATTTGGTGGTCTTTTCTCTTTCTGCCTTCCAAATGCTTGTAAAAGAGAATTAATTTAATTGAATTATGAGGAGTGCTCACTGAATGAATGAACGGTTAGTGAAAATATTTATGACTTGTATCTATAAATGTAATGTAGGTTGGTGTTGAAGGAAGGTGAGAGTTAACAAGGTCATTTTCTGATAGGAAATATGTGTGTATGCCTCCTGCATTTCATTTTCCCACTGTTTCTGAAATATTTGCCAGTTGTCTAAGAATTGTTGCTTTTTGTTATCTGCAGGTGTCATATCATCTTGGCTGTGTTCAGTGGAGAATGAACAGGGGAGATAGGGCCCCTGGAAATGTGTTCACCTTTCCCTAGTAATGAAAAATACTATGGTAGCAGAGAGATCACTCTTCTGTCTTATTCAGATAATTCTTCTCGCTTACTTCCTGAACTTTGGTTTCCTTGCCTGAAAGGTGAAGGGCATGTACTTATGTTCAATCTTGAATTTAGATGCAGTCTTTCATATCCTTTATATTTAGAGGTCAGGGGTTAATGACAAGCATTTTGGCTTTCATCTAGTCATTGTGTTCTATGATTTCATCACCTTGTTGAAGCACGTTTGTGTGTGCATGGGTTTGTGTGTGTGTGTGTGTGTGTGTGTGTGTGTGTGTGTGTGTACATGTGTATCTGTGTGCAAGCTTAATTTTATAGGGCAAAATCTAATTGAGAAATAATGACAACAATGTTAGCTAACTTCGAAGTATCTCAGTTTGGCATAATCTCCCTAGGATCGTCAGTGTATCATGGCATCCCATCAGCCTTCATCTATCTTAGCTATTACAAATCTTACTTTTCTCCCTGTGGTCTAGAAGGAATGTCTACCTGCCTGCTCCCTCCTCATTCACTTCACTCAAGGATTAGGATCTTCATACTCTTTGCCCTGTGGCACATTCTGACCTGTATACGTTCCACGTACATATCCTAGCAAATGCCTACTTGTTTTTTCAAATGTCTACCATGGTGTTCTTTGTTCCTTAAAAATGGGAGCCTTAGATCAGCTTCTTATCCAATCATCTTCCATGATCAGGTTATATTTGGGGTTGTCTTGCTTAACATATGACTGTCCCTTAAATGGTGAAAACTTGCACTTAATATGTTTTCTCGGCATGCAGCACTATTCTTGGAAGAGTGGTTATGGGACAAAAAGGACCAAGTGATGTGACTGTGGTGTTCTCGTGGACACATACTGGAGATGTTACACTGGAGTACTTAGCATTAGACTTGGTGTCAGAAGATGAGAATATTCTAAGTCAAATTCTTCCACTGATGATCTAAGTTCAACTAGCCAATTAGTAGTTAAAGGTCCTTGGGCCTCTGTTTTATTCTCTAGAGAAAGACAATTATTACCCTTCCTAAGCATTCTGAGAGGACTCATGTAGCTATAGGAATCTAGGATGGTGTAGTTTAGGAATTCTGGCCTTGTTACCATTTTTTTTCATTTCTGAAGGATAACTGTGATCCTGATTGGTTTATAAAAGCAATTGTCATGGAGTACTCTGTTGGTATATGGGCAATGATGATCCTATTAAGTATTTGCTAGGTTTGAGTGCCTCAAAACTACTACAATCGCATGAGAATTATGCAGCGCCCTTTTCAAAGTTCTGTAAGTATATATTAATTTCTTCTGAAATTTCAATTTTGATGTTTCAATAGTTCCCTGAAATTCTTCCCCAAGAAAGAATAATGACCCTTATCAATGGGTGATTAGTGAGCACATATTTAGAAAGTTAAATATAGCCACCACAGTAATGTGAACATTCCCTGCATTTGGGAAGAACAATAGACTTAATTATTTTCTGTCTCAAAACAGGGATCTAGTAGTGTTAGCTTATTGACTCTACCACTGGCATTAAAGAAAGAGCGAGTACACATGCCCATATCTATTACTGCACTATTTTTTTTCTCCCCTTAACTCATTTGATTGAGGATTTAAAGAGATGAATAACGGCTCTTTGTTTCAGAAGCAGACATTTTGCATTCATATATGTGCTCATATTCACAAGTAAGAAAGGTAGTGACAAAAGAGTACATACTGAATATAATACAGTATATTATGGTTCACCATCCAAAAGAAAGGCAAAGATATTTGTGTTTGGGAAAGAAAACGGTTTCCGGGAATGAATCTCTGTCATTTTAAGTATACTTACTCATGCTTATGTCTGAGTTTTCTCAAGTTTCCTTCATTTTTCTAGTGATAAATAATTAAAGAAGTGATTCAGGGTCTGGTTTCTCATCCTTGTAATATAGCTATTCAGACATTGTTGATGCCAGACTGAGCAGAAAAGTCCATGAGACTCTATTTCCAAAATGACCAGTAAAAAGTAGGGATTGATGGGGGCTGGGAATGTGGCTTAGTGGTAGAGTGCTTGCCTTGCATGCATGAAGCTCAGGGTTTGATTCCGGAAGTGGCTCTGTGGCTCAAGTGGTAGAGCACTAGCCTTGAGCTGAAGAGCTGAGGAACAGCAGCCAGGCCCAGAGTTCAAGCCCCAAGGCCAAAGGGTGGGGGAAGGTAGGGATTGAGTTACAGTTCTACATGTGGTGTTTCCACAAAAGAATCAAACAGAATGAGCACCAGGCTCTGAGTTTAAACCATAATAACATGCACACTGACACAGACACAGACAAACACAGACACGCATAGATACATACGCACAGAGATATTTAAACACCTGGCATTTGTATCTGGGACATAGAAGGCATAGGATGGATACTGATATCATTCAACAATCATTTCCTCACTCTCAAGAAATGCTTCATAGAACAGGAGACAAAGTTAAGCATTTCCTGTGCTTATTCCCCTACTTCCACATTAAAGCTCACTATTTTTTTTTGTAGATGACCTTTCCCTAAATTGTATTATTGCTGACAAGAAAAGATTTAATTAAAAATTTAAGTCAGGAACATTTCCCCTGGGATTCAATGTGCTCCTGCCCTCTATAAAATGCTGGCTTTTAGATAAGAGAAGTGATGAGAAGAAATTTTTCTCATTACTAGAACTACCCAGATAGCACCATTCTTCAAGAAGGGTGCGGTACCTTTTTATTTGTGATTAGATAATTTGGCTTTAAAGTTCTTACTTCAAAATATACAGCCCTGGACTTCAGTGTGTATGGGGGAAAGCCGAGAGAAGAGGAAATCGTGCTGATTTAGGAACAGTTCCATTTCCTTGAATGTATTATTTAAATGCATCCGATGGGAGGCCATTGAATTCTAGAATTGCTTCTGACCCTCCAAATCTTAAGTGAGCACTGACCAATTAAGGTTCCTTTGCTTCTCGGTATTTTCCACAGCCACTGCCAACAGGATCTCTGGGCTCAATTTCTCTAGGTGTCCATAGCAGCTCATTTTCTCCTACCTTTCTGGAGACACAGCAGGTGATTTGGGGTGAGAGTCCTCTCAACAGGATAATAATCAAGTTGTGTTGTTCAGAGGGTGAGAGGTCTAAGTCCCCATTAGTCATTCGGAGAGACATGGTAAATTTCTGAACTCTAGCTCAGTTGCTTTATTCACTAACTGAGAGCTAGCGATAAGGGGGTTCATCCATTTCATAGATCATTATTTACTTGGCTTCTATCTCTAGTAACTTTTTACAACTTATACCACACACTTCTTCTGAGACTATAGACCCAATACAGGTGCAATTCTTCTTTCCCTGGCATCCTAGCATGTGTCAGGGCCCATGTGAGAAACAGCAGGTACAATGCGCCAGATGGTGAGTCCTGAAGTCTTTGGACCCATTATCACGCTCAAATACTGACTTCCTTTTCAAACCTGACACCTCCTGCCTAGAGAGTATCATTATTAATTCCCTTCTACCAAAAATAGTTCTTCAGCTTCTGAATGATATTTTTTTTCCTCAACCAAGAGTTTTCTCAGGTCTTTATCTTTGAACAGTGCTAGACAAAGGTTAAGGTAGTTACATCTAGGTTGACTATTGCAGAGATTCCTTTTGTGAGCACTGTTGTATGACTCGTTATTGTTGCTGTACTTAGAATTATGCAAAGTCAGCTATTGCTTTCAAGTTTATGTGAATGGTACACTTTTATGGTCTGGTGTTTTGTTTCCATTTCTGTAGGATTTATGTTGAACCAATTGGATGAAAAGTTAAGCTTCATCTTTGGTGGCCACCATATTCTGTTGATGGGGACTTAGACCTCTCACCCTCTGAACAACAACTGCGGCCTTGTGTTGGGAAGGAACTCAAAGCTTCAATATGGTTCGGCATGATAGAGTATCATTCAGAATCAGGAGAGCATGAAATAGAAGTACAGACATGAGTGGCTGGGAAGGTGGCTCAGTGGTAGAGCGCTTGCCTTGCATGCATGAGGCCCTGGGTTCGATTCCTCAGCATCACATAAGCAAAAAGTAAAAAGCCGGAAGTGGCTCTGTGGCTCAAGTGGTAGAGCACTAGCCTTGAGCTGAAGAGCTGAGGGACAGTGCCCGGACCTCCCCACCCAAAAAAAAAAAGAAGTACAGACATGAATTTCACAGATGGTCAGCCTGTCCAAACAAACCATAGTTCTATGAACCCCTAGAACCTTAGAAATTCAAACATGTTTGAAAGAATATTTTGCATATAAATATAAAATATGTATATTATATATTATACAAACATATAATATATATCCATACATGTATAGCTAGGCTCTTGTGACTCAGGTTGTTAACCTTAGTTACTCAGGAGGCTGAGATCTGAGAATTGCAGCTCAAAGCCAGCCCAGAAAGAAAAAGTCCACGAGATTTTTATGTTCAGTTAGCTACAAAAAGCTGGAAGTAGAGGTAAGGCTTAAAAGTAGAGTGCTAGCCTTGAGCAAAAGAGCTCAGTGACAGCATCCAGGCTTCATTATTGGCACAAAAAAGTGTATTATATAGAAATGTTTGTATCAGCAACCCAAGGTTCCAAATAGACAATTATGACTCTCACTTAAGATTTGAATAAAAAGTAAAATTAGCATCTGCCTTCCCTACTTTTCTTTTTAAAATTTGGGATGATAATTAAATTGGTTATTCCAGATAACACATTTACATTTTAGCAGAGGCTTTTAATAACAAAAAGTTTTATATAATGCAGAAATTCTAGCCAGAGAGAAACATTTTTCAGTGCAGAATGCTTGTTCCTCACCTCTTTTTTTCTTTTGTTTCTGTGTCAAATATTGGATGAGGTTACTTGGCTTACTTATATATGAGGAGTCAGCCTTGAAAACGACCAGGTATGAAAGTGATAGTTTTGAAAGATATAAAAGAGTTTTTCCCTGCTTTTCTTCTTTCTATTTTCTTCTTTCATAAGATTAGAAGAGTTATTTTAGAGACTATGTTTGACTGAACAATGGTAAATGGTTCTTTGACAAGCAATCTTTGGTGCAAAATTTCACATGAAATTAGTTGGTTTTAATGCTACGATGACTCTAATAGCACTCTTATAGATTGTATATAGTGTGAGTGTTGCCCATAGTTTCATGAGTTGGAAACGTGGTTAATCTTCAGTACCTGGTCTTTAGGGAAATGAAATGAAATCAATTTGAGGACATTGTCCTTGGGTGAGTTTAATGCTGGTGTTTTAGAGTCAGTTCTTATCAGAATGAGTTGTTTAAAAAAAAAAGCAAAAAGGAAAAAGAGTAGCTCCCTTCCAGGTTGCTCTGGCTTCCTGTCTTGTCCTGTGATAGCTTTGCCATTACCTCTACCTATAATGTCATTATTCTGAGCTCCTCATCAGACACCAGATCAATTGATTTACCCAGTCATGGACTTCTAGCTTCTAAAACTGTGAGCTAGAGGAAATGTTTCTTTATAAAATGTTCAGCTTCATGATAGTTATAACACTAGAAAATGGATGAATACAAATATCTGCCGCAAAATCACTGCATGGAGTCCATAGATTAATTGAGTTTTACAACACAAATATTTTGGATACTATTTTTTTTATTACTGCTGACATCATGTTCTGATACGTTGAATAAATGTGTAAATTCTGTGTAACTTCCACACTCCTAAACCTTAATTGGCAGCTCCAGTGAGGGTCAATAATGAAAATTATCATGAACAATAAATAGAAGACTTATTATTTTGTTGATTTTTTAAAAATTTGTCACTAAGAATGAACGCAGCCAAGGTCCTCATAATGATGTGGACTGTGGGCTTCTCTTTTCTCACAGGCATATTGTTTCACACTTTAGAATCCAGTGACACCACTCTTGAGCATTTATCTGAAAGACTATTAGCATAAATAAAGACAGTTGCATATCATGTACATTATTGCACTATTCACCATAGCAAGTTATAGAAACAGTCCAGATGTCCTACAGTGGACAAGGAATCAAGATACGCATACATTTATAAATACATACACACACATATAGCTGTGTGTATGCACATATATGTGATGGAATTTTATTCATCTATCAGGAAGAGTTATATTATGTCATTTGCAGAGAAATGGATGGACCTGGAAAGATTATATTAGGTGACATTAATAAGACAGACAAAGGGCATATTTTCTCATATTCAGCACTACATTATATATACATATATATATATATATATATATACACACACACATACACACAATCAAATTTACTGAAATATGGTATATATGGTATATGGCATTTGGGAAAGATTTTACAGTGTAACTCCTTTGAACAATTTATTGGCAGTTTAACAAAATAAATACTAGGAAGCTGAAACATATTTTGTTTGAGTGGGGTGAGGCTTAAGGAGAGAGGGACCCTCACTCAGAATTGAGAGAGGAATACCCTTATAATAATCAAGGCAGAGACCTGCCAATCCTCGCTGTTATCTATCAGTTTTGCCTAAAATCTTATATACATGTTCTGTGAGCAGATATAGAAAGATATCAGAGGTCTTCAGGCTGGAGTCATGGCTCACTCAAGTGGTAAAGTAGCAACTGAGCAAGCAAGCAGATGTCCTGCGTTCAGACTTTGGGACTGGAAAAAAGCAAATACATATTTAGAGTCCTTAAAAACACTCCTCACTGAGTTGTAGTGATTGAAAGGCAACTCTGGTTTCATGTCTTTTTCATACTAGCATCTGAGACAGATTAATCAGCAGTAAAATGGAAGAATAACATGGACCACACTGCAGGGGTTGCAATCACATAAATAAAACAAACATCAATCTTTAGTTTGTCCAAGTGGGGAACTAGTGGTAACTAATGCTTCATAAGATGTGCAAGACCTCCCTGCTCTTTTTGATTCTATATTTCCAATTTCTAGTAGTTTTTTGTGCTAGTTTCATAACTGTTAGAAAATAAGGGTAAGGAGTGGACCTGTTGCAACAATGAGAAGTACAAGTTGTCATGTCCAAAATGAGCTTTACAATGTCGGGGTGGGGGTGGGGGGTGGGGGGAGGGGGGGGAAGGAGAAGGATTGGGATTGGGGGGGAGGGGGGAGGCTGGGAAGGGATGTGAAGGGTAAACAAAGGAGGAGGCTGCAATGCTTGGTAAGAAATGTACGCATTATCCTGCCCATGTAATTGTAACTCCTCTGTACAGTATGTTCACAAATAAAATTAAATAAAAAAAAAGAAAAGAAAAGAAAATAAGGGTAAGGAAAACAGAAGCCAAGTACTTTTCTGTTTAGGTTCACCTAGAAATACAATGTACAACACATTAAATACTTAATGAATTATCTAGCCCATTACATCAGTTTGTTCCTATCAAGTGATTAAGTTAGAATGTAGCATTAATTGGATTGGTATTTGTTAATGTGTCTGGAAAATATGTTACATTAGCAGTACTTTAGGCAACCAACATGCAAAGGCAAAAGCAATCTTATCCACATTTTTGTAATTCGCACTATATTTCAGTTTGTAGAAACCAGTCCTTTCCAACCAATCTGGAAGTTCCAATGTTTTTATCTCCTTAGGACCCACATCACCAGACACCTTTAGTTGTTCACCGGATCTCTGACAATACATGGTGAATTGCTTTGTTCATTGACGATTCAAAAACCCTCCTAAGAGCAATAGAATGCAGTGAAGGCAAATGTTACAGAAGTTCCAAGCCTAGAGTACTATGTGTGGAATGGAACCATCAATTTAGAAGAGCAGATTAATGAGGTATTTCCTTCTGGTAGAAAAATAACATTTGCACTCATCTTTATGACTTTTCTTTAAACAATATCTTATATCTCTGCATAGACCCACAACAAGGCATAACATCATTTTCATCTATAATGTTCAAGTATGTTTTATTGGTTGAAACAATTAGCAAGGAGTACAGTAATATAGTCATTATTAAACATTTATTAAGGTCCAACTGTGTGGAAGCCACTGGTGCATTTTAAAAATAACTTCTTACCATAACATTTGCACTATAACCTAACTTACTTTGCATTTAAGTTTTATAATGTATATAAGAAAGTGGGATTGTTAAGCTTCTTCAGCAATTCCCATGGTGGCTAGAGCAGAGAGAAATGAAAAAGATTAAAGTGATATTTTATTAATCCTAAGGACTCACACTCTGCAAGGGTCATGGTGATGACCTAAATAGCAATATGTTAGCCTTCTCCTTACAGGATATTGACACAACATAATCTAAATCTCCTCTAAACTTGAGGGATCTGGAGTTTTGGAATGGGAAACTCACTGTGAATTGTAACTGCTCCAAAGTTATTGATAAGGATAGAAGTTCTTATTGGTTATTGTCTATATATCACTATCCATAAATACATAATGTTTAAGGTAAATACATGTATTTTCAGAGATATATTTAATTTCTGTCTGTCCTGTTCCATTTACAGCTATGCCTGACCATTGCATTTAGCTGCCCTGACACTAGCTTGTGGGCTTCTTGTACAAACATGGTCTTGCATTATTTGTTTATCTCCAAACGTGGCTAGAGATGCTGAATGTCTGAAGCGAGCAGGTTCTGCCATGAAATTACATTGAGGATTATAAGGGTTATATAAATTATATTGAGGATATAAGGGTTTCCCTTTCTTCTGTGCTGTAATGAAGATATGGGATTATTTCTGGCAATAAACATTCTTCTAGCTATAGAACAAAAGCTGTGATTGAAGCAGGATATAATCAGGGGAAGATATAAAGGAGTATAGAGTCCTAGAATAAGTGATGGAGGAAGGGTATTGAGAGAGAAAAGGGAGAGGAAGGGAAGAGGGGAAGAGAGAAAAGAAAGAGTATAGAGAGAATAAATTGAAGAACAGGGATGAGAATGATAGTATCTTGCTTAGGCTTGATTTTAGTTTTACTGTTTTTAACTCAAGAATCCCAATGGGTACATTCTTCAATGACTTTTAATTAAAATATAATTTAATATTATAATTAGTAAAAATAATGCTAAACTATGTGTCTAGGATTGTTTACTGTATTTAATCATTGCCTTACATCATGCACCAACACTGTTATGATTGCTAATATGTTGTAGATAAAGAAACAAGACTGTGGGAAGGGGATTGAAGTCCTCCTCTCCTATTCCTTTCACACTTAGTATCTTTTTCCCTAAATTTTTCCCACAAAATTTTCTCTTATTTTATTGCAGATAAAATCTTTCATTCCAGACTTCTTGAAAAACTTTTGAGGGACAAAGGTAAGTTAATGAAGAAAAAACTAAGAAGAGAATATTTTCATATATATATATATATATATATACATATATATATATATATGTCTAGTAAATAAAATTCCTAGTAACCCTAGAGCTATCTTTAAGGGAGTTAGTTGGGTTTTTTTGTTGTTTAATCTGTTTTATTGTTGTTTCAAAGTATCCCTTAGAACTCCACTGTAGTAGGTGGTAGTGGTTGTATTTCCATACATATCTTTCCTAGGAATCTTTCCTGCACACTTCTACCTAATTGAAGTTGGTTTTGGTAATAAAGTTTGCTTTGGCTAGCAGATTCTGAGCTGAAGTGACATATGCTATATTTGAGTCGAAGTGCCAAGAATCATCAGGGGGAATCTATCTCTTTTTCTCTTCCTGACTAGAAAACAATATCTCAGATAAAGAGTGACCCTGTATTCTGTTGTAAAGAAGACATGCAATGTGCACATTGTAATTGAGAATACTGGAGCTGAAAACCTTAAAGACTTGAGGTTTTTTTGTCACTCAAGCAAAACTGTAGCTCAAAAACACAAATAATAAGGGCATTTTGTTACTTTGTGTGTGTGTGTGTGCGTGTGCGTGTGTGTGCGTGTGCATGTGTGTGTGTGTGTGTGTGTGTGTGTGTGTGATGGGTTATGACATTGGAGTCTCTTCTCTTTCTAATGAAAAAGCAGATTTAATAATAGTTCATTTTAGAGGTAGAATTGTATATGCTTATGTAGTATAATAATGATAGTCACAGAGGAAAAACAAAGAGTTCTAATAAAGTTCTCCCAATTCATCTTTTCAGCTCTTCATCCTTAATCATATTCTGCTACATAAATGAATGGAGTCCAGGAAGTTCTTGGACTCTGTAGAAGCTACATTAAGCTTTTCAGGATACTAAGTGCACTTACGGTGAAGGGGACATGAATTATTAAATGTTATCCTAGAGACCTGGGAAGTTCACATAAGGGGCCTTCCTTATATCATGCTGTGGTTTAATCACTTCAGAGGACTTGTTAGGCCATGTCTCCCACTGTGGAAGTGGCTGGGGACCCTGCTGTCCTGTCAGCCCAGTGACAAATGGAACCACTGGTGTCAAATGCCCAGTTGAGGAGTGCAGGCCAGCAATCCCTGCTTCTAGAGACATGGCAGAGTCAGGGAGAGGATAAGAATGGGTCCTAGGTTGAGCCGGGCGAAGGTCAAGTCCACATTTGGGCAGAAATGAACTTGATAATCAGTCAAAGAACTGAGCTAAATGGGGCCACAGAGTTGTCAGACCAAGAAACTAGAATGGAATCAGTTCCAAATTTAGATGAAAAGGTCAAATTGTGTCCCACGTTAATCTCTTAGACAACACTGTGATGATAATGTAAGCTTCAAATTTGTGAGCAAGAAAAATTGGACTGCGTATTTATATTTTAAATATTTCAATTAAGCTGTGATTCTGTGCTTTGGCTTTTCTAAAAATTTAATTCTTTGTATTCTTGTAATGCTACCTCAAAACAACCACCTCTCTCTCTCTCTCTCTCTCTCTCTCTCTCTCTCTCTCTCTCTAAGGAGATGCTATGAATACTTGCCAGAAATATCAAGTTAATGCCCAAGCCATCTCTATGTTCTGATTTATCTCCCATGTTGACTCTGAGTAACAGAGCCATACATTAAGGAACAAAGCCCGCTGCTGGGGTATTTATAACCTTGTCTTTTAAAACATTTGGCAGACGTTCAGACCCTCCATATGTTCACAGTATTAAACTTTACCATAAAAGGAACTAAAAGAGTTGCATTTGAAGAAAGCTGGTATTGTAAGGTCTGAAAGTCTGGCAGTTACAAAAAATATAAAATCAAGTCCAAGTTGAAATAACAGACGTTCTATGATCCTGCTGCAAGCTTAAATCTCACACAACAAAGTCCTGCTCTCTCTTACCAGGGCAGATGTCGTATTTCAGGAGCATGTTTGGTGACTCAGAGCTGACACACTGAGCTTCTGAGACTGGTTTAATAAGGATGCATTCCTGAGTGGTGATGGGGAGAAAGGAAGGCTGGGAGGAAAGGGCACTGGGGCCTAGCCCTGTGTCCATGACTGCTTCCTTCTAGCATTATTCAAGCTTCACAGAGGTGAGGGGAAGGCATGATTATTCCCATGAGTGTTAGAGCAAACATCCAGGAATATGGAAGGGAAATGCTGGAATCTGTATTTATCCTTATGTTCATAAATAGATTTTTTTAAATGTATTTTTCTCTGAAAATATTTGTCATGTTATTGAAATTGGCACCATTGGACTCCATCTCTCAGAATCCTGGGTTTTAAACCCTCTTTGAGGTGGTGTATGAAAGTACAAAAGTTCCAACACTTCATGAGCTCACAGCGGTTCCACTCTCATTGTGTTGTGAAGTCAGGCAGGTGGCAGCTGCTCAGTGAAGTGGAACTGTGCATTATTTCATGTGGATTTAGTTAAACAACCTAATTTTATAAGACATTTTTTTTAAGTACCTGAAAAAGGAAAATGGATCAAAGGTAGTAGGAACCATGCAAGCAAAGGAGACTCACAAGAGAAGAAACTGCCATCCCAAAAATTAACCTTCATCAGTATCATTCAGAATAGCGAAAGGACCAAGTCCAAACTGACGAGGAATTAGAGAATAAAAAGAATCCACCCAAATTGAAAGCAGTCTGTTGAACTGGATTCTAAAACAGGAAAAGGACATGAATAGAAAAATATGAATAAAACCTAAATAAGTCCATAGGTTAGCAGTCTTACAACCTAAATAGAATTACTATGTTAACTAGTAGTAGTACATGGATGTTAATTTTTTACTTTTGATAAATGTCTAAGTAGTTAACATTGGGGGAAAGTCAGTGATGGGAATGCAAGAACAGTCAACTATCTTTGAAACTTCTCTATAAATTCAATTTTTTTCTGATATAGAATGCTTATGAAAAGAATCCAAAGTGATCTGAGGAGGAATTTATAAAATAAATTCTTAAATGCTGGCAGTGAAAAAAAATACTAATACAGTAGAAAATGTTGAAAGTCTAACCAAAGAAAAATATTTTAAATACGGATTTCCATTCTCTATGATAAAACTCATCCTAAGTATATGATTTTTATATTCATGAAAAATAGTAATAACTTCCTTTAGAAAGAAGCTCACGCTGTGGAGAGAACATTTTGAAAATATTTCCTGCACCATGGGATTTACTGATGAAAACGATTCACCTTACAAAATTATCAAACATTCACAGTGAAAACATGTTATCATTAACTATAATAAAGTCAATGGAAATTCACAATTTTAAAAAAAAGAGAGAAATTAGGATTCCTGCGTTAGAGACTCAGACTTTTCTTGAAATGGAATCTAACTTGTCTAGTGCAGCTCTGTGATAAAGGAAGAGAAAAATCCAACTAATCCATAAGAAATTTAATCAATTGTCTTAGCTGTGCTTTATCAACGAAGAAATCCTTCTTCCAGCCCATGCTTTAAATTGTCCACAATATCACTGTGTTGCCCACAATTTTAAGAAACCCTTTTCAAAAACTAGGAAGATGCTATTGTGACTAACACATGGCTCATGCTAGGAAATCTATTTCTAGGGAGTCATTGAAAAGCAGAGCCAGAGACCCATTCTCTAATACACATGAATGCTTATGATAACATCGTGTACAGTATAAACAACATAAGAGACTTAAATGCTCCCCCCAAAAGTAAATGTTGATATATCCATTGGAATGGCAACTAACCTTATACTACTATTTCAAATATTCTATGTAAATGTGGAGGCATACTGATGCACACACACACACACACACACACACACACACACATATGTAAGATGCTTTTCATAGACACCATTAAAAATCAACTAACTGCATATGAACTTAAGCTAAGCTTGATTTGCCTTTTTTATGAAAGATAAATCATACATACCTTTCACCTCACAACCTAGGTCAGTCATAGGAAGTTCATGAGATCACTACTTGCTAGGAGGCGTGCCTAGTCCAGCCTTTGACCTGTAAAAAGTCCATTTGGGGTGAAGGAAACAGCAAAGGCATTTTGGAAAATTCACAGGCGGATGAATGGATAGATGGACTCTGTTTTTGGAGGGGAAATATTTGCTTTAAGGTAGAGATAGGTGATTCTTCCCCTTGGTTATTTAAGAACAATACCTAGCACAGACATATCTCTACTGCATAGTTGGATCGTGGCCCCATCTAGGTCAAGTTCACATGGAATTTCCCATTTTCTAGACTATTAACTTCCTTTGTGGAGAGAGCTAATAAGTGCAATTATTTTCCCCCTCTTCTCAGCCAGAATCCTGGCATTCTGTCTTCTATCCCCATTTCCTTTTTCTTCCTTCTGCTTTTCCCAACTACAACTGCCTTGAGTCTACTCGGTCATCTCTCCCTGTCAATTAGAATCCCACTCAGATTTATACCCACTATCTCGGCAATTTATGTCTCCACTCAATATCACATCTCTTCTCTTGCCACTGGATTCATCTTGTATACTTTACTGAGAAATTCAGTTGTCGTATTTTTTTTTGTTGTGCTGGAGATTGAATAGAGGGTTTCCCACATGCCAGGAAAATGCTTTACCATTGAACTGCCTCCCTAGTGCAGTTCTTATTTTTCAAATCGGTCTTTCTTTCTTTGCCTTCCTATTTCTCACAAGATAAAACTGATTGGCTCTACATTGACATGATAACATCACTGGCTTTGATTATGCCTCAATTTGAAGCCAACCTTTACTGGTCCACACTTTATATGCCTATAGAAGACCCTCCTGTTCCATGGTCTGGGTTAGCTAGGACTTTCCTGAAGGGTACATAGATTTCTTTTATGCTATAGCCACATAATAAAGCCCTGTTTTTTCTTCTCTATCAGAGATGTGTCATTCTTCAAAAAATTTATCTTCTCCTCATGCAGAAAGACCATCTATTTCCTTTCTACCATCAGTATATGTCATATTATCATATAGTGCTATAATTGCTAAGTCAATGAATAAATATATGCACATATATGTATATGTCAGGTCCAGGGTAGCTTTTCATGCACAGTAGAACCAATAGGAAATGGTTGTTACGTTAATTAATACATATGTTCTGAATGCTTACTGTGTAGAAAAGACCCCCCATAGATAAGCAAAAAGTACCTCTGGAAAGTCTCAGATAAAATGAAAATGCATTATCTAAATATCATACTGGTGTAAATACCCTTCAAGTTAGAATTTTAGAGGATAATTTATCTATGAATATAGAGGTATGACTAGAGCATATAGACACATTTACAGTGAAAAAAATCACCAAAATTCTTTCCTTGTCTTTTATGTCTTAATGACTTCATTTTGTATCAAGCCCTTTCCACATGCTCTTAGAAATAGGAAGCCTGAAGAAACAGTTATTATTTCCAGACATATAATGAAAGCAAAAGTTGTGATTTTTAGTCAGTCAAATTTGAGTCATGTTCCAGTTTCTCAAGAAATCAATGTCTTACTCTGACTTATTTGCAGAGGTCAAAGACAAAAATTATAGATTTAGAGAATCAGATAAGGACTTTCTAAAGAAAAAAAACCTGTGAAATATGAGATAGATAAAAATAGCACATTGACTATATTAAACAAACAAAAATGTAATTGTCTACCACATCGAGCTTAAACAAAGAAACTCCTTCCAAATAAAGATCCTTAGAAAATGATATGTCTTCCATTGGTCAGTTTCAAAAATAACTTGTTTTATATAATCTCTCCACCCCTCCACCTCGCCCCAAAAAGAAACTGTAGAATAACAAGTCATTTTTACATCTCTAAATTCAGCTCTGAAATTGCTTTTGATTTTGCACCTACTATGTTTTGCTGCTATTACTTCTTTATGGAATGGCCAACTTGATCTAGCTTTCCTTGGCCTCCTCATTTTCCACCTTCATCTCTTCTTCCTGTCCTTTCTCCTCCTCCTCCATTTCCTGCCCCTCCTCCTGCCACTCCCACTTCTATTTATCCTCCTCCACTCTTTACCAGTTCCACACTGAACACACAGTAGATTCCAGAAATATTTGTAATTTGCACATATAGACACTGAAGTCAACAAACAAGAGAAAGGCTAGGAACTGTTCAAGAGACCATTTGTCCTTTCCTGAGCGTGGAGCTACATGGAGGGGAAACCTGTTTGCAGCTCCACCTACTTTTTCCTACTAACCCACAGCAGTACATTAAGAAGGAATTGGATATATAATTTCCAAAGTTGATGGAACACAAGAATCTGGCCACCTTTTAGCTGGGGAGGATATTTAGTTTTTCAGAGACTTCATCACATGAAAATAAGACTTAACATACTCACATAATGAGTGATTTCACAAAAAAATTAGAAAATTTATTTGGAAATGAGCAGCACAAAGCTCCCAGTTAGCTTTAGTTCTTTATGTAGAGTTTTTCTCTTACTGTCCCTTATTTACTTGCATCTCATTCTTCAAGGCCCTCTTGGATTAACATGGTACCTACAAAGCAAAAATTTTCTTTCTAAGCCATTATATTGCTTCTTGACAATTTGTTGCTTCCCATCTTGGCCTTTCTGATCATCTTGGCAAACCACGCTTCTTATGTGGTCGCAGTATTCTTCTGTTTGTTCAACCAGCAAATGTTAGTTTCTTTGGAACATGTTTGCCCAGTAGGTGTAATGCACTGATTTCTTCCACTTTGCTGAGAGCAGAGGTTGGTGTGCTGGGATGAATCAGGGACCAACCTGTGCAGGAATCCCAGACCCAGGAGAACTTGGACAACCAGCTAATCCCTGCCCAGTCTATTGGAAAGATTGCTGCGAATGACAGAAACTCACAGCTTGAACCTAACAGGCAATAAAATAAATTATATTTGCTAATGCAATTTTAAAAACATAAAATTTCCATTTATTCTCTCCTCTTCCCCTCATATCTTTATTCTCCTGTTCTCCATTTGTCTCAATTCTCAGTGATCTGAATTATTCTCAGACTGTCAATATAAGCAGAAAAATAGACCTGGTAGCTAGCTGAGTGTTTTCCTTGTTCTTATAGCTTTTTGTCTCACAAACTGGGTTCCTTCTATTTTTGCTTTCTTCCTTTTTCTCTTCACTCCAATCCTCTCCCCTAATTTTACTCAGTTTCTCCTTATGTTTGTCTTCTCTTTCTATATAAAATATTGTGAAACAACTCTGATTGGTCAAGCTTAAACCAATGTTATACCTCTGCACCAATCTGAGTGCAAAGAAGGAATGTAGTACTGTAATTGGCCAGAACTAGGTGGAGCCTGGCAGTATTACAAAATAATCATATTTTCAATAAGAAACAGACAGCTCTACCAGGATGATATTACTGGAGTTGGAACTCAGGGCCTTGAATTTGTTAGGTTGGCACTCTACCTTTGAGCCATGATTGTAGCTTGCTTTTTATTGGTAACTTTTAGAATAGAGAGCCATTTCCCACCCAGCATGCACCTGAGACCTGCTCTACCAACATTAGGATTTCCATAATTGCAGAGCTAACAAACGTGCACCACCACATCCAGATTCTCTCTGTGGAAATGGAGTCTTTTGGATATTTTGCCCAGCTGAGCCTCAGATTGCTTAGTCTCCCCAGTAGCTCAGTCTCCCAGTGTGAGACACTGATACTTGGCTCTGTGATACATTGCTCAGATTAACCAATGAGAAACTCAATAAATGCAGTATCCATGGCCAAGTAACCTAGTTTGTGTTTCTGTTTTGTTTTGTTTTACATAATTGCAGTATCTAAGGGACTCTGAGCTTTAACACTTTGAGAGTCTTTGAGACAAACTTTGAGTCAAACCCAGACTATCACTATATATGGTCTGTACTGCATCCAAAAGGAAGAGTGATTAACCTCTAAAAGTGCTTACAGTAAGTCTAAAATTTTTAATAATCTTAATTAAATTTTAAGTTATTAGATTATCCTTCTGAGAGTAGTTATAGGTTAACAAAAAATTCAAGTGGAAAATACAGAGTGTTCCCATTACCACCACAGTCTTTTTACTTCCAATGCATTCTTCCTTATTAGTATCTTGGATCTGCCTAGTATGTGAGAACCTATATGAAAAAATAATGAAGGCTAAAAGAGTTGGGGCTTGACTCAAATGGTAGAGTACCTACCAAGCTCACTTGAGCTCAAAATCCAGTAAACCACACACATACAAGCAGAAAGAGAGACAGAGAGACAGAGACAGAGACAGAGACAGAGAGACAGAGAGACAGAGACAGAGACAGAGAGACAAAGAAACAGAGAGAGACAGAGAGAGAGGAAAGAAGAGAAGAGAGAAATGGAACACTCATGACTAAATTAAAAACCTAGTGTGTTGAATAATTTTTAACTCATTAATTTAATTGGTCACCATGTTTTGTTATTAGAATTACCTTTCAGTCACAGCTTCTCATCTGAGTGAAAGGTATAGTACAGTTAAAATGATGTGGTTAAAAAATCCCAGTACTGCTGACCATGATCACCTCACATCTATAGATCTTAGCTATTTGAAAGATGGAGATCAGGTGAATAAGGATTTGACCCCATCTTAAACAGTATCTGGGTACAGTAGACAGCCTCTTGTTTCAGTTACACAGGAGATCTAAACCAGAAGGATTATGATCTCAGGCTACATAAGGCAAAATTTGAGACTCCCTCTCAAAAATAACCAGAGTAGAAAAAAGATGGAGGCGTCATTGAAGTGGTAGAGTGCCTGAAAACATCTGAAAAATTTCAATAATATTCTTAAAATACCATTCTGTTTAGACTTTTTGAGTAATCTCCATACTGCTTTCCAGAGTGGTTAAACAGGTTTATCTTATCAACAACAATGCAAAAGTGTTCCCTTTGGATGACATCATTGCTGACGTCGGTTATTATTAATTTTCTTGATAATGGCCATTTTAAGGTGAAATTTCACTCTAGTTTTAATTTGCATTCTCTGATGGCCAGAAATAGTGAACATTTCTTCATGTGTCTATTGGCCATTTTTACTTCTTCTTTTGATAAGTCTCTTTTTAAGCCTTTAGCTCATTTATTAATTGGATTATTGTTTCTTTGACTTTTGATGGGGGGTTAATTTTCTGACATTTCTATTTCCCTATTAGCCAGAAATTCCACTCCTGGGCATTTATCCAATAAACCACAAACAAGGCCACACTAAAGCTACTAGCACAACCATGATTATTGCAACATTGTTTACCATAACTAAGATATAGAATCAATCCAGGTACTTCTCAGTGGGTGGATGGATCAAGAAAATGTGATATGTATATGTGTGTGTATGTGTGTGTGTGTGTGTGTGTGTGTGTGTGTGTGTATGTGTGTGTATGCACAATGAAGTGCTATGCATCCATCAGAAAGAAAGATATGGCACAATTAGTAAGGAAACAGAAACATTTATATTGAGGGAAGTAAGCCAGATCCAAAGAAATACAGGCTGCATCGTTTCCCTTGTTTGTTGTAACCATGTGCCTATGAATATAAAAATAAACTGGATGGTAAAAGAAAAAAATACTTGGACATGATAAATTATATAGGACTCTCGAAATTCACAAAGTGAGACCAAAGAAGGATATTCTTAGGAGATGATCACAAAGGCTCAATAGCTCTGTGCATGCAATCATATAAAATGATTTTGAAATTAACTCCAAGAAAGGGAAGCAATCGATTTTTTTTGTTAGTTTGCTTTTTTATGTTTGTGTTTTCTCTTTGTTACTGTCTTTGTGTTCTGTACCTTTTGTCTTGGTTGAAGGTTCTATGTTTTGGGAGAGGAAGGGGAACAGAGAAAATTTAAGACAAAGGGTGAACAAATGCAGCAGTGATACTCACTAGACACTATGTTGAAAATGAACTAAACAACTTGTGGGGGATGGGGGTGAAGAGAGAAAAACCGGAAGAAAACAAGTAAGAGGTGAAGCTGTTCACAAAGAAACTGTACTCATTACCTCACTTATGTTACCCCCTCTCTATATTACCTTTGCAATAACAATAAAAATATATAAGAATTTAAAAAACTCAGTAACTAAAGAAATATAGACATCATTCTAATGTAGAAATAGAAGATCTACTTTTGGTCCTTACTGCTCCCTCAATCCTAATTGACTGTATTCACAGCTGAGGACTGTGGGTGGGCCAGGCCTAGAGGCCTAGAGTGAAGCAAAATTACTTTCTTTAAATGCCTTGTGGTTATTCCAGGGACCGCTCCCCCCACCCCATGGGGACGCTTGGAAATTGTTGAGTAGTATGTGGCATGGTTCTTGAAGACAGAGGATATTATTCCTGGCATAATATGAAAGAACTTCTTCTCTAGAATCATTTTGATGGCTAAGTTTAGTATTGATCTCTACATCCTCAAATATCAAAACCAACTTGTCAGTGATAAAGAAAACCAAGTGTCCAGAGACCTCCCAGGAATTTCCTGCTAGAAAAAGAAAAAAAAAATTCTTGCTTTGCTGTCCAAATGCTCAGCATGCTAAACCTCACTTTGAATTGCCCTTTCAAACAGATAATGAGGTGGTAACACAATACAGGACTCGAATAGAAATGGATGGAGTGCTGAAGAATTCCTCAGGATATGAGCTAAGATATGTATACAAACCAAGTCAGCGACCATTAATAAAATCCATTCTTTGGCCTCCCTCCCTCTGTCTTTCCTGCACAGTTGGAGGCTGAGATTCTTAAAGAAGAGAACCACACTTCAAACAACACATCTGCTTAGTTAATGAAGGTGTCAGACTGGAGCTGGGTTTTAAAATGGAAATCCTTTGGCATATTGCAATAAGGAGATAAGATACTTTTCATGGATTTTAAGAATTTAAACACTTTGAGTTGCTTTCTAAATTTTAATAATATCCAGCCCTTCTTAGTTGCAATGAATGAATAAGGCAAAAATGTGTCAGACATTGCTGTAATTACAGAGAGGTTATTTTGAATATAAAGTAGCAGAGAGATAGCTTTTCTTGTGTGTGTGTGTGTGTGTGTGTGTGTGTGTGTGTGTGTGTGTGTGTGTGTGTGTGTGTGTGTGTGTGTGCATGTGTATTCCCAATAAACGAAAATTTTAGATAATCTCATTCACACAGGTGAATTTCCTTATTTTCCATTAGAGAAATAATGACACAGATGAGAATGGAACCAGGATGTATTTAAATATTATTTACAATTCTGTCAGGTAAATAGTAGCACATGTACCAGATATATGTGGGTTAGGAGACTGAGAGTCTTGAAATCTCTGTGTTCTACATGCAAAGATAGCAGTTGTTAGAAATGGGCTACAGTAAGTTCAGTAAGTAGCATCTTCAATGAAATCATAACCTAATGAGGGTATTTGTTTTCTGGAGAAATCAGTGCTGAGAACTAATCATGTTAATGTCATAAGGAAGATAATTTGATAAGGTCTAATATCTAACTAATCTCCTCAATACCAAGTGAGCAAGATTGCCTAAATTTGACATTCTCTTTAGATTTTTTCCCTTGAGTTCACTTCCAATCTCCGTAAAAAAAAAAAAGAAAAAAGAAAGGAAAATAGAGGCAAAGTCTACTGCTCACCATACAAAAGAAAAGTCTTTGAAAATAAATCCCAGCTTTATGGGAATTTTTAACCTGAAGCCTCTTGAAATGGTAAACTTTTCAGAAAAATAAACTTTTCATGAATTTAGGACTGAAAATTATTTCATGAGATTGCAAAAAGTGATTAATGATAAAGCTTATCATCCCAAGTAAGAATTTCTAGTGAAAATTGTACCTACACAATCAATGACTATTTTTACAATATACATTATCTAGCAATGAGAGTTAATATGAGAGTTAAAAATGAATGTGACAATAAGAAAAAAAACAGAACAACAGATAACAATTTTTAAAATGTGAACACAAACCTTATACAGGCACTGTATTCAAGATGATGTTAAAACATGCAATAAAACTAGAAAATAGTGATTACTAAGTCTGCCAGTAAGAAACTGGAAGATAAAGATATGTCCCCTGGTACCTTCAACCACATCAGGTAAAATAAGAAATAGAGGCAAGTGAACTGAGGAAGGTATAGACTAATTGGAATGTCATATCCAAAAGGACTTTAACTTGGTACAATTTTTTTTTCAGTTGTGGGGCTTGAACTTTGGGTCTGGGGGCTGTCTTTGTGCTTTTCAAGGCAAGTGCTCTACCACTTGAGCCACAGAGCCATTTTCGGTACAATTTTTTTTTGAATGATAAAATTCCAAATCAGGCATAGAGGTCCATGCTTGCATAATCCAGCTACTTGGGAGTCAGATATTAGAAGGAATGTGACTTGATGCCAACAGAGGCAACAAAACAAAACAAAACAAAAAACAAGAGAGGTTCAGTTCTATAAGCTAGGTGTAATGATTTATGTCTGTAACCCCAGCAGAGTCCATTTCTTGGTATAACTATGAGAATCTATCTAGAATTAACCCAAGGATATTTCTCAGGTGGTAGAGCACTTGCTAAGTCCTGAGATCAAGTCTTCAGAATTGAAAAATAATGATAATAGCAACAATTTTAATGAGAAGCCCAAGTGTTGGGGGACAGTACTAAACAACAACATACATACTTCCTATCCAATAATTTTACCACTAAACATATTTTCCAACAGAGATGTTTGTTTGTATATATAAAGTGATTCATAACAACCTTGTTGATGGGACAGGCCAGGTAAAGAACAGGGAAAGGGGGGCTTTATCCACCAGACAACAGTGGGAATGTTTCTATTTATGTCAGAATTATATCAAACCATTTAGATAACCTGGGTTTCATATATTAACTCAACTCTTTAGCTTGATGTGTCAAATTAATCAGGAAAGGAAAATGGTTAATGATGTTTAAAGGAATTCAACAAATTTTTGTCCATCTCTAGACCTCTCACTGTCTTATCTCAAAATAAAACAAAAAAACAAAAACAAAAACAAACTTCATCATTCCATGATGTATCTGGCTATGTTATCTTACACTTTTGCTGTCTTGGCCTGTCATTATTTTTGCTTCACTATTATATCTCCTTTTTTTTTCCTATCATCAACATTTCTCTTTTTATTGTTTTCTCCCCTCAGCAGTATGTAAACATACACAAGTTTTTTCAACTAAAAAATAACATAAGCATAACTTTTTATTAAAGATTTATATTGTTTTGTTCATCTGCTCTTTGCCCTTCACCGGTGAATTTTTGGAAAGAACTGTCCAAGTGCATGGAAATCGCTTTAAGTCATTGGTGTCTGGATGAATGTGTCTATATCTCTGAATTTCCTCATCTAAACATTATCAAGGGTATCTGTTTGGTAAATCCAATAACTAATTTTCAATTGCTGTCTGAACTGGGGTTTCAGGAAGATTTCATCTTATTGATTGCGCCCTCTTACTGAAGTTTATTTTTTTCTTTGGACTCAGTCACTTCAGGTTTTCCTGACACTCTAATCACCTACAGGAAAGGATTAATTTTCCAGACTACAACTTTTAATAGAAGAAACTGCTGGGTACTCTGCTCCTTTCAGGATGGCAGAGAGAGAGAGAGAGAGAGAGAGAGAGAGAGAGAGAGAGAGAGAGAGAGAGAGAGCAGTCAAGTGCTCCTTTAAACCTGGCACCTAGACCTTCATATGGAAAGCAGAAGGGAGAAAGCTACTTGCCTTGGGGTGACTTCTCTGAGTGAAGACAGTAGCAACCCTTTGTTTGTGAACAGGCCGTTTTTCAGATCTGAGAGGTCATGATTCTTTCTTATGCTGCCTACAGCTGTGACTGGCTTAATGGAATCCTAACCTTCAAGTAAACAACGCACCTGTTTACTTTGTCACTTTGTCCTGGTTTCTGGCTGTTGCTCTCTCTTCTACTTGATGGAAATGACAGATTAAGGCTATGTAAAATGGCAAAATCGAGCCCAATTGTTTTACTGGAGTTGGTATCTGAAACAGAGAACAGAAGGGGCTTTTCACTTTTTAGATTATATATATATGTATACATATATATGTATATGTATATATATGTGTGTGTGTTTACATATATATATGAAATTAGTTTACGTGGTATCCACTCAATAAAAGAGGTAATGCAAATTTAATTTGAGGAGCTAAGGCTGTCATTGGAGGCTTTCCTAGCATTTTCAAAGCTCTGAATTTAATTTCCAGCACTACAGAAAAGAAACAATTAAATTAAATACATAAGCAAATTAATAATTAGGAATCACAGCCAGGATGGTATTATAGGTCTTTAATCCCAGAATTTGGGACTGGAATAAATAGTAAAATCAGAAGATCAGAAGTTTGAAGCAAGTTCAGGTCAGCCTGGGCTACATAGCAACACCCCCCCCCATACAAACACACACATATATATCTAGATACATGTGTACATATGTATACATGTTATATATATGTATATATATATATATATATATATATGAGCAGTAGAAGATCTAAAACTAGAATGGAGTTTGGTGACAAGTGAAAATACAATATCAATATATTTCCCAATTACTCAGGAGATGGAGGCAGGAAAATCCAGTGTTTACAGCTAGCTAGGGCAGAGGCAGGGCAAAACATTATCTCAAAGACAGAATTTTTAAAAATAAAAATAAAAAGGGCTCAAGTGAATGGTAGAACAGTTGCCTCACATACGCAAAATATTCCATCCTAGCACTACAAAACAGGAAGGAAGGAAGGAAGGAAGGAAGGAAGGAAGGAAGGAAGGAAGGAAGAAAGGAGGGAGGGACAGAGGGAGGGAGGGAAGGAAGGAAGGAAGGAAGGAAGGAAGGAAGGAAGGAAAGGAGGGAGGTGGGAGGAAGGAAGGAAGGAAGGAAGGAAGGAAGGAAGGAAGGAAGGAAGGAAGGAAGGAAGGAAGGAAGGAAGGAAAGGAGGGAGGTGGAAGGAAGAGAGGAAGAAAGGGGGGAGGGAGGGATGGAAGGAAATTGAGGGGAGGGAATTAGCCTCAAAAGTGGAAAGAATCCTGTCAACTTAAGCCAGGACAGTAAGAGGACATGGAAGGACATAATAACATTTTCTAAAATGACAGTAAAAAAGAATTGAACTTGGGTAGCATATCTAGTTTTAACTTCTACAAAACAGCTGTTGACATTTGAAGTTTGAGCAGGTCAAAATGACCTGGAACTCTACTTATTTGGCTTCCTATTCCTTCCTAGGGCTTTCCCTGAGTCATTTTCAGTAGAACCCTATGCGTCCAGAACTTACCTCTTAAAACTGCTAGCATAGAAGTGCTAGCAGCACTTTATCCAATCCAGCGATCCTCCTTATGATTTTACTAGGAAGTGATTCATCAGAGAGACTTGAAACAAAAACAAAAATAAAAAAAATTACTAAGGTATGTAAGTGATTCTCCATGCCTTAGCGTTATCTTAATTAGTAATTCATATATTCAGCAAATCAACTATGATATAATCACATATTTAAATATGCAATCATTTCTCAACTTGATTGTAATAACTTGTCTGTAATAAAAAGAGGTCTCCCCTTGTCGCTGTGTTGAGTAAATGTTAAATTAATCACGGATGCTTGCCAAATCTTCTTTTAAAAAAATTTTAAAGCAAATAACTTGTTTTCCTAAGCCTGAATCGCACTGCCTGTCTTCTAACACATTTTTTTGTAATTACTTCTTTGATTGCCCCAGTGATAGTATCAAGATGGATTCTTAACCTTTGTACTAGGCCTTTGTGTGCAAATATATTGGAGAACATGGCCAATGATTTAATACTCTGTGCAAGAGGGAGCCTTAAACCCTGTCTCTGATCTACAAGAGACTGAGTGGAGCCTGTGATGGAAAGATGAGATAATAAAGGGAAAATCTTGGCAAGAAAATTACTCTGCTTTGAATCCTAATGGCAAGCTATCTTGAAAAAGCTAGGTTTTCAGATAGTTTTTTTTTAATGTGGAGAGATTCAAAATAATACAACAATCTTTGCAATATGTAGCAATGAGGGAATGAAATATATACATGGATGATGTGTAAAACACCCATTAAAATCACTGTTTTGCAGGCTTCAAGAATTTCTCCAAGAAGATCTATAAATATACAAGTAGGCCCAATGGGTAGTAAAAGACAAAAATTACATTTGGACATGATGAATTAAATAAGACTAGGACCCTAAACAGTCACACAATGAGAAGAAAGGGGTATTCTTAGGAGGGAATCACAAGGGAGCAATGGTTATGTGCATATGATCATATAAAATAGTACTTATTGAAATGAACTCCAAGAAATGGAACCAAGAGTTTGTTTGTTTTCTTTTCTCCTGTTTGCCCCTGCTGTTACTGTTTGATCTCTGTACCTTTTGTCTTGTATGTAAGTTTAGCTGATTTGGAGAGAGGAAGGGAAACACAGAAATGGTGGGACAAAGGGTAAATTAAGTCAGCAGCGATACTCACTAGACACTATGTTGAAAATGAACTATAGGGGCTGGGAAGGTGGCTCAGTGGTAGAGTGCTTGCCTTGCATGCATGAGGCCCTGGGTTCGATTCCTCAGCATCACATAAGCAGAAAAAAAAAGCTGGAAGTTGTGCTGTGGCTCACGTGGTAGAACACTAGCCTTGAGCTGAAGAGCTGAGGGACAGTGCCCAGGCCCAGAGTTCAGGCCCCACGATCGGACCCCCCCCCAAAAAAAGAAAAAGAAAATCAACTATACAATTTGAGGGGAAAGAGATGGGAGGAAAAAATGGAGAGAAAGACTGAAGAGGCTACACTGTTAAAAAATAAATGTACTCAGTACCTGACTCATGTATCTGTGACCCCTCTGTACATCATCTTTACTATAAAATTAAATTTTAAAAAAGAGCTTCTTTTCTTATCCAGCATTGTTGCTTCCTCAGCTTCACTCCTGCTCCTCCCCCCATTTCCTACCCCCCCCAGCCTTCCTCCCCACCTACCTAAATAGTAAAGTTCATTTTTCGACATAGCGTCTCACTGTTGCAATGGGTCCACCTGTATCCCTGTTTAAACAATTTGTTTTTTCCCTTCTGCTCCCCAAATTATACCAACGTCAAATACAGTGAAAACAGGGATTATACTGTGGGGGAGGGACATACAAAGCAACAAAAAATCACATCGTACCTTATAAATATGTTAGAAACTATATTACCTTGCTCATGTAACTGTAACCCCGTTGTACAGTATTTTCACAATAAAAATTTTAATTTAAAAACAAAAGAGCTTCTTAAGAAGATAATTGTTCTGGGTTTGAGGCCAACCTGGGTAAAATGTGAACAAGACCTCCATCTCAACCAATGAGATGTGCTTAGAGGCACATGCCTTTGATTCCAACTGTAGATCCTATCTATATAATAGATAGGATGATAGGGTCAGACCCAGGCAGAAATGAAAGTCCCTATTTGAAAAATAACAACAACAACAACAAAGAGTGGCTCAAATGTTAGAGTACTGACCTAGCTAGTGTGAAATTATTGTTTTTTTAGGTTCAAATCCCTAGTGTAGCCACATAAAAAGAGTAGCAGGATCACAAATTGTCATTTGATGAAATCACATTAGCTTATGAATATTATTGCTATTTTAGGTGAATATATTTATTATGGAATTAAATACTTTTTAAAATTTGTCCTACTTTAAAACTCTTGTTAGTTCTATTTTCTCTGGAGGCTTCAGATTTTCTACAAGTAGATTAATTTAAAAGAGTTGCCATGAAGTGAAAAGAATAGGCTAATCTCTATGGAGAGAAAAACCTTTCCTTGGAGGGTGAGAAGACAGAAATTAGTAATTTGATAAGGTATTTTGAGGCTTGAGGTTGTTGGTCTGAGCTTAGAGAGACAAGGAAGAAAATGTGGCCACAATGTGTGCATATATCTACTAGCTCACTCCCATGAATGGAAATATACCATACAATGAAAGTGTACCAACAGATGTCAACCTGCTTTGTTTGGATGTTTTGTGTGTGTGTGTGTGTGTGTGTGTGTGTGTGTGTGTGTGTGTGTGTGTGTGTGTGTGTGTGTGTGTGTGTGTGTGTGTGTGTGTGTGTGTGTGTGTGTATACAGGATTACTGGGGATTGAGCTCACAGCTTCATGTTTGCTAGACAAGAGCTCTACCACTTGAGCCATGTTCTCAAGTCAGTGGTCACCCCAAGGTGGGCATGATGGACAGATGAATGGAATGTTTGTGACAGTAAGATTAAGGCCTGGGACCAACTGCTTAGACTCCAACTTACCAACGTTGATCAATTGCTGCCTGAGAATATCTTGTAGGACAGCAACAGAGTGTGATTCTGAGTAGTTAGCACAGTGTTATTTCTTAAGTCTGACTTTCAACTTGATTGGAAAGTTAGCCACACTTCCATTCTGGAAGGTTCATTCATTTTTTTTTTCAAAATAGACACATATTGAAGATTAGACTCTTTTTTCTACCCATAGAACTTCAAATCAGCACCTTGACCTCAGTTTTTATAAAGTATCTGTGGAAAAGAGATCTTGTAGTGAAGAGTGTTTGATGGAAGGTGTGTGTTTTACAGTAGAAGAGGCACAATATTTGGCCTGCGATCATAACATTTACCATCCTGTTACAAAAGAACTTTCCAGAAAGCCACTGGCCTGAAGGTATATTGAAATCAAAGATTTAGCTGAAAGGAATGATCTGCATATTATGCTAACCATAAGCTTTACCATCTTGATTAATTTAGAATCATTTTGAATAATACGGATTTCCATCTTCCTGAAAGTTGTAGGTCTAACAAATCAAAGGATATTCCATATTGTTATTCTGTGATAAATGCTTGTTGTAAGATGATATGGACTTGGGAACAAGGGGTAGAATATAAAGCCTCCACTTACTGTCATTTCCAATGACCCACTGGGGAATTTTGCCCTTCCCATACCTACAACTCAGGACTGCATTAGGTCAGAGATTGTGGTCTCCAAAGGGAATCTGGTGACCAAGCAGTAGCTCTAAGTGTCACATTTCACTATGTAATTGTTGTCACAGGACAGTTTGGACTAATTATGTACAGCCATAAAGAAAGCATTTATCTTGTCTGTGATAATTCATCCTGGTCAGCAGTAGGAAGAGTGACAGGATGGTTTGTTGACGACATACGTGGTTCTCATGTTCTCTACTGTTTGTGATAGGATAGACAGGACCAGTGGCCCTGCCCGTGAAGGTCACTAACGATGCTTACCTTTTCAGGAGTGAGGCCTAGGTTATTAGTTAGTTGTAGAGAAGGATGGATGTTATTGTTCTGAGTCTGGCTCTAGCAAAATGAACTACAGTCCATTCTCCTAATTTCTATCCTCTAAATTTCTCCTCAGAAATGAAGCCTCTAGATATTTGGGTATGTATGTAGAGTCAATCCTGTAGTACTGTAGAGATAGTAGATGTGCTCTGCTATCCTGTAGAGAAAGGACTTTTTAAATCTATAAAGATGAGGGTGCATGGATGTGTGTGTATGTGTCTACACCTGCATGTTGTGTGTATCTTGTCTTGTTTAAAGCTTCTGTGGTACTTGATTTCAGATTAGACTGAGACAGCAGAAACAGGACTAGAATAGACATAGAAGGACAGTAATGGTGAAACCAAATGGCTGAACATGGCAAAAGCAGAGTGTAAAGAGGAAGCTATGAGGCTGGGTCAGACGATGAGGTAGGGAAGGAAGCGTCAGATTTTATGGGGCCCTGTCTACCTTGATACAAGAAGGAAATGCATAGGAAGAAGATTTAGATTGCTGTTATATTAAACCAGGTCACAAACTGTGGATGCCTAATAAAAGAGAGTAGCAGTGAGAATAATTAGAAAGGTTTTAATATGTGAAAATAAACAAAAAATGGATGAATGGTCCACTCAAGGACACATAAGTCCACTTAATGGTCCACTTAAGGACATATCCCAGAATTTGGTGTAGGAAGTAGTGTATATGCTGTTTGCTGCAATGAGACTGACAGGAAGAAGGTTGGACCAAGAAGATTATGAGTTAGGTGTTCATTATGTTAACGCCAAGTAACCAGTCTCATATTGTGATAGAGATAGCCAATACATACAGGGATATACTGTAAGGAAAATGCAGGCTTCATATGCCCCAGAAAAATATATTTGCTATCCATTGAGCTCATACCTGGCTATAGAGTAATATATATATATATATATATATATATATATATATATATATACATATATAAATTTTGCACCAATTAGATCAGCATTAATACTCTTTGTGTATGTATGTATTCCTCATAAGCGAGAATATATTTTACATCCTTCATTGTGAACTCCATGATATCTGGAAGGATGAAACAGTATAGTGAGGAGAAAATCAGAATTGCTGTCTTTCATTCATAAGGAGACCCCAATGCCTTCTTATGATTAAGACAAATTTTCTGTGCATTTTAATTTAATGAACCATACCAAATGTTGGCACTGGGACAGCTGTCCTGTCAATTAAGCATCTTCTACATGGTTTTTGAACTGAATTAGATTTTATAGACTCCTTAAAAACAGAATGAGATTCTTAGCTCATGGATGGAATCAGATCCATTGAAAGGTTTACTAATTTATGAGTCTACCAAACCTTGTTGGTGATGGTTATTTATCTACTTTCTAATCAGTACTTCAATTGAGGTGGACATTGTATAGAACAAATCATTTCATTGGATAACTATAGTGGCTAGAAAAGGATCCTTATATGAAGCAAGATCGCCATTCTTGTATTTCTTCCCACTGTCTCCTTCTTCCTTATAACTTTGTGTCTGGTATTTAAACTCAGTGAACTTCTTTTCTTGACTCATTGGTTTTCAAGATCAAGTATCTTGAATTTTGCCATTACTGTTTTTATGAGTTCACTTCTAATTCTCAATACCTGTGTCGTCAAAGGACTGGATGTTTTGTGAATGTTTAAATTTTCCAAGGCTTCATCTTAAAGCCTCTTCTTTAACTGTTTGATCAACTTCATTGAAATATTTTACATGAAATACAATGTACCCATTTTAATTTTTGGATAATGTGGTGAGTTCTGACAAGTGCACTATATATACAGAATCCATAACCAAATCCTCAAAAGTTTCTAGAGCCTATTTTCAGTCAAACCAGCCATTCATCCAGGCAATCATGGAGGCTTTTTTGCCCCCTAAGTTTGATTTGTTAGTTCTTGACCTTAATTTCAGAGGAATCCTTCATTATACACTCTTAAATACTTTGCTTCTTTTGTTCCATGCACTGCTTATTTTATTTGGCTAGGGCTTCCTGCATTTTGATAGCACTTTCCTTTTACCTGTGGGAAGGATACTCATTTGTACTGTCATAAAATGCATTCAACAATTCACCTGTTGGGTATTTGGATGGTTTCCACCTGCTATAAATATTCCTGTACAAGTTTTTGTGTGAACCAGCCTTTGCTTCTCTGGTTGAGTCATCTAAGAGTAAAATAATGGGCTCATTTTAAAATACAGGAGAAGAAGGCCATTAGATTACATGTTCCCTAAGCATAAAACAAACTTTTTCTCCCCAAGAGATGTCTAAGAGTAGTTTTTCTACATATATAGGACAAAATCGACTTTATACTCTATATTCAACTAAAAGCATAACATTTTGTCATCAGACTAGTGTTAGAGTCTCAGCAATGTCAATGGTTAGGTGGGTGATTTGAAAAGTTACTCAATTTCTCTGAACATCAGTTTTTCTCACCTGTAAAATGAAGGAAAAAATACAAATAAAAAGCTGTGTCATAGATTTCTGCGAATACTGAGAGGAATTTGAAAAAAAATAAACGAAAAGCTTTTAGGCCAATTCCTGACATAGTGTAAACACTAAGCAGACTAATACATGTATTGCAATGAGTTACAGAACGGCTTACACATGGGATGTCTATAGAGCAGTCTTGCAGAACATGGGTTCTGGCCCTTCACAAAAGAACATGAGGAACAGTTATTTTAATTTTTAAAGTGTCTAAGAGGAGCCCTAGTGACACTTATGCAATGAATCCCATAGGATTACATTTGAAATGCCGTCTTCTCTTTCCACCCCAAGGCACTTCACCCTCCTACCCTAGGGGGGACAATGCCTGCATATTTGATTCCTAATAAAACAGTGACCATCATAGAGCACTTTCTCAATACTGTAACTGGAATAAAGAAGTTCACATTAGTTTGAAAAGACCTCAATTGAGATTCCTTAAAGAGGTCACTGGCAGTATCATTTAAACCATTATTTTTTTGACAAGGAACTTTAATACACATTAGTAATTATTCCTGGGGCCTTGACCTCACAGATGCTAGGTTTTAGATGCTGTTGCAAACAGGCTTTTAAAAAAAAAGATTACTTTTGAAAGGAAGTTGAATTAAGTAGCTACATGATAGAGATCATAGGCCTGGGCTTGCAAGGTGAATGGATAAATAGAGAACACAGAGGGATGTAGAATAGGCATGGTTACTCAGATCAAGGGAGACTAGCATACAGGGTTTGAAAAACTCTGTCCCTTGGATAAGTTTGACAGAAATGAAAATGATGTGATCTAGAGACTAGTATTCCATGAAAGAAAAGCATTGACATTGAAGGATAAATGAGTTTGATGTTTCATCCAAATGATAACCTGCTACAACTAAACTGATGAATGAAACAGGTTGATCCCTGACTTTCCATTTTTAACTTCCACACTAAGGAATCTTTTATTTGAGCATATAGATCATTTGCTGGATCTACTCCTGGAAAAGGTAAGATTATTCAAAAACTCAGTAGATAGAAGGTTGCAAATCAGAGACCATTGGATCTTTTTTATGTACTTGTTTATTTTTTTAAGTGCTTGAAGCTGTCTGTCTACAGGCTGTGACTTTTCTGATAGAAGCTCTGTTGCCAATTGAAATGAGCAGGGATGGGTATTGGGTGTTCTAATTTAAGGGAAGTATCTGTTCTGTGAGCAGCAGGAAGAAGAGGGAAATTATCCAACAAGGCTGCTGTTTGCAGCCTGGGGCAGATGAGTAGAAAGAGTGAGTAAATGACCAATAGTACCACTATTTTAAAGCCACAGAAATTACTTAAGTATTTTGTATTACTGCAGCACTTCTTTTTAAACTACTGCAAATTTCAAAGTTGTCTCCCACCCTGTATTTGTGCTACATAGGCTACACACAATTCAAATATTTGTGTAGTTACTTGTGTTTATGGAGAGAGAATAAGACATATTTGTATACGTGTATACAAATTTATATGCATACATTTTTACTATTGTCTTCCAAGTTACCAAGAGCACAGTATTAGCATGATATAGAAGACTGTATATCATAATTTGGCTATAAGTAGACATTGGTTTTTCCTGCTGTTGGAGTCTCTAAAATATTGTGTTATACAAAAGTTATCCATATTTCACAGTCAAAGGGGAATGGTAGTCTTAATGAAGTCATTAAATTTGTTACCAAATATATACCTTGGTGCACAGAACCCTTACATTATAACATAAATTTAGGAACCTGAGTTAGTCTTAATTATGAAAATGGGGTCACATCCTGTACTCAGTGACTGAGGCATGCTTTCTCAGTTCCTAGAAAAGCCCTAGATATTATTCTTAAACTCCTTACATCTGAATCCTTTGGCATCTCAGATAAAAACACTTCACGCTGAGAAAGGTAACTCGTATAAGATCACATTGTTGGAATGAAAAGACAAACTCTTTTTTTTTATTGTGAGAATGCCGTACAGAGGATTACAATTACATGGGCAAAATAACGAATACATTTCTTATCAAGCATTGTTGCCTCCTCGTTGTTTCCCCTTCCCATCCCTTCCCATATTCCTCCCCTCCACCCATCCCCCCCCACCAGATCCTCTTTCCACTCCCCACCAAAGTTGTTAAGTTCGTTTTTCGACATAATGACTTGTACATCTCATTGCTGCAATGGGTCCACCTGTATCCCTAGTTAAATGATTTGTTTTTTTTTTTCCCTTTACCCTCCACAAATTATACATATATCAAAAACAGTGACACTATGGGTTATACTGTGGGGAGGGACATACAAAGCAACATAGAAATCATCTTATAAATATGATAGAAACAATTGCATGAAAGGAAACCCCCCAAAAAAACATTTGAATACTTATCTTGGGGTTCATTCCCCTAACATTAACTTATCTGACCTTTTCTGCTTGATTCAGACATATACTAGTTACTGCAAATAAGGGAAACCATGGGACCTAGGCCTGGCTTACTTGACTTAATAAAATTTTTTTCAAGTCTTTCCATTTCCTAACAAATGGGGCAATATCATTCTTTCTGATGGAGGCATAGAATTCTATTGTGTAAATATTCCACATTTTCTTGATCCATTCATCTACTGAGGGGCATCTGGGTTGGTTCCATATCTTAGCTATGGTAAATAATGCTGCAGTAAACATAGTCGTGCTGGTAGCTTTAGTGTTGTCTTGTTTGTGATCGTTTGGGTAGATGCCCAAAAGTGGATTGCTGGGGAGCTCTATGTGGAGTCTTTTGAGGAACCTCCATACTGTAATCTTCGATAAATGAGCTAAAAAAATAGAATGGAAGAAAGACAGCCTCTTCAGTAAATGGTGCTGGCAAAATTGGTTAACTACTTGTAGGAAACTAAATTTAGGTCCTTATATATCAACTTGCATCAGAATCAACTCCAAATGGATCAAAAACCTCGGAGTCAAAGCAGACAACCTGAAAACATTACAGGATGGAATAAGGAGAAACCCTAGGTCTCCTTGGCACGGGTCGAAATTTTCTGAATAGAGACCCAGAAACACAACAAATCAAAGAAAGGTTGGACAAATGGGATTGCATGAAGTTGCAGAGCTTCTGCATGGCAAAGGACATAGCTAGCAAGATCAATAGAAAGTCCACAGATTGGGAGAAGATCTTCACTAGCCACACAATAGACAAAGGTCTCATATCTAAAATATACTTGGAACTCAAAAAATTAAATCCCCCAACAACAAGTCCTCAAAGAAACAACTGCCCAATACATAAGTGTGCTAAAGACTTAAAGAGAAACTTCTCTGAAGACGAAAGAAGGATGGCCAATAGACACATGAAGAAATGCTCACCTGCCTAGCCATAAAATGGACCTGTTGCAACAATGAGAAGTACAAAATGTCATGTCAAAACCAGCTTTACAATGTCGGGGGGGGGGGGGAGGGGGGTATAATTGGGTGGGGGGAGGGGGGAGGCTGGGAAGGGAGGTGAAGGGTAAACAAAGGAGGAGGCTGCAATGCTTGGTAAGAAATGTATGCATTATCCTGCCCATGTAATTGTAGCCCCTCTGTACAGTATGTTCTCAAATAAAATAAAATAATATTAAAAAAAACTACAAAAAAATAAAAAAGATTAGCTTCCTCATGCTAATAAAAAAAAAAAAGAAATGCAAATCAAAACAACATTGAGACACCACCTCACCCCAGTTAGAATGGCTAAAATCAAGAACTCTAATAACAACAGATGCTGGAGAGGATGTGGACAGAAGGGAACCCTATTGCATTGTTGGTGGGAGTGTAAACTTGAAAAGACAAACTCTTGTGAATTGAAAATGCTGCATTTTTTCTTTCAAATTAAGAGCATGGAGAAGCATTGGGAGAGAGAGATGGAGAACTCTACTTGGTTTCATTCCCTGCATTGCAATATATTTCAAAGTTTAGGACCGTGCTGAATTCATAACAAATGTATAATTAGCATTCCTAATAAATACTAATTCAATGACTGACTAGGGTTTCTCCTGCACTGTATCTTTCTTCCAGGACATTTCTAATTTCTAAAGTAGAACACACACAGACACACACACACACTCACACATACACACACACTCACACACACATACCCTAGTTTGACTTATTAAAAATTATTTATTGGGAAACCTCTTTGGGAATTGTAATTGAAGAGAGATAGTTGAGAGTAGCCCAATTCCAAAGAAAATTTATCTCTGGAACATTAATATCACAATTTAAGGAAATTTCAGTGTTTTGTTGAAAGACATGTATACCAAATGTGGCTATGATTTCCTCAGGGTAAACATAAAATCAGCTAACATAAAAGCAGGAAAAACAAGACAAAACCGCCCAAACCCTTGGAGATTGGCTACAACCTGCTTTTTATTGTACTACAGTAAGAGTATCCTCATTAGACTCTCCAAACCCACTTGGCTTATTCCAGTACTTTAAGGGATTTGACTACACACACACACACACACACACACACACACACACACACACACACACACACACACACACACACACACACACACACACACACACACACACACACACACACACACACACACACAAGTTCATGTCAACTTCCTCCCTGGGATTTTTTTTTTTGTCGGTTGTGGGGCTTGAACTCTTGGCCTAGGTGCTGTCCCTCAGCTCCTCAGCTCAAGGCAAGCACTCTACCACTTGAGGCACAGAGCCACTTCTCATTTTCTAGTGGTTTATTGGAGATAAGAGTCTCACAGACCTCCATCCTCAGATCTCAGCCTCCTAAGTAACTAGGATTACAGGTGTGAGCTATCAGTACTTGGCTTCCCTGGGACTTTTCAATGGCCACCTTAGGATTTAGTCCTGAGAACTCCATGGAAAGGAAGGTTAAAATTAGACCACATTTCCTATGTCCCAGCTTCACCCACTTATTTCTTTGGGTCCTTGCGTGTCCTGCTGCTCTTGTGTTGGTTAACATATTGCACTTTCCTACTTCATTGAGTCCTTCTAGTCTCACCTATACAAGTACTCTGTCACATCTCTCATCCCCTAACGTCTGGCTCCCTTGGTTTAGAAGCTCTAGAACACTTGTTGGTCTTCTTTAGACAATTCACATTGCTTTAAAAATTCCTCTTCTATTTGGATAATGCCCAGAAGTGGGATTGCTGGATCATAGGGGAGCTCTATGTGTAGTCTTTTGAGGAACCTCCATACTGTTTTCCAAAGTGGTTGAACAAATTTACTCTCCCACCAACAATGCAGTTGAGTTCCCTTTGGGCCACATCTCCTTCAGCATCTGTTGTTATTAGACTTTTTTTATTGTGAAAATACAGAAGAGAAGGGTTACAATTACCTGGGCAAGGTAATGAGTACATTTCTTATCAAGTATTGTTGCCTCCTCCTTTGTTTCCCCTTCCCATTCCTTCCCATCTCCCCGCCCCCCCCATCCGCTTTACTACTTGTAAAGTTCATTTTTGACATAACATCTTGTACATCTCATTGTTGCAATGGGTCCACCTGTATCCCTATTTAAACAATTTGTTTTTTCCCTTCCCCTCCACAAATTATATCAACATCAAATATAGTGAAAACAGGGGTTATACCGTGGGGGAGGGACATACAAAGTAACAAAGAAATATCTAATAAATATGTTACACACAATAGCCAGAAAGAAAAAAAAATTTGTGTCCTTAACTTGGGGTTCATTTCGCTTAACATCAACTTATCTGACCTTTTCTGCTTGTCTCAGACATATACTAGTTTTTGCAAATAAGGGAAACCATGGGACCTATGTTTCTTTGGGCCTGGCTTACTTCACTTAATATAATTGTTTCCAAGTCTTTCCATTTCCTAACAAATGGGGCAATGTCATAGCCATTCTAACTGGGGAGAGGTGGAATCTCAGTGTTGTTTTGATTTGCATTGCTTTTATGGCCAGAGAAGTTGAGCTTTTCTTATGTGTCTATTGGCCATTCTTATTTCCTCTTCAGATAAGTCTTTCTTTAAGTCTTTAGCCTAATTATTAATGAGGTGGTTGTTTCTTTGAGGATTTATTATTGGAGAATTTAATTGTTTTTGAGTTCTAAGCTGTCTGTTGTATGGCTTGTGAAGATCTTCTCCCAATCTGTGGGCTTTCTATTGATCTAGCTATGTCCTTTGCCATGCAGAAGCTCTGTAGTTTCATGCAATCCCATTTGTCAAACCTTTCTATGATTTGTTGTGTTTCTGGTTCTTTATTAAGAAAATTTCGGCCTGTGCCAAGGAGCCTTAGAGATTCTTCTATTTCTTCCTATAATGTTTTCAGAGTATCTGCTTTGACTCCAAGTCTTTGATCCATCTGGAGTTGATTCTGGTACAGGGTGATATGTAAGGATCTAACTTAATTTTCCTCAGGTGTTTAACCGATTTTGCCAGCACCATTTATTGTAGAGGCTGTTTTTCTTCCATTCTATTTTTTAGCTCCCTTATCAAAGATTAGGTTACTATATATCTGTGGGTTCATTTCTTGATCTTAAGTTCTATTCTATTGGTCCTCAGGTCTGTTCTTGTGCCAATACCAAGCTATTTTGATTACTATGGCTTTGTAATGGAGTTTGAAGTTTGGTATTGATATTACTCCACCACTGTTTTTTATGCTAAGGATTATTTTCACTATTCTGGGTCTTTCATTGTATGTTAGTTGCAGCATTATTCACCATAGCTAAGATATGGAACCAACCAAAATACCCTTCCATAGATAATGGATCAAGGAAATGTAATATGTGTGTATGTATATGTGTGTGTGTGTGTGTGTATATATATATATATATATATATATATATATATATATACATGTATATATAATGGAATTCTATGTTTCCATTAGAAAGAATGACACCATTCCATTTGTTAGGAAATGGAAAGACTTGGAAAACATCATGTTAAGTGAAGTAAGCCAGACCCAAAGAAATATAGGTCCCATTTTTTCCCTTTTTGCTATAATTAGTATATGTCTAGGACAATCTTATCAGATGAGCAGAAAAGCTCACAAGCTATATACATATGACCAGATAAGATGATGCTAAGCAAAGTGAACCCCAAGATATGGACACAAATGGCTTTACTCTGTTGTTGTTTTTAATGTACTATGAGATTTTTTTGTTTCTGTATGTTCTTCCCCCTGTGGTATATCCCCTGTTGTCACTGTATTTGATTTTGGTGCCCTGCATCTTGTATATACATTTTTCTAATTTGGGGAGGGGAAGGGGAATAACCAAATGCTGACACAAGGACACAGGCTGACCCATTGCAACAATGACACTCACAAGACGCTGTGTTGGAAATAAAGTTTACAACTTCTGGGGGGAGGTGAGGGAGAGGTGGAGGAGGGAAGGGATAGTAGGAGAAAAACAAAGGAGGGGGTAACAACGCTTGATAGGAAATGTACTCATTACCTTACTCATGTAAATGTAACCCCTGTGTACAGCATCTTTACAATACAATATAATATAATATAATGAAAAAGAATTCCTCCGTTAGTAGACTGTCAGCTCCATGAAAATTGAGACTGTCTGTGCTCTCTGTTTCCTGCTCCAAAACTGGAATCCTGTTTGTCCCGCTGAATGTTCCTGTGCCAAAAGCTTTGTCCTCATTGCAATAGTGTGAAGGTGGTAACACCTCTAAGAGGATATAGAGGAAGGTGGTTGGGTCACACAGGCTTCATTCAAATGGGTGGAGCAAGTTTGGTAGGAGTAGATTAGTTTCCAGCCGTGGGCTGAACTTGAAAGCGAGCCTCTCTGTTGTTTGGCTTCTTGCTTCCGTGTTCCCACATTTGCCCTTTCTCTATCTATATATTTCCTTTCCACTTTTCCACCATGTTATGGCAGACCTGCCTGGTGGTCCCTGCTAAGATGCCAGTGGTGTGTTATTTGTATTTAGCATTGCCCTAAACAAATAAACCTCACAATATATGTATAAATAATATATACTATATAGTATATATAATATATAGTATATATTATATAGTATGTACTATATATACTATGTATATATACTATGTATAATATATGATATATAATTTATAATATAATATGATATATACTATAAATAGAATATATACTATATAGTGTATATATACTATATATACTATAGTATAGTATATAGTATATACATGCTATATATAATATATATTATATACTATATATAATATACACTATATACTGTATATAGTACATATATACTATATGTTATATAGAATATATACTATATAATATATATGTTATATATTATATAGTATATATACTTTATACTATGTGTACTATATATAATATAGTATATATTATACTATATATTATATGTTACAAATACTATAATATATATTATAGTAACACATAAAGGACTAAGACATACATAAATGTATTTCCCACACAGGACTTATCAATATGAATGATCAACCAATATCTATTGAGTTAATCACGTAGCTCTAATTCTTGATCTTGTTTCCATGGCAATGTGAATTGAAGGAATTGGCACTGGGCCTTGGAGGGCTTTGCACATAAATGGCACTTGTATGCTACATTGCACCCAAACAATGGCCTGTCCATTGAGACTCAGCACAGAGGAAATGGCCTGTGGCTGAGATGGGCCAGATAGAATATGATACCAGAGATTGCAAAGCCATGCCACACAAACATGAGCTTGAATTGTAGATGAAGAAGGAAACCAGAATCAAAGACAAAAAAGAAGAACTAAAGTTAAGGCCTAGAGACTATAAAGCAACACTATCTGTAATAATAGTAGTAATGTATGAAATAATAAAATGAACAACCACCATTTATTTATGCAGATCTGGATGCACCATTTTTCTATGGGCTTTAAAATTGTCCTTGCAACAAGTTTGAAAATGTTATATCGATCCAGGAAAATAAATTAATAAGATAGGCTTTGAAACTATAAATGCAAGCAGTATAATATTAAAAAATAATTACATGTAAAAATAAACGTTAAAGCTTTGGTATGCATGGATGCCTTAATATAGCTTATTACCAAAAATGTTATATTCTGATAACAACTATATATATGAGTAATATAACATACGAAATAATAAAAAGTATCTACTTTTTATTAACATATATATACTGACATTAACTTGCAAATAAGATCAACATTTATCTAAAGAAAGAAAGAAGAAAGAAAAATGAAAAAAAGAAAGAAAGGAAAGAAAGAAAAAGAAAGAAAGAAAGAAAGAAAGAAAGAAAGAAAGAAAGAAGAAAGAAGAAAGAAAGAAAGAAAGAAAGAAAGAAAGAAAGAAAGAAAGAAAGAAAGAAAGAAAGAAAGAAAGAAAGAAAGAAAGAGTAGCAACAATATCCAGATCAGATGTATGAGGTCTGGGAAGTTTTAGTGATGGATTAAGAATGGGCGTACCTAATGAATAGAAATACAAGGCCCATTGCTAATAAGATGAGCAATCTGTGGGAAGTGAGTCCATTACTATTTTAATGGCAGTTGTGTGACAAGAAGAAAAAGCTCTCTGTGTATGAGCATAAGTTGTCAGGCTTTTCTGGATCTGGTTTCAAATCCTGCCTCCTGTCAGTCCTTTTAGACCTTAGACAAGTTTCTCTACATTCCTGATCGTCTGCTTCATTATTTGGAAAAAAAAAAAAAAAGCAATGGTAATACTTCTGATTGTTTCGGGTCACAAGGAGAAATTGACAACCTCCTAACCCATAATAAGTACTGCATAACAGAAACATGGCAATAGTGATATGGAAAAGCAAGATTTTGAAAGAGCCATCTCACATTAGATTTTAAGAGAGAAATATGTAAAGGATAACAATATGGTTCAAAATAAATAAAGAGGGAAGCATGTGAAATTGAGTAAATTCTTTTTTCTTGCTATTGTTTCTTCTTGTCCTTTGGGATGGAGAATTCTGTTCTCTATTCATGCAGAATTTGTGCCTTCTACAGAAACACATATTAAAAATGATTCTCCCATCATTACATTTTTCCAAACTTAGTCTATGAACTTCAAGCCCAATAAGATGATCTTGGAGAAGAAAATTAATGGACAACAGAAAACAGTGTCCAAAGGAAACATTATAGACTCTGTGAAATCTTGCAACAAAACTCTTGCTGCACTCAGTTTAAATTATTGGATTTCAGGATCTTTTGTATGTTTCCATAATCAGAATGCTAATGAGCACACTTTGCTAATCGCTTGTCTGTCCTGGTCTTGCCACTTCACACAAGCAGAAAGTAGGCCACGTAGAGGTCATTTACATATTTTCCCTAAAGGTTACATTTGAATGACAAAGAAAACATAGCCATAAGTATCTAAATCCATGGAAGAACTACCTACAAAATTGTGCAACCTGAAAGAAAATATTGCTAGTTTTTGAAGGCTTCCTATGCTTGGCTAACAAAAATCTATGCCTTTTAGACTCATTTGAAGTTCAGCATGTTTATGATGTTGATATTAGAAATCATAAAGACATTCCTAATCCAATCTCTCATTAGTATTTTAGGACATGATTTAGACATGCTAGAATATAGATATGAGATTAATGCTATTTTGTTATTTTGCTTCATTTGTTTTATTTTCACATGTTTATTAGCATCAGTTGAGTATACAAAGGGATGTTGTGTTAGCATACAATGTATCTTGATGAGACTTGGACTCTCCATCACCCAACCTCATCCCCTTCTCTTGCTTCTCAAACTAATGTCAATAAGTTTCACCCTTCCATTTTCACACAAGTACATGAAATATTTTGGCTATATTCTACCTCCTTCTTCATTCAACCTCCCCAGCTACCACTATTGCCCTTCTCCGCAGAAACTCTTTTATATTTCTGTCATTTCTTATTTCTTTTAGTCTATGCTACTGTGAAGCCCAAAACTATGAAACTACTGCAGGAAAACATCAGTGTATGGGAAGATCCTACAACATATTGGCATAATCATTATTGTTCTGAATAGAATCCTAATAATAAATAACCCCTCAGTAGGTAAGGGCAAGGATTGGCACATGGGATTGCACCAAATGGAAAGTTTCTACAAAGAAAAGAGTCAATTCACTGAAGAGACACCCTGCTGGATGAGAAGAAATCATTGCCAGCTATCTATCTGGCAAGGCCTTAATAACTAAACTATCCTGGGAGTTCAGAAGCATCCTCAAACTCCCAAAGAATCAACACCCCAGCTAACAAATGGCAAATGAAATTAACAGATAATTCTTGAAAGAGTACAAATGACCATACATATATCTAAAAACACTCCACATTCCTGCCAATAAATGAAATACAAATTAAAATAATGGAGAGACTTCATCTAACCCAGTCAGAAGGACCATCATCAAAACCACAAACAACAACACATGCTGGGTAGGATGTAGGGGACAAAGAGCCCAGCACACAGTTGGTGGGAGTGTCAACTAGTGAGAACACTATAAAAATCATTATTCAGGTTGCTCAAAAAGCTGAAAGTATAAACTAGCATTATTATCCAATGATAGTATTATTGGGGTACTTATCCAAATAAATATAAATAGGGTTACAATAGAAACACTTGCATCTTCATTTCAAGCACTGTTTACAACAGTCATGGTATGGAGATGAGCCAGTGGTCCAACAGCTGCAAGAACATGAGTAACATATAAACCGTGAAGTACTATTGAGCCATACAAATGCATGGAAGCAGGGAGCTGGTGGCTCATCCCTGCAATCCTAGCTACTCAGGAGGCTGAGATCTGAGGACTGCAGTTTAAAGCCAGCCTGGACATAAAAGTATGAGAGACTCAATTAACCACCAGAAAACTTAACCTGGCACTGTGATTCAAAGGGGTAGAATGATTGCCCTGAGCAAAAGAGCTCAGGGACATTGCCCAGGCTTCGAGTTCAAGGCCCACAACCACCACCACCAACAACAATAATAAAGGGAATGGAAATAGGACACTCATTTCAGGGAAATGAATGGTCATAGAGATCATCATGAATTAAGTCAGATTCAGAGCAAAGGTTATATTTTTCTCTCATATATGTATGTTCAACCTAAAGACAAATAGCTATGTAAATGCATACATGATCAGTCAATCTCTCTCTCTCTCTCTCTAATATATGTAATGTTTGTAATTTTTGGACTATTTGAAGGAAAGAGAATGTCAGAAGATAAACAATATTAAAATACATTGCATTTGTGAATGAACATGGCAAAATGCAACCCACGGATAACTGTCAAATAACAGGTGTAGGGTGATAGGGAAAGCAAGAGTAAGCCTGGGAGTCAATCTGATATTGATATTCAGTTTCTACAGTGTGCAAAACTATGGAGATGAATGGTTTTAAAACTGTTTTATAGCTACTTTATGTAATCAGTCAGATGGATGATACCCACAGAGGGCAGAATGTATGCTTTATCAGAGTCTTGTAATGACATTCTCTATCAGGGAGTGGAGATACTTCCTTCCTCTCTGAATGTGAGTGGGAAGTGGTTGCTCTGACCAACAGGTACACCCAGGTGACTCTGAAGTAAGGCTACAATTCAGATTCAATTTGTCTTGCAAGACGCTTGCCTAGAGAACATAGCCAACTGGACCATGAAGATAGATAGCTGCAATAGATTCTGCTATTTAAATCTTTCACTTTTGAGTTCTCCATATATAAACCAGGGGTACTAACATTATTCATAAGGGTAATGTGAGGATTAAATGACATTACCTGCATAGAGAGTATGACTTGGTTTTTGGTAATTAAGCATCACCCAATAAATGTTCAAGATAAAGATATCAGTTCTGAACTACAACTTCCTACCACAATTCCTAAAGTGACTCTGGAATTACCCATTTCCCTACCCCCACTTTTTTTCTCCCTCTTCTCCACCCCTCCACTGGATTTCAATTCTCCAAGCTTCTCTTGGATACACATATCCTTTTTGATGGCAGCTTCAATTTTCCATTCATCACCTTTGCATGACATTTTATGAGACAAACATTCTGCTCCACTTACCTGCAAATAAAGGTGGTTCATTACGATGGCATCTTCTTGGGTCTGTCTGAGTTAGTACCAAGTCAGATTCCATGTCTTGAAGCCTGGGGAAGAGGACTAAAAAGTACCTGATGTTTGTTTTAGGTCATTTAGTATTTAGAGTTACAGAGACTCATAAAAAAATTCTGTCTCTGTTCAAAAATCCAGCTCTCTGTTGTTATTATTCCTTGAACTATCCCTAAACGACTTCAATTTTTCAAAGCCTTGGTCTCTCCATATTAAAAAAAGGCATAAAAATCACTAGATACCTCCATGAGAATATTTGGAGGGTTGAGTTAATTTCTGCAAAAGTATTTAACGCAGTGCCTTTGAAACACCCTGAGAATTTGTATTGTTCCTCTGCACTTGATGGCCTGCCATACCACCTCGGGTCCTTAACCAGCCCCACTGTGGTGCATTTGGTGCCAAGAGCAGACATCTATTCAGCTGTGGATTCAGCTGTGGCCATCTGGCAGTCAGTAGCTGGGAGTGCTAGCGAGGAGGTTGCTTTAAGTAGGAGACTCTGTAGCATCTGCTTCTGGGAGAGAAGCTCTCTGTGCCCCCTGGCATGTGCTCCACTCATAAATTCTCCAGAAATGGGGATGCAGCTGAGACCCACCATTTGTGGCAGCAGTGACTCTCCTCCACTCTGTCTTATCCATGTAGAGTTGAAGCGCAGCATCACTTGGCATGGTGTGCAGCTGCTGGCTTGTAATGGCCTTCCCAGCAGAGGCCCTGCAGGCATCTCTACATGGGTCCTGGAAGGGAAAGAAGCCGAGTGCTGAAAGGTAGCCACAGACAAAGAAATCATTATTTAAAGAGATTCGGGGATTGTGTGCTTTGCCTCTTCTAACACATCCAGTGGCTCCTGTGGTAGGCAGAATGGCTTCTCAAGGAGTCAGTTCCTCCATCCTCTGTGACTATACATGGCTTGAAGGCTTTGCTGATGAAATGAAGGCTATGCACTTAAAACAGTGATAGGAACCAGAACCAACAATCCAGGAGGCCTCAGCCAAGTCACTCAAGGTCCTAGAAGGAGAAGACTTGTTCCAGCTGGAGTTAACAGTGGTGGCAGAAGAAGTTAGAGAAATGCAAAGACACAGTGGGACTTGATGGCTTCCTCCTATGGGCTTTATGGAGAAACCCTGGGAAAAGCACTAAAGGAAACATGGACTTTAGCTTTATAACCACACACAAAATAGTGAATCCAGTCACTGACCTATTTGAGTGTGGGCATGAATTCTTCCCCAGATGCTATGGATAAGACCTTGATTTAGTCAATATATTTTGGCTTTGTGAAACTCTATTTAGAAACCCAAAATGGGATCATTCAGGTTTTTCACCACTAAGTCAGTGTATCTGTATCCCCATCTGCTTCTTCCACAACCTTGTGTAGCAAAGGCAGAATCTATAATCTCACCCGTAAATGTTCTTGTTTAAAGTATTCTAAATGTATCTATGTTTATTTTGTGTGTGTGTGCGTGCGTGTGTGTGTGTGTGTGTGTGTGTGTATGTGTGCGTGCATGCGTGTGTGTATGCACATGTATGCACGTTTTCTGGGGCTTTAACTCAGGACCAGCGTGTTGTCAATGACATTGTACTTAAGGCTAGAATTCTACCACAGCTACCTTGTGGTTTTTTGGTGGCTAATTAGAGATAGTTTCAGACTTTCCTTCCTAGGCTGGATTTTAACTGCAGATCCTAGCTTCCTGAGTATTTAGGATTATAGACGTGAGCTACAGAGCTACAGAGACCCTGCTACAACCATGTTTAAGTACACTATCAAGGTCACTATTACCCTTCAAATGAACCAAAATTCAACAGGTTTACTAGAGGAATTGGAGGAACTGAAATGATCTTGCATGCCTTCCAGAAACTTCACATGGGGCAGAGTGTGAGTCTAGATGGCAAAGGTGAAGAAGGGGATACTAGTTAGGAGGCTGGAAGACCTAGTGATCAAAAACTGATCTCGGATTGGCCAAAGTTTTTGTGATGGATGGTGATGCAAAGGAAAGAGAATTAAGGACTCCAAGGGTTTGGATCTGAGTGACTGGGTAGGTGTTTGTGACTGAAGAGGCCTGAAAAGTGACTTTGGGAATGGACATCAATACTGTAAAAAGTTCCAGCAACTTGGGTTTTCTTTTTTTGGGGGGGGGGTCCGGTCATGGAGCCTGAACTCTGGGCCTGGGCGCTGTCCCTCAGCTCTTCAGCTCAAGGCTAACACTCTACCACTTGAGCCACAGCACCACTTCCGGATTTTTTCTTTTTGCTTATGTGGTGCTGAGGAATCGAACCCAGGGCCTCAGGCATGCAAGGCAAGCGCTCTGCCACTGAGCCACCTTCCCAGCCCAAACTTGGGTTTTCAACACATGTCAATCACCATCCCTTCCTCCAATGCACATCCCATCATTTCCTGAAATTCTCCTTGTCTGACAAGGACAACTTTATGTACTTTTCCTATTTTATTCAGTGACATATACTGCTTCTATCTGTATGTAATTCAAACAAACATTTTCCTGCTTTTAGTTTATGCCCTTTATTAATCCATATACAATCACTTGTCTTCTGGCTTGTTGAAAAGTAAGTTAGACAACATTTGCCACAGTAATGTCTGGCTAGCCATAAAAACTCCAGCACCACATTCATCTGAAAGGAACTCTCGACAGAGATGGCTACTTTTGCCTTTTTCATCCATTTTATAGTATTTCAGGACAGCCATTTTAACCTTCTTTCTCTTCTTCTTGTTCTTCTTGGGAGTGGTGTAAAACTTCTTCCTTTATTTAGCACCACCTTGAAGTCTCATTAGTTGATGAAGAGTGGAGTCCTTTTGAATGTTGTAGACAGATAAAGTACATTCATCTCCCAGCTGCTTACCAGCAAAGATCAGTCTTTGTTGATCAGGAGGAATTCCTTCCTCATCCTTTACATTTTGTATAGCATCTGAGGCTTCAACTTCAAGTGTGATGGTTTTCCCTGTTAGGATTTTGACGAAAATCTGCATCCTGGCGGTGGTCCCATCCTGATGGCGGATCGGAAAGGCCAAACAAACAATTTTTAAATTATTTTTTTTCTGGTACTTGGGCTTAAACTCAGGACCCCAAACTTGGCAGGCAAGCATTCTGCCACTTCAATAAGGCTTCTAGTCTTTTTTGCTTTTTAGATTATTGTTTGATTTCGTTTCTTTTGTTTAGGTTTGTTTATTTGGTATTGAGTTTTCAGGTTTGGCCTGGACTAGCCTTGAATTTCAATCTCCATTTCTTTCCTTCCTGAATAGCTAGCTACATAGGAATGTGACATAATGCCTGTCTTCCCCCACCCCAAGTCTCCCTCCCCCACACACATCACAGCTTCTTTTTGATAAAAAGATCTCACCAACTTTTTGCCCTGGTTGATCTTGGAAGTTGATTTTCCTGTTGGTAGTGTCACAGGCATAGATGTCACTATACCCAACTCTAAACAAAAACATCTGCACTTCAAATTCTTAAGTCATAGTGAAGGAATTTGCACAGAAAACACAGGTACACATTAGCTCTCTGGCCTTGCAGAATGATTCTGAGTGTTAGTTTCCCATTTCTGGGACAAAATACCTGAGGGGGGAAAATCAATTTAAAATTAGAAGATTTTGCTTTAGCTTAGGGTTTCGGGGGCAACCATTGATGGTCCATTGGTTTTATCACTTTGGACCTGTGGCAGTGAGGCACATTAAAAGTGTACAGTGGAGAAGGATGCTCACTTCCTGGTATTTGGGAAATGAAAAGGGATCCTCAAACCCAATGACACGCCTCTAATGATAGATCTTCCTCCCCCTGGGCCCTGCCGCCTAAAGATTCTACTACCACCTAATACTACCACAAGACTGGATAACAAACTGAACTCAAGCTCAGACTTCAGTGTGTGGGGCTTTGTGACATGTTTAACATCCAAAATGATGGCACTTGACTGTCCTTATTTCTGCTAAAGAGTAAGATCATTTAATTTTTCTTGTTATATGGTTGGATAGTTTAAAATTTCAGTAATTGAAAGGCTTTTCCATAGCTTTTGAGTGCTAGTCAGAGATGACAACTCATTATTATTGCTGTTGTTGTAGTTACTATCTTCTTTGTCTCCCCAATCAAAGTGGAGACAATTGGGCATGTGCCACTTATAATGGGCTCAGAGGATGGTACCCAGGGAAGAAGGCTATCATGCTCCAGATATGGTGAAAGGCTCTTCAATGATACTTAATCTGCTTCAGTTCTGAATTAGTAGAGAGCAGATATTAGGTAATTTGTAGAGTTAACTTAATTCGTATACATAAACTTCTTTGTTTATACATCTGCATGCACACACACACATCACATATGCTTGCAATGTGGAGACACATTTGATTTACTCATCAGTCTTTGAAGCTTTATGTGTCTATTATTTAAGAGTTCAATAGTGATCTCAGGATTTTATTATGCAGAAATTTTTATCATGGCTACTCATAAATCCCAATTAGGCAGCTTGTAACAGAGCCTAGGGAGGAAGTACAATTTCTGTTTGTTCCCAGTGTCTCATTAATGACATGCTTTCACAATGGATTACAGATGGAAGCCAGGCTCCAAACAGGATAGTTAGCAGATGGATGGAGAGTGAGGTAACTGGGTACTCTTTGCTCAGCTACAATGTTATTTTATGCAAAGGCAAGAGAATTAGGACCAGCACGAGGCTGGTTAAGTGGCATAGATGGTGCCTCACGTTGCCTTGCTCAGTGTAGATTTTTGAACAGAAACAGATCTGAACTTGAATCTAACTTCTAATTTTGACAAATGCCTCTCAACTCTGCATGCTTCCAGCGTTTTCCTTCATACAAAAAGTGAACAAGGAGAAATGCATGAAGTAACTCTAAAATGTGGTTCCAATGCTCCCTGATATTTTCCCTCCATTCCTCCTTTACAAAAAATGGAAGGGCTCACACTCCAGAAGGACATTATTGGTAGCAAAACAGAGATCGTGAAATAAGACATCCATTCCTTCCCTAAGCTGCAAATAAATGTGGAGCTATCTTTCTACCAGAACACTTAAAATGCTCATTTGTCCCCATTACTTTGTATTATCTCACCATCATTACAAAATCACTATACATAACAGGAAATTGATACTTCAAAGGGAGCAGCAACCTCACCGAGCTCATGGAGATGGAGAGGCAGGGGCGGGCTTGTGATCCAACCGAAGCTTTCTCCTTTTGAATGATGTGCTACTCCATGGTAATCAAGAGAGGTCCCTTGGCTTTTTAGTCTTTTGTATGTTCATGCATTAACTATGTGCCTAACAACTAACCTAATCCTGTAAACTCTGAGTTGAAACTCTGCAGTATTGAATGTCTCTGTGTGTTTTAGATCCCAGGAGAGTAGAAGAAGCAATCAACACATTGTAAGTGATGCAGGACAGGAGTGATGAAGAAAGGAGAGCTTGCTGGTAAAGCTCAGAAGTGAGATGACCTATCTCTCTAGCCCCCCCAACATTCTGGTGGGAGCTTTAGGGAGAGGTTCTTCTTTGACTACACTCAGAAGGATGAGATGTCAATCCAGGCACAGGGGAAGAAACGGATTTTGCTATTTCCCACAGAGAAACTCAGAAACGTAAGGATTGGGGAAAGGTTAGTTCTGTGGAGAATCTAGACAAGTACCTTGTGACATAATAACCTGTTAGATCCAAAGCCTCAGTTCTCTGAATAAAGTACACCATATGTTTCAGTGTGTAAAAGCTGGGAGAAAAGAGAAACCAATTTCTATTTCCAGTTCCTACTAATAGCCATATTAACATTTCGGTAATTTCTAGGCACAGATTTTCTTCTTTTATATGTTTATCTATTGACATATACTGTGTATGAATCACCTCCTGCATAATTAGATGCACTTCAATATCTTTCTTTCTTATGCAGTTTAAATTGTCATTATTTTAATAGTCTCCTTAGTAATATGCTTGTTTGTCCTCAGTACAAGGTTAAAGCCATACAAATCAACATTCCACATTGTGAATAGTATCTACCTAATCGGCCCCTTTGGGCACTTTGTCCCAACTGGACAAATGCCATATTTTCACCATAATGATACACATGCCTGGCTTAGAGTCTCAGACACAGAAAACAATCACTACACGTCTGTCGAATGCCTATAATTGGATATTTGCATCATCACCCTCATTTCGTAATTTTTACACTGTTCTACCTTGAAAATTTCTCAACCCACCCAAATGTTTCTTTTAAAAAGATTACTAAAAATGGATTTTCTTTGGATCAAAAGCCAAAGTAAACATGCAATTCCTTGGCTACATATTGCCAAATTTGCATTGAGCCAAGGCTGTAAATATTTTTCCTCCCACTGCTAATGTATGACAAAGTCCTTCCTCTGTACTCCTGCCAAAAGTGAGTATTATTCAATGCTAATCCTTGCTAATTAGAGAGGTAGGCAATAGTGTCTTATTTCATTAATGAGTAGTAAGGCTGATGCTTTGCTTATGGGTTTATTGATATGTGTGACTCAGCACTAGATTCCATTCTTTATTTTACTGTCTTTGAGTTTTAGATTTTGAAAATTAATAGGAACAGAAAAGTTCCTATTATAAAGTTAGTTGTATATTAATTATATAGTAGATATATGTTAACTATTGAAAGAACTGTTTTTTTAAAATTTATATAACATAAATTAAATGGTACAAAGCAAGGGAAATGATGATAACATGAAGAAAGATCCCATGCAGAGGTAGCTAGGAAGGAAGATGAGCACAAGGCAAGAGCAGAGAGAGAGAGAAATGTTCAGATTGTCAATCAGCAGAGACTCACACATGTAATTCTACCTCTTCAAAAGGCTGAGATCTGAAGATGACAGTTTGAAGCCAGCCTGAGCAGGAAAGTCCATGAGATTCTGATAGCTGATTTACCACCACAAAGCCAGAAGTAGAACTAGGGCTCAAATGGTAGAGTGCCAGCCTTGAGTTTATAAAACAAAAGGCTAAAGGAATAGTCCCTTCCCCTAGTTAGAGCCTCCAAAGAAGCTCATAAAGAAAATGCTCAGAGGAAATAGCATAGGTCTTGTAATAGAAGGACATGAAAGTGTTTTCTAGCAAGAGAAAAGGATGAATTAATTATTTTGTAACATCGATCCCCATGACTATCTTTCGAAGTTTAATGGAGCACCAATACTGTGCATAGAGAAATGGAAGCCAATGGAAGCCTTTAGAAGCAAACATCTTGGAAGTCCATAGATACCTTATCTTTCACAAAAGTGATTGCATTTTGTTCTGTCATTGTTCCCCCTTCTAAGGTTACATGCCTGTCTCTGCTCCTCTGGAACTCTGGGATTGCAAGTTTTTTGTTTTTTTTTCCACACAACTTTGTTCCACTTAGTCCTCTCTTTCACAATGTAGCATTAAGATGTTATTTATTTTATGTCGGTTGTTTTAGATCTTTCGAATTCAAAGGAGTGGCAAGAATGTTGGGTTATCATCCAGGCTAATCATAACAGTACAAAGAAGACATGGAAAAACAATAATATTGCTCAGTCACAGAGGTCTCTGTGAAGAAGTTCAGCCAAACCAGCTTCGTCCACTAAACTCATCTTTCATTAAGCCATAGGGGAGAAAAGAGCTTCTCATTCTTCCTTTAATCCAATTTATTGTGTTGACCAGCAAGTAGATAATATATTAAAAATACTTTCATCTTTATTCTGGTATGAATCAGTATATTTCCACTTCAGTTCTGGAATAGCTGTGCAATAAAGGTGTTATTATCGAGTCTAAAACTTGCTATTCGAATACAGAATATAGCCTCAAAGTTATCATAAATGCTTGTGTCACTTTTTTCAGTTTTATTTTTATTTATCTATTTTTATTTATTTTTTTATTGTGAAAATACCATACATAGGTGTTACAATTACATGGGCAAGATAATGAGTACATTTCTTATCAAGCATTGTTGCCTCCTCCTTTGTTTCCCCTTCCTATCCCTTCCCATCCTCCCCCCAAAGTTGTAATGTTTGTTTTTCAACATAACGTCTAAACATCCTTTATGTCTTATTTTTTTTTTTTGTCCGTCATGGGGCTTGAACTGTTTGCCTGGGCTCTGTCCCTCAGCTCTTCAGCTCAAGGCTAACTCTCTACCACATGAACTACAACACCACTTCCAGTTTTCTTGTGGTTTATTGGAGATAAGAGTCTCACAGACTTTCCTGCCTGGGCTGGCTTTGAATTGTGATTCTCAGATCTCAGCCTCCTGAGTAGCTAGGATTACAGGCGTGAGCCTCTGGCATCTAGCTCCCTTTATGTCTTACATCTTTTAGGCCACGGATTCATGGCGAATAGGTTCCAATAGCTCAGGCTCCTTTCTGTGGTTCTCACAAAGTGTGTTTCTCTGCGTGGAGCAAGTTGGCCCTTCAGGTTGCTTTCTCTTTGGCTTTTTTCTTGTCCTGGTCTTTTCCCTTCACTGGTTTCAGGAAGCTATCTCCATTCTTATGCTTAATCTGCACATTAATCCTCTTGGCAAGGATCTTGCCCTTAACTTCCTCTTTCCCAACGATGCCAACAGCAAGCTGTGTCACACTGTAGACCCTTTCAGTTTTGCCATGGTAACATTTATGGGGCATTTCCTTTTGAATAGCACTCATTTTACTTGACGTCTACAACATCACCCTTCTTGTATATTCTCATGTATGTAGCCAAAGGAATGGCTCCATGTTTCCTGAAGGGCCTAGAGAAAATGTGTGTACCTCTCCTCTTTCCCTTTGTGCCTGCATTTTGGCAAATTACTGGAAGATGACAGTTCCGGCCAAAAGGGCTGTGTCATTCTTAAAAACCATGACTGAGCTATGAACAAGTTAGGGTAGACCTACAACCCCAGCATTCAGGAGACTGAAGTAGGAAGATTTCAAAAGTGGAGGTTAGATTAAGCTTTCATGTGAGACCTGGTCTCCAAAACCCACAAACAAACAACCCTAAGAGCTGACCTCATAAAAGTATACAATACTTTCTCCATGGGCTATCAACCTGGTAACATGTCAATTGTTGACTTCAACCTACAGTCCTTCATAAAAATTTTGATGATTGGGATCCGTCACTACCTGACCATGGAGAAAGCTCAGATTCTTCATCCACATGTCCAAGAGTTTGAACACTAGTTTTTCTGCTCCTTAGGTGCATAAAGAGTTTAGTAAATGTTTCATTATCTCTGAGTCTTTTTCTCCTCTGGTCTCATACAATGCAATGCAAAATTAAAACATGATCTGCATCTCCTTTTAGTATTGCTCTAAAAATTAAATATTATCTAATATGTATTGACAGAGAATTGCTTATCATTCAAATTTCATAAATATCCCAGGGTGCTCTTTTTATAAGAACCGTTTTCATGTTAGGAAACGGACAGTAGGTTATTATCCTGAATGAATTAAGGTCAAACATTGGTCTGACTGGCTATACATTCCAGGACCCCTGCAAATCAGAAAAGTTATTTTGTGGCCATCTTCCCAAGGTGCCGTTCATCCCTCCCAAATTGGAAATATGTCCCAACTAAACCATCATGGCTGCTTATCAACAAGGTAGAGATGCTATGTGCTTGAAAGGGAGACTGTTGAAAGAATTATGCTTCCTGGGTTTATTTTATTTTTATTTTGTGGGCTCTGAACTCTGGGTGGGCCTGGGCGCTGTTCCTCAGCTCTTCAGCTCATGCTAGCGCTCTACCACTTGAGTCACAGCACCACTTCCGGCTTTTTCCTTTTTTCTTATGTGGTGCTGAGGAATCGAACCCAGGGCCTCATGCATGCAAGGCAAGCACTCTACCACTGAGCCACCTTCCCAGCCCTGCTTCCTGAGTTTATTGCTAGTGAAATAGAACCTAATTCTTGGACTTGTCACCAAGGCAACTCTTACCAAGGAATGCTAGACAACCATCTCTGTGTCTGAGATCCTATCTGTAAGCGTTTCCTCTTCAGAAACTGCTTTAGTGCTAGATGCTGAAGTGATCTAGCATAGTTGGAAATTCTCCTTGATTTGAATTTATACTTTCCTGAGTCCACCACTGTCATCAATGATCAAGTTTCTGGTATGTCTCTGACTTAATCTACTTCAAGTCCAAGCCTGACACCTGTACTCTGGTTTCTCATTGTAGAGTTTGTCCTTCCTCACACATGCCCTCTGTATGCATCACATATTCTGATCGCTGATCACCTCTACAGGTGTTACCCATGTTCAGTCTATGTAGATCTATTTTCCCATCACACCACATCCTACCCGAGCTGAAAGATTTGCTTTGAATAAGATGTAGTCTGGCTTCCACAATTTCTCCTGATTGCAAAATAAACTCACGTTTACTTACGCCAAAGCATGCATCTAGAGGGAATATTCTGTCTCCCAGTATTTAGGAAATAAATTCAGGCATGTATAGATATAGTGTTTAATGGTCAAATTAGGGTAATTAGCATTTTTGCATCCTTAATCATTTATAATTCATTTGTGTGGGAAACCAGATGTCTCTCTTCTAATATTTTATAAAATAGATAATAACTTGTAGTAAACTGTAGTCGCCCTACTGTGCTGTGTGAGACTAGAACTTCTTCCTCTTATCCAACCATATTTTGCTACCTGTCATCAAACCTCCTTCTATCTCTTTTTCCCTCTGAGCATTCCTAGCTAATGATGAGTCTACTGTCCCCTTTATCATGGTTCTCAGTAAAATTAACTTATGAAGGATCCATGTGCTTTGTTTACTTTTGGTTTTCTGGTATAAACTGCAAGTTCCAGTATGAAGGATATTTGACGTTTCTCCAAACATTTCTCATGATGTTTACAACAAACTGGAAACAACCAATGTAACACACACACACACACACACACACACACACACACACACACACACACACACACACACACACACACACACACACACACATTCACAAGAAACCTGAATTATTGAGACCATAGTTGTATGAGTTTTAAGGGTAGAATTCCCAGTTCCTAACACAGGGCCTGAACTTGTGCTGCTAAAATGCGCTTAGCCTTTTGGTAATTGCTTCTTGTGAGAAGAAGGTGAGAATTCAGCTTCAGTTCAATCTAATGGCCCCATGTTGGGCTCTGCCAGCCAGCTTACCACACTGCATAGCAATAGTTATCTTGAGATTGGTTCACTGGAAGGCAGGTGGCTCACTTGAAGACAGCATCACCCAGTGAGTACCAAAGATGCTTAGGCGTGTTAGGAAGGGCTGCTGTGGTGGTCGCCTTGTAATCATCAACAGTGTAGTAGATTCACTTCAGGGAAAGACAAGAATACACATGGCAGGAGAGAAACTCACTTGTCTCTCATCAGATAACCTGTGTCTAGTCTGACCGAAACTTGAACCTCATCTAGTTTTCCTCCTTCATTTACTAGAAAGAAATAGAGTTCTCCTCTCTAATTAAATCAGTTTGAATCTAGTTTTCTGTCACATGCCACCCACTAAGTCTTCTATATAAAGTAGGTATCCGGTAATTTTTTGGAGAGATCCTCAAGGAACTAAACAAAGCTGCCATTGAAGGCGTTGGAAGGGTTCTTAACAAGGCGTCTTTGATATCGGAGAGAGGATCTGAATATTAATGTCACTTCTCCAGGGAGAGCTGTGGATCTTGGTTCTGACCTTCAGTATATAAACTAAACAAACAAGACTCTATCAACTTCTCGCAGGTTCCCGTCAGACAGCATTAGCTGCTGCTAATGTAGCATAGCAATTGCTGTGGAGATATTTCCCCGTGTGGACTGCTTGTCAGACATGCTTAGGACACCATTAGGTAAAGATCACGGTGAAGAATACAAGAGGTGAGGGACAGGTTACTTAAACAGTATAGAGAGAGGGTGAATAAAAATAAAAGTGGGCCTTCAAAAAGGATATAATACAACATATATAATTATTTTTTCACTTGTCTACTGCATTTAGCCATTTGGGCTCTGTTGAATAACCCTACCATTCTATATCAGCCTCAGTCTCGTCAGTTGTAAAATGGGACCCATAAATATATATGTGTGAGTTTTCAGTAAATCTTAATACTTGGGCACTCTGTGAGCCATGGGTGAACGAGTCTAAATCTTTTCTTTCTTTTTTTTTTTAAACTAAAACTCACAGCAGGAAATATTTTGACAATCTCCAACTACAGCTCATATATACCCCCAAATAAAACTTCCAGGCAGGTTTTTTTTTTTTTTTTTTGCTTTTTTGTGTGTGCCAGTCCCGGGGCTTGAACTCAGCATCTGGACATTGTCCCTGGGTTTTATTGCTCAAGGCTAGCATTCTACCACTTGAGCCTCAGCCCCACTTCTGGCTCTTTGATTGTTAATTGATAACAAGAGTCATGGGCTTCCCTTGCCTGGGGCTGGCTTCTATCTCAGCCTCTTGAGTAGTTAGGATTACAGGTGTAAGCCGTCAGTGCCCAGCCAGACAGATATTTTTATACCTTGAATGCAAAATGCTTTCAGATATATTTTTTATTCAATTATCGTACAATGTATTCTTTTAAATTTAAAATGGGCATAATCCACTGAATTTATTTTATACAACATATATATATATATATATATATATATATTGAATATAGATTGGAAAGCATTGCCCAATGTCATCACATGGCTTAAGATGCAGTCTGGCTAAATGCATTTTACATCTAAGGAGAGATTTGGCCTTAAATCCCTGGGCAATCTCCTATTCTCATGAACAATGTAATATCTCAACTGACAGATAGCTACACTTTTGATCCCAGGCTTGAATTCTGAGTGCATGGAAGTGTGTGGTCCTTACCAGTGTCTTCCTAGGACATATCTTAGTCTGAATTGGATGCTCAGAAGTTCTTTTGCTACATGCTTTTCTACAGGAGAAATTTCAGAAGAATGAGAGCCTAAGGCTTTCATACTTCAGTTTGCTAAAGAAAGCTCCCAGGGCATTCTAAAAATATTTTAGGATGCTGAAAATTGTATTTCAGTAGTTTTGGCACAGGCTTCTGAAGTCTGAATGTTTAACAAGCACCCAGGGAATATTGATGAAAGGCGAGTAGTGTAATATACTTAACTACACACTCCCATTAACAGACAACACGAGATTTTCCTAAACTCTGTTTAAAGCTAGAGCTGTCAAGTCAGGCTACCAAAAGGTCAGCAAACAGAAACATGAACAGCAAACATAAAATCAAGGTTGAGGATGGGGATGGAGAAGAGGCAGATTCTGTCTGTCTTTAGCATAATGTGAGAATGGAATGGGAGGAAATTATACAGAGAGCATTTCCTGTCCATACACCATGTGTTCATTCTCCACCCCCCACCCACCGCTTCAATTTCAGAACAGCTGACTCCCACTCTTGGTAAGCCAAACAGGTATGTGCTTTTATTAAAAAGATACAGGATTTAAGAGATGAAGAAGTGACTGGAATGGGAGCAATATGGCAGTCTTTGGTCTTGTTATTTTTAGCTATGGGCATTCCCTATGTCAAATACTAATGGTTGCTGGCTCTCCTTGGACCTGGAGAACCATGTTCCTGTGTTGGCACTAGGGATAGGGGATGAATGTTCTTTTCTTTCTTCTCTGAACTTCTGAAACTATTCGTGGGAGAATTTGTTGGGCGTTTGTTAGCATCAAGTTCAGAGAAATCCCTGGAAGAGTCAGAGCAGTTACTTGGGCATTGGAGAACTAGAGAATAGAAAACATTCTCCCTTCCTTCTCAGATGGGCAACAACGACTTTGGTTTTGGTGATCTCTCAGGTTCCTGGCAACTCAGAAGTGTCTAAAAGCCCGTGAGTTACGGAGATACAAAGTAATTTAGTTCAAAGTCTTACGTGAAAAGTTGAGGCACGAAAGAAAAATGTTGGAAATAAAACTTGGCTCAAGGAATCGTGTGAGTTCAGGTTTCTGTGAATCAGTCTAGGAAACAGCCACATTTGAAGATGAGAAAACTGTAGGAGGATGGCAAGGAAACGAGTTGTTTGAGATTAAAAAAGAAAAAAAATGAAGCTCTGAGACGCATAGCTTCAGGTAAGACACTCAACATCTCCAAGTCAGATGGGAATTCAACACTTCTAAGGTGAACAGTGTATGTTTATTCAGCTGTCTACCCCTTCCATGTATTCATTCATTGAGAAAAAAAAAAGAGTACTATCTACTCTTGCCTGGTGACTGAAGCAAGCATTGCTTAATCCATTGAGAGAAACGGATGACCAATTCTTGACTGTGCTTTGCTTGCAATACCTGCTTTCCTCAGTTGCTTTTCAGGTGATGTAATAACCCTCTCCAGCCCAGGTACTGGATCACCATCTGCCTTATGGTGTCCTTTGTAAGACAAATCTACAACTTTAAGAATCCCAGCCCTGTATTCTCCTTCTATCCCTCCTTGTCTTCCTCTTCCTTCTCAAGATCTCTCTTTTCTTCAGGAAACAATTCAACTATCATTCCAGATGTCCCCAGTGAGGCTGTCAGTCATAGCACAGCACCCAGAGTGAGTCACATGACCCAGGCCAGCCTATCAGAAACTTTCTTTTATGGCAGTCTAATGAAGATACATGACCCCCTAGAGAACCAATCATATTCTTCTCTCTGATATACAATATGTATTTTAGGAAGTCATGTTTCCCACCTCCACCCCTCTCTTGGATATCAATACACAAAATTCGAACACAAAATTCTAAGCTTGACTATACTATAGTGTGTGTGTGTGTGTGTGTGTGTGTGTGTGTGTGTGTGTGTGTGTGTGTGTGTGTGAGACACAAAGGCTTTCAGAGCTCAAAAGCAAAGATAGAGAGCCCTTAAAACTTCATTTAAATACCTAGATTCTGAATAGTACCTGAATTCAGACCTTAGTTTTTCAGTTCTGTAACCTAAACTTTCCTTTAATTGAACTGACTTGACACTGAGTTTCTCTCCTAGAGCCCTGAAGAATCCATCTTTTCAAAATCTGCCTCAATTTACATTTCCTCATTGGATCATCTTTATTCTCTTCCTCTGGAGGTCAGTAGCAGAGTATACTTTCTTCCTCTAACACCAAGATCTTTCTCTATTCCTGCTTGGTTTTATGGTTAATTATGTGCATGTCTGTCACTCTCCTCTTAATCAACCTTAGATAATCTGTTTTTCCAAGGAAGATACCTTAAATACTTATCATTAGTGCTGTTATAATTGCCAATAAAATATTGTTAAATAATAACTATATCATGTTAGCACTTATGTCAGTTGATGTATACCTATTAGTTTATTTAATTGTTGGGACATTATAATTAGGTCATATTTTATATTTTCTTTTATAAATTAATCAAAAGACAGATTTGAGGAAAGCTAATGGTTTACTCAAGTTTCTATACTAAGTGAATTAAAAGCAGGAATGTACTCTAAGTATGTTTTATTAAAAAGTTTTACATAAAGTCATATATGTGAGTAAATATTCAGGTATATACATATATGTGTGTTCACATGTGTATAGTACAGCTATCTTTGTTCTATGATATAATCCAGTTATTTTCTTGCACCTTATCTCCTCTTCTAGTTTGAAAGACTGGTGGATATATCAAATGTAATTAAATCAGTGGCTGAAAGGATATAAAAATTCACCCAAAGCCATGCACAATTTCATATAAAGAGCATCATGTATGATCGGTAGCAAAACATAGGCCTCGGTATTGGTGGTATGGCTTTCCCTTTCTTAAAAGTTAGTGCTTGGCAAAGACTCTACAAAGCTACCAGTTCCTGGAAGACAAGCCCATTTGGAGGGAAACAAGTCATGATGGATGTGTATTTCTAGCAAATGCACGATAAAGGATAGAAGCATTGCTATGCATGATTTTTTAATAACTACAAAAATCCCAAGTACAGGATTTCTGCATGTGAAAATTGATAGCATTGTGATGCTGCTCATCTCTTTAAACAAGCAAACTCATCTTCCCTGGTGCTGTTACATCAGTAATAAATTGGCTCCACAGACATATCTGCTTGCAGCTTAGAACTGAGATGGAATAGATAATAACTTGGCGGGTGGCAAAGCCTGCCATGGCAAATAATAAAGAAATTCATGACCTGCAAAGTACAAGGTGATCTTGTTCCAGAAATATATGTTACCAGGTCCTGATGCAGGCTTATACGTATCCAAGAAGCTAGAAAAAAAACCCTTTATTTATATATAAAGACGTAACTCAAAAGGACCAATCTCAATAGGGATGAGCTTGTAGTCATGAAAACGCCAAAGAAGAGTTGTCTACTCAGTGCCTTTTAGAATAAAAATTAAGGGCTAGTTGTTTGGCGGCGTTATGCCTAAGACCATACTGGGTTCAAGTGGTGTTTCTCTGATGTCCTTCTATCAAGTGGCAGGTTTTACAAATACTTTACTGGATACAAATGCTTTGATTGAGCCTCAGTAGGTGGATTCTTCCTTTTACTGATGTGTCATCCATGGGTTCAATCTGTCAACAGTATGAAGCTATAACCTAAACTAAACAAGGGAGGGGGTAGAGTGTAGGGGGCCCATAGAATGATGGGAATAGCAATTCTACCATGCAAATGCAGAAATGAATTCAAATCCTTGATCTACTCTTACTGGTTGTACATGCTACATCATGTCAGTCCACTGCTCTTACAGTTCAGTCATTCATACTTTAATATTAAAAATTTTCCCCTGGAATTATTTTCAAACTGGAAAGGATACCAGAGAGCATACCCCCGCTTGTTTGACCCAGCATGTTTAAACCAGGCAGATATACCTGAGCAATTTCTGTTTCCTATGTGTGTGTTTTTCAATTTTGCTGATTATTTTTTCCCACGGAGGTAGGCTAGAGTGCTTAACACCTAGACCAGAATTGTGGATCCAAAAATATTGACTACTTTATTGGCCAAATAAGACAGCTCTCAGCCAATTCACAGAGACCACCATGGTCTAGTAGCAGTTTCTGTCTCTGTCTTTGTGTTTCTAGAACCTGGACCTTCCACCCATTTCCGACCAGCATCCAGTCCTAGCCTTTACCCTGTTCTCAACAGTCCAATCAGAATTCTACTGTTCTCAGCTGACTTTGAGAGTGGTCTAACACAGCTGTAATCTCCTTATTAATAATCTCCCCACCCCTACACCTAGTCTGATTTTACATATTGAACATGACAATAGGAAATTTCAGCAGTGAAGTGTTTTATTCTGGGGCAAAAGGAGATGAGTTCGACATCTTATGAACCTGATTGTCCTTCTTGCCAATTTTGTGGGCAGGGGCAACTTGAATTCCTTTACTGTTCCCAGGAATATCATCTAAAAACAATTACACTGGTGTGATTATTTTAATAAAGGAGTTAAGAACTTTATTGAAAAGTTTAAACAAACAAGGCTCTTGCCATAATTATTTGAATCTTTGGACTCATACACACATAAGATAAGTTTTTCAAGCACAATTTTAGTGCATGTAGGGTCTAATGTGAATATAAACATCTAAATTACTAAATTTAACATCTAATTAAATTGGTACATTTTATCTCTGAGGATTTGTCCTTTGCTAATGCAGATGTGTTAAAATTCTTATCCATATGAACGTTGCTACATATATAGTCACACACATACAAAAACCACAGTACACAACACAAGAAACTTAATAACATCATTGTTTTTTTCTTAATATAGTAATTAAAAACATTCTTTAAAGTGCTTTAATATTTAAAAGACTAAGTAAGTACTTTTTGGGCCATTGTGCCAGAGAAGAGCCTTGCATGTGACATTATTTTGATAAAAAACTCAAAAATCTCAGCTTCATGTTTTTATGTTTCATTTTTATCCAAGACCATATTGTTAAAAATTAAAAACAAAGACTGTCAGCAGATACAGACCTCAAAGTACTTTAACCTTCTTCTTTTATACTCTTATTTTAGCAAAATGAAGCAAGCACTCACCACAAAGTAACCTTGTTCACTACAGATCATATGGTGTGTGGGGGACAGGGTAACATTGATCAGGGTAAACTGTATTTCTATAATAATTTACTGAATCAACTCCTTTATACAACTACTTAACGGTAAAAAATAAATTAAAAAACAAACCAAACAGAATATAAAGCAGTAAATTTGTGGTTTGTCTAGTTGTTTCTATTTCAAAACACTTTTGATTTTTAATGCTAGTAGTACATACATATTTATTATGATTGAGAAAGAAATGAGAAAATATATGTGTGTTAGTAATTATTCTCCCAGGAGGAAATTACTATCAGTCTTGCCTGTGTCTTTCTATATAAACACTTATAAGCATTATGTCAGTCTATCTATCTATCTATCTATCTATCTATCTATCTATCTATCTATCTATCTATCTATCTACCTACATATCTTTGCATCTATCTGTCTATGCATCTATCTATCTAGTTTTATGTATGCACTAGCATGAAGTGTTTTTGTTCTACTTAAAAATATATCTGAGTATAGACTCAAACATATATCTGAATAAATGTGATATATGTCATACTCCACAAAAATATAAATACTGTATTTCTTTAGGATTTCATGTGTATTAACTTTTATGCACTTATATATACAGTTAAATATAATATACCTATAGGAAAACACATATGGCAGATTTATAGTGTAATAAACATAATACGTGGTCACTGTGGTATAGGATGCCCTACATATGTAAAGGAAAACATGCTGTATAGTGCACAAAAACATTATGTCTCCCCTTGCTGCTATATCATATTCAATAAGTGAATCTTGACATCTATACTACTAGTATACCAGTGATGGTCATTTAACCATTCTCAATGTTATAGGAAGTATTACCATCATCACAGGTAAATAATGTAGTTTCCTTTGCTACTAAGTAGCAAGAAATTGAGCAGATTATTTCATGCAATGGGTCTAGGAATTAAGTTAAATACACACAAGCAGAGACTGAATAAAGGGACTGAACAGCCAGGTCAGATAAAGAATGTGAATCCTCTGTAGAATAATTAATCCTGGATTGAAATCTGCCTATGGGACATAGGCAGTTATGACATATTTAAGTCCCTCTGGGCCACTTCCTCCTGCGGCCTTGGCTCTTTTCTCCTCCCATCCCAAATGGCTTCCTTGTGTTCACGTGTCTTTTTCCTTACGGTCACTGTTGATAGCTGAGGTGTTTCTGTTCATGGCCTGAAGCTCACTGACAGCTTCTCAATTTTTGCATATTAGGGCTTAGATCAATAAGGCAGAATGCATGTGGTAAGAGGACTCATCTTTAGTTCATGACTTTTAATGAGATAGTCACCAAAAATAAGCAAAGACAGTTCTGTTGTAATTTAGGGAGAAGGGACTATTCCCATGTGAAGGGGAAATGACACTTTGGTCATGTGCCCAGCACTGGGGGCTTCCTGTGGTTCCCCGAAAGCCATCATTTTACATCACTTCCTAAGGGTGATGGTACTATGTCTCCTATATATATGGTATGAGAAATTACCAGTCATGCAATGTGAGTTTTGTTTCATTCTTAAACTACTTAATTATGCAAGTTGGAAATATTCTATAACATTAACACCCACATGTCTAACCACTGTCAACATTTTAATGTGTGCATGTAGTTTTATACATTTTGTGAAGTCTTTAGGGAAGTTTTATGTTATATCTCATTATTATCACCTATATTTTTTCTGAGGAAATGAATATATGTCTACCACCGCTTAATTATTTATACAATATGCCATTGTGTGAATATAAAATGATTTGTGGAATCAGTCCTCTATTGATAAGCATTTAAATGGTTTCCAGATTTGGACTTTTAGTCATGGATTTTGTAATTTTGTCTACAAATAAAGTTCAGCTAGATTCCTGAATGCCATTTAAAGAGTTTTCTCTTGGTCCCCTCTAATGGAAGTTTATAAATGGCTCTACTTAGTGAAGAAAAAAAAAAGGTTACTAAAAGCTTAGGTACTGCCTAGCATCTGATGCTTGCTGGATTTCTACTCACCTAATATAGGGCTCATTAATCAAGGCCCAGATCTGAACCTATGAAGAGGCAAGGGAGGGAAGAGGCACCTGGCTGTGAATACAGTTACTAGGTATTGTTAGCTCTGTGGGCTTGAGTATGTTAGTTCTTTCCAGGGCTTCATCTGCACATCTGCCAGCTAGAAATATTAATCCTTTCTTCTCACAAAGTCTTTGAGGAAATAATGAAACAAAAAGCTGTGGGTAAAACTAAATGATTTTCCCATGACTACTTAATTATTTATGGTTTGATTCATATTTCCAGGTATTTCTGAGATCTGATTCATACTGATAAAACTCTTGGCAAAAGGAAAGCATACGCAATGAATCAAAATCTCTCGAACTCTATGGCCTGACTATCACATACTAAGTTAATAGGCTTCCTGGAGGTCTGGGGATGTTTGCTAGCAATTTAGCTTGCAAAGGTTGCTATGCACAGGAATCTTTTCTCAAATTTACCAGACTCCAATTTGGATTAGTTACAGTTTTCAATGAAAGAAAGCTTAAGTCAAAATCTCCAAGGAAGTTGAAGATGACCTCCTCCTCCTCCTCCTTCTGCTAATTTCTAAATTATCTTTAAGTACAATGTGATTTCAATGCAACATAATAATATATGATTATAATGCATCTTGATCACGTTATCCCTTCAATCATTCTTCCCCATCTCATCCAAATTCACCCATCCCCCAAGTTACCTATCATGTAACTTTCACATATGTACATATTATTACTGTCTTTTCCCACTCTTCCTCTCTCTGTCTTTCCCCTTTTTCTTTGACCTCTTCTACTCTAGCCAACAGTTTGTTAAACTAGGAGTTAATTGTTTGAAGGAGTTATGCCCTTGCAATCCTCCCTTGCAAAAACCTATTTCAGACAATATGTTTTTGTACATAGGCATATGACTTTAATGAGAAAAGGCCATTCAAACCAGGTCACGTTCTGAGAAAAAGTTGGGGTTGTAATGTACTATAGAGATCTTAAATGACATCCGTACTTTTTCCTGCTTGACATTCCTAATCATGGTGATAAAAAAATTACTTGCACTTAATCAGTTATCATATTACTTCCTGAGCTAGAATGTGTTTTGGACAAAGATAGTCTTTCACCACTAAGGACACTTATTAGGACCAACTCCTATTCCTGAGTAAGAAAGCAGTCTAATATTATGGAATGTAAAGATGTAATTGGAGGCTACAGATCAGGGACATTCAACCTGCAAGTCTTCTTTCCAGGAGAATATCTCCTCTAGTCCACTGCTAAATTGCCCATTGGGTCAGGGAACATCTCCAAACATCGTGATTGAAAACAGTAGGCCTTTGCTTTGCGAGCCCAGAGACAAATCTTGTCATTCACGTGCCTCTTTGGTGGAAAGTTACATTTCCTTTCTCATACATGACATGTAGTTAGACAAAACTTCCATTTAATGTCATTCCCTAGTTATTTGTTAATCACCAGAAAAGACTTAAGACTTCAAGAAAGGCACAGCTTGTTTGCTCACAAACTGTCTTCCCAAAGAAGTTACATTTGCAAACCTGGATTCTACATGTAATGCATTGCTCATGCATTTGAAAATATTATTCCTCTCTAAATGCAGAACTTCCATTTAAACCTCTTTTAAATTCAACCAAGACTGACTCCACTATTCCAGCCAATCTCAAATTCTGTCTTATTATTTTTGTGTGTGTGGCATTTGTACCAGCTGGGACACTGTCTTCTGCGATATTTTTTGAATTTCAGTTGCCTTTTCTTCCATTTTATATGGCTTGTTGTTTATTCTATTTAACTCTTTCTTCCATCTGGATCATTAGCACATTAGAATTTTACTGTTCTGGTATGCAATTCATTATGCATTAACAGGATAGTTATGGCTTATGAGAAATTATTTGTGATTTGTACTTAGAGAGCTTTTAATCAACTTTACCATTCTCAAAAAGTCTGTCTTGCATATAAATAAGGACCCCTAAAAATCGATCTGTTTTGCTCAATTATAAAATGCTTCATTTAGAGGCCTGAGGGTAATTTATTACACTGAATCTGAGGAAGGGAAAATGTCTTGGATTTCATCTTATCAAAGGGGTGCTATGTCTAATGACAATGTCGGCTTATCAGAATTATTGCAAGTTGTCTAGGTTAATAAAATTGAAAGACCTATGGGTGGTTTTTAAATATTAAGCTTATTATTTGCATACTTTTTCCAGTGTCAACCATCCTTCATCTGTGGGCTGTCATCCCTTTTGTATTTGATTTCTGCTCAGGTAGCTGGAGTACTTGGTGTTTGCCAGACAAGGTGGACTGTAAGATCAACTCCTTAAAGCCTTCTCTAACTAAATTGGTAGGAAATAGTGTGGAAGAACATAGGGTAGACTGGTTCTCTTGGATTTGATAAATATTTAAGAAACTTCTTTCCTTTGTAATTAAAATGCTATTTCTATGGCTTTATCTGGAAACCACTACATTAAGCAAGTCAAGCAGGCACAGAACGATACAGATCATATGTTTATCTGAATATGTAATATGTATATGTTTCTCTCTTGCTCTCTCTCTATATACATACATACATATGTATATATGCACACATTATATGTGCAATATACAATAAATGAATATACTATATATATGTATATATATATATATATATATGTATATAAATTGGCCTGACTGAAGCATGAGTAAGATGCCATGGGAAAGACCTTTGAATAATTACCTTTTACTTGAAGAAAAATGAATCTTAGGAAGTTGAAACATACCTTGTCTGAGGTATGGGTGGCATAGTGGTGGATAAACAGATAAGGAGAAGGAGGACAAATAGAGTCAAACAGTTTATGTATATGCATCAGAATTAGAATAAGAAAGCTCAATGAGACTAGACAGAAATGGATGTGTAAAAATGAAACCCAAATAATTCATGCTAATGAAATAAAATGCCAGGTTTGGAAAGACCAGAACTGAAGAATACTACTCCACTTGGCTTCTCTAGTAAGGGATAAGAGTGTGGATAAGGAAATGGGATGAAATACATCTCACTGTCTTCCAAAATGTCCTGTGCATATATGTATATATCTAGATATCTAGATATATATCTTTATCTCAATGTGAAAATGAGAAAATGGAGGCTTACGTAAGTGCTACAAGTCATGTTGATTAGTAGAGTGTTGTTTTGGGACTCACCTCTCTTAAAGCTAAAACCTTTCTCACAATAGGACCACTGAAAACTAATGCAGCAGGTTTAAAGTTTGAATATATTCTCTCAAGTTCATGGGTTGGTTCCTTATTCCCTAGTGTAACTTGATGGGAAGGAAGGATTACAAGAGGGCTCTACCTTTATGAATGGATTCATGTGCTCATGATGTTAGTCAATGGGCTATGGCTCCAGTGGGCTTGCTGTAAAAATGAATTTGGCTCCTCTCCTGAGTTCTGCCACGCCCCCTTGCCCTGTTACCACACAGCAAGCAAGCTGTGAGCAGATGCGGCTCCTTTATCTTTCTGTCTCAGCCTCCAGAAACAGGAGCCAAATAAACTTCCATTGTTTATTAATTACTCAGCCTGTGGTACTCTGTTTTAGCAGCAAAAGATGGATCAAGACAGCAGGTGAAGGAAAGATTTTAGGACTGAGAATCGGAAACCTGTGGTTTGGTTCTTGGCTTCCTACCTTCGAGATGCTGGATAAGTCAAAGTTCTTTTATAATTTAAAAATGATAGTAGTTGTTCTGAGTCAGCCTCCTGTGCTAGAGAAAGTTGACCAGGCTAGAGTAATATCAGAATACTTATGTGTTTATACAAATTTATTGTTTCTGCTGAAAAACAAAATGTTAAAGGCATCTTCTATGAAAAGAGGAAAGAAAGCACTTGTTGATATTATTGATTTCACCATCACAAGTTCAAGGCAATGCAAACTCATCATTCTTCTGTTTGTTTGTTTGTTTTCTCTATGTATTTACCTTGGAAGACATCAATCTATAAAGGAAAATGTTGTTTATTCTTGGATACTACTTAGAACTCCTGCCAAAGATATTGTCCTCTAGGTTGGAATGTTCTCTATCCCCTTAGAAGCAGTGTTGGTCTGTGCTGGGTGGTGGGCAGCTGACATGTTGATAAATGGAGGTGTTAAATCATGCATTAACCATGCATTAAATTTCAGGAAAGAATTTTCCTGTCATTTTCTCCAAAGGTAGATATATTTTAAAATAAAATGTACTTAAAAATAAAATGTAGATGTACTTTAACAGAAAAGGAAAAAAAGAGAAACCCATCATATTAACCTCACTTATAAGTAACCAGACTCAAGCTATATGCCATAATGTTTATATGTATGAGTGCATGTCTGTCTGTCTTTCTACACACACATATATATAGATATATACACATCTATGTGTATCTATGTGTTTATCTATATATTTATATACGTATATTTGTATCTATGGTAAATATCTCTATCTGTCTGTCTTTCTGCCTATCTAGCTATCTATCTACCTGAAGAAAAACTACTGCACATTGCTTAAAATCTTTATATTAAGATAATTGCTTTTGGCATGCAATCAGTTTGCAAATATAGGGAAGCAACGTCTTTGTTTAAGTTTTATCTGATCCACAGAGCTTACTCAGGAAACCACTATGGAATCCTAAAGAAGGGAGAGAAAATGAAGCTTAGCCAAGACAGACACTTGAGTATTTTGTCAGTCTACGGAATAATTCTTTTCCCAACATGTTCTATCAGCAAACATGTTCTTCAAACCCTACATCCCTTAGCTACATAGAATAATCACATAATAAGTTTAAAAATGTAAAAAATGAGCAAATAAACAGATCCAGGCTTACTCGTTGTAAGCAAATCAATATCAGTGGAATAGAGACCACAGTGCTGATACTTTTCTTCAGAGATCCCAAAGTGGCATTAATATCAGCAAAGAGAGTCAAAGTAGGAAAATAAATCATATACATAATATTAGGTCATTTGGGAGCTACAGTGGTGGGTAAGATTCATAAGATATATTTGGCCCAAGTCATGACTCTGTTGACCTCAAGGGAAGCTCAGCCAATGTGGATTTGCTCCTGTGCAAATGTGAACCTTGAACCTGGAGTTGGTCACAACTGTCATGGTGTAAGCTGAGTCTCCTCCTTTCATGGCCAATTTCTAGAGAGAAAACCTGATAAAGGCTATCCTGGAAACTGCCTTGATTGTTTTGTTTTGTTTTTCTTTTCCAACTTGAGATTTGGATTGTGCTTGTTCGAGCCATGCTAGTACTTTCCTTGGATTTCTTACTTGTTCTCCAGTAAGTTTAATGTTGGTTCCTGATCCTTGCAGTCCAAGGGACCTTCATTAGCATTCTCTGTCAATAAATTACTGCATCAACTTACCCTTTTTGGTCTCAGTTTCCTTCAGGGTTAAAACAAAGCTCATGATTCAGATCAATAACTTTCCGTCCCATATAAGCAAACTTTGAAACAATGGAGCTGTACATAAGTAGAATAAAAAAATGATGAAAGGTCAGATCGGTTTTCTGATATCAAATCTTTACTGTTTGGCAGGAAAGCTTCTGAGAAGAGTTTTCTAAGAACACAGATGATATTAAAATGCTGTCTTTCTGTGGTTGTGTGAGTCTTGACTAAGAGCCTTCATCCAGAAACAACTGGAGTTTTCTGTTTTACAGCCAGAAACTGCTAGGTATAAAAGGCCAAGGATAGTTAATGGAACAAACAAAATGGTAAATGCCAAACAGACTGAAGTGTAAAAACTGCTTCTCTAGAAAGATGTTTAAAGAGAACTGATTGAATCAATCTAATTTTTTTAGTTAAAAAAATATTGTCTAAAAATAGGAATCCTATTATTTTGGAATATTTGGTGACATGGCAAGTGTTTTCTGTGAGGTCTTTTAGGACACAGAGTTAAACCCTATGCAAAGGTCATGACAGATCTCTATTTCCAAATTAAATTGCATAGAAACACACTTCAGTAGGAAGTTGAGTTTGGGAAAAGCCTGCTGTGAAAGTTAGCAAATGAAATTTAAAATGTGTGAAGCTTTCAGTTTGAGAAAAAAAAGTACCAATTTGAAAAGATTGTGGCATTTTTGCTTTACCAAATGAGGCTCTTTTGGTAGGCTTAAATATAACTCTTGTCTATATGGGATTAAATGAGAGAAAAAAAAGTCTTCAAAATATCATCCCATTAAAATCTTTCCACACTGCTAAAAAAAAGAAAACAAAAAAAATCAGAGGTCAGAGTCCAGGTTATTTTTAGCAGAAAGCCTGCATGAAATTTCTGTATGATTCTTCAATCACAAAAGAGAACACATGTCCAAATATGAATGCTCACCTTGATCTCCATCCCCTGTGCAAACGCATCTCTAGACCTTCCAAGGTCTGCTTGCTCACTTTCCACAGTGCTTCCCTGATATCCTCGTCTCCTGCACTGTCCTGTGATTCTTTTCCAGTCCCCTTCAAGCACTGACTTTGGCTAAGGTTAGAAATGATGTCTTACCCATTGGACACAATGTCCTCTATTTTATGATGGACTGCTCTTCTGTACCTTGTGCTGTCAGTTGATTTTCCCTCTTTTGAAACTACCTTGACAGAGGTTGTTGGGCATGCTCTGAGTTGTCTTGTCCTCCCATGAATGCTTCCTCCATTTTCCTGGAGTCTCTCTTCTCAGCCCTTCTCATAAATACTGGCATTTCCTGGCATCTGGTGTGGAGGTTCACTGTCTCCACGTGTACTTGCTTTCCTTCTGTGGAACTCTAGCAAGTATGAAAATCTGTCCTTCCTAGAGTTTCACACTAGAGTACGGACGCATTCAGAGGCTGTCTGATAATCATGGGCAGCCCAAACTCAGCATGTCAGCATGCCCCAGGTCCAGTGGCAGTATAATCTCTCCTGCCAAGTAACTGTCCATAAGGCCCCACTTCGTAGACATTGCCCTCATGTGTGTATTATGTCTCTGGATCCCAGTTTTCTGATGACTAAAATGTTTTGAGGCTTAAATGGGGCAGCATATGTACTTAGTTCAGTGTAGGACACATTTTTAAGCCTTAAAGTATGTGGAGCTCTCTTGATTGGTATTTCCTTCGAGCCTGCAAGTTCTTCCTAGACTATGAATCGTAAAATACCTGCTATCCAAACCAGAAATTAGAGGATTATTTTTGACTTTGTTTGTTCACCCTCTCCATCAATTGATTATAAAGTGACTAATTTTAAGTCTTAACCTGTTTTTAATTTGTTCTTGTTTCTGTCATCATTACCATAGAACAACGTTGTTCCTGGTCATGTATTTGTATGTTCCACTACATCATCTTTGGAGGTGTGTTTGTGTGTGTGTGTGTGTGTGTGTGTGTGTGTGTGTGTGTGTGTGAAAAACAGGAAGAAAGAAAGAGAAGAAGAAGAGAGAGAGGTTTTACTTACCTTAGAAAACAACCCCAAGACATATTCTTACCAGAATTTTATGATACTGAGAAAAAATGCATAAAAGGAGAAATCTATTAATAAACACAGTTGGACTCCATGCTCCTACTTCAGGAAGTTGGCAAGCTGATGCTAATTGAATAGAACCATAGAGCCACACTGTTGATGTGACTGTTAAAATAACCTTTTCTTCCTTTAGGGCTGTTTAATAAAAAAAAAATGCAGTGTTTTTATGTAATCTTAAGTGTTGCTTTATTGAAGAACTTAAAAGCAAGTTAATAACAGCATGCTTAGAGTTTAGGAGGGAGACTGCAACAAGGGCAGATTTGAAAAGAGAAAAAAAAAATCACATAGTAAAACCCAGGCAGACACTGGAGGTGAGCTTCTTGATTAAATCTGGAACTCTCAGCACTCAAATGCAGGTGACGCTCAAGGTGACCTGAGCTATTACAGTTTAATGAACGCAAGGAAATATTCAAAGCAAATGATACTTTCCATATTTTAACTACTTGGAACTACTTTCTTAGGTTTTCCTGCCATAGCCACAAATCAGAAGAGTAAAACAGATCATAGAGAAGGAAAACAGAAAGGGTGAATGTCAAAATGATGTCTAGGTAAGTAAATGGAACAGTGAACCAGCTGAGGTTGGTTTTAGAAGGAGGGAGAGGGTTGAGGGAGAGTCATGGGGGAAGGAGGTGGCGCAAATCTACCAAGACACCTGGGATGTGTATATGGGCATGTCAAAATCAAACCCACTTAGAGGAGCAATGGATGCTAATAAACACATGGAAAAACAGAAATGAATTCCATACCTTTAAAGGTTTTAGAAGTTTCAAACTAAATATGCAAAATATCATGACAGACAAAATGAAATGTTTTAATGATATTAGATATTTTAATGGTCTCTTTTTTGAGACAAGTTCTTGATATGTTCTCAGGCTGGCCTCAAACTCATGATCTTCCTGATACCGCCCCCAAGGTCCTGCATTCCAGCAGGAATGCACCACCACACCCAGCCTAAGGATCTAAAAAAAAAATTGTGGTTTGTTTTTGTTTTGTTTTATTTTATTTTTTTAGAAGAGGAAGAGAAAACAGGCAGAGATTAAAGGCCTTGGGAATACACAGCAATGAGGCAGCTGACTACAAGCTAAGGAGAATTACCTCAAGAGAAACCAAGCCGCCTTCTTTTGGTCGGTTGTGGGGCTTGAACTCTGGGCCTGGGCGCTGTCCCTCAGCTCTTCAGCTCAAGGCTAGAGCTCTACCACTTGAGCCACAGCATCACTTCCAGTTTTCTGGTGGTTCATTGGAGATAAGAATCTCAGGGACTTTCCTACCCTGGCTGACTTTGAACCATGATCCTCAGATCTCAGCCTCTTGAGTAGCTAGGATTACAGGCATGAGCCACAGGTGCCTAGCTTCTGTTGTCTTTATTTTGCATTTCAGGCTCCAGTGTAGAAAAGAAAAATCTCAGCCTGTGGTATTCCGTTTCAGAAGCCATGGTTAACACAGGCTTCTAAAGATTGTGTTTAGATACCCTTTTTTTCCCCCATGTGGAAGTGTTTTTTTGGGAGCAGGAGTTGTTGATAAGAACTGACTTTTCTCCATGACAAGGCTGTTGCTCCTTTGTCAAAATTCAGTTGACTAAATTGACTTGGGATCATTTCTGGGCTCTCTCTCCTGCTTCATTCTTCTGTTTATTTTTCCTTAAATAAAAATCAATGACGATGCTCACACTTTGCAGTTTATGAACATTTTCTCTTCTCATGAATCTTTCTTCTCTCATACAAACTAACCAAGTTAGAGTCAGCAAAGCTATTGCTTGTTTTCTAATTTAAGATCTTTAATTGTGCACTAGTAGTAGTAGTATAAAATATTTTGGTAATTTTAAATAATGTAACCATGCTGTTATCAAAGAATAACATTAATTATATTTAAAACATGAACATATTGCAACATTTGTGATAAAGTGTTTGCTACAACAGAGAAAATGCATGACTAATTCCTTTATGGAGAAAAAAGATATGTAAAGTCATGAAGAAGTGGAAAAATGCATAGAAATGTAGCTTTTAAAACTGTAATTGATGCAGGGAAAAAATAAGCCTAAATGCCACACAGAAGAAACAGCAAAGTCCAAGAGATGGTAATTAAGACAAGAAAACACATTTTAAGAGTTAATTCAGTCCATATACTTTTGAATTACAAATGACAACCACCATAATAAGTAATAATTCAATGAGTTCAGTGCCCTGTGGATGGCAGACATGATTTGTATTAAATTTAGTTCTCACACCAAATCTATCATGATTAGTATCAGATTTTTCCCAGAGAAGATGCTCAGGGAAGAGGATTCTTTAACACACCTGCATTGCTTTCATGTCACTTAGAAGAGATTTCCCGTAACAACTCACAAGAAGTATCTGTGCATTTTATTAGAGTACAACCAGTCCTGGATGACCATCTTTAATGTTGGCTTTGGATTTTTTTCTTCCATCTTTTGTAAGCACAAGATTTCATTGTTTTCTGTCATCCTACTGCACAATCCAACCAGGAGTACTACTAGATCTCAACAAAATAAATGTTCACTAAATGTGAGCAAGCAGTGATGATGTGGATGAACCATTCATCATAACTGTCTGAAATTGTTGAGAAGTTAAGTGTACATACCAGGATGCAGTTACCTGTCCGGCACAGATGTGAACATACACATAAACATTCACAGGTTGCTGCAGAGAGTTGTGAGTTGCACAACTCAGTACCTTGCACATCGTTTTCCCTTGAAGTGAAGTGATACACTTGGCAATTTGGTGTGATTTCGTGTGGCAAAGCTTTGTGTAAAGCATCTATCCATTTTCAACTTACATATGCAAACATCAGTTCTACAGTTCACACAAAGTCAGACCACACTCTCCAGGTTCAAACCCGAAGCCCTAGCTGAACTCCTGAAGATAATTTTCCTGGGGTGACTGATTTAGCACTGTCAAAGGTAGTATGGATTTTATGGCCACAAAAAGGCTGTAATCTAATTTTTAAGGATTCATATCTCCGTGGAACTGTGTTATCGCTTTTAATCTCCACGTTTTCATTTGAATTAGCTTAGAAAATTTCAAAAGGCTGCTCTACTGACAGCTCAACTCACAAAGTGGTCTTCTCCACTAAATTGTCTAGCGCCAACGTTAACATTTTTAAATCATGTTATCATTACTCTCAACAGTCAATTAAGGAGTTATTTTTTGCAGACGATTATAGGCTAGAATTGCTGGGTGTAATTTCTTCTCCACAGTAAGACTATTCCTCTTAACAATAGACATTGTAAGCTTAATTAGAATGACTTGGCTCTTTCTTCCAGCAAGGGCTACTTTTAAAGAATCTAGATTTTTTTTTGAAAAGAAGGTAGAACTTTTGCTTGCTCCCTTGTGTATGTCAGCTGGCTAACCAGGTCACAGGCCATAAATTAGTTTCTGCCTAGGCATCAGCTTCTTTGTCTCTTCAATTCTGAGGTATGACGTATGCTTGAAACTATAGAAATCAGTTATTAAAGTTCTCATTTGACTCTTCTGGGACAACGGGTAAAGCTTCATCTAGACACTAGGCCTCTGGCCCCCTGTTTCTTCCAAGCTATTACAAACATTTCCATTTGTAGCAGAATACAGCCATGGACAGTGAACCTTGCCTGTCATTCTGTCATTCATCATACTACGTCAATCGCATTTTACCACAAACTCTGTGGGAAGCAGAGGAATTAGTTGCCACTTTCTGAATAATCCATTGCATTTTAGCCACTCACCTTACCTGGGAGGACTTACTCATGTATGAGCTTTATTTCTTGACCTTTCCATTTACATGCTGCACACAAGCACAGAGTTCTCTGAAACAACTTGTGAGCCCTGTTCTTTAGTTTCTGTGAAATTGATCTTGGGAACCCTTTGTAATTCTCTTGCTCATTGCATAGTTAACGTCTCTTTGTCAACTTTCACTGTCTGTGTTTAGCATCACATGTGGTTGGTTGTGCATGTTTAGGAAAACTGTAGAAAGAGTATGCCGTCTCTAACTGTGGTAAAATCATTCCTGATGGCTGTGTTTAGTTTTCTATAGAGCTTTCTTGAAAGGACAAACTGCACTGACAGAACAGCACGGTGTGACTCTTCCATCCAGGCAAACGGATATAAATCATAAATATAACAAAGGAAAGAAAAACTAGATAGTTTAGTTTGTAAATGAAGATAAACACAGATAAATTAAAATATATTTACTTCAAGGTATGATAGGATTTTTTAGTTCACTCAGATAATGCAGCACTTGTTTATAAAATGTCCCTGAAGGGGGCTGGGAAGGTGACTCAGTGGTAGAGTGCTTGCCCTGCATGTATGAGGCCCTGGATTCGATTCCTCAGCACCACATAAGCAAAAAGAAAAAGAAAGCCAGAAGTGGCGTTGTGGCTCAAGTGGTACAGCGCTAGCCTTGAGCTGAAGAGCTGAGGGACAGTGCCCAGGCCCAGTTCAGGCCCCACGACTGGACCCCCCCCCCATAAAAAAGTCCCTGAAATTAGACATGTTAAAAATGACATAGAAGCCGGGCACCTGTGGCTCACGCCTGTAATCCTAGCTACTTCAGGAGGCTGAGATCTGAGGATCACTGTTCAAAGCCAGCCCAGGCAGGAAATTCTGTGAGAAACTTATCTCCAGTAAGCCACTAGAAAACAGGAAGTGGCGCTATGGCTCAAGTTGTAGAGCGCTCGGCTTGAGCTGAAGAACTGAAGGACTGTGCCCAAGCACAGAGTTCAAGCCCCATGACTGACCAAAAAAAAAAAAAAAAAATGACATAGATAAACCTTTAAAAATAGAAAATAATGATATGAAGACATAGGCCTAATGAATGAAGATCTGGAAATATTCTTACTCTTCCAGATAAAGGCATAGATGGAAACACTTTTGTCACTTTGGAAATGTATTTATGAGTTTAACGGAATTTTGTAACAAGTAAAGTAAGTCAAGACTTGACACTCATTAAGACATACACCATTACACCATTGACATTGCTATCCATTTGTACAGCTTGATAATTCTTTGCACATGTATGACTGTACATTTAACAAATTGTAACTACTTTTTAAGTCTCAGAAGGGCATGAGTAATATCAGTGTTTCCCAATAGTATAAGAAAAGCCTGCTGTTTATTACTAGACAGGATTTTTATGAATTTACTAAGTCACACATTTACAATTATGGTCCAGTTATAATTTCCATTTTAAGTTACTAAACTGTAATATTATTTGTCAGTGTTTTAGGAGCTTAGAGATAGTTACAGCAGATTGCATTTAGGCACATCACTCAGACGAGTGTTTTGTGACTTTTAGTTAAAAAGTTAACACTGGATATACATCGACTTGACCAATAAATATCCCTATGTGGGGACCATCATATTGGCCAATATGGCACTGCTGGCTTTATATTGTACTTCCTTCTCAAATAGGTGACATATATACTTGCTAGCGCTCAGGCTGGCAGTTAACAATATTCAGCCACATGCAGACATCTAAAACATTCTCCTTGGATTTCCCATGGTGAATGTAAAATTAAGTGTACAATGCTTTCAATAGTTTCCCTACAAGTGAATCAATACTGAATTCTATTCAGTTTCTTCATATTATCCAATAAGAAGACATACTTTCCATAGATATAAAGTATATATTTTAGTGCTTCTATATCTTTCTGTCTCTGTGTATTAAGTACCTGCTAGGAAAATAAAGATATTGAAGCATAATATAAAATGTCTTAAGAAACTCACATGAGAACTATATATTCCGATTTAGTTAAATATGAAAGCCACAGACTGAAGCATTTAATATATCATGTTTTTTTTGTTTCTGGCAAGATTCAATTCCGGATTGCTATTAACTAACATTTGCTTGGTACCTTCTCTGCATCTAGCTCTAAGTGAGACAAATTTCTGTTTATTTTATTGCTACTATTGTTGTTATTGTTTTGTATGTTCTGGTCCTGGGACTTGAACTCAGTGCCTAGGCTTTAGCTCAAGGCTAGTGCTCTACCACTGACCCCCAGGTCTGTTTCCAGCTTTTTGGAAGGTCTATGGACCTTGCTGCTCTGGCTGGTTTGGAATAATACTTCTCCCATCCCAGCATCCTGAGTAGCTAGGATTACAGATGTGAGTCACTGACATCTGACTTCTGTGTATTGCTTTGTTAAAAACCTACATACATCACAAAGGCAGAAAGAGAAGTCCATGAACTTGTCAGATAAAAAAATAAAAGCAAAGCAAAACAACAACAACCATAAGGAAGTAAGAAGGCTCAAATTCAGGAATGTCTCAACCAAGACAGGCTATAAAATCTCTTGCTTTCCACAGTTTAAGAGAGTTTTGTTATTAATAAAATAGTTTTCTTAACTTGTCATCTACCCCACTATAGTATTAAGAAGCAATAACATTATCCTCAATAGTGAAAAACTGAAATACTTAACTCTGATATCAGAAACAGGGTAAGTATGCCCAGTTTTATCACTTTCATAAAGCACCACAGTCCTAGCCTTAGCAACTAGTTGATAAATGGGCATAAGCATCAAAGAAAGCTAGGCCTGGGTGGTTCAGGACTGTAATCCTATATGCCTGCAGTATATACACCCAATTTCACAGAACTCAGTCTCTAAAAAGCTCTGCCCAGCTCTAAGCCAGCTGAGCAGAAAAGTGTGTGAACTTCCATCTCCAATTAACCAGGAAAAGAAGCTAAACTAGATGAATGGCTCAAGAGGTAGAGCACCAGAAATGAGTGAGCAAGCTGAGTGAGACCTAGAGGCTGAGTTCAAGCTTAGCTTCCTCACACATACACACAAGAAAAACAAGACACCACTCTCAAAGACAAAAACCCTAGAAAAATGTATACCTAGTACCTACCATTCATCATAATTAAAAGGCCAAGAAATGATCATATCATGGCTATTGTTAATAACACTCTAGTGTAAAAAAGAAATTAAGACACAAATCCCACCTGAAATGTTTTACCACAAAAATAAAACTGAATAATACATTCATCTATTGAAATTAGAATTATATCTATTTATTATTTATTTCTACTTTTTCTTCTTTTTATTCTCATTTAGTCTTACTCTGTGTCTAAATAAATATGAAACTAACATGCTGAGAACTGAGCTTTCTTTTGCTGGTACCAGGACTTGAACTCAGGGACCTCTTTCAACTTGCTAATTCACAGTTGGCTCAATCCCTTGAGCCACATCTCCAGTATCTTTTTTTCTGATTAATTGGAGATGGATTCTCAGAGGTTTCTGCCCTTACTTGCTTCAAACCATGATCCTCATGTTCTCAGCCTCCTGAATAAGCTAGGATTACATGTATGGACCACAGATACACCACCACATTTACTTTTATTTTAAATACACAATGGGTAAATGTTATTTGTTAGTATCTAATTCAATGTGCTCACAAGAACTCTGAATAGTAAGAATGCCTTATAAGCTTTGAATTTCCTGAGGAAGGCTCACTCAATAATTCTCTAAAAAGCTCGGCTAGCTTGCAATTCTTTACATGTTCTAAGGCTCTTTGTGTTCACACTTAGAAGCTGATTTGGAGAATTTCACAACTTGAGTGAAAAGCTTTATCACTGATATCACACCAGTTTTGCCTTGAATTAGTGATAGAATTTGTGCTCCTCTTTTTTTTTTTTTTTTTTTTTTGCTTTACAGTGCAAATTACTATGATTTTAATTTCCTCATTAGCAATCTTCACTGTGGGTGTGCCATTGTCCTTGGAGGAATGTGCTAAAACATTCTTACAACTTAACTTTTAAATTTGTCAGAATTATAATTTATGCCGTGATTGATAATCACTTCTAAAGCAGATGGCTGTAATGATCATAAATGTACTTGTATAATGATATGTGCTTTGTGGTCAGAAAGGGGGGGTACATCTGAAATTGTACTGATTCATTTCCTATGACTAATAAAGTTAATTTAGTTATTTAAAGGTTTAAGCAGTTTGTTTTGAAGTAAAAAAATATATGTATATATGCATTTTGTGTAATATAGATCATATACTAATATCAATTATTTGTTATATAAACTATATTATATATATGCAAATGAAATAGATAATAAGAAAAGTCTGGTTAGCCAGACTGCTGGTGGCTCACACCTATAATCCTAACTACTCAGGAAGCTGAAATCTGAGGATGGTGGTTCAAAGCCAGCCCGGGCAGGAAAGTCTGTGAAACTCTTATCTCCAATAAAAACTACCAGAAAACTGTGCTACCAGAAAACTGTGATGTAGCGCAAGTGCTAGAGAGCTAGCCTTGAGATGAAGAGCTGAGGGACAGTGCCTAGGCTGAGTTCAACTGACAAAAAAACAAACAACAACAAAAAAAAAAAAACAACAAAAAAACCCAGAAAAGTCTGGTTAGATCTCTACAATTCTTTGTTATATCTATCCATGTACCTTAATACAAGGGTGAGTTTCTATGCACTTGGAGGGTCTTTTTGTGGCCAAAAGGTTTACAAGGAAGCCTTGGGCTTCTTTATTTATTTTTCATGTGCTGCACTCAGAATTTACAAAATTCAGAAGAGTGGCTGCCTCCGATTTATGGTAAGCCTACTCATCCTCATTTAATTTTATAGAGTATTTCAATCTCCTTTTTGAATCAAAATCCGACTTGGACTAGATTTGACATTATGTTTTCATTTGAGCTTTGGATCCTTAATCTTATTACTTCCTGTTTTCCTAAAAGTACTGAATAAGCTACTTATAAACGCATAAGCTGAATTTTCCCAATGCCCTTTAACTGTATTTACTCTGCTCTTGGGTTGAGCCTGCTCCCCTACTTTCTCAGACTTAAAAGAATAGGGAAATTACAAATTCTGAAAGTATAGTCTTAATTAGGTTGTGACATTGCATTGCTGGGACATTTGTATTGCCACACATCTTAGCCTTTCTGGCTAAGTCAGACAACAACACACATGTGTACATGTACAGACATGTGTGCGCACACACACACACACACACACACACACACACACACACACACACAAACCCATACACATAGTCATTAGGGAATTCTGTCTTGTCCTTTGTTATTTAAATTAGTACTTGCAAGAGACTTGAAAAAAAGTTAGAGATGATTGCTCACGTTTTATAAATGAAAACACTACAGCTGACGAATTAAGCCATTTGTCCCAAGGTACACTAGCTAGGAAGTAGAAGAGGCTGCATTCAATGGACATTTGGTTGATTTAAAAGCTTGCTATTATAATTCTTTAGCATACTTCTGGTTTCAACAAGCTAACATATAACCCGAGTGACCCAGACATTCAACAGCATTAACCATGTGGCCTATAGTACCAAATAAAGTCATCGAGCAATAGAGTTAACCCTGGGCTAAGAAACAGGGTTCAGGGTAAACTGCTGGTATTCATGTAATCTTGGAGGGCAGGAATGTGGTGTACCCAGAATGTGCTTTAGCATCAGGGTCAGTCTTTTGAAATGCATGTACATTCCCTTTGTGTTTTCTACAGCCCTTCAACCACATGAACCAGTGTTCCATGTTGCAGTGGTATTAGAACAAATGGATTGCTCTCTGTTCCTGACGAATGTAATTTCTTTAGTTGGCAATTGTTCATTCAGTAAGCTATTGTTCATTAGACTCCAGGGAGTTTGCAAGCGTGGAACAATTGTTGCTTTGCTGATCAGGTTCCATTTGTCATTTTGCAGACAGAGACTTTTATTTGCTTATAATACAACCAAAATAATTAGCTGCTTACCTGGCAGGTTGCTGATGATTATATACAACAAATGGCTGCAAATGAATAAATTCAGGCACTGCTGAATGAAAAGGAGTGGGTCGTTAGGCAAGACTTTGATCATTGGTTTTCATCAGAGAATGACAATCTTAAACTGAAAATATACATCTATGATTATAACAGACATACTTAGTTTCCTGCATCGTGTCTTGGCACTCAGAGAAACCAGGAAAACGTTGGTGACGATGCTTTTAGGACATGCAACTTGGAATAAGTTTCTCATACTGTATGAAGCTCAATTTCCTGCCATGTGAAGAGATGTGATGGCATTTAACCCATGGTTTATTGTGATGATCAGCTAAAGGGATGCCTGGGCAATGGGATTCAGCATATATTAGCTTCTTAAGCTACATTCTGTTCTCTCCACACAAGGCGCAAGGACTTGGCAAGGTGGACGCCATTCAGAGCCATCTTATTGGCTTATGTTACTAGTTTTCATCCTTAGGGGTTCCCATGAAAATTAAAGACAACAACATATTAGCAGTGGCCCAACATACAGTAATCATTCGCCCATTATTAAAGTTCTATAAATTTAGAGAAAAGCTAATAAGGACACATACTGATATCAGCAATGATGTTGATAGTGATGGTATTGATGATATGACTGATATTGGTGATAAAAATATTCCCTGAGATTACCATGAACTTTCCCCAAATCTGTTTCAGCAAACAGTCTTCTTCCTCTAGCCTATTCTACAGAAGTAATCATTTTCATAGTTTCTCCAATCTTCTCAGAACTTATCAGAGACTCTGCTGGACTCTTCTTTGACTTCATTCCCTTTCGTCATCTGTTATAATTATTTATCTGTGACTGATGATTAGTCAATTCTTGATACCTGTAATTGACTTGTTTTCTGCTCTACTGCAAATGCAGAAACATTTTCCACTCATTTCCTAACAAGATTTCCAAAAAATTAACTATAGTGCTTAACAGCATAGTCTAGTTAGTACCTATTCACTACTATTGTCTATTGAAAACGTCAGCTTACTTTCACACGGAAGAGCATTTTTATCAATGTTATCCATTTTTATCATTTTGCTGGCTTTGTCTATTTATGTGGTGCTGAGGAATTGAACCCAGGGCCTCATGCTTGCAAGGCATGCACTGTACCGCTGAGCTACCTTCCCAGCCTCCATTTTTATCATTTTATCAGGAGCATCTATTAAAGTGTCTGAATTTTTATCAACTTTGATCATTTTAAAGAGCACCTACTCTGTGCCAGGTGGTTCACTAAGGAGCAAACACTACTTTGCATTATTCCACAGCAACCCTGAGGGGAGGTCTATTTTCATTCCTTTATTTTTATTTCATATTTTTGGCTGGGACTTGGGACTTGAACTCAGGACCTGGGTGCTGTCTCTGATCAAGGTGAGTACTCTGCCATTTAGCCCCAGAACCTCTTCCTGTTTTCTGTTGTTTAATTGGAGATAAGAGGCTCATGTACTTTCCTTCGCCTATTTGCTTCCAGCCTTGATCCTCAAATCTCACCCTTGTGAGTAGATAGGATTACAGGTGTGAATTGTTTCTATTTAAAGTCTTTAGACTCTCAGGTCCCATACCCTCCTGCCTCTCTCACTATGATCTGACAGACAGAAGCAGTTCATTCACACTTAAGACACTTGTCAACAACAGTATCATATTTTTGCATGCCAGAACCTGGGTACCCAAGGGAACCTGTGGGTCTTGTCACTCTTCCCACTGGATTTCCGAAGGAATACTTATCAGTTCTTAGGTGGGACTCATTTTAAGGCAATCTTAGGAGTTAGTCACCCAATAATAATTTAAAATGAGGCCCGCAGCATCTAGCAGCTGAATTAGAATTCTGCCTCTAATTTTCTTAGTGACTGTGGATGCATTCTTTTCCTCAATGTGTGCCTCAGTTTCTATATTTAAAAATAGGTAAAAATATATCTGTCTTAGCTCCAGTGAATACATACACACACACACACACACACACACACACACACACACGCACGCACTCACGATAATTAACACAGTGCTGATGCACTGTGAATGCACATCACTACTTGAGCTTTCTTAACAGCACTAGCTTAGGCCCTTTCCATCTTTTGAAGGTACCCTTTCTGTCTCCTCTTGTAACAGACTACAACTTGTCAACCCCTACATTTTTTTCTCTTGTTAAAACAGAGGTAATGCAAAAGGCAGGTCCATAACTGGAAATTGTATTATTTCTAAATGTCAGTCAGTGATATTTTCTCAGGAATATCTACCCTTCCAAATTTCCCTCCACGAACTTCATCTGAGAGGAAAAGCAACTGGAGGATGGGCTCTGAGTCTAGAGCTCTGTCTCTGATGATTAAACTTGTCTCTTTTTTCCTTTTATGTAACTCTGTGTGAGATTTCTTTTTAAATTTTTTTCCGAGACAGGTGAGGCATTTGTTGACTTATGAGCCGAAGAATTCTCTCCCTGATTTATATATGATGAATTTTGTTTAAAACCTTTTTTCTCCCCAACTTCGGTTTCTCCATTTATGAGGCAGTTTTGAGCTTTTATGAAGTCATTACAGAATTTATTTTTTAGATGCATTTTTACATTGTTGCTGGGGACTATTTGAGACTATACTGTTATTTGTTTATTCTATGGATTGATTGCTACTGATGGACACTGAGAACTTAACAGCAGTACTAGATTGAGGATTGTGACTCCTTTGAAGGCAGCATGGGCCTCTAAATCCTAGATGAAGATGTATCAGTAATCTGGAAGCCTGCCAACCTAGGAGTCCTTGATCCTGAAGCTTCTCCAATGCTGAGAGAGCTGAGTCTTTCTGCCGTTGCATTGACTGCGCTCCATTTCCCTCCATAGAGAAACTGGAGCAACTCTGCTGATTTCCCACACATCCTTGGGCTGTTACTGTGTGCCAGACACTAAATGATTCAAATTCTGCCTCTCCCTCTCTTGTGAATTTAAATCCCAAAAGAATTCAGTCCCAGCTGGGTGCCAGTGGCTGACACCTAAAATCTTAGCAACATAAATAAAATGATGTGTATATACTCAATGGAACGATATTTCTTTCAATTAAACAAACAACTGTCATTGCCATAATGTGGATGAACCTGAACAATCAATCCTAGACAATCCATCGACTGGAATTGCCTAATTATCCCAATTTGGATTGACAACCCTTTCCTTCACTGTTTTCAAAGCATGATAAAGACTTATACTTTCTATGTTCAGAGCACACCCATGGACATAAGGAAACTTTCACTAAATCTTTATATAATAAATTCATTTCTTAGAAAATATTAAGAATCTATTTCATACCAGGTTTCTTGGTAGTTAACAGGAAATCCCAATCAATGCTTGATGTAAGTTATTTTTCCAAGAAGATTTATTAAGCACATGGACAAAGAATTCGAGTGTCAATTTCATGTATAAGTCTGGAAAATGGATACAACTAACTATAGAGAGAAAAAAATCAGAAAAAGAGTAAGGAGTGAAAGTAAAGAAAATAAGGAAATGTGATCATAGAAGGGTAGAACTTACAAAAGTGCAACATAGTTGTCAGAACTTTAAAAGAACATAAAGAATTACAGGAGAAGCCTGTGTTAGAGTCTCATAGCTCTAATCCCTGGTACTCAGGAGGTTGAGATCTGAGGAACACAGTTCAAAGCTAACACATGCAGAGACACATCTGTGAGACTTTTGCCACTGATTTATTAGCCAAAACCTGGAATTGGAGGTGTGGCTCAAGTTGTAGAGCTTCAGAGTTGAGCAAGAAAGCCAAGTGAGAACAGAAAGTTCTGATTTCAAGCCCCATTACCCACCTCCCAACACAATAATAATAATAGTAGTAGTAGTATTAGTAATAGTAATAATAAAGCACAGGAGTAAGAATAGACAGCATAGAAAACGTGACAAGGCATCAGAAGCTATGTTTTGTTTTGTCCCTCACAAAGTGAATTCCCCAGAATTTCACCAGCTTCAGGTCAGGATTAGTTCATGCATTGTTTATGTATAGGCACTTTAATTTTCCTAGATTTGGATACCACTTCTTCCATATGGTAAAAATTCAAATGTTTCTTTCTGGGTATTTCTTCCTTTGCAACCAGCTCAGGGCCTGACACATAACAGATGCATTTCAACTCTTGTGCATGAAGTGGAAAAGTAGTCAATTATTGTAGGAATTGGAAATTTCCTACTGACTAACAAGTATGCATTTGTGAGCTGCTTGCCAAAGTTCATTTCAGATATGGGTAGGCTTGCTTCCTGTTTACTTCCCTGAGATTCCTAACACTAACTACCTTCAAATGAGAGGACCCTGGGAAACACCCAAATGATGGTAATCCTGAAAACAATTTGTTCTGCATCACTATATTCTAGAAATGTAAGCTTCGGAACAAGGGCCATGAAATATATTGATGACTATAGATCTAAATCTATCTATAGAAAGATGACAGACAGGTAGATAGATAGATTGACAGACAGTCTGTTAAAAGAGAGAGAAAAGAATATGGGCATTTATGTTTAGAAAACTTTTAGTTACTGGGGTATGATGCTGAGTAAGGTTACACATGATCATTATCTGCTTGGTGCTTTAGCTCTATCAGAGAAGACAAAATTAGGCTATTATATCTGCAAATGTAATATTCAAGTCTAGCTGTGTGGCTACCTATGGTCTAATGCATTATACACAGTTCAGGAATTTATATTTCATTCTTGTTCCCTGAAAAGTCTGAGAACCTCAGGCATTCAAGTAATCCTTTCATATTTCTATAGTTCTCCCTGCCTGGTACATCCACAGGTGGAACTCATCTGGGGAATTCACACCTGGGGAGGTTGAAGAACATACTTGTACATGAGCCCATCTCCAAGCAAATCAGCTTGAATGATTAAGAAGAGCCAAGGTAATTTTCATGGGTGTTCAGGGTTAAAAAATAAACAAACAAATGAACAAACAAAATACCTTTCATAATCCTTACAATGTATTGAATTTGGGGCAGTCATTTTATTTTTGCGATACTGAGAATTAGACCCAGGGCCTTGAGCATGTGATGTAAGTGCTGTACTATCAGTCACCACCAGCCCATTACCCCTGCTGTATGCAACTGTGTGGACAGCTTTGGGTTTCAGTGCTCAGTTTTAATGTCTTTCCCTGTGTTCAGTTTCAAACTCTCCTCAGTGTGTTTTGTTGCCTATGTCTCCATTGTAAACACTCAGAAGTACTTATTAAATTAAAGTTACATATTTATAAACACTGCGATTTTGAAATTAAGAATAACAATGTATGACAAAAGATAAACATAAAAATTAAAAAATACATGCATAATAAAATTAGGTTTTGCAAATATATTGTTTGTCTTACTGATTATTTGGGCAAAGTCCAAATAATCAAATTAAAATGACTGAATCAAATGATACCAGACCTTATTCAAGAACAAAATCTGAAGTTGATTTGGATTTTCCTATATTACTATTTTAGTATACTGCTTACTATGCTGTTAAATTCCATTTTTCATGCCAACAATGAAATATTCTGACAGTAAAAAAAATACTACAAAGAATGCATGTGATATATTTGCAAATAAGATAGTTGAAAGGAATCATGAATGAAAGGGGAAAATCTGCCTGTGCATGAGAAGACTGAGTAATATGAAGATTATAATATCAGGTTAATATTGAGGTGTTGAAAGTTTAGTTGATTAAAGTATATTCATCCTGAAAACACACACACACACACACACACACACACACACACACACACACACACACACACATACACACACTCATCTTGGAAGTACATTTGAGCTTTTCTTAGTTGCTAGAGTCTTTTCTAAATGCTGGGGATTCAATGGCAAAAAACAAAACAAAACAAAACAAAGAACAAGCAACAAAATAAAACAAGTGTAGCCCTACCAGGATTAACATCTTCAATCTTCAGTATAAGATTCATGAAATAAGCATATACCTATTGTTCTTAATACTAACACTAGGAAATAGCCAAGAACAAGTTGCTTATTGAGTCCCTCTGTCTCGTTTCCTGTCACTCTTTTTCTTCTCATAATGTCTTCTGTTTTTCTCTATTGTCCTTCCAGCTTCAAAATCTCATTTGAGAGCAAGAGTTTTCTCTACGTGGAATACTATTGTATTCCCTCCACAGGCCTAGAGTCTTCTTAATGAGAAGCTTGTCATATTTGTCCTCACTGTAAAGATAATTTCTTTCTAAGACCCATTTCTTTTCTTTTTCTGCCATTCATACCACTTGGGGATTACTCTTTTGCTCTCTCTTTCTTGGCAACCACATTTCTAAATCCTCAGTTGCAAGAGAAGAATCCACTATTTCTCATTCTTAGCAATTTGCATGATGCCATGTGCATAATTATTTGGCACATGATAGCTAGAGAATGGATGGATGAATGAATCAGTAGCTGAATGGATGGATGGATGAGTGGATGAATGGGTGGATGAATGGATTGAATAAATAGATGTATGGGTGAGTCATTAGATAAATGATTGAATAAAAAATAGATGAATGAATGAATGAATGGATGGGTGTATGAATAAACAGAAGCATGAAATCTTTCTGCCTTCAGAACTCCAATATTCTTTCTTCTACTCTGGCTTTTCATCTAACTTCATCTTTAAAGAATACTACCATGCTATATGTGACTTTACATACTGTATGCCAGTAATTGCTTATTGCCCTCTACATTAAGTACTATATAAACCCTTAAACAGGTATATAAGTTTCCTCTGGCTGCAGAACAAATGACATGGTAAAAGTGAAAATGCCTTAGAATGTATTACAGGCAAAAGGGTTGAAAATTATACCCCTGTGACGAATACAACTGTGGGATTGTATTCAGATACAGAGCAGGCTTGATGATACATGAAGAGCCCAGAAGTGATCATCTGCGAAAGTGACAGGACAGTTAAGGGTACTATTGTAGGCTTTTTTTTCTCTGCACTTTATTTTACATTTGTCCAAGTACTGTTTGAAAATAGGAGCAATTGGGCGACAAAAATCCCTCAGGCAAAGAAGAATACAGCGATTTGAATTCTACAACAATATAAGCAGAATCTCTTACATATTGCCTGGCTATTACAATGCCTGCCTTTGATGTTGCCTTGGGATGATTGTTATGATTATTTTTTGCGAAAGAAAAACCATCCAAATAATGCAATGTGGGTGATCTTATTTAGCAGGACTCTGTCCAAATTCATTTGCTAACTGTGCCCTTGTTTTCATTATCTGTAAAATACAGAAATGTGGGGGAAAAAGTGTTTCTTTCTCCTTCTGCTAACCACATAAACCTATTGGTTATTTCCACAAATAGATCTTTATTTGTTGCCCTTTCACTTTTGTAAGGGCTCTTCTGTTAGTGAGATCCTGCTGTTGTGACTCTCCACCTTCCTGGCATATTGCATTCATTTGGCAAACATAAAATAGTTACCCATTTCCTTCCCATTCCTGATGGATGTTACAGGTAAATTTGGTCTAAAACCAAGTGTGAATACTTCCATGGGGCATGTCTGCTTCCTTTCCAAAGGCTCACATCCATTGCTGAGCATTCCTGTGTATTTGCACTTTGCAATTTTTATTGTTTTTACTCAATAAACTCTGTTTCTATAATTTCTTGATTCTGCAGAATTTAAAATGTGTTTCTCTCTCTTAGCCGAAATCAGGTCAATTTTATTGGCTCTTAAAAATAGGTAGTTAGTTGGTTAGAAACACTATGAAAAGGTATCAGATGACTCTAGGTTTATGGAAATAGCTTTAAATAGATTCTAAGTTTATGGAAAAGACCGAACTTCAACCATGCTGACCGAGGCAGAAAGTAGAAATTAAGTCTTCCCTGAGGATGGTCGACGGCTTAATATAATTTTTAATGATGAAACATCCTCAAAATTAGGAGTGCAGCCATTTTGGCCACAGAGGGAAATATATAATGTAAACCTCTAAAAGAAATGAAAGTGAATCGAATAAAGGAAGATGAGAAGCAAAAGGGCCTCTCAGCTTCTAAGATGATAAAAGTCTGTCCTCTGGGCATTCGTTTTCAAAAGTGTCCTCTGCGGTAACCTGCTTCTCCCACCAACAGTGGTGTTTGCAAATAGGTCCCAATTACATGAGTTGATTACAGATTCAACCGAGGGTCTAATGCACCAAGGAGACTCTGTGCCCTTTCTTCTACCTCTCTGCCCTTGCAATGTGGGATAAAGGGCAGCTTCACGGAATTGCAAATACTTCTGTCTGGAGCAGGAACATAGAAGGAACACATCAGCAAAGTGGTGGATGTTCCAGAAACAACTGTCCTAGGGTGAGGTTGCATCTTTCTCTTTCTCTCCCTTGTGTTGGGTGACAGCTCCCAGCAACCAGGACTCTGTTGTGTGAGTGTGTGTGTGTGTGTGTGTGTGTGTGTGTGTGTGTGTGTGTGTGTGAGAGTGAGAGAGAGAGAGAGAGAGAAAGAGAGAGAGAGAGTCAGAGAGAGAGAGACAGAGACAGAGAGACAGAGAAAGAAAAGTGTATGTATGTATGTATTTATTGTCTCTGTTTGGTTTAGTTTCTGTAGTTACATCTAAATGCATTTACATCCAAAATGCATTATGCACATATTATTTTTAATACCCAGTGAAGGCCAAGGTTTGTTTTTGTTTTTCTGAATCATAGCTGACCTTTCCAGAAATAGCAAATGAAAACAGTCCTGTTTCAATGCAAAGCCTTAGATTCAAACTCTAGAATTTAGAGTGGTTGTTCATTTGTATAAAAAGCAAATTAGAAGGCCAATCTCCTGACTCTCAAGTTATTGCTCTTTCCATTAAACAGTGCTGAATACACGAGGGATCAGGATGCAGGTTGTAAGGAGGCAGGTCTAGAGGCACACGTGCGAGTCTATATCTAATAATCTGTGATGCAGTTGCCCATATACCATATTTGTAGAAGCTAAAAATATTCAATCATGATAGCCGAAGCAATCAATCATATATTGTGGGCTACCTAAGAAGCAGACCCCTTAAGAGGGTCCTAGTTAAGATAAAAAAAAATAATGGATTCAAGACAACAGGAGAAATTTAAGGTTGCTGAAATGAATGCCATCTTAATATTTTAACAGATTCGAATATCTTCATGTCATGATGTCCAGTGATTCTAGCAGCTACTTTACAGGGACTTTACAGGTTGGAGCTAGTGTAGACTTTGATGATTAGTATGTGATTTTGGGATGGATACTTAAATAACGTTTACTTTTATCCCTTCGGTGGGAAAGATGAAAATCTTTTGAAGCTAGAGCCCAAAGAAATGTAAATACAGCTTATTCCATCCTGACATTTCCAAAGAGGTCACCCCCACCACCAGCAGTAACTGGTCCGTGTCTATTATCAAGTTTCCTGTCACTCATGTTGATTAAAGTTGATAAACAGAGCAAAGCTCTTGGGGTAGGTCAGAGGGTGCTAAGTGAATTGTAGCTGGTTTGAAAAAGACTGCCTTCCCTGAGAATAGAAAAAAAAAAAATCCATCTTCTCTCAATGCCATTGCTTGCCACAGAGGAAACACTGCTCTTTCAGGAATGTAACAGTCATCTCCCAAAGTCAAACCAGGGAGCAGGTACCAGAGCTATGGAGTCCATTGGTGGCCAACAGTGGCTGCTGAACTCACTTTGCTAGTGAGGCAGTGACTGTTCAGTTTTCTCACACTGCTCTGAGATTGGCTTTGAAGTAAGTTACAAAAGGCAACCGGCTCATTTCAATGAAGAAGACCACTTCCCTGTTTTGCAAGCCGTAGTACTTCTTTGTAAAGACTGACTAGTATTCCCTTAGGTACAATGCCATCTTTTTCTTTAGTCATTCTACAATGTGCATATGTTTTTAAGGCATATGGTGTATAGCATATAAACAATATAATATTTTCTTGTCAATAATTTCTTGTCAATTGGATGCTAGGAGATGTTCCCTTGGGTGATGGTATCTATGTTTTGATCCCCCTTTTTTGCCCTGGAAAACCAGTATTATTTTCTTTTACATTTGGCATGTTGCTGCTCCCTTATTAACTATGGGAAAATTAACACCTACAAACCTAGACTGCGGATGTGATAGGGCCAGTCTTGTCTCCTTTTAATTATGTTAATCTCATTTCATCCCTTCCTTCTATCCTTTAAAGCATAGCATTGGAGAAGTAGCTCAACGCAAAATACGGGGTTTGATTTCTGACACCTAAATCAATGAGTTAATAAAACAAGGACTATTTTTTTCTTTTTTTGTAAATTATATTCTTAGTGTCTATAAGTAGTTGTACACACAAGTTGATTTACAAAATCAATTCATGGATACAATACATCTTGATCAATGTCACTCCTTTCATTATTCTCCCCCATCCCTCCCAATCTAATCCCTTCCCTTAATGTTCTTAATTTCATAGGATATGTATTTTTTTTGAAATTTCATTGCTTTATTGGTTTTGGCCAAGGTAACAGTACTTTAAACTACTATGAATATTTTACAAGCAATAATCATTTCATGATAGATTCTTTCTTTTATTTTGGAAGAAATAATTTTATTGTTAAAGTTCGTAGAGTTCATAAGCTTTGTAGATTAAGATGATGATAATTATCATTGTGAAGGTTAAAAGGTATTTCTGACTTTAGCTTAGTATAACGATGCCATGTGAAATTTATGTAAGTACTTAATCTCAATAAAGAAATATTTGGAGGAAAAAATACTGAGATAATCACTTGGAAACCTGATTTCCAGTCCTAGCTCCTTGGTGATTATGTAGGTGACGATGTCATTGAGTATCATCATAGATTCTTTTTTTAATTTAATTTTATTGTAAAGATGCAGTACAGAAGGGTTACCATTACAAGAGTAAGGCAATGAGTACATTTCTTGTCGAACACTGTTCCCCCCTCTTTTGTTTTTCTCCTACTATCCCTTCCATCCCCCACTTCCCTCATTTCTTCCCCACCCCACTGAAATTGTAAAGTTCATTTCCAATATACTGTCTTGTGAATATCATTGTTGTAATGGATCATCCTGTGTCCTTGTTTCAGCATTTTGTTATTCCCCTTCCACTACCCAAATTAGATAAATATATATACAAGATGCAGGATACCAAAATCAAATACAGTAACCCCACGATATGGACACAAGAGGTTTTTCTTTTGTTGTTTTTAATGTGCCTTGTGATTATTTTGGTATGTTCTTCCCTTTATGGTATATCCCATGTATTAAGTATTTAAAAAATTAATTTGGTTTTATTGTAAAGCTGATGTAAAGAGGGGTTCCAGTTACATGAGTAAGGTAATGAGTACATCCCCTGATGAACATTGTTACCCTTCCCACTTTCTGCCTCCCTTCCCATTCCCCAACTCCCTTCCTGCCCAAGTTGTAAGGTTCATTTTCAACATAGTGTCTTGTGAGTATCACTCTTGCATCGGTTCACCCTTTGACTGCATTTTCCCCAACTTCCTCTCTTCATTTATAGATCCCCTTCCTTTTGACCATGTACCATACCGTCAAGTACCATTTTCTGGGTACTCCTTTTGTGGACTGTGAATTTGTTTTTGTAAGAAATTACACCTTTGAATTCTCCCCCTCCCCCCCCCCCGCCAATACCATACTTCAGTTAATACATTTGTGTATACTTACACACAACTTGGTGTCACACTATTTTCTTTGCAACATTTGTGACTGGATTTGAATCCAACAGCTGTCCCTAATTTATTAAATCTCCCTGAAAAAGGACATAAAATATGAAGAAAATGCAGTAAGGACATAATAAAATTTTGTATCTCAATAAATTATGAACAATTAATTCTATTTGAGCATGCTTATTTTCCTCAAGAATAAAAGCTTCAAATCTCATTAAAGAGTATGATTCTCAAAGCCCATGAGTCCAACAGGAAATTGTTGAGCAAATGAGTTACTTATTGCAAAATAAGTCTCATAATATCCAGTCATGGCCCAAAGACTATGTTAAATTCTAAACACCATACCATCTCACAATGAGCCAAGAAACTGGACCCGTATTGCCTATGATATGTTTAATCACACCAGAAAACATATATAAATTCCAAAGAATAAACTCTACTTATGCCTGCCACATTTGGAGAGGTTGACTAAGCTTACATCAAGTTCAAATTATACTTTTATCCTTATTAGATTAACCCTCAAGTTTCTACTTGTCTACAAACAAATGAACAAGTCAAGAAGAAAGTTAAAGAACATTTCTAATATAGCATTTGTGAATATATTTTTCTGGGGGGGATGAGGGTTGTTTCAAAACATAAAATGGTCAGCTTCAATTTACAAAATCTAAACAGAACTGCCCAGTCATTTTCCTATGGCAAACAGAGAACATAACATTTGCACAATGTACTTTAACAGTAGATAAACCTGCTCATGATAGAAACAGACTTGAGATCCCTGGAAACACAGACTTGGCATCCCTGGTGACCCTATTCACCTGAGTGGTCCATTTCAGGCAGTCCCTGGGGATGGCATAATTAACCTTGTGCCCCACCCACAACAACATGTGGAGGAATTCCATAGAGGAGACTTTGGGAAGCCATGGGAGATAGCACAGGAAATGTTTTCACACATGTAAATTCAATATGAGGCATACAGCTGTATTTGGGAGTGGAATAAATAAATTAAACTGGAGTAAACAGCACACCAATTAATCTTCCAATTGATATATTCATTTAGAATCATTAAGTGCTTTTTAAACCACTCACTGGTCATACAGAACAGAGTAAATCTGGGTTCCAGCATTTTAGAGCTTACAATGCATGACTGTGCTGTTCAATAGAAATCCAGCGCACCCTTCAGCCGAGTTGCATATGTAATGTACAGAGGATTTTAATTCTAACAGAATATTTTAATTAACAGGCTATGTCCAAAATACGTTCATTTCAGCATCTGATACTAAAAGTCATTGAAATATCCTGCATTCTTTTCTTTTTTTTTTAACTAAGTCTTCAAAATCTAGTATTCATTTCTCAACGTGAACTCATTATAGTTGTAATATTCTATAGCCACATGTGGTTAATAGCTGCACCATTAGACAGTTCAAATCTAGAAAGGTAAGACAAGCATGCAAACAAATAAGAGCAATACAAAGGTAGATGGAGCCAGAGTAAGAAAATGAAGAATGAAAGCATTAAATCTATGTTTCAAGAGCACAATGAAGCAGAATATGTAAATTTATCTCCCATTTGGAGTAGCCTGTTTCATTTTTCACTTATGTAAGAAGATATTGTGTCACAGCATTATTTTAATTGTTTTTACATTGTGAGAGAGTGATAAATATGATGCTTATTTGCACCCTTTTCCATTTGTAGAGTCCAAATACATCCCTTAAAATCTCACCTGAAATGAAATTAGTTTTGTAGTGGCAGGGGGTACCAGTAGGTGGGAATGGGGCTAACAAGGGCTTGGCTGGATGAGGCTAGATATGGTTAAAACGGTTTGCTTGCATCAAAATAAAAGCATGGTGAAATTGTTTTAAGAAGGGTGGAAAATAGGTTAGGAAGAGTGATAAAAGGGGGTGAGATAGAAGGGGACACATTGCACACCTGTGTGGAAATGTCAAAATGAAACCCCTCCCCTTGTATCTTACAGAAACAACCCTCCCTCCAAAAACCTCTCCTATGAATGGAGTGTAGCATTTTCAAGGAGACCTCTGTTCCCTTCATTTTCATTCCTCTGCATCTGAATGGATGGGGCTGTGATTGCTTTCCCATGAGCATCCCTCATCCAGCTGTGTACAAGGAGGAAGTATGAATACAAGTCCTGTGAGGAGGAAGAAGAGAAGAAGTGAGGGGGAAATATGAGAACACAGGGCAAACAAGAGAGGGAGAGGAAGAGAGGAAGACAGATAGACAGAGACAGAGAAGGAGAAATAGAAAGAAAGGGGAAGACAGAAAGAGAGGAAAGGAGGGAAGGAGAGAGAAGGAGAGAGAGGATGATGAAGAAGCTGGGGAAATGGAGTGGGGAGAAGATGGAGGGGGAGGAGGAAGGTGAGAAGGAGTAGGAGGAAGAGAGGAGAAGAGAAGAAGAGGGGGTAGGGCAAGGGGGGAGAGGAGATCTAATTTGACATCATCTTCCATTTTAATAAATATAATCATGATGGCTTAAAAAAACCCATTAAGCCCTCAATTTCAGTCATTTTCCTTTCAAATGATTCAGAGCTGTTGTCGAGTCTGAGAGTGACTTACTTAGAGTCTGTATAAAGAGACAGCCTCTAGAACAAGACTAGGCAGTAAAATGAAGGATAATTGACTAAGTGGCTCAAAGGAAGGACAGAAATGTAATTCAATAAGTGCAACTAGGGAAGCGATATGCAAAATTCACGGGTTTCTTCTGCCTGGCATTTTAGGATAAGACTGTTCCTTATTTTAAAATTGGACTCTTTCAGGATTACTCAATATCAGCAACAGAGAAATTGGCACCTGGACTATCATTTAAGGTGTAAATTAAGGTGACCTGAGCTAAGATGAAATACTTTTAAAGAAGCCAAGAGATAAAATATGAGGCATTTTCCGGAAATGGTATACGATTGGGAGTTGTTGAAAATGGACCAACAAAAGTGAAAGGGAGAAATAAAGAAACAGATTGCAGGACAAAATCTTGAGCACCTAATTTAAAACAAAAATGGTTTCCTATGGTTTATGATGAGTGATAAACAGAGTCCACTGTGTGGTCATAAAAATATATCTTTAGCTCAGAAAATATGAGAGTCACTGTCAGCTTAATGTAGTGATTTAAGTTCCAAGTCTTTCTCCTTGAAAGAGTTACAAGACTGAAGTGGCCAATCATTCGAAATGATGGGTATTTGGAAATTATGAACTATGGCCAAGTGGCCGTAGTTGTTTTTTTTTTTTTAGGTGCAACTTAATCATGAATGTGCCTACTTTAAGTTATTGCTTAGTTACATATTTCATAAAACATTTAGGGTAGAGGAGTGTTAATAGCTATAAAATGTCACTAAACTGGCATTAAACTGCTGAGGAGTACACACACACACACACACACACACACACACACACACACACACACACACACACACACACACACACACACACACACACACACCACACCACACCACACCACACCACACCATAAAACTCTAAAGAAAATCCAACAGTGGAGTTCAGCCTCCTCTGGCTGCAAGTCAACTTTGTTATAATAAAGTCATTCAAAACCCTCCATAAAGAGCCAAGAGAGTCTATTGAGCAACCACATGGGGTTATAACAGGAAAACTCGGATTCACCTAGAGGACTAATGAACATAAAAACCATAGGAAATTCCCACATAAAGCTTTTTAAGAAACATTAAAATAGCAAAGAGGATGTAGACTCTATTAGCATATGAAGAAGGAGGGAAAGAAGAAAAGAAGAAAAAAAAACTTAGCCATTCACAACTTGTCCATAAAAAGAATTCTTTCTGTCTAGGCAGCAGAGTCTCCAACTTCAAGGTCATTGTCGTTTTATAAACATGTTCAGGAAAGAGCAGAATCACAAATCACTGACTTTCAAGGAAAGGTAAACAAAGCACAGGCCACACTATTATAAATAAAGAGTACAAGGTAGTGATCATTCCAAGTGTGAGGCTCTGAGTTCAAGCTCCTGTACTGGCAAAAGGAAAGAAGGAAAGAAAAGAAAGAAAGAAAGAAAGAAAGAAAGAAAGAAAGAAAGAAAGAAAGAAAGAAAGAAAGAAAGAAAGAAAGAAAGAAAGAAAGAAAGAAAGAAAGGGAGGGAGGGAGGAGGGAGGGAGGGAAGGAGGAGGGAGGAGGGAGGAGGGAGGAAGGAAGGAAGAAAGGGAGGGAGGGAGGGAAGGAAGGAGGGAGGGAGGAAGGAAGGAAGGAAGGAAGGAGAAAAAAAATCAAACTTCTTTCCTCAATTCCATCATATGTATCCTTCTTCTTCCAGGGTATATATGGGGGTTTTTGGAGCAAGTACAGATCCATTCCTATCTCCTGGGAATTTTGTGAGGGGTTGATGGAAGCTAATGTGAAGAGGCATCACATTTGTTAATATTCATGTGATTTTGCCCCCCATCTGTGGTCCCTGAGACACCAGCATTCACTTCACCAGGGAACTTAAAGTAAATGAAGACTTGTAAATCTTTCTCCTTTGGACTGAAATCTCTTTGTACAAAATTCCAAGTGCAATGTGTTTGTGTGTGTGTGTGCATTGGTATGTGTGTTCTCTGGACCTGAGGGTTGAACTCGGGGAATAGGCACTGTCCCTGAGCTTTTCTCTATTTTTTAAATTAAAAAAAAATATTTCTAGCACTCTTACCAGTTGAGCTATAGCTCCATTTTTGGCTTTTTGGTAGACAATTGGAGACATGAGTCTCATGGGCTTTCCTGTTCCTGTTTGTTTCAAACCACAATCCTTAGATCTAGGCCTTCGGAGTAGCTAAGATGACAAACATGAACCACGTGTGCCTGACTTACCAAATGCCTTCAAAACTCAAGCAAACCTGTGGAGTGAATCATTACATCCTTTTTGTCACTAAGATGTATAGCAATTCTACTCATGGTTCTACTCAATTTATTTTTTTAAATAAGTTTATTATGGTGAAAATACTGTACAGAGGGGTTACAATGACAAGGCAATGAGTACATTTCTTATCAAGAATTGTTGCCTTCTCCTTTGTTTTCCCCCTACCATCCCTTCCCTCCCATCTCTACAACTACACTCCCTCCTACCCCCGCCTAAATTATAAAGTTCATTTTTCGACATAGCTTCTTGTACATCTCATTGTTGCGATGGATCGACCTGTATCCCTATTTAAACAATTTGTTTTTTCCCTTTCCCTCCACAAATTAAACCAACATCAAATACAGTGAAAACAGGGGTTATACTGTGGGGGAAGGACATACAAAGCATCAAAAAAAATTACATTGGACCTTATAAATATGTTAGAAACAATAGCAAGAAAGAAAAAAACCATTTGTGTCCTTATCTTGGGATTCATTTCACTTTACATCATCTTATCTGACCTTTTCTGCTTGTCTAAGACATATACTAGTTATTGCAAAAAAGGGAAACCATGGGTCCTATGTTTCTTTGGGCCTGGCTTACTTCACTTAATATACTTTTTTCCAAGTCTTTCCATTTCCTAACAAATGGGGCAATGTCATTCTTTCAGATGGAGGCATAGAATTCCATTTGTGTGTGTGTGTGTGTGTGTGTGTGTGTGTGTGTGTGTGTGTGTGTGTGTGTGTGTGTGTATACATATATATATATATATATATATATATATATATATCTCACATTTTCTTGATCAATTCATCTACTGAGGGGCATCTGGGTTGGTTCCATATCTTAGCTATGGTAAATAATGTTGCAATAAACATAGTTGTGCTGGTAGCTTTAGTATGGTTTTGTTAGTGATCATTCGGGTAAATGCCCAAAAGTGGAATTGCTGGGTCATAGGGGAGCTCTATGTGGAGTCTTTTGAGGAACCTCCATACTACTTTCTAAAGTGGTTGAACAAGTTTACACTCCTAATAACAATGCAGTAGGATTCCTGTCTGTCCACATTCCCCTCAGCATCTGTTGTTATTAGAGTTCTTGATTATAGCCATTCTAACTCAATGTTGTTTTGATTTGCATTTCTTTTATTGTTAGAGAGGTTGAGCATTTCTTCATGTGTCTGCTGGCCATCCTTCTTTCTTCTTCAGAGAAATTTCTCTTTAAGTCTTTAGCCCACTTATTTATTGGGCAGTTGTTTCTTTGAGGATTTGTTGTCGGGGGATTTAATGTTTTGAATTCCAGGTATATTTTAGATATGAGACCCTTGTCCATGTTGAAACTTAAACCAAAATGAGTTAAACCAACTTAACAAGGCCATATCAAGCATTGAAACAGAAACAACAATAAGAGACCTCCCATCTAAGAAAAGCCCAGGACTGGATGGATTTACAGGGGAATTCTACAAGGCCTTCAAAGCAGAACTCACACCAATACTCCTTCAACTCTTCAATGAAATTGAAAGAGAAAGTTCATTACTGAACTCTTTCTATGAAGCCATCATAACCGACATCCCAAAACCAGGCAAGGACTCATCAAAGAAAGAGAACTATAGACACATTTCTTTGATGCACATCCATGCAAAACTTCTCAACAAAATTTTGGCCAATCGACTTCAACAATTCATCCAAAAAAATCAAACACCAAGATCAAACAGGATTCATTTCAGGGATGCAAAGCTAGTACAATTTGGGAGCGAGGAGAGAAAGTAGGAGAAAATTGAGGGAAGGGGTAAAAAGTTTGACAAGAAATGTACTCATTACCTTACTTATGTAGCTGTAACCCCTCTGGAAATCACTTTGGAAAAATACATAATGCAGAAAAATATTGCAAATAAATAAAAAAGAAAAGGAAAGAAAATGAAAAGAAGGAATAAGAAAAAGGAAAGAAAAAAGAATAAAAGACATCATACAGGCTAAAAGAAGGCATTGTTCCCAAAAGAAGAAATGAAAATTTTTTTACTGGTTTCTAATAAATGTGAAAAAGACATTTTCTAGAAGATTTTATAATTCTCCATGCTCAATCTAAACATTGTGTGTTATTTAGTCTCATTATAGTTCATGTTTCTTTACCCATTAAGTTTAACATACTAAATAAATAGAAAGATGATAGATAGATCATAAATTGATATGTATAGATATATAAGATAGATAGAAAGATAGATAGACTATTGAGACTCCACACCAAGATCATAATCCATATTAGTAATCATTATTCTATTTGTATAATTGAATAAATAAGTACTGCCAATGAATGTGTTTACTACCTAACATCTTTATGAAAGTGGAATGGAAGGCAGTAAAGACAAGAAAGTACCCTAATACCCAAATATCTCTCAAGAAAGTTTCATTGGAATGTAAGGGACTTTTCTTTTCTTTTTTTTTGGGTCCAGTCGTGGGGCCAGAACTCTGGGCCTGGGTGCTGTCCCTCAGCTCTTCAGCTCAAGGCTAGTGCTCTACCACTTGAGCCACAGCACCACTTCCGGCTCTTTTCTTTTTGCTTATGTGGTGCTGAGGAATCGAACCCAGGGCCTCATGCATGCAGGGCAAGCACTCTACCACTGAGCCACCTTCCCAGCCCCGTAAAGGACTTTTCTTTATCTGTATTATACTCATACAAAAAAATTTCCACACTCATTGATAAAGCAGATATGTAAATAAAACAGCCAAAGCGAAGGAAGATGCCAATTCCTAAAGCAAATTCTCCAGGTCTGATAATTGCGAACTTTCATCATTTTCCTCCAATTGCTAATTAGAATTAAAAATCATCATTCCAACTGCAAGTCTTGAGCACCATACTATATACTGCCTAGGATGATGAACACACAGACAACTTGAAATCTGAAATCAATGTAAAACTAACATTTTGAAAGAAAGAAACCAGCCAATCATTTTGCCATTGACTTCAGATTATCAATACAAATCATCAGCAAAATTTTCTATTTACAGAACCATGGTAGGGGAATATTCATTTTCCAAAATAATCTCTCAGTCTGTAAGTGGAGGAGGTGAATGTCATAGGGGAAGAATAAACTTAGAATAAGATTCTTCCAAAAACCCTCTTTTCTGGAGAGAAATTACTTGTTGATGTTTGTAAAGCATAATTTCAGAGCACTGACCAAACGAGAGTTACAATTGTGAATCAGGAGGATAGCTGTGAAACCAGTCACCTTTCTGCGGTTACCCATCCCTTCTTGTTGAAATTTCGTAGAAAACAGACATCTTCAGTAGATGAATGGATCAAGAAAATGTGGTATATATACACAGTGGGATTCTAAGCTTCCATCAGAAAGAATGATATTGCTCCATTTGTAAGAAAATGGAAAGACTTGGAAAAAAATCATATTAAGTGAAGTAAGTCAGACCCAAAGAAACATAGGCTCCATGTTTTCCCTCATTTTTAATAATTAGCATATGTCTAGGATAGTCCTAGCAGAGGATCACAACAGCTCAATAGCCATGTACATAGGACTATATAAAACGATGCTAATCAAAATGAACTCCAAGATATGGAAACAAGAGATTTTCTTTCTTTTTGTGTGTGTGCACTGTTTGCAGTTATTTCTTTTTTAGTTCATTTTTTTCTTTAGTTTATTCCCTGTTGTCACTGCTTTTGACTTAGGTAGCCCCTGTCTTGTATATAAGTTTATCTGATTGGTGGAAGGGAAGGGAAATCACAGAAATGGTGGGACATAGAGCAAACCAATGCAACAGTGATACTCAGTGGACACTATGTTGGAAATGAACTTTACAGTTTGGGGCAGGGAGGCGAGTAAATGAGGAGGGAAAATGGGAGAAATCAAGGGAGAGGGTAACACTGTTCTACAAAAAAAAAATGTAATTAGTAACTGTAACCCACTATACGTTATAATACAATGAAAAAAAACATAAAAATAATGTAAAAAAAAAAAAGAAAAGAAAAGAAACTTGAGCTGGGTGCCAGTGACTCACAACTTGTGAGCCTAGCTACTCAGGAAGCTGAGATCTGAGGATCACGGTTCAAAGCCAGCTCAGGCAGGAAAGTCCATGAGACTCTTATCTCCAATAAACCACCAGAAAACAGGAAGTGGCGCTGTGGCACATGTGGTAGAGTTCTTACCTTGAGCGAAAGAGCTCAGGGACAGCAGCACCCAGGGAAAGAGTTCATGACCCACAACCAACCATAAAAAAAGAGAGATGATGGCAGTAAATGATTTATTAATGAACAAAAAGTAATAAACAAAAAAGTGTACTGGTATGTTAAAGATGGTTGTGTGTACTCTCTGTCATCTCTTCTATGAAATGGAAACTCCTTCACCTTGAGTCTCAAATGACCTGAGTGGATTGCTTAACCTACAAGTAACTGAAATCTGACAACCACAGCAGCTTGAAACACAGCCTTTAGGAATTCTCTGGAAGGCCCGAGCTGCCAATAAGACATATAACCCTTGTACTGTCTGTTAGAACAGCATGAAGCTCCTTTCCTTGGTATTGCCATCTATACCAAAAAGAAGATCTCCTACTCATTATGAAAGTAGAGAGCATCTTACATGAGTGAAGGTATCTTTGAGCCTACTTATAGTTCATTGCTATATAAATACCATCATATAACTATCACATGTACCATATACCACTGGATTGTATATGTGATGGTCACATGATGGTATTTACCTAGCAATCCACAAAATGATAAAATATAATCCCATGGCTATTATTTTAAGTCAATTAATTTGAAGGAAATTCTTTATAGAACAGTAAATACTGGAACAGCTGTTTCCTCCAAATCAATTCACTGGATGATTTTGATTACAAATCTAGTTTCACCATTACATTCATAGCAAATGTCAAAGGAATTCACTAAGGAATGATAAACTAAAATTTTTTTAAAGTGTTAATTGGTTGTAAAGTGTACAACTAGTCAAGAATTCCAGGCTTTGTCCATTGCTAAGTATAGATTGAAAATAAATTTTGTGCTCTAGCTAAACTGGAATCCAGTAAAGTTTTTCAGGAAGCAGCCAACACTGCCGAATGCAAGGAGTACTTTTTAGTGTTCCAAAGCAATTACTGCAAAGATAACTGCAGATGAAATAAATCAGGATGTTGGATTTATCTTCATGTACAGTTTTTACATAGTAAAATGTTTCCCATTTATCTCTGCTCCTTTGACATCAGATTGATCAGTTAAGTAGCTTTGGAAGCAAAAGATCAGCCAACTGACAAATTGTTCCCTTGGACTTCAAAGTACACCGAGGCCTAAATTTTAGGACTAATGATTTTAAATCACCCTTCTTCTTAACAACCAAATGCATGACATGACTTAATCAAATCTCTAAGCAGTTTGTAGAGAAAGGTTTATTTGTGTATGTGGAAAGCATGGGGTACTAAGTAGATGTCAAGTGGACTGAAGTTCTAGTGTCTTCCTTATGTGTCAATTGTAGAATTCTACAAAGACATACCCATTAATGAAATAACTGCATAAATGGATGGAGCCATAAAACTAGCAGATCTCATTAACCTGCATTTCTGAGGGAAATGAGTTCTTCCCTGTGCATACAACCGAAATAAGATCACAAGGGCTTATGTAATAAGAAGAAATTGGTACATTCTACCTGGTAGAAGCAAAGCATCCAATGATTTAAATGTGATTCATCCACTAATTTTGGCTCATGTTCAAGGAATTTTGTATTAATAACCATATTAATGCTATTTGTTTGCAATAAAATATTGGTAATATTATTGAGGTTATAATTATTATTATTAACACTAGCAATTACAGGCTCTATTTAAGTAAGGTTTCCCAAAATAGTAGGGAACACAGACACTTTGAGAATCAAATAGCAGTTCAGGACTTTTTCTTAAAGAAAAAATACATGCAGAAAAACACTCACATTATAAAGGGCTTATTCATGTTCCCTTTCCATCTATGAACCTCTGAAGCCCCACCCAAGCAATGATTTTTAGGTTAAAATTATAGGATAAGTGGCTGAACTGAGACAGGCCTTTTATACAGTGATAGCTTGAATCAATTCCACAATGACATAAACTGCATTTTACTGCTAGGAAAACTGGGCCTCCATCATAAATAAGTGAGAGATATAGGTTTTAATTTCATATTTGTTTGCTTACCATCCCTTGAATATGCTGAATAACAGCAATTAATTTCAGGCAGTCACCTTCCTTTAAATAGCTGCTCTGTAAGAATTCTGACCCTTTCTAAACTTGGGAAGGGTGTACACAAGATGAACATACAACCTTTCCCTGTGTGTGTGTGTGTGTGTGTGTGTGTGTGTGTGTGTGTGTGTGTGTTCCTATCTTTACACACATATATCATCATTTAAGATCAAGGTAGAAGAAGATAGTCTATCGATTCCCTTTTTGAACTAGTAAAGATGTTCCCTTTCTCTATAAATCTTATTTTCCTCACATATAAAAACAAGCAAGCCGAATATGAGTGTCTAGTTCTTGTAATCATAGCTACTCAAGAGGCTGTGGTCTAAAAGTTGTGTTTTAAAGGTAGCCCAAACAGGAAGTTTGTGAGAGGGTTATCTATAATTAACCACCCAAAAGCCAGAAGTGGAACTGTGGCTCAAGTGATATAGCATGAGCCTTAAAAGCAAAAATTCTCAGGGAGAGCACCCAGTCCCTGAGTTCAAGCCCCAGGAATTGCTTGCAGTGTGCACATACACACACACGCACACACACACACACACACACACTCACACACACACACACACACACACACACATACACATAAGTGATAAATATTTGTAGTATGGTGCAGCTTTTAAAGTGAAAGGTTTTTCTTTCTTTCTTTCTTGTTTTTTGGTTGGTCATGAGGCTTGAACTCTGGGCCTGGGCACTATACCTCAGCTCTTCAACTCAAGGTGAGTGCTCTACCACTTGAGCCACAGTGCCACTTCCGGTTTTCTGAGTGGTTTATTGGAGAGAAGAGCCTCAGGGAGTTTCCTGCCCAGGCTGGCTATGAACCACAATCCTCAGATCTCAGCCTCCTGAGTAGCTAGGATTACAAGCATGAGCTACAAAGGACAGGCTAAAGTGAAAGATTTTGAAATATAATTTGGGGCATAGTTTCAAGAGAAAGGAGGAAAGCAGAAAGAGGTGGAGGAAGAGGAAATGAAGGAATCAGAGAGAGACAAAGAGACTAAGAGACAGAGAGACCGAGAGATTTGATGTATTTGTGGTCTATACATTAAAAAATTCAATAGATTTTTACAGTGAGTGCTTCAATAAATATCTTTTTACACTTGGGTATGTGAATATATTGCATAGATTTCTTAATGTAGCTAGGTCAACATATATTTGTTTGAAACCTTGACAGGTATTGCTAAATTGCTTTGCAAAACGGTATTATCGTTTTTTTTAAAATTTCATCTAACCATGCAGCACAGTATCTTTGTTTCCCAACTTGTTCAGAATACAGCCATTACAAAGTGAATTTTAATGCACCATGTGATATTAGTAAATTATACTACCTTAACCATTTATAGTGTTTCTTCTTGTACATTATTAATATACTCACCTTCTCACCTCTTAATAATTGTCAAAAATATCTGTTTCTATTTTCAAATCATTTTTTAGGACAATGCATTTCCTCTGGGACATTGGTTATATTTACTGATTGTAATTTACACAGGAAGAATTACCTTTCCAATCTTACAATTTCCATATTGCTCTCTCTCTCATTTCCTATTTATTTATGCTGTGGCTTGCTAATATATTCATTTATATTCCATCCATTCCCAAGTCTGATTTGAAGTGGCATATGATAAAATAGCAAGCATAAAGAAAAATAGCATTGAAATGGAAGGAAAACATATCCTTAAAAAATTAATATAGTGACTTCAGTAGTAAATCTACTTCTGAGGTTCCTAGATATCAAGGCTACAAGACTAGTCAAGGTTTTGATTAATACATAGCCTATAGAAAGAGAAAATATATTATTTCACGTGGAGATAAACTTTTTTTCCTGATGCTCAATAATTTAATGAATGTTTTGGGCAGACACAGACAATAGATCATGCAGCATCCTCAAAAATTACTGGTCACAAAATCAGAGATTATTTTATAGGACAATTTTTTAAAAAAGAGAGAAATAAAACCTGAAAATGCCATCCACAAAATGTAGGCACATATTTTTTAAAATATAGTACAGAAGAAAGTTCAGTTGTGATTATTAGGTATTAATTTGAATGTAAATCATTGTTTTTATATTCACTGAATTCTCTTAATGCATTAATTCACTATTGTTGAACTAATCTTTAGTTTAAAGAGGTAAAACCTGGAATGTGTTTAGTTGTCTGGGCATAGGAATGCAGGTAATAATTATGATAAAGATAATTATGATTTAATCTCACATATTAATATCATAGCTATCCTGTCTGACACGTGCATCAGCAATATATATATACACACACATATATATATGTGTATATATATATACATATATATATACACATATATATATGTATATATATATATACTTCCCCACACACACACAATGAATCAAGGACTTTGGGAAAACCAACTGAGAGAAATTTGGAAACATTTCCCTTTTCCCAAAACTATTCCAATCCAGTCTAACCTATCTATCCAAGAGACAGTGCCTGACACCAATTCACCAAGCCTTTTAGTATGATTATAAGATGTCTGGTGTTCATCACCAGGCTTTTTGATGGATGCAATGCATAGATCTTGTTATTTTTTAAGTTTTAGCATGGTTTTATTTTAGCCAAACAGGTTAAAGTTGGGGGAAAGAGAGAGAAATATTTCCTGTTTCACAGGGAGGAAATAGGAGTTAAAGACTTCAAATGTGTCAGCTGTTATTTGTCGCCTTTGTGCATTCTTAGCAGGGCAATGATCAATGTATTCATCTTTGAAAACTTTTACCGTGTGCTTGATGAAGAAAACGTTGCATGAGTGCTTGAGTGCAGCCCTTGCTCTGTATTCAAGGGGTTTCTTTTGGGTTTACCTGAAGTCTGTGGATGCTCACATTCCTTGTATAAAATGGTGTACTACATGCATGCTCATATCCTCCACTTCACTTCACATCGTCTTGATTTTACCTAATGCAATGTAAATGCCTCTAGGCGATCATATTTAATGAACAATGACAAGGAAGTCTGTAGATGTTTAGTACAAACTATTTCTAAACAATGTTTGCAATTTGTGATTATTTGACATAGAGGATGTGGAGCCCATAAATATTACAGGGTAGACTTGTTCCTGTGCTTAGAACAGTATCTTGCCCATGGTAAAGACTCATTTTGTCCTCGTTGTGGATAGGAGCACATGCCTTTCAGAGACCTTCCATTGTAATACACAGCATCAAAGAAGCCAGAACAGTCTGAGAAAAAGATGCAATATTTTACATTTATCAACTATTTAGACATAGAACTCTTGTATGGATAACCTGACCTCCATCTCTTCATAAACAGTTCCTTGTCATCATGCTACCAATCCATGCTATCAGCATATTTTGGGAACTAAGTTTTGTAGCAGATACCAAGGAGAAAGAAGGAAACCTATTTGGAGGCCTGTAACAAGTCAGATCTAACAGGAGTAAGGTCTACTCGTGTGTGTGTGTGTGTGTGTGTGTGTGTGTGTGTGTGTGTGTGTGTGTGTGTGTGAAGTGGAGTCTGAGCTTTGTGGGCAAGAGAGAGAACAAAAATTTTGTCTGAAGTTATTCGAAAAGCTCCCCAGAGTTCTTCAGAGAGATAATGAAATTGTTATAAGAAACAATGTCTCAGTTGTTTAAATGGAAGTTGTGATAGTTAACTCTATGTGTCCACTTGACTAAGGCATAGGCTGGGCAGACATTTGGTTAAACATTTCCGGGTGTGTCTAAGTGTGTTTGTACATGAGATTAAGATTGAATTAAAGCTGATTATCACTCAGTGTATGGATGGGCCTCCTAAAATATGGTGAATAATGGCTATCATAAAACCACCAGCAAGAAAGTATTCTTCTTATTTGCCTAATTATCTTTGAGTTGGGATGTTTGTCTTCTTTTCTCTCTGGAGTTGGACTTGGACTAAAACTTCTGGATTTGTTGCATTCCTAATTTGTTCCTTTATGTCTTGGGAAAATTTTCCACCTATACACCTATAGAGTGAGAGAAAGTAAGAGAGGGGGGTTAGAGAGACAGAGAGAGCTAGAGAGACAGACAGACAGACAGACAGAGGAGGGGAGGGAGAGGAAGGAAAATCAGAACAAAGGTTCTTTTATTGATTTTGTTTGTCTACAGAACTCAAATCAAGAAGTAGAGAAAGGAGAAAATAAAGCACAAGAAATCTTCATATGTAATTTAATTTAATTTATTATCTTTTACGTAGCTGTACAAAGGAGTTGTCCTCCAACAAAACAGCTTATGAATATAATACATCATTGTCGACATCACCTCTTTGAACAGTCTTACTCCTACCTGTGAAATTCAATTCACCCTTCCCTCCCTTTTCCTAATTTTGTAGGATATGCATAATTTTTTTACTAGATTTCCTCCATGTCTTATCCTTACATTCCACCATTCTAAGGGTTATGTTTACATCTATAACCAGGTAGAAGTTGAAGTTTCTCATAAATGCTCTGTAGTCCACCATATCTCAGTTCAAACAATAGAGATTCTTAGAGCTATAATTTTAATAATCAAATCTGGGTTCTGCTTAAAGGGAAATCTTAATGAAAGAAGAAAGAAGACAAGTATGAAAGAAGAGATAGAAGAGGAAGAGAATGGGGAGGGGACAAGGAAAAGAAGAGGAGTGAATAACCCAACGTATGCCGAGTGGATTTTCAATTCCCCCTTTTCGCTTGTGAATTTCTGGTACTGTTTCCTCAAGAAATGGCTGTTCTCAAAACTTTATTTTGTTAACATGTTTTTTTTTTCTCCTCAGGAGACTCTAATAAAACTGCAGGGTGGGGAAGAGCGGGGTAGGGAGGTTGCTAGTTATTGTCCAAGGAAATAACTGTGATTCCACAGTGGCCCGTCCATCCCATCTTAATCAGCATGTTGTTAATAAGTGAATTCTATGCTGGATAATAAATATGACCAATTAGTGGAAAGCAAAGCATGGCGGGGGGTGTTTCATGGGGAAACACTCAGATTCAGAGGAGAGCAGAGGCCAGATGGCCCTGGATGAATCCGGTTCCAGGCACGTTCTATCTCTGTCCTGCTGCTTTGAGAAGTGTGATGCCCAGGGCAGTCGCTCTGAGTAGCAAAAGCCCAGATCTTAGGTCCTGATTCTGCCAACTAGCTCGGTCACCTTGGACATTCCTTACATTCTCTGGGCCTCATATTTTATTTAAGCTTCGAGGTAAAAATAATAATGCCTACCATTTACAAAGTGCCATGACTATTAATGGCCTAAGTACGGGAGCTACTCAGCATGTGAATGGAATGTATTTGGTATTCGATAAATGTTCATTCATCCTTTATTTCCCGAGAGAATAGTCTCATTCTCTTGTTCAATTATTAATTTATTCAACAAATATTCACTGACCAACTCTAGGCTGCCAGGCATAGTACAAAGCACTGAGGATAAAATGATGACAAAGGGGAAAAAAGGCAATCTTTAGCTGTGATGAGGAACTGAATTATTATTGTCATCATTACTGCTAAGATGACTTCTAATTATTATAGTTACAGCTTCCACGTCTGGACTTATTGGGGTCCCTGAGGCTCTGAGATTAGGAGACAATCATTTCACTTTAATGTAAAGAAAATGGCTCTACATCTTCATCACCACTCTTGCTACCACCATAATCACCATCACCATCACCAGAATCATCATCACCACAAGAGCACTGGGTCCAGGTCACCAGGCGGCAAGAAGGTGGGTAGCATTGTGGCTTTCTGTCTAAGGTGCATGAGCATTACCAGGGAAGTTTGAAAGTCACTGATTTCATTATAAGGATTTTATAAATTCAGCAGAAGCTACTAATGTGAAACCCATGTGAGAAAGGCTATGTTAAAAAGAATCAGTGTGAAATCATCCCACAGTTTTCTGGGCTCCTTCAAGATTCTGATGGCAGACCTGGATGATTGCTAGCTGAACCTTAACCTTCTAGAAAGAGCGTGATTAGGCTAGAATAGCTACGAACATTAGTCAATATTAGCAGCTTTAACATAATGTATGCATTACTATATACATATAATTATTCAATAATATACCTGTGGCTACAGCTTAATGGATGTCATAAAATGTACCCATAACACCCAAGTCTACTGGCAAAAAAACAAAAACAAAAAAAACAAAAACAAACATAAAACCACCAAAACCAACCAATCAGAATCTGGTTTGGACTCATTTTCCAGTTTCTGGCTCCTACTAGGGCAAAGGCTGTGCTGACTTCAAGATTAGCTGCGCCTAATTTCCTATTTATACAACAGAAATAGCTATTTTCTATCTGCCTGTTTTCACTCAGTGTGATGTTTGGTTCACCTATACCATCTTATTTAAATGTCATTCATTCTTGCTGCTGCATAATATTTTGTTGTTGTGAGCATATTATAGTTTATTGACTCATTGCACCATTGGATAATTTTCCATCTTGGACTATAATTTATAATAATATGAGAGGAATTTAACACATAAATCTTGGTAAAAATAAGTATATGTTGTGTGGTATTCATCTCTGAGTAGAAGCATTGGTTATACACACATGTATATGTATATGTATATTATGTGTATGTTTTATATGTTAGGCTTTAGTATATGCAATAGTTTGGACATTGACCATACCTAAAGCTCCCATGGATTAAAAGCTCAGTTTTCCAGTGGGATAATATTCAGGGTAGTTGGTACTTCATTAGGTAAAGGCTGGTGACATATCTTTGTGTCATTGCCTGAGTGTTTTTGAAACAGATTATAAGACCCTGGTCCTGCTCTCTCTGTTCCTTAGTTCTTTATTAAATTGTTTCTGTTCCACCACATTTTCCTGCAATGATATGCTGCCTGAATCATGAGCCTCAAACATTAGGATTAACCAATCACAGATTGAAACCTCTGAAGTATGAGCCAAACAATCTTTTTCTCTTTGTGTAAGTTCATCCACACAGGTAATTCATCAGAGTCCTGGAAGACTGACTAATGCAGTACATAACTCATTTGAAACCATGCAGAGGACTCTGATACAGTAAATACAGAAAACTACTTTCTATCCTGGGGCTTCTTCAAATCTAAATAGTATCAAAATCCTCTGGAACTTGTTTAAATAAAGATTCTGATCCATTCTGGGAGCCAAGATAAAGAAAGGTCTGCCTGTCCAGAAGGCTTTCAGGTGATGGTGGTACTTCAGGCTCAGGACCACCACTTATGTAAAGGGACTATGGACCGAGGGTCCCTACTATGGTACTACTGATACTTAATCTTGTCGTTGCAAGAAAGATGCTCTATTCATACCATCACTTCTGGCATGACTCAATAGATGCCAGTAGCCTCCCTCAGGATGTGAGAATTAAAAATCTCCTCAGGCATTCCCAAAAGTCACTTGGGTGGAAAATCAATCTCAATGGAGAACCACTTGTTAAACATTTTAGACATAGCTCCAAATCACCTCCATGAATCCCAGGTCACCTGAATAAATAGTTAATTGGATTAAATAGCACACAAATATCGCTTGAGATTTCACTGTAGTGAATGTTCAACAATCTTGATTCAAAAAGCCATATTTATTTTGCCATGCATGGATTGACTGAGCTACTCAGATATTTGTTATTTGTTCTTTGATGGGTGAGGTAATATAGTGTGTGATCTTGGGGCATTTCTGCTGGTGTCCCCAATGTAGCAGTAGCAGGTACTCTTGACAAGAAGGGTAGAGGAAGAATGGCAGAGTTCAGGAAAGTAATGGACCCCTTGCCATCAGCTGTGTACCTTAAATCTCTGAATGCTGTTCCAAATTACCTGCAAATGCCTCTCCGATGTGCTGATTTGGACATAAAATCACTTTTAAACTATTAGAACATAAGACCCAGGAAAGAAACTTTTAGCATAAAATAACAGGGGCAGACCACATGCACCTATGCAGGTACTCATGCTGACATCTTCCATGCACTCATATGCATGCAAAAACACTCATGCCTGCAAACATACAGACATGTATGCATGCATGCATGCTCACACAGTAAGATGCATGCACATACATATTTACATACAACAGACACACACACACACTCATATCTTCTCTGCTTGGAAGACTGAGGAAGAATTACATTTCATGCACTTTTCCTATTATTGAAATTGTGTGTCTATGGCACCTATCATGGCATTTCCATAGCCATTCTTCCTTTTTGTACCTCCCTGTGAACTCATACAGGGTCATTCCACCAACACTTGGGAAGTGAGATTCTCTGCTAGTGCAGAGAGGAGAAATAACCGACCTTCATTGCCTCCTTGTGCTTTAATTTTCTCTAGATAAAAATTCAAGGAAGTTTCAAATCATGTAGTACAATGGATATCTTAATGACCACAGTTGTTATTAGTAGATACCGCTATCTTTTTTCCTTCTCTCTCTCTCTCTTATAGAAGTGGTTCTTGCTACATTTATTTTACTCTTTCTTTAAAAGAGTGTGCCAGATAGAATAGAAATAATCAGAATTCTGAATGCCAAATGGGATTCAAAATACCTATGAATAATCTCAGCTTAATATGCTCTTAGCTGTGGCTTAGATAAGAGATTCCAGCCATAAAATAGTACAAGAAAATTGATGTAAAGAAATTGTTCAAAATGTAAAGCCTATATCTTTTGCATTTGCAAGCCTTCAATTACCCTTACCCTGGTAGTTTCCAAAGATACAATCTATTTTTGAAAGGTACAGAAAAGGTCTAAAGGAAAGTCTTCACAATGAAAACAGCTCTAAGGTTTCCAACACCAGATATATTAAAAGTATATGAGGTTGCTTTGTTTGCTTCTCAATGAATTACTAAGCCCAATTCATCCGTACTGCAGAACACATACCACATGCTATTCAACACATGGGAGAGGAAGAAAACATGAAAAACATATCCAGTTCCTTCCTTAAGAACTCTGTATCTTAATGTGCAAGTATGAGATAGATCTACATTTTGATTATTTTTATCGCCACAATTGCACCACTGTATTATCACTTCTCTGAGGATTCTGTGCACATTAAAATGTGTTAAGTTGCTGAATGCTGGCTGTTGATGCCTGTAATCCTAGCTAATTGGAAGGGTGAGATATGAGGAAGGAGGTTCAAAGTCAGCATTGACAGAAAATCCAAGAGATCCTTATCTACAATTAACCACACCCAAACCCCAGGCCAGAGTTCAAGGTTCATGTTGACCATAAAAATGTGTTAGGTCATAAGAAGTGGTCAGACACAGAGCTGCAGGCTTTATCATTTTTTTAAGCTATTTTTCAAAATCCGGGGGAAGTCTTTTGAAGTAGACACTTAGGATGATGTTCATGCATGAGAGCAAAAATGAAGGGAGGAAAGAATAGTTTAAAAACAGGTTTATTTGTAGTGATGGGAATACATGGGATAAGTAGGCAGGAAAATACACTCTACAGGGATCTGAGGATATGGGTAGAGGATGGCAAAGAGGTATGAGGATGTATTTGGACATAAATTACTTTGGGCCTTAAACATCAGGATCCAGAAGATATATCCATTTGTCCCCTTGGGCTCTATATAATCTGAAGTCTATAGACAGTGAGGAACAGGTAGAAAAGCTCTCACTTGAAACCCAATCTGTCCATGACTGTATTTCTCGGAACTGGTCTGAGCTCTGGTCTCACCAGAGTTCCCCCTAAAGAGCCAGTGTCAGTTTGCTTCTTTGCCCCTTTGTCGGAAGGCAAGCAAACGGAGCTCTCACAGGTGACAGGCAAAGATTGAGCAGTGTAGAGGACATGAAGTAGGGGAGATTGAAAGCATGGAGGGGATCCACCAGCCATGGTCAAGTTTCCCCAGGGAGCCCGGGTTGTAGATCATCAGGTACCAGGAATGGAAGGAATGGGAGGAAGTTGTTTTGCTGGGAGAACATCTTTGGATAGTTGAATGGGAAGGAAAGCTGTCATCATTTCTGTTCTTTTTCTTGATTCTGTTTTTTTTTTCTTTTCCTTTTCAAACAAGCAATTGAAGCCAGAGGCTATTTTTAGTTCCCTAGCTGGGAGTGAGTGATAGAGAGCATTAGTATGTTGGTGGGACTGCAGGTGAATTTATGTGGGAGCCACACAGTTGGCTGGGGGCAGGAGATTGGCAGCCACATTACAGGGACAAACACAATCCAACCCAAATCCTCAGGGGTTATCATTTCAAGCACAGCAGCTAGTAGACTCTAAATAAATAGGGAAAGGAAGCAGGCAGAGGAAGCCAAACCTCAGCCTTTCTGATTTGGCTGCAAGAGTTCAAGGCATAGCCTGGACTTACAGTCCATTTCATGGGCACCAAAATATTCAGCTGATGATCCCAGGTGTCTTGCAATTAGTAGGCATCTTAGGAGTTGCATTTGCATTGATTTGTTTGATTTTCTTAAAAGTGAGTTCCGGCTTTCTATTGAATAGTGTGTATTTTTAGATTAATTTTCAGATTAAATTATTTCCATTGGCCTATATTAATTGAACCCAGAGCTTTCATTGTGATATGTCTGCATGTGCATAATTTGGTCAAAGTCACCCCTTTGATTATTCTTTCTTTTCCTAATACCTTTCTTCCATTTGTTTACAGTTTTAATGGTTTCTGTTATTCTAGGTTACATGTGCTCATATACATTGATCATGCTCTCCCTCATTTTATCCTTACTCTTTACCCTTCCCCATGTTGCTGATTCCTGCCGAAGTTGCCCTTTTACATCACTGCCATTGTTGTTTGCTTGTTTACTGTTTTAAAATTATTATTTTTTTATTATTGTGCCAGTACTGAGTCTTGAGCTCAGGAGTATTAAGTTTTTCATTCAAGAATAGCAGTCTGCCACTTGAACCACAATGTCACTACCAGCTTTTTGCTGGTTAATTGGAGATGAGAGTCTTAGGAGTTTTATGGACTTTCTGGCCCAGGCTGGCTGCAGAAAGGATCCTCAGATCTCTGCCTTATTAGTAGCTATGACTAATGGCACGAGTCAACAGAACCTTGCTGTTGGTATGTTTTTAATGTGTATTTTTGTTGTTGTTGTTTTGTTTCTTAACATCAGCCTTAAACTCAAGGTCATACTGCTTCTTCTACAGTACTTATTCTATAGTAAAGAAAAAATGACAATGACTGTTCTGTTCAATGGTATTTTCTAGGAAAAGAGTAGCCCCTATTCCCCCCTGCCATACCACTCAATAATATAATTTAACAATGGAGATATATTTGATATAATGTAGTATTTCTATTCCAGTAAACAATATGCTTAAACTGTGGATCAATAACCCACAGGTTAGGAGGTTTGCCTTGATTCATATAACTTGCAGGAAGCAGAGGCTGAATCAAATTCTGACCCAATCACCTGTCTGTTCTGTGGTACCTATGCCTTTGGTACTACACTGCCTTTTCATTTTGAGTCAATGGGGCTAAATCAGTGTCTGGGTTTGCTTATATACTGGCATTTAGACTGAGGATGGACAGGCATCCTATCAGGAAGATATGCTTTGGTGTGGAAAACAGAAAACTATTCTCAGTAAATGGTTTGCACAACAGTTGTTCAATGATAATCACTTCACATTTTTTAAAAAAACATGTTGCAACCCTGAGTAAAAAGGGAGTCATAGAAAATGAAAATTGGCAGAATTTGAACAATTAACTGCTGAGACATTATCTAAACTTCGATAATTGCCTGAGTGGGAGCATTGGAAGAGGCAGTTGCATACGAAGGTTAGCAGTTTTGGAATAATATGTAGGAATCTTTTAATTAGAAACTCAAAATCTTTTAGAGAAATCTTTAGAATGGAAGAGAGCTAAACAAAAAGAAACTCATTGAAAGATTTTTCAGATGCCCAGATCTAGAAACCAGTGAACTGCAAGGTGGTCCTTGATTTATAATTAATCCTGTGATGAAAAATTATTCCTGGAGAGAAGTAGGCTAGGTGTGCTTTTTGGCATCTTAAAGGTAGTCTTTGAAGTTAAACTCACCAAAGATGGTGGATCTGAATCTAAGGTAAAAGTTCTGTCAATCAACACAGGAGGATCAAAGCCAAGCAGTGTCCACCTTCAAGCTGCACAGGGTTGATGCCTGGCCAAAGCTGGACCAAGCCAATGGCTAAAAGCAGCAGTAGTGGACTGGCAGACAGGGGTTGGCCACAATTACAGTGATGTTTACGGAAGGTGGTTTGTTTGCAGACAACTCCTGCCTCAAGCCTGAAGGTCTACCCTCAGGGTACACTTTCAAATGCTCTTCCATCATTCATAGAACTTTAAAGTATAATAGTTCGCCCTGAAAAAAAATAGACAATCTTGGGAGTTATATTGCCTTACTGTAGTAACTTCTTACAGAAATGCCCAGCATGTATGTGCCACACAACTCTCTTCATAGAGTGTAATGTCAAGCTAATCTTGAACTATGCAATATGTATTTGGCCAATTAATGAGTACCAGATTGGGAATAGATACAACCATGAACCTGCACACATGTATGCCTGCATACCTTGCTGAAGAAGCAATTGATGTTGTAAGGGCTGTAGAAACCAAAAGAGTTTGTGAAGCTTCCTTTATTTGTAGAAATACTAGAAGACTGGAATAAACACGTTTTGGTTTGTTGAATGAAAAGAGGGAAAAATGCAATTAGTCAAGGATACCCCCCCACATTTAAACAAATTCATAATTAGGGTGAACCAGACTCCATTCCCTAAACTGAGAAGATAGTGATAGCAATAAGAGTAATAACAAAACAGTAAGCATTGTTAACAGTGGCTTTGAGATCTTACTTTGTACTTAATACTGTGCCATGTCCTTCATTGGCAATTTCTCAGTTCATACCAGGCAGTGACTATTGTAATCTGTGCTTATTGATGAACATTGAGATAAAATGGCCTGAATAATGTCTCTTAAACTAGTACTATCTTTACGCCAGCAGGATTCTTACCCCATTCAATTGAACACTAGAGCTCACATAAATTGAGGATAGAAGACAACAATCTGGAATATTATTCTTGCTTCTCTACTCTGAGACAACAGGAGAAACCAAGAATTTTCTACAAATTCTGATTTTTCATGTTCCTTTCTGTTTTATTTTGATCTGTGGAATGCATCTATTCTTGTTCATTAACTTCACGAGCTCACACATGGAATATCAGGATGTGAATAACCTGCCAAGTAAATACCTGTTCATTCAAGATACTACTATGTTGGGTGTGGTCATTCTCTTCTTTGTTCCAACTAGTTTCTTGTAGGCAAATTTATTTGCATCAAACAAAGAGGAGTTTCCACAGGACTCCACATCCCCAGGAATGGAATTCACTTTTGCTGAGTCAAACACATTTTAGTATTTCGGTGGACGTATAACAAATGAATGCTGGAGTCTCCATTTATAGCCATGGCATACTTTTCCAATCAAAAAATATGCCAGACCTCTGAGATTAAACAAGAACCTACAATGTATGAATGTGGTGAGAATCCTTTTAGGAAGGATAGACACTTTTATTCTTTTGCTTTCTGTTCTGGCATCTTCCATCATTTCCAACAATCATGGAAATATGTAAGTACAAGAAACCAATAGGAATACATTCTCAATGTAAGCTTAAGTGGTTGCACTTGGTTTCTCTGCAGAATGAGAAGGTTAATATCCTAGAAATTTTTGAGCATGAATTCCATTTAAAATATGTCCCCTGGATGGATCTTAGTTATAGAAATTTGGATGGCTTCCTCTTCTCATTGATGATGAATGCTTCCCAGAAGCAGCCCCCTCCCACAAAGATCGCCCTATGTTGACCTTGAAAATCACAATGAATTGTTTTGCATTTTATCTTAATAAGAAAGAAAAATACCCTAAAGTTTATATTTCTTCCATATCCACCCACAGCAGGGACTCATAAATGCCTGCTAATGAAATTAAGGAGAACTATGTGCTCAGGCACTATTAGCTCTAAGCACTGAAAAATAATTAAATTAAATACTTAATGAGAGGCTCTTTTTTGAAAAAAATGTTACTTAGTTCTGAAATGTTTAGTTTATTGGGACCATGTTTGACCTTACCGCGTCTGCTTCACTTAAGCTGAAACTTTGGCAATATATTTGCGCACTAAATATCTGCTGATGATGAGAGGCAGAGAATTTGAGTATTTTAATAACAGCAGCCACAGTAAAGCATGAGCGCACTTTTCATTTGTGTGTGTGTGTGTGTGTGTGTGTGTGTGTGTGTGTGTGTGTGTGTGTATCCATGCCTTTGAACGTTATCCTAAAAACCAGCAGTGTGTCTTGGAAAGCAAATTTCTTTCTGTCTTAGAGACAGGGAATAATGACTTATTGTTGAGTCTGCTGGGAATAAATCTTGGAAGATGTGTGTGTGTGTGTGTGTGTGTGTGTGTGTGTGTGTGTGTGTGTGTGTGTGTGTGTGTGTGTGTGTGTGTGTGTGATGGCTATGTACATATATGTTATATAAGGTGTTTTATTTTTTGTGTGGGTTTTTCTTCCATTTGCACTAAACTGTTTCTACACCCCTAGAAGCCATCATTCATCCATCCTCAATCATTCAGGACATCAGGCTAGCCACTCTGGCCAGCCCTGGGGCTTCAATAATAAGAAAAACAGGTGCAATGTCACCACCTAAATCCAGCTAGGATATATCCTCAGCATCATTTGATGACATCATTGATAGGCTTATACATGTGAGGGAAAAATGGAAGGACCTGACAATGTGATTCTCTGATAACTGATGTGTTCTTCCAAAATGAGGATGGGCTTAGAGCTGTCAGGAAGCTTTCACAAAGTGACTGTTAAACTTTGGTTTCTCACCAAAATGAGGAAAGGTTTTAATTCTCTAGATCTTACTAATATCTTTTCTATTTATTCTCTTTGTGTTTTTTGTTGTTGTTTTTTAATTCTTCCCTTTTTTCTTGTTCTGTTATGTGTGCTCTGGTGCTGCATTTTAATTTGTTTTTCTCAGATGACCAGTGAATTTTGTGGTGCTCCCAGACCTTGTCCATTTTAAATATTCTTTGGAGCTGGGTAATGGTGGCTCATGCTTGTAATCCTAGCTACACAAGCTGTTGAGATCTGAGGATTGCAATTCAAAGCCAGCCTGGTCAGGAAAGTCCATGAAACTCTTTTTTTTTTTTCTTTTTGGTACTGGGGATCGAACCCAGGACATCGCACTTGCTAGGCAAGTTCTTTGCCACTGAGCTACATCCCAGCCCCGTCCATGAAACTCTTATCTCCAATTAACCACCAGAAAACTGGAAGTGGAGTTGTGGCCCAAAGTGGTAGAGGCCTAAACCTAGCCTGAAAGAGTTCAGGGATAGTGTCCCAGGCCCTTAGTTCAAGCCCCATGACCAATAACAACAATAAAACATTCTTTTTTTTCCCTTTTGAATTGTAAGGGATCTTTATATATTGTAAATAAGAGCCCCTCATTACATACATTTGCATGTATCTATATACATATTTTGTATACATATATATAAATATTCAAGAAAAGAATCATATTATTCTTTGCTCAGAATCCCTAAATATTCGTGTTCATATGCCTATTTCTCCTTCCATTTCATCAACAAAGATAAGTGCGTACGTATATTTTCCTGCACGTTTGAGTTTTCTGTTGTCCTTTTTTTTTAAAAAAAAAAATATGACTATACTCTTAGGCATTCTAGTTAAGAAGACCCCAGAACCTTAGTTATATTTTTCTATGCATTCTTCTACTTTGGTTTGAGGGGAGAAATCTTCTGATTTCTATAATCATCTCTATTTACTAGGTGACAGTGTCAATGTTACTGAAACTAATCCCTAAAATTAACTTAAATAGAAGAAAGCTTGGAAGTTCCAGTCCAGGGGTGGTTGGGCCTACTCCTTTGATCCCTGATAACACAGCTTACCATGAGCACACATTTTGTGAGCGTGCACTGCATACATGGTAGACAAAGAAAACAGGAAGAGACTAGGGTTCCATACCCCGCTGAGGTCCTGCTGTCAATTCCTTACCTTCTTACAATTAGAAGCCTCTTCTTAAAGGTTCCATTGTCTCTCATTAAGGCCAAGATAGAGACCAAGCCTTTAACCCACAGATCCAAACCATAACATAAGGAAAATTTATGGATAGAATATGGGCATATTCACTATCTGTTTACAGTAAGCATTTTATTTTATTATTCTTTGGCTCTGCGTTTTTGTGTTTGGTCTGGAGACACAGACACAGACATAAAAGACACATACCCAACACGTTATCCATCTATTATCTGTCGACTATCATCAATCTACACACTATGTGCATGTCATGCATTCATTTCCTTTTAAATTTAATACAATTGACTTATTAAAGGCAAATTGCCGTATTTAGGATGGGTTACTGCTTAAAATTTCAAATCTTGGTCAAATAATTCTCACTGTAAGGCAGCTTAATTTATTAAAGTCCAAGATGTGAAACTTTTTTTTTGTATTTTAACCGTCTTTTTCATAAAAATACTAATGATATAGAAATATTTGCTAAGTAATTTTCCATTTAAATGGAAAACAATTACAATGTTTTTTGCCAATACATAGTTATATTTCCAATGCATCATTAAAGCAATAGAAGTCCATTGTTAGTACATAATCACTCATATATTAGAAATATAAATGTCAGAGGAAATGTACAATGAGCAAGATTGGACAGTAGGAAGGCCTACCATTAGGTGACCATTTTTTAAAGTAGTCAAATCTAGTATAGAACCCCATAATTCAGTCTGTTAATTATGTATAATGCATTTTTATATAATTAAAATATTAGACACCTAATATTCAAGATGTGAAACTTTTAAGTCCACCTTTTGACTTTTTTTTCCTCGTGCCTATTATTTCTCTACACAATGAGAGGAATTACTGTCAGATTAATGCAGTGTGTAGGTTTTCCTAGGCATTGTCACCCAATTGTCCTTATTAGCCTCTCATCTTCAAGTCCAATGGCTTTTCTGATGAATGAATAAAAAAAATCAGTGAGGAAAAAGAAAACAATAATTTTCTTAGTTTACATGATCATGGAACTTTATGAGGGAACGGAATGGAATGATGTAGAAGGAAAGGGAGAAAATTGCCTTTTGGGTATATTTGACTGTAAATTAAAACAAAATGTAATTAAAGGAGCTAGACTAAACAATCTTTTCTTTCTAACCTGTCCATGAAGAATTATATATCTTCCACCTGCCTAAGCCCAAATATTTACTTTCACGTTACGAATATTTGAACTCTTGCCATTTTCTGCAATCCTCAGAGTGTCCATTTAACACCCCCCATTCACTTCTGCCTTTTTAATTTCTGCACACTGTAATTTAACACTAGAGTTACTTTGCTGATATATTCAGTATGAATAAATTACATTCTACAACTCTTTCAAACGTTCAATAGGCTCTAACCAGTCATCATTTATCTATGAGTACCCTTTAGAAAAGAACAAAATGATCTTCATATTTTTGATTTGTACAATTTAAACCTTAAAAAATGTGCAGTTATGTAAGTGCAAGATTAAGAACTTCTCTCATTGCAAGTTTTTATCCTCCTGCTGTGGGGGATTATAAACTCTCATGCTATTATAAAGTTTCTTGCTACACCAGGGTCTTATAACATACTGAAAGATTGAAGGATCTTTTTTTTTTAATTCTCCCCTCTCTTTATGTATGTTTGAATCATGGGAGTCCATTGAAAAAATGTCACTTCACTGGAATTAGGAGAAAATATACCCTTTGTTCAACATTTAATATTACATTTCCAATTCACATATAATTGCTTATACAATTTTCCATCTCCCACAACCCAAATAAAGAAAGGCTTTTATATTGTATAGCTGTATATTTCAAAAGACAACGTCAAAACATTCAGTAGAACAGAACTTCCTTATCACTCCCAGCAGACTCTCAGTACCATTACAGCAGAAGGGGGGAAAAGGGCTTAATTATAACAGCTTCCTGCTACAGTAACGTATATGGCGACCACATGTTGAAAAGTTAATAGACATGAAAAATGTGGATCTTATTTCTTTCTGTTTGTTTTTCCAAGATGATTGAGAAAGAGCTGCACCAGGAGGCCAGCTCCTGGCCTATGGGACACTCTTTAGTGATTGCTAACTTTACATTAAATTGAACTGTATCATGTGCCTGGGTTGAGTAAGGTACTTGGTAGACATCTGGTCTCACACTAAAGCAAGACAGATGTGGGTGTCTCAGTGAGGAGGAAGGTTGTGTCCCGAGCTTGAGTTTGAATGTGCCGATAAAAGTAAAATGGAGGAAACAAAAAGTGTTATCTTTTGGTTGAGGTAAAGGTAAATCCCCTGTATTTTGTAATGAGTTTCTGGTCATGACAAAAGCACTTCCCAGAACTTATCTGACAGTAAAGAAAACAGAAAAGAAAGAAGAAATGTATAGTCTCACAATGTAATTTAGGTCTTGATTTAACTTTGTTATGGTGTGGCATAATACAAGGTTATTTCCCCTCCTTGCAGTGATCTACATTTTCTAGCATGATCCCCTGGACTAGTATAAAGAAATACCTAGAACAAGCTGGGCCTTTACTTGGTAATCAGAAGTGACGGCTGAATCAGACTAGCAGACTGACTCCTGTTAATAATGTGACATAGAGCGAATGCTAGTGTAAAAGGATCTCACATGAGGTGGAGAAAATTTTGTTTTTTTAAATATTCTACAGAGATATGTGTGGTTCAGAAAAAAAAAATGATAGAAGTCTTACATAAATTCCGGGAAGGATCAAGTTAACCAATGATGGAAGTGGATTCAGGAGCAAAGTGTCTGTTAAAAGCATCCACTTCTGCTCTAGACTGGGTATTATAGATCTGAAGTCTACCAACCTCTGGGGGATAGGCAGTAACTGGTGGCAAATGAATCACCTTCAGGGCCCATCTATGCCTTATTGTGAGCTCAACTGAAAGTGAGCTGGTAGCTGGGCGTGCCTGTATCTGATGCCTATGACACTGTCTTCTCAGGAGGCTGAGACTTGAAGGATTGTGGTTCAAAGCCAGAAAAAATCTCACTCACTTGGAAACTTACTTAATTTGGTGTGTATTTCTTTAACTAGTTTTCATTTGTGTTTGATGTCCAAGAAAGGGAAACTGTCCTGCCTTATAAGATAGAAATTTTTGTGAGAACTGGGTCTTTATGTTTCCTGCAAAAATGTGTATACCCTAAGATATTAATTCTGAGTATGTGTTTGTCTGTATCACATGTGAGTAAATAGATACAAGGATAATACACAAGTGCTGCATTTAGATATATTTATATTTATTATTTGGAGGGATCTGAAGACCTACTTAATGATGTATGTTATACATAGAGTTATGTGTCTCATGATATTTTGGTCAGTGTGTTTCAGCATAGATGATAATCTCCCCATGCAATCGTAGATGAGACCCATCAAGTTATGAGCAAAGCTGATTGCAGCTGAGTGGACTGAAAGTGACTAGGTGACCCCTTTTGGATCTCTTCCTTTCTCTTATGCTCAGTGTTAATTTATCTATTGTATTCTTCCAAAATGTATTAGGACTCAGGCCCACATTTGGATAATAAAATAAATGTCCCTTTAGGACAGAGTCAGGTGTATCATGCTGTGTCCCCTCTTCCCTCAACATCAGGGTGACTTTATCATGGACAGACTGAATGTAGAATTATTTCTCTTTTCCTATTCTCTTTTCCTTCTCGACTTTGGGCATGGATCCACCATCCTGAATGTCTTACTACATTCCAACTACATTTTTTACATTATACATTCAGGTTTCTAGTAGTCATTCAGGTGATCATGATTTGAGATTCATGATAACCTTACCTCTGGCTTAGATTTTTTCTCAAATGTATACACATGGCCATTGGATTAGTCAGTTCTCCATTGCTTACAAATACTGGAAGCTGGGTACTTGGCAAAGAAAAGAAGTTGATGTAGCTCCCAGGTTTTGAGGCTAAGAATCCAAGACAGGTTGGCCTCATCTCTTCACTCTCTGGTGACTTGTGAGGGTCTCTTTGGCTACATCACCATATGCAAAGAAGGTAGAATGATAAGGGATATGTTCAGGAGGGACCAGAAACACAAGGTAAATTCATTTTCTAGCTACCTGCTCTCCTGAGATCTCACGAGACTCTAATCCAAATCAGCATTAATTCCACAAGAAGGTGGTGGTTCTGAGACCTAATTGTCTTTCATTAGGGCTTACCTTCTAAATAGGTCACCACCTGCCACGGAGCCCTGCTGGGAGACCCAGCTTCCAAAACACAAACCTGTGGGGAACAAACTCAAGCTATATTCAAAGTATAGCAACCAATAAGATGCTGCCCCAATCTGGATTACATGTTTTCTGTTCAAAACAAAACAGCTCAGTGTTCAGTGATGTCTAAGACCTTCTGCTATATTAGGGTAGCCACTTTTTCTTACTAAAAGCCAAATAAACTTTAAGATTAGCTGTCAAGTGGCTGTCAAGTGTCAAGTTGGCTGGTGAATGTGTAGTACCTGAGGGTTTTATTGAGACTGCCCACAAAGACCCAGGACAGCTTATGACTGGTCCTCTTGCCTGGAACTTCCCTGACACTCACAGTCCCAATCCTCTTCTCCTAGATAGCAGCAAAGCATCTGATAAATGCTGTTCTATGCTAAATTGTGCTTCTTCTCTTTCCTTTCCAAAATGGGAATATAGCCTCAGATGTGTTCTAAAGAGTGAGGTGCACAGTTCACTTTCTCTAGAAAACAAAAGTGTAGGAAAAGAGCAAAGTTTTGTTGTTGTTGTTGCTCAGTCTGTCATTTTTTGGCAACCCTATCACATAAGCTCATACAACAGAAGTTTAGCTAGGAAGGAAACAAAAACAAAAAGAACTGTCATCACCGGGGATATTTGACCTAGTTGGTTCTAGATGAGTAACTGGCCCAGTCTGATATTGTGTATTAAATACTTTAACATTCCTTGACTCAGCTGTGTTCCTGTAAAATGGGGGAAATGACTCTTGACTTTGTTCTCAAGGATAGTTCACTAAAGGGATATCAGGTTTCAGGAACCTGCTTGCTGATCCCCTCAACTGGCTAATTGCATTTCCAGAACACATCCCTCAACTATTCTTTAAACCTTTAATATGATGTTATCTAGTTCACAGAATTTTTGTGAGAATGGAAGAATTCTAGTTTGCATGGCTGGGGAGACTCTCAAAAGCATCATTGTAAATAGTAGTAATAGTAGTAGCAAGATGACTTCCTATTGATACAGGAAGTAGAAGGAAGGACATGGGTCCAGTTGGGTCTTATCTGTTGATTTTATCAAGAAACAGGCAGGAAATCCAGGTATGGAGACAAATGTCTATCATCCCAAAATTTTGAAGTTTGTTTTGGAGGATTAGGATTTAAGAGAGGATTTTGAGCTACACAGCATGTTCCAGGTGACCTTGAGTTTATAGTAGGACATTGTCCTCTAACAAATGAACAATAAACAAACAAATAAACCAAGTAGCACATTTGATTGAATTTTACCTGCTTTTGCTACCCTGTCGAAAATCATTTTCCCATTCTTTTAGTTCTTTTTCCCCCCCCTCTTGTCTGTCTTTTAGATCTCAATTAGGTGATTGCCAATGTTTCTTCAAGCTCTACAATGTTAGGAGTGAGAAATAGAGCTTTACTCTTTTTTTTTCCCAGAGGCAATCAGTAGAGATTTTACAGTTTCAAGATTCAAGTAAAATTGTAGCTTTGCCCTGGAGGTATACTGGGAAAAATTCAGGTATGTTATTTCAGTAGCTCATGTATTTTTCTGGACATGGTATTCACCAAGCTTCAGAAATATTTATACCACTTTTTTTGTTCTACTCCAAAACAAAAAGTCTTAGAAGCTCAAAACAACATATGCATTCTTTCTTTCTTTCATTTTTTTTTACACTGGGGCTTGATAAACAACCGGGTATGCTAATAATAATCATTATGAGGATTTTTATGATAAAAGTAGATCTATGCCAAATTCTCTAGGCACCTAAGAATGCCAGATTGAATATATTGCCTAATAAAAGGGCAGTCTAGCTCTATAAATCTCATGTCGAGTAAAGAAAAATTCTCCATAACCACCACCAACTGCATAATAAATAAAGTAACTATTCACCCATGTAAAACAAAGGAAAGATGGAGCTTTCAAAAGTACCAGCTCTTTGTATTTGAGCACTTTAAAGCAGAGCATGAAAACCCAAAATGGTTTTAGGCACTGAAATGGCCCACTAGGTACTTAGTACATAAAACAAACCTCTCCTTAGGTACTGGGTAAGCCAGTCACCCATCGACAACTTTTTCTGGCTGCTGAATTATGTAGCCTAGCATGTACTTTCTCTGGTAACTTACTTGCACATTTTCAGTAGCTTTCCAGGTCAGATTTAACTTTACAACCATATTAACTTTTGTGTAGATTTGTGGCCCTTGGTGTTGCATCCCATGAAAGACTGTGAGGTTTGCAATTTTCATCCAAGTATTATCCAGGAAATCTCATTTGGGATCATAGCTGTATCCTTCTCATAACTGTCACTGTGGGAATTTTTTTTTCACTCCAGCCTTGTAAATAGCAGACAAATGGTAACATATCATGAAGGAATCACAATCTACCCTACAACCTTGAATGGAGAATAATTGGTGCCAACTCTTTTCATAGCCTTTAGCCAGAACTGGCCAGTCATCCCTACCTTTACTATGAGAGAGACTGAAATCAGGAAGATTACACACACAGTGGACTCTATTAATTGTTTTGGCAGGTCTCTTTTATTCTGGAAGGTAGGTATCTAAGTCAGTTTAGGTTGCAGTAAACAAAAATGCCATGGCATGAAAGGCTAATACATGAAATCTGTTTTTATAGGTACAGGATTGTCTCTCTTTCTCCTTCTCTTCTGTCTGTCTCTCTCCCTTTCTCTTATCCGAAGACACTTTCTCCCTGTCTCTCCCTTTTACTCTCTCCTCTCTGCCTTTCTTTCTCTCTCTCCATTCCTCCCTCTCCCTCTCTTCCTCCCTCCCCTCTCCCTCCTCAGGCAGGGTCTCATATATATAAGATTACTCTGGAAGTCTCTGTGTCATCTATTTTCCCTTGAATGGTTTTCCTCCTTCAACCTTTCCATTGCTGGGATTAGATGAGTGTTTTATCACTCCCAACCTGCAGTTGTTTCTTATATGATCAATAATCTCATTCATACTGGCTCAATTCTTGTGACCTAATCTAATTCTAATGATCACGTAAAGTTATCAATAATGATATGATCACATGGTAAGATAAAGTTTCAACAGCTAATTTAGGAGATGAAGGGACAAACATTCAGTGTTGCTTGCTTAAGTTTCTTCATTCCTATGTGATCTTAAAAAATCAACTAGTAAAAGTGTACAACTACTTAAAATAAATGAAAAACATTCCAAAAATAGTTTAAAAATCAAATACAGTCAGCACACTCAAAGTACCTAAGTGGTAAAAGAAGTAGGTGATGTTAAATGAATCTGGGGATAGGGTGGATAATGGTAGAGGTGACCTTGAACCAGAAGCAATAGGCACATAAATGCTGCTGACAAACTGTAACTGTTTTGTACAACCGTTTGAGGTCTAGAAAGGAATAAAAAGTTGTCAGACCTTCTTTGACTGCTTAGAAAATAATAAAATGCATTTTTGCTATTAATGTTGGCTAATAAAGACAGTGAGGTAAACGATAATCTGAAGATCATGTCAAAGATCAAGAGAAAGGATGAGCATGACCTCAATGAATCAGCCACACAGCAGTGTCTAAATGAGAGATTATCTAAGGCCCATAGCATGTAGGTGCTGATATCAATGTTTATTTGAGCCCTTTTTGACATGTTACTTAGTTTTTCTCTGAGTTACAGATGCCCAATTATTTGAAGGGAATCATAAAATTTACCCTGAATCCATCAGAGATCAGTTATGGGTTTCTTTCTGATTCACAAGTGTTTATGTATGGTCAAATCATTATTCACTTAAGAAGCCATGCATTTGATACATTAATGTTGAAATTGAGGATCATAGGTCTCTAAGATCCCCTTGTAGTCAAAAAGAACACTCCCAGCGGCATGTAACAAATGACCTGAATCCAAACAGGCCTGGAATATGAGGAAATTCATTATCTTCTACAAGACCAGAGGAAGGTCAATGTGGCAGATCTTTAATGAATCAGGTTTGTATTATAGTTCCATGCTGATATCCTTAGTTCAGAAAGCACAAAGGACAGCACTAGCTGCTCCACCTGAACAAAAATTGTATAAGAAGATAGACTCTTTTCGGTTCTTTCTTTGTTATGAAAACTGATATTGCTATAATTGGCTTGGACTCAATATGTTACATATAATGTAGGGCATTAAGGAATTAGCTGAAGTGATCTCTAGGCTTCAGTTTAATAGCATCTATAATGCATTTCCTTGAAAATTAAAAGGATTTTCAAGTTTGTGATAGCTATAAAGGACTTTTTTTTTTTTTTTGGTCAGTCTTGGGGTTTGAACTCTGGGCCTTGGTGCTGTCCCTGAGCCTCTTTGTGCTCAAGTCTAGTATTCTTGAGCCACAGCACCACTTCCAGCATTTTCTGTGTCATTTATTTGAGATCATAATCTCAGTGACTTTCCTGCCTGGGCTGGCTTTGAACCATAATCCTCAGATCACAGCCTCCTGAGTAGCTAGGCTTACAGGTGTAAGCCACTGGCACTAGGAAGAAAGGACTTTTAAAGGAACTCAAGTTTAGATGAAAATGCTGTCTTTATCACTAGTGACATGGATGTTTGTACCCTACAAGTCATCTGAGATGCATGGATTAACTCACATGGACTGCCAGACACGTAGCTGGTTCTCAACAAGTCATGCTAGTGTTCATTCATAGAATTAATTTTAGTGTCATTCTAATGAAGGATTTGAAGGAAAAATGTTCTTGGTATCTTATCTGCTATCCTTTTTCTCATGGTTATATTAGATATCTAACTCCTCTATTACCTTTTCAATACAATTTCTGTCAAGAAGGAAAATTCTGTTTTTTTCTGAAAATGTGGTGTGAAGAATGTATTTGTCTCCAGCTTTTCAGTACTTAGGAATGTAAGGTCAATTGAGGCAATACTGCATGATGAAAAGCTATTTAGACATTTAACATGATATTCTGTGAAACAATTTAATAACATGGGGAAATACTTGCATTTGAATACACTGTATGATCCCAAGTATGAAAAAGAAAACTATTCACAGGGAAAAAAAGTCTGGAGAGGAAAACAATTTTTTAAAGTAGTTCTATGAAGCAGCTTTAAGTCTACTAGTCAGAATAAGAGTACAGGAAAAATCAACAAGCATTAGGACTCATGAGTCATTATGAGTGATTTTTGTTGATGTGATTTTGCTGTTGTTATTTCCATATGCTACCCTTTTTTTCTTTTTTCAACATATCTTAGTGATATATTTAAAGCACATTGAATTTATGCATATATAAATATTCCGTGTGTGTGTGTGTGTGTGTGTGTGTGTGTGTGTGTGTGTGTGTGTGTAGATATCCATTTGCTTTTTTGTTAAATGCATTACATAAGCTTTGCCTCATAAATTTCCTGTTAGAATCCCAGGGGACTCATTACCATTATCTCTGTATGATGAAAATGAGTTTAGAGGAGGAAAGTAAGTTATTAAGATCACATATTCATCTGAAGGGTCTGGGATTAGAAAATGGATATGTTAGGTTGAAGATCATATGATTTGAACCAGACAAAACATTTCTCCCTTTTTAAAGTAGAGAATTAGAGCTGGATTACATTAGGGGAATATTACAGAGATGATCTAGAACTCAGGGACCATAGGGCTCCGTTCAGTGAAGAGATTCTTTGATTCCATGAGAGAGCTCATTGGAATCATGTTCTGCACTTTGAGGGTATAGTGGAAATGCATGTACAATATAGGAGTACACTACAGAGAAAATAGAAGAAAGAAAGAAGAAAGTCATGGAAATAACAGGTTATGTGTAGCCTTTTTGATTCCGTGGCTGCATTGGCACAGTAAATACTGGCTAACTCAGAGGGTGATTATTGTATGCAAAACCTCCCAGCATATCGCATCTAGTTGACACAACCCTGGACCATAAATACTCTAGAAGTTTTAGCCTATCGAACAATGTTTGGTAATTAAGAGTAGAAACTGATTTCCCTGGTGATGAGAGACACATGTGATTTGTAAAAGCAAAATCATTAAAGATATAAATTAAGCTCAGACCCAAACATAAAGCATAAACTTACCAGTTTTTGCTTATGTCAAGGTAAAATTTATGCTACATTTTTTAGGAATCTGGTAAGTATAGCAAGGGGGATGGAGAGCTCGGCTGAGAGAAGTTTCTTGAGCTAAATCAAAGAGTTAAGTCTGATCTTCTATATATCTGCCTATCCCCCCTTGATGTGCACCAAAACAATGATTTGGCTGTGAAAACATTTCCTTTGAATTTAGGTAAACCTTAACTATCTACGTTAAAATAAGAACTTCTTCCCACCACGACCACACACAGATTTTGCCTCAGGAAAAACTGAAATAAACGAAAGCAAACCATAGAAACACATACTTTTTTGCCAGTGGATTTTTACCTGTGCCCTACGGAAGAATATAAATGCCAATCTAATATATGTAATAGATATACTCAGATGTCACAAAATGGACAGAACTCGGTGATGGTAATATATACCACGTAACATATTCTTTCTTTTTTAATATATATTTTAAATTGTAAAAATACTGTACAGAGGGGTTACAGTTACATGAGCAAGATAATAAGTCCATTTCCTATCGAGCATTGTTACCCCCTCTTTTGTTTTTCCACTACCAACCCTTTCCTCCTCACCTCCCCAACTTCTCCCTCCCCCCCCTCAGAGTTGTAAAGTTAGTAACATGTTATTTTTGAACATCAATCTCACAGCAAAAATTCTACTTGAACTTCAAGGTAAAGTGGAACTGGATTGGATGTTATCTGGACACACTGAATTCACCATGTAATAATATTGTGACATGAGAACACTGGACATTTGGGAACTGTACACAAGAGGAGTGTATTGGATAGATGGCTAATATCATACAGGATATTTTATGCTTCTTTCTTCTCAGCATAGAACTCACTTTCTCCTGGGAGGAATACTTAGCTGTTGTAGGCAACTGTTTTTAGTATTTTCTAGTATGGTGGGTCTGACTTCACTTTCAGTATGTGATGAGCTTTGATAAATTTAGCTTGAGATATCAATCCAGGGAAAGTAGAATGGTCCAACCTGAACCAATCTCAGTCAAAAGAGTTTAGGTTTTTTTTCTGTTTTGAAAGAGATATACTTTTCCATTTATGGTAAAATATTTTGAATAGTTGTCTTAAGTTGCTGAGGGAAAGAGCTTAAACAATATGAAAACCTTTCCTAAGATGAAAACAACCAAGAGAGAAACCAAATATAAACATGCTGAACAAAAAAAGCCATATCTCACATATATATTTTAAGAGATCCATGTCTGTAATCATTCACCTGGACTTTCAACTATATAAGGTAATTAAAGCTTTTTTTCCCAATTCACATTGTGTTCTTTTTTGTGAAAATATGCATTTGGGGTAGATACAGTGATCCATGCTACACTCTCAGCTACTTAGACGCTGCAGATAGAAGAATCTGAATTCCTGGTCAGCCCAGACAAAAGATTTAGACACACCTTAATGCAAAAAGTAAATCAGGCATAGTGTGTCAAACATAGGTTTGACAACTAGGAATTTATAGGGTACCATGTTCTCAGAATACTCCATGCGCTATCTGAAAAATAACTCAACTGAAAAAAAAAAGGGCTGGAATTAAGTCTCAACTGATACTTCACTTGAGTAGGAAGCCCTGAGTTCAGAATACCCAGTCCTTCCTAAAACCTAATCAATCAACCAACCAATGAACCACCAACCAACCAAATAACCAACCCACCAAACAATTAGTATTTACTGCACATATTATGCACGTGTGCTTATGTGTATATGCTTATACTTATATACATATATGTATATAAATACATACACATATATAAATACTATCTATCTGTCTGTCTGTCTGTCTATCAATCTATCTATCAATCTATCTATCAATCTATCTATCTATCTATCTATCTATCTATCTATCTATCTATCTATCTATCTATCTATCTATCTATCTATCTATCTATCTATCTATATGCTTGAATAGTAGTGTGGGAGAAACATTAAACTTGGTAGAGGCAAAAAAAGACTGCAAATTCTGCAGTATAAAATACATAGCTCTTTTGCCAAGTGGATGATTTATTTAGAATGAATAAAAGGAGCTAGAATCTCTCACAGCAGGTTGTAGAAGATCTGAAGATCTGTCCCTTGAAAGGGTTTATTCAACCTTCTGTGTCAACAAAGCTGATAACTGCATTCAACTGTCATTCAGAAAAGTGAAAGCGATCACAGACAAAAGCGGGTGTTATAAAACCACTGCACTGCAAAGAAAAGACAATGTTAAAGCTTATCAGAGACTTCTGCTGGAAGAATAAAAGCACCTTGCCACACGTGGCTAGAGCAGCACCAACGATGCTCCCGTTAAGTTTAGGTGGATGCTAGAACCCTCTCCTAAGAAAGGAGTGCTTTGCTGCTCCATTATAGATCGCATGTTGCACAATCTGGAAAAGGCTACAAAACCGTTCACCATAACCGAAAGTTGCTTTGCTTACTGCAGTGAGCGCAGCCCACTGCAAGAGATGAGGGACTCACACTTTGGTTCTACTGGTTTGTTAATAAATTGACAGACAACATCTTTATTCCTTTCCTGTAAAGAAGTGGAGGCGAACTTTCCCTAGCTGTGTAATAGCTTAGACTTTATTTTCAAATGTGCAAAATGAAAATCTGTTTACAACAGAAACAATAGCTTTGCCTTGCAAATAAGCACATATAGAAGATACACTCAAGTACTTTACCTAACTGTATATTAGCTTAAACTGGGCCCAAAACAACAATGACTAGGGTGAAATTACAATGTTTATAGGAGATTTCTTAATGTATTCTAGGGCATGGGTAATATGATTATTTCATTATTGCCCTTCTTTTTCTCCTTGAAGACAGAGTTGTTATAGGGAGTAATGACTCAAATTAATATAAAGATGCATTCATTTCATCTGAACTTAAAGTAGCTGTTGATATGTAAAGACTTATTACAGCCATTTTCTTTAATGCTTGGTAGTTGTTTGTCATAAGTTTTTTGTGCCTATCTTTCTCTGCATGAGTGATTTCCTATAGCAATACATTTTGATTTCATGCTTTTAAAAATCTTTTATATATCTAATATAGGTGTTTGCTTTGTAGCTGATCATGGAACTTATGTAAAATATAGTTACAATAAGCTATTTTAAGACACTTAACATTGACAGTACAGATGACTTTTTCTATACTTCTCACACTTCATGTATTTTTTTGTGTTATGATAGGAAACAAATCCTGGATCTCAGACATTACAAATTTGCACCCTAGTACTGAGCCACCATTACTAATTGCTCACAACTTATATTGATAATGTCACAATTGACAACTTTTCACAGTGTGTATCCATTGAAAATCTATTGTAGCAGTTATTATTTTAGTAGTCTTGTCTTTTGATGATTGTAAAAAGTCTGTTAATCATTTGTATATTACCCTTAAAGTTCTTGAGTATTGTGTTTCTGTGTATTTTTACCAGTTAGTTTTAATATTTTCATATGTATTCATGGTACTAATTAAAGCGTTTTTTTCTTTCATTTTAAAGAAGCATTTTAACATCACTTGTACAACAGATCTAGTGATGGTGCATTTCTTCAGCTTTGTTTTGTCTGGGAGAGTCCTGAAAGACAGCTTTGCCTAGTAAGGTATTCCTAGGGGACAAAGGATTTTGTTTGTTTTTGTTTGGGTTTATTGTATTTCTTTTTCCTACCACATTGTGAGTATATCATCCCAATATCCGTGGTCTGTAAAAAATCCTACTGAGAAGTTTACTACTAGTTTTATTGAATTTCCCTTGTATGCCATCTTCTCTTTGTCTTTGACTTTTGATGGTTTCGTTATAACATATCTTAGAGTAGTTTTGCTGAAATTGAATCCAGTTGAAAACCTTTCCCATATTTGAAGCATTTAATACTATTATTTATTTCCCGTATTTGGAAAAAATAATGCTATTTAAAATTTAATGTTAGTATAAGTTTTTATATACCTTTAAAGTTCTCTTCTACATCTTCTTAGTGGTACTGATCCACCGTTTTGGTGTTGATTGGAAATAAGAGTCTTGTACACTTATTGGACTGGCTTCAAACCACAATCCTCTAATCTTAGTCTTTTGAATGGCTAGTATTACAGGTATGAGCCATCAGTTCCTGGCTCATCCTAGAGATCCTGATGATAGAAAAACATAATTGAGAGCTGGGCCTTTTTCTAATATAAATACAAAGATAGAAGCTTTATTTTTCAGTTGCCTTGCAGGTATTTGCAGCTAGAGCAATGCATGGTACATAGTAGGAGCTCTAAAAAATATTCTGTAGTAGAAAGAAGAGTGGAAGGATCAGTCGTTGAAAATGCAAAGTATAATTATAAAATTTGAGAATATTTAATGTGCTCCAGTTTCATCTTTTCCCACCATTATTAAGAAAGAGCTGTAGAGCTGGGTGCCAGACAGAATTATCATCATTCTATACACATTGAAACAGAGAGCTGGACCCACTCAGACTTGACTGTCTCCACAAAGTTTTTTTTTTCTTCACAGAGACTTCGACAAAATTTCTGACAGAGAATTAAGTGATGTAGCAAAAAAAAAAGTACACAAAAAGAAAAAAAAATAGGAAATAGAACATATTTCCTACATTCTTAGGATTGCTTTTCCCCCCTAAATGAAAACAACTACATCTCTCATTTCATACTCAGACCATGTCTAAACATTAAATCACTACCCCTTCAATTGGATTTTTAATCAGATGTGTGAGGACATGTTTTGAGAACAGATGGAAGGGGCGTGGAGAAGGCGCTAGTAAAGGTTAGGGGCTGCTGATCTCGTGTAAGAGAATGCAGTGGTCTGAAATGCACAGATGTTGTCAGCAAGCAGAGACAGACCACTTTCCAGGGATGCTGTACAATCTTCTGTTTCAACCTCTGACCTTACACAGTCAATTTGAAGGAGGTGAGAGACTGGACACTTAGCCTCTGCCCTGTGTACTTGCTCTTTCCTTCTTGCTTTGCCAAGACCCCAGTTAACCCCTAAACCCTCCTTCTCAGGACTCCTATAGGGAAGTCACAGGCTTCTGAAACTACTTGGTACTAAGGAATTCAGACACTGGCTATGGACTGTTGTGTATATTTTGACAGGGAAGCTCTCAGAGCAGGAGAGACCAAGCCAGGATGTGGGAAGCAAATACTTGGAGCAAAAAGGGAAAACACAAAGATTCCAAGGTATTTGTTAACTCTGACCTTGTAGTCTATTCTGAGACCTATTAGACAAAAGGAGGTAATCCTAGCTCACAAAAATAAAGATGATGACTCCTAAAGTGGCCTTGGTATAATCTTAAACCAAGAATTTCAAGAGAAGAGATCTTATGAGTCTGGGTGTTATTTCTTTGTCCATCTCATAAGGAGGACCAAGGCTGTAGCTTTAATGTATAAGGTATAACCTAATTTTATCCATGAAAATTCCATGCCTTTATATAGACAAAGACACAGAATTCCCTTTGAATTTCAACTCTTTCCACCAAAAATTAGCCTAAGAGCCAATTTTTTGGATCCCATACTTGTTGGTTTCATTTAATTTCTTTTCTAATACTGCATTATAAAAAACAAAGCGTAGATAACCTGGTAACCTGATTGTTATTCTGAGTACCACACAAGATGAACTTGCATGAACCAGCTACGTTCAGAGCAAATTCACAAGACAAAACTCAAAATGTATTGTTTTTATTCATATAATTCAGGAAGCAAGGTCCCCAAAAGAAAATACACATGAAAACATAGGGCAGTACTGAGATTTTATTGATTGATTGATTGATGCCAGAGCTGGGGTTTAAATTCTAGGCCTGTGTGCTATCCTGAGCTTTTGTGCTCAAGGCTAGCACTCTACTACTTGAGCCACAGCTCCACTTGCAGATTTCTGGTGGTTAATTGGAGATAAGAATCTCAGGGACTTTTCTTCCTTGGCTGGGTTTGAACTGTGATCCTCATATCTCAACCTCCTGAGTAGGTGGGATTACATATGTGAACTACTGACACTCAGATAGAATCAAAGTATTTAAAAACATTCTATGCCAGGCATGGTGGCACATACCTTTAAAAATCTAAGCATTCAGGAGGTTGAAGATTACATGTTCTAGTTCAACCTAAGTTAAATAGCAAGACTGCAAAATCAGCAGCAACAACAACGAAAAGCAAAACAACAACAGAAATAAAATAAAGCACAACCAAAAGAAATTTGTCCTCAAATGGTTTTTCTTTCTTGTTATTGTTTCTAACCTATTTATAAGGTACCATGTGATTTTTTTTTTGTTGCTTTGTATGTCCTTCTCCTACTGTATGACCCCTGTTTTCACTGTATTTGATGTCAGTATAATTTGGGGAGGGGAAGGGAAAAAACAAAATGTTTAAATAAGGATACAGGTTGACCCATTGTAACAATTAGATGTACAAGACATTATGTTGAAAAATGAAATTTACAATTTAGGCGGGGGTTGGGGAGTGGGGGTGGGTGTGGAGGGTATTGGGGAGTGTAGTTGTGGAGGTGGGAGAGAAGGGATGGTAGGGGAAAAACAAAGGAGGAGGCAACAATGCTTGATAAGAAATGTACTCACTACCTTGCCCATGTAATTGTAACCCCTCTGTATGGTATTTTCACAATAAAAAACAAATAAACAAACAAACAAAAACAGACAAAATAAAAAAAAGAAATGTACTCATTTCCTTGCTCATGTAACTGTAACCCCTCTGTACAGTATTTCCACAATAAAAAACTTATTTTAAAAAAAGAATTTCATCAAGCAATGCAAAAAACAAAAGATACTTGTACACATCACTTTTTTCCAGGAATTCCAAAGTTTTGATGACATATTTTTTCAATATTTAAAACTACACAGTAAAAAAATGGATACATCAACAACTAAAGAAAGGAAAAAAGATTATAGGCTAGAGATATCTTATCTCCAGTTAGCCTAAAGACTTTGGAGCACATTTGACTCAGATATAATGCTGCGACACAGGTTGACAAATTCAACCTGCTGGGTTTTTTTTTTTTATCTTTTTACTTACATATTGTCTGTGATAAGTGTAGTTCTGAAAGGCAGAGGTGACTAATTTCAACAGAGACACAGTGGCACAACCAAGCAGATTAAAATACAATATAACCCTTAAAAGAATTTCTTGTTTGTTTATCTGCTGATATCTTTGGGGAAAGAAACTCAAGTGAACAAGATGAAATCTAGGAAGCTTAAATTTTCTGATTTTTATCTTGCTGACTTTTCAAAAAAAAAGTCTCCATTTGGAAGCAATGGAGAAGAAAATGATTTAATTTCCAAAAGTATTTTGTAGAGACATACACTTATAAATACATAAATAAGTAAATACTATAAAGGGAATTATAGTTTGAAGGAAAATTTATGGGTTATCTCATTAAAATAGTCATGAGTGAGAGGAATTAATATCTCGAGCTTAATAGTTTTCAGTAGCTGCTGCAAAATCATTTTAATGATCATCAAGAAAATATTACTATTTCTTTTTGAAATACATGGAAGTATTTCAGATTTCATCTCTGTACTGTGAGTATACAGAGCACATTGACACAGGAAGCAAGTCACAAAAGAATACAATTTTCCAGAAATAAATGATAAATCTCTATATAATAAAGTGTGTCCCCAACTTTTATAGAACCTTATTCATAATCTTAGAGTACGTTTGAAAGGTTCCGGCATGTTTTTTTACTGTACCTGAAACCTGGTAAGTCTTTTAATTGCAAACATTATGTTCATTTCCATATGCTCATAACTTCGAATATGGTGGAGAGCAGACATTTTACAAGATTTACTGGGGTGTTATTTCCTGTAGGCATTCATTTGGTGAGATTTTATGTGATGAATGCATTTCTAATTGGGATTATTTACATAGGCATCTGGGCTCTAACTAGGAGAGTAAGAGAGGGACAGGGACATTCAGGTTTTGTTGATGTTGAATTTACTCTAACCTTTGCTAGCAGAAAACTGTTCATGTTAGCCATTTGTATCCGAGGTTTACTACGGTATGGACAGCTTCTGTTTTTCCTTCCAACCTTTGCTGTCCATAATTCTAAATCTAATAAAATAAGCTTTCAAAATAGATATCAAAGGAGCAAAAGTGGAATCGATATAGAGACTATGAAACCCTAACGTAGATCGAAGATTTGTTGGTATTACTAGTTGGGGTTAGGATGGAATGAATATTAATCGACTCTAAAGAAAATTTCTAAATGTTAACCATGTACCTACTATGTGGTGTGCTGGAATAAAATGAGAATTTTAAAAAAGGAAGGTGTTCATAAATAGATTTTTCTGGGACATATTTATGCTTATTGCTAATGTGGGACATGCTCCACCTAAAACATCAAGTTATTTTTTCAAGCCACTATTATACTGGATAGCTGGCATAAACTCATTTTACAATTCAAATTTAAATAAAAGCAAAATGAAGACAAATCATAAATATGGCTTTCTATGTGCCAAAGACTGCAATTCATTTGCTAGCTGTCACTAGGTTTTATAGTATTCACAGTAAAGAGATATATACCTGTAATTGGTGGACTATGGGACTGGCTGAGGCCAAACTGAGCCTATAGAAGCTCGGGTCCCTTCATTCTGATTCATGAGCATTTTGGGGAGTGAAAATTAGGATCAGAAGGTGTTGATACATGACAGAAAACATTGTCACATTCAAAATGTATGCAGCAACTTTGAGAAGTGAAGATTCTTGTCTCATGATTGTGCTTTTTGTTTGTTTATGGTGTGAGGCTTTGGATATTCTAGGCAGATCCTCTGCTATTTGAGTGCTCCTTAACAGCCCTTTTTGTTCTGGTAATTTTTGACGTAGGGTCTCAATTTTACCCAGGTCAGCCTGAACTTCAGCCTTCCAATCCTTCTTCTTCTCCTTGTCCTTCTCCTTTTCTCCTTCTCCTCCTCCTTTGCTCCTCCTCCTCCTCTTGCTCCTTCTTCTCCTTCTCTTCTCCTTCTCCTTCCTCTTCTCCTTCCTCTTCTCCTTCCTCTTCTTCCTCTTCTCCCTCCTCCTCCTCCTCCTCCTCCTCCTCCTCCTCTTCCTCCTCCTCCTCCTCCTCCTCCTCCTCCTCCTCCTCTCCTCCTCCTCCTCCTCCTCCTCCTCTTCCTCCTCCTCCTCCTCCTCCTTCTCCTCTCTTGCCACTATGGCTGATATGACATGTATGTGTCTCCTTATTTTGCTTAGACAAGATATAAGAGTGATCCATTGTTACTGATGATGCTAAGAGTTTCCCGAAAGGTTCTTCTTCATGAAGCATTGTCTGAGGTTATTAGGTCATTCATTGAGTGTAGAATTTGTTGGCCTGGCACATGTAAGTTTGCCCTATTTATAGATGTGGGTCCTTAGTTCTGACTGTGAGCTTGAATGTCTTCATTATTCTGTATGTGGTATCTCACTGTCTCTTTATTTATGAAAGCCAAAAATGCTGCTAATCAGATCTCTAAAGGCTAATCCCAAATCTTAGAACAGTAGGTTTTCTGCCATGTGTTATTCCTTATTGAAGGGCAAACTTAATAGATTGTTGTTTCATAATAGGAGGTGCAAGTTCCTGTACCCTTTTCTATTAACCACAGTTAGCTTTCAGGATAATTTACCAAATCCTGAAAAATAAAAAAAAAACCTCAGGGGGCTGGGAAGGTGGCTCAGTGGTAGAGCGCATGCCTTGCATGCCAGAGGCCCTGGGTTCGATTCCTCAGCACCACATAAGCAAAAAGAAAAAAGCCGGAAGTGGAGTTGTGGCTCAAGTGGTAGAGCGCTAGCCTTGAGCTGAAGAGCTAAGGGACAGCGCCCAGGCCCAGAGTTCAGGCCCCACGACCGGACCCCCAAAAAAAAAAAAAAACCTCAGGAATACTAAACTAAAATCATGGGAAACAACCCATTTCTTATGCAGCAAATAGACCAAAGACTGGATGTCTATGTCAAATAGCAAAGTAGAAAATTGATTCTGTAGGTTATAGATCGTGGTCCAGGGGAAAAATTTAATCTGCAGCCTTAGAAGTATAGGAATGCATGTATGACTTTATTCACATTATTTTTCATTCCTAACTTTTCATTGCATTTGAACTCAGGAATTGTTTCAATGTATAAAGTTATTTCCAAGGTTGTACTGAGCAAAGTACTATTTATAATATTTTTATATTAACCCCATTGTCTGTCTTTGCTTACCAAATTAATCAATGAAAAATACACTTGATGCAGTGTAAATATTTATGAATAAACTGCTTCCTTTGATTGTTATTCATACCTATTAAGGTAGATCTTGTCTTTATTCCCTTTGAAACCAGTGTTATCAGGGAATTCCACTACTTGGATACATAGCAGGGTAATTAGATCTCCTGATGACTTTTTCCATTATCTTTTAGTTTTGAAATCTTCTATTCTTTTCATCTTCATTCTTTCCACATCTTTCTACAAGAAGCAGGAGGGGAAAAGATATACAATATTCAACTCAGAAAACGGGCTTAATATATGCTTTAGAAAAGGTGAGCAAAAAGTAAAATCTTTTAAGAACTATGAATTAGCTCATACCATACTCATTAGAACATGACAATGGTATCACACTTGTCAGAATGATTTATTTCTGCCTTTCAAGTTCCTACTAGGATATTTCCTTCCTTCCTTCCTTCCTTCCTTCCTTCCTTCCTTCCTTCCTTCCTTCCTTCCTTCCTTCCTTCCCTTTCTCCTTTCTTCCTTCCCTTCCTTCCTCCCTCCCTCCCTTCCTTTCTTCCACCTCTTCCTTCTTTGTGCTCTCTCTTCCTGAATCATACCCTGTTAATCTTAACAATTATATTCACATACTCATTCTCAATCCTTCGAATCAAGCTGTAAGGCTTTTGATATTGGTTAACACCTGATGTAATAGCACCTAACAGTTTAAGGTTATGGAGCTTTCCTTTAGTTTGGAGATGCTGAATATAACTTGCTTTAAATCTGGGCCCAGTTCTTGAGATGGAGCACATTTAGCCTTCACATATATTGGGTACTTAAGTTTTTGAGGGTTTGTTGGTATGACTACTGCTTTATAGGAAGTCTGCAATGTGATAAGATATATTACCTTCAGGGTAATATATCTTGGAAAACTTACATTCTCCCTAAATAATTAAAAGGTATTTTATACTTAGTTTCTGATAAGTCCTAGTGCAAGAGATGTTTATCCTTCTTGAACTCAGAGGACTGCAGTTAAGGTAGGACTGTTTAAATTAACATTTAACAATATCAGAGAGTGATGCAGAAATAGCACTGGGAAACTCACTCTTAAATCTTGTTTCAGAATTCTTTAATTAGTTCTATAGTTACACATTTTTTATGAATTCATAACAACAGAACTTAAACATACATAAAGCAAATGCATTTGATTTTACTTATACTTGATATTTTCTGCAAAGTTTATAACCAAGAAAAATCTCTGGCTTCCTTGAAACTAGTAAACTGAGATATAAATTATCATTCTGTGAGAGATAGTTACAATGTCTTTCATGACCAAAGTACTATTTTTTTCCTATCAATCTCATATCTGAGTTTGCTTACGATAATATCCTCAATCACAGCTTATTTGTTTCTTATGATTATTAAACTGAGTCATATCCTTTGATCATAACTCCAGTATGATTTCACCACGGTGACTGCATTCTTTCAATGAAAGAAAATGAAGGAAAGGTGTTTGTTATTTCATTGAAGCTGTGTAGTCAAATGAAGCATGGATCTAAAGAAACAAAATACAGACACTATCTCAGAGACCTCCGTTTCTGCCACGGAAATACCCAAGCATCTACAGAGGTACTTTTCAACCTTGTACCCTATCATCTCCCCCTGTAAAAATACAACAAAGACCCTGTCAGGTACATGTGGATTTCTGAGAGAGGTATGTTGCTTAAGCCCTCTGCATTATTATCACTTAGAAACATATGTTCAGACCTACAACCTGTGGTATCACTAATGTGTTTCATAGAGGTAGAATTAAGCGTGTGTGACATGAAGTGGACACATTACCTAATAACAAGAAAATTTGTTTGGCTTAGCATCATCTTATATGGTCATATGAACATAGCTATTGAGCTCCAACATATGAAAACCAAGAGAGTTTTCTTTGTTGTTGTTTTCAATGTACTATATGATTTCTTTGTTCTTTTCTGTTTTCCCCCCTTAGGGTCGATCCCATGTCACTGTATTTGATTTTGGTACCCTGGGTATTGTATATATTTTTTTTATCTGAATTAGGGAGACAAAGGACAGAGGGCAAACGAATGCAACAGCGATAGTCGCAAGACAATATGTTGAAAAATGAACTATACAGTTTTCTTGGGGGGGACGTTGGGAGAAAAATGAGGGAGGGGGTAACAAGTTCAGTAAGAAATGCACTCTCTACCTTATATAACTGTAACTGTAATGGACACCCCTCTGTACATCACCTTGACAATAAAATTAAATTTTAAAAAAAAGATAATTTGTGAAGGGCATTGTTGTTTCTGAGACAAAGGACGCTGCTTTGTGCTAAAAGTAGGGTGTTGTGTGACCCTGGCCATAAAGCTCCCTAAAGCACTCCTGTGCAATGTGTAAATCAACATTCGAATTTAGGATTTGGGTAAGAATCCAAAGAGAATTCTTCTCAAGAACATTTTTTAAGGCAACTATTTTTTTATTGTAAAAATGTTGTACAGAGGGGTTACAGTTACATGAGTAGGGTAATGAGTACATTTCATAACGAGCATGGTTACCTCCTCCTTAATTTCCCCCTACCATCCCTTCCCTCCCCACCTCCCCAACTTCTCCCGCCCCTCCCCCCACCCCGACATTGTAAAGTTCATTTTCGATATAGTGTCCTGTACATCTCATCATCACAATGGGTCAGCCTGCATCCTCATTTAAGCGTTCTGCAACATCCCTTCCCCTCCCCAGATTACAATAATATATATACAAGGTGCAGAGCACCAGCATCAAATCCAGTGAAAACATACAATAGAACATACAATAGAAACAAAAAATCACATAGTGTATTGTAAATACATTAAAAACACTAACAAGAAAGAGAAAAAAAACCTCTTGTGTCCCTGTCTTGGGGTACATTTTGCTTAACATTATCTCATATGGTTATAGTAAGGCAACTTTTTAACCCTTCAGCTCTTCATACTTTTTAAAATGTTCATTCCAATGAAGAATGCCTGTGTTGTTGACAGTTTGTAAAGGAAACAATGCTTTGGAAGTTAAAACAGCAAACACAGTTCTTGAGACACAGTCAAAGTTCAACAAATAGTAATGGATTCTAGATCATTAATTTCAACGTATCTTTCTATAAATAGAATGGGTGTCAAAAACAAGATTCAAAATCACTTAAGGAATAAATAGAAAAGTTGTTTTTAATTAGAACCCCACAGTTGTGACATTGTATTTTAATAAGCATCTAACTGCTCTGTCGGCTTTTCCTAATATTATTAGAGAAATGCCCTGACAAATATTATTAGGACAATGCCTTAGAGAAATGTCTTTCTGTCCTTTAACAGCATCCAGTCTAAATGGCTAACATTTCTCCAACATCTCTCCACAATCTTCATTAGTAAGATGCCATGAATAATCTTCCCTTTGCATATAATACATATTTGAAGAGATGCATAATCCTGGCTGAGAGCAACTGTCAAAAAGCTATCAATTGATACATATCTGTAATTTCAACATTCAGTTTGTCTTCAAATTAAATCTTAATTTTCAGCATAGGGGAAAAATCCAAACATTTTCTAGAGTAAACCACTCTGTTATTATCTATTAATTCTATTGGTTAAAATACTCCATGATTCATTAGTTACCTGTATTGTTTATTAGTTTAAGAATATCTTTAACCTGGGTTCAAGTAGTGCAAGCCTATAATCCTAGCTACTCAAGAGGCTGAGATCTGAGGATCAAAGTTCAAAGACAGCCTGGGCAGAAAAGTCTGTGAGAGTCTTATCTCCAATGAACCACCAGAAAACCAGAAGTGAGGCTCAAAGTGGTAGAGCAGTAGCCTTCCGTAAGTAGGCTCAAGGATAGCACACAAACCTGAGTTGGAGCCCTATTACTGACAAAAAGATGTTTTTCCCCATCACCCCAAAAAAGTATTTTTATAAATTTAAGATAGCTAAAATAGGATGTGGCGTATATTCTAGTTCAAGGAATCATAATGATTTTCATATTACAAACTCTTAGCATATCAAAGAAATTTGTCATTGCATAGCTATGTTTAAGGTAGACTGAATGTAATAAAAATAAATAAGGTAGGTGACAGTGGCTCATGCCTGTAAACCTGGATACTCAGGAGGCTGAGATCTAAGGATTGCAGTTGGAGGCCAGCCTGCACAGAAAAGTCCCTGACACACTTATCTATTATTAACCACTAGAAAATTGGAAGTGGAGGTGTGGCTCAAAGTGGTAGAGCACTAGCCTTGAGCAAAAGAACTTAGGGACAGTGTCCAGGCCCTGAGTTCAAGCCCCTAGACTGAAATAAATAAATAAGTAAATAAATAAGGCCCCACAGAGTTTTCAGATGCCAGGACTACCACTTATACTTAGACCTTTTCCATTGGCTTTTGGCTCCTAGTAGACCATTCATTCTAGGGAATATTAGACAGTTCTTGATACTGTCCCATGATTCTTTCCACACTGAATGGCCTTATTAATGCCTTTTCTTCTACTGGTAAATTAATAAAGAAGAAATATCCACATATATTTGTACACAAAACACTCATGTCTGCTCACTTACACTTTTGATCTTTGGTGCTCTCTTAAGAATAATGTAGCTTGTAGTCCTTTGAGCAGGCAGCCCAGCATCAACACAGAATTGATATTCAAATAATGTCTGTTGGGTCAATGGATGAATGAATGTAACTCAATCTTGCCTGTTCTTTTACTTTGCCTCTATTTTAGTTAGATAACATCTATCAGAATAAAATTTATTACCATGTATGTGATACTCATGGGGTTTGGAAGGGACTATTTTAATTAAAGATATATAATTTTAGTAGTTTGAATGATGCCATGCCTGTTCAGGAGACAGTTGTGTTCTTTTTAAATATATACTGAAGACTATGCATAGGAATTGTTCCCAATCCATAAAATTATGCACCGCCGCAGTAAAGAGAAAACAAAATCAATTTCCCTCCAAAAATTTACGAGTGAAGGATACGCGTTAGCTAATACATCTCACAGACAACTTTTGATAGACCCTTACCACTGCTTTTTTTGAACTACATTCCACTTTTTCTAATCCATTATATGCAGATATTAAAGGAGAATTTATTATAATAGAAAAGTCTGAAGTTCTTTCATTCTATTCGTTTGTCTAAATCGCTGGGTGACACAATTGTTCAGTAGTTGATTTTCCCCATAATGGTGTTTTTCTTCAATACTTTTGTGAGTCAAATAAACAGAAATGATTTGCCTTACCACATTTTATACTTTCTAATCTAAGACAAGGATACTTTCTTGCATAAACCACATTAGAAACAATACAAAATTACTGTCTGTATCCTTCATTGTCAGCAAAGGGATTTTTACTATTTTCATTTTAAAATTAGGAAAGAGAGACTAAATTTATGCTATCAGCAAGATTTTAGTATCAGGAATTTCATTTACCATATATCTTTGATACTCTTAATTAATAACCCCCATCATTTTCTATGAATATGACTAGCATACTGAAAAGAAATACCCTAAGATTTGACTCAGTACCAGTAAAGATAGAAATAGGAGTATTTAAACTGTAGCCAAGTGACCCAACAATTTTTGTTTTAATAAAAAAAAAGAACAGAAGGAAAATATTTGAATAATCCCCATCTTTGGTGCCTAGAATCCTGTCTCACCACATCTTCCCTAAATCCTACTGTAGACATTATTTATGTGGATTCAAGTTCACAGGATTGAAGTCATCTTGAGATTTAACCACCCTGCTTCCCCCTGACTAGCTCTATTTGCTTTTTACAGCATAATTTCCCAGTGTGCTATGTGCAAACATAGACTTTGGCACCATGAATGTACCTGACTAATATTCCCTGTGATGAAGATGTATCCTGACTTTTCTGCTGACCAATTCAAATATATATATATATATATATATATATATATGCTTATATATACACTATAAGTATATATATATATACACACAGTATATACAATATATATTAAATTGTATCTCCACTCATTTTATATATATATAGATATAGATATAGATATATATAAAATTCTGACCAATGTGTATATATCACTATATATTATTCGGACTGATGGGTATATATCACTATGCATTATTTGGACTATTGTATACACACACACACACACACACACACACACACACACACACACACACACACACACATACATATATCACTTCATGATTCCCATATTTCAGATCCACTAGGTCATGCTGTTTCCAGGTCTAAGCATCTACAACTAACTCCTCCAATAAATTGTTCTCTTTGTCTATCAGTCCTTTTTCTTTGGCACCATGGTACCTTAAGAACAGATTTTATGTAATGAGAACTGATTTTGGGGGATCACACTTTAACTACCAAACTACAGTGAAGATGTCCCAATGAAATTCATCAGAACCCAGACAGTGAGCCCAAAGGAGGCTATTCATAGGAAAGGATCACAACGGTTCAATAGCTATGTGCATATGACCAAATAAAATGATGCTTATCAAAATAAAGTCCGAGAAATGGAAACAAGAGGTTTTTTTTTAATTGTATTGTTTGCAGTTATTCTTTGGTTTATGTTTTTCCTTCAGGTTATTTCCTTTTGCCACTGGTTTTGATTTCTGTACCTTTTGTCTTGTATATGAGTTTATCTGGGGAGGGGAAGGGGAATCATAGAAATGGTGGGACACAGAGTAAACTAATTCAGCATTGAGACTCACGAGGCACTATGTTGGAAATGAACTATACAACTTGGGGAGGGAAGGGGAAGGAGGGAAAAAGTGGGAGAAAGTGAAGGAGGGGTATCATTGTTCAAAAAGAAATGTCATCATTATCTGACTTATCTAAATGTAACCCTTCTTCAAGTCTGAGAGAAGCAAATGGACCAGACACAAGTACAAGTACTAAAGTCAAAACCAAGCCAAATCCCTCTTGTTTTCAAACTAGAGACTTCAAAAGTAAAATACCATTTTCAATGTAACAAAGGGAAATTGCATGGATGCATTTCCCTATTGCAAATCAACTCAAACATTTTAGGTAGGAGAGTCCACATTTATTCAGCTCTTCTAATTCTTGGTAACAGAAAGCTTTACTCAGTCCTAAGACTGAAGATAGCTTCTGTTTCCATTCTTGACCACAAAATACAGAATAATTCAATATAATCTAAATCATTGGTTAAACAAAAGGTCAAAATAGATAAGAAATATTCTATTTTAAAACCACACAGTTGGGATAGTCCACCTCAGTTGTTATCCGTGAAGCAATTGCTGGTCTCACAGTAAATTACATGCCTAATATGCATTGTCTGTTGGCCTCAGGAAATTATTTCATGAAAAAAGGTTGTTTTTAGTCTCTTTGGCCACTCAGGATAATATTTTTTTCTTCAATACTTTTATATATGCATTTTCCCCAGAGTGATGTTTTAAAACCATGTTTTTTATCTTTATAGGAGTTGCTCAAAGGAATTTCAGTTCAACATGTCCATTTATGTGCATAACACATCTTTGCTCTATGTTACCCTTTCCATTATTCTCACCTCATCCTACCCCAAAGTGGCTTTTATTTGCTTATTTTGCCTATTATTTTTAGCATTTGACAATACACAGATTACATGTACTTTACTTGAGTGTTCTTTCTTTCAAAGTCCATGGAACTATCCATGTAGCAGGCCTCATCTTGATGGAAGCTAATGTTCTGTTTGGTAAAGAGAGTAAAAATTATAGCTGGATCAAGTGCTAGAAGTTTAAATTTTTTTCAGCCTAGTTTGTTTTGGGGGGGGCAGTCGTGGGGCCTGAACTCTGGGCCTGGGCACTGTCCCTCAGCTCTTCAGCTCAAGGCTAATGCTCTACCACTTGAGCCACAGCACCACTTCCAGCTTTTTTCTTTTTGCTTATGTGGTGCTGAGGAATCAAACCCAGGGTCTCAGGCATGCAAGGCAAGCGCTCTACCACTGAGCCAACTTCCCAGCCCCTCAGCCTAGTTCTATGCTTCTGACACGAGTTTCATTTATAATGACTTTCTTCCATCTCCATGAGTGTTATTGCCCATCATCACCTTGTATCTCCTACCTAGCTGCTTTCTAGAATTTTTGGTTTTACTAGTCTTTGATGTTAAAATAAAAGAGTTCTCATGGAGAAAAGGATTAAATATATATGTGGAGGCATACATAATCACTTTCTCTTTTTCCTTCTCTCTCTCTCCTTTTCACACACACACACACACACACACACACACACACACACACACACACACACACACGACTGTGGAGAGCTGGGTGCTGATGGCTCATGCTTGTAATCCTAGCTACCTAGCTACTCAGGAGGCTGAGATCTGTGTATTACAGTTCAAAACTAGCTCAAGCAGGAAAGTCCATGAGACTCATCTCCAATTAACTACCAGAAAACCAGAAGTGGCACTGTAACTCAAGTGCTTGCCTTGAGCTGAAGATCTGAGGGACAGTGTGCAGGCCAGATTTCAAGCCCAACAACCAACAACAACAACAAAAAAGACTGTTGAATGTCCGTTATGATATCTTGTCCATCATCTGTCAGGTAAGAAAATATAAATTTATATAATATAGGCCAATGGCTCAGGGAAGTAATGATGGATTTTCTCTTATATTCTTTGGGGGTAGATGAACATTCTCTGGTTCTAACAATGTTTCTATTATTCTCAGTTGGGAGGATAGTAGAAACTCCCCTCAAATTCTAGTAGAAAACAGTCAAGCGTAGTTTTTAGTTTTTAAGCTATGTGATTTTTCATCTCTGTTAGTGTCTTCATTGTTATTTTGACAGGAAGATGGGAAAGACCACTTCAGAGCTACTTTCTAAAGGCTATTTTAAACCAGCTTTACAACTCTCTTTTGATAAGGGACAAGGAGAAGAAGAATGGTCTATGCTTAGCTCCAGAGGGTTTTATTTCCCCCTTATGTAAACCATTCCATGTCAGAATAAGAGTTTATATAAAATTAATGTGTTCTATATACCAAGCCTAAATGACTTAATTTTGGATATATAGACATTTTCAATGATTAAATATTAGTGTGTGGAAATTGAAGGGCCTCTCAGGAATGACAAAACTCTAGACCTTCCTTTATGTTTTGTCTAAAGCAGGATTTAAAGGTTTTTAATAGACTTTGGAAGGGCTAGAAATCTCCATATATACTGCCTAGCTCTCCCTGATTTATTGGTGGATTTCCTGTGGAATTTTTATGCAATATTTGATTTTCCCTGCGGGGCTTGTTAACTCCTGATTGGGTAAAGCAAATTTCTAACTAAGATTAAGCGCAAACGAAGCCAAAATTCATTTATTTTAATAAGGAAAATTGAAACTTCTGAAGTCTGCTGTTTCCTTTTGCAAATAAATGAGTCTGTCAGGAAAACCCTTTAAACTATTTGATGGGAATTAAGAAAAAAATAAATGTGATGCTCTCATTTTGGGGTGATTCATTAAAGTTTGACATAAGACATGTTACAAGTACTTTGCTTGACCTTCCCTCTCTGTTTAGGTTCATAGGAAATACTGCAGGGAGAAGCATTCTACTTTTCCTTGAGTTTTAATCTTCCCTGTCTTAAATGTCTTGCTCTATTCATACTTATCATGAAGATGGTATTTTTGTCAACCCTTAGATAAATATGGATTTTTTTCAGCCAGAAGAATTAATAGTATACTAGCATTGGCAACTGTAGAAGCTCAGTAACAGGTTTTTCTATTATTCATTTCTTATAAAAATGTATTTTTTTCAAGTTAAGAAGACTTTTGTAAGTGAAATGGTGATGTAATCAAGAAGATGGTGCTGCCCAGAAAGAATAGACATGCACTAGTTGGACTTAATAGTGTGAGAAAGTTGACTGGAACTGTGGAGTGGGAGAAGAGGGAAGAAATCAACATTCCAGATTTCCTGGCTTGAATGAGTTGATGACAGATTTACAGATGGGAAAAAGACGTTAAAGGGAGTAGATGGTTGGTTGAAAGGTGAGAAAGTTAATAAACTAGCATTTTGGATATGTTCCTTGTAAGATACCTTTGGGACATTTGGAAAGTCAAGCTGACATTTTGAAATATAGTTCTGGAGCATAGTAGGCAGTGTGAGGATTTAGTTACACATGTGGGAAACTATGTAGAAACATTCTTCATTAGAGAGATTGGATTTCAACATCAAAAAGTATCACAGTTTTGTCTTTTTTGCCATAACTCTATGCATATATTCCTAAATCTACATTTTTAATAAATGACTGAATAAAAAAGTGGGTCAGTAAATCAGTTTAAATGATTATTAGGGAAACCAAGTGATTATAGCTCACAGCTGTATATCCTAGTTACTCAGAAAGCTGAGATCTGAGGATTGTGGTTCAAAGCCAGCCTGGGCAGCAAAGTCCATAAAACTCTTATCTCCAATAAACTAATTCTTCGACCAAGACAAACAAACAAACAACAACCCACATAAAGCAAAGGAAAAAACAAAACGCTTCAAGTTGAGCTCTGCTCAAGTGGTAGAGTGTTAGCTTTGAGCAAAATAAGATCTATAACAGCACCCAGTCCCTGAGTTGAAGCTCCAGGACCTGTATTTAAAAAGAGATCTCTCCGGGTGCCGGTGGCTCACGCCTGTAATCCTAGGTACTGAGCCTGAGATCTGAGGATCACATGGTTCAAAACCAGCCGGGACAGAAAAGTCCGGGAGACTCTTATCTCCAATAAACCTCTAGAAAGCCGGAAGTTGTGCTGTGGCTCAAGCAGTAGAGCACTCACCTTGAGTTGAAGAGCGCAGGGACAGTGTCCAAGTCCAGAGTTCAAGCCCCACAACCACCACCACCAACAAATATAAAAAGAAATCTATTTCAGAGAAGAAATTAGAATGAATAGAGACATGATTTACTTTAAATGGAAAATTTTCATCAATTGTGTTGTTTGTAATTTTTCTATACTTATTTAACAAGTCCAATTTTGGTACCTTTTGCTATTTTTCTAACAATACTGAATCAGTCAGACATGCTGATTAACAAATATTTCTTTTTTTTTTTTTGTCGGTCGTGGGGCCTGTACTCTGGGCCTGGGCACCGTCCCTCAGTTCTTCAGCTCAAGGCTAGCGTTGTACCACTTGAGCCACAGCAGCACTTCTGGCCTTTTCTGCTTATGTGGTGTTGAGGAATTGAACCCAGGGCCTCATGCATGCAAGGCATGCACTCTACCACCTGAGCCACCTTTCCAGACCCCATATTTCAGTGTTTTAAAACAATGATTCCTTCTTACACATGAACTCCTGTTGGTTGGCCTACATTGAGTTTAGCTGGGGTTGGCGTCAGGTGAAGCACAGATCTGGTTTTCTTCATGAGCCTCTTATCCTCTCAGGAACAGTAGCAGAAATATGTGAAGCCTAGCCCTACCATGCCAGCACATTAACCTCCACACACATTTCCTATCCACACACACACTATCACCACAGAAGGTCACCTATCAAGCTAGGTCTAATATAAGGAAGCCGAGACCACCCCCCAACCCCACACACACACACACCGGCCAGCCGCCTGCCAGCCGCCTGCCCCATTCCTGTGTAGAACTGGGGAATGGGGAAAATATTTTTAGACAGTAGAATTTTCTGCTGCTATCTGCTACCTAAAGTCTGTATGTCCTTTCAGAATGTTAGGTTTATAAATTAATTTACCTTTCATTGAATGCACCATGTCCATTCACACTGTGGACAAATGAACTCTGTGCATTTCATAGTTCCTATTTTTACATGACTTCTCCAGTGAGAAAGAGAAAGCTTTATATACATATATATACACACACATACACACATGTGAATGTTCATCCTAGCATCCATATATGCTTCAAAGATTGAATAGCAATCAGCTAACGAATATTTTTGAGGTTCCCTATGATTTTTCTTTTAAGTTATTTTTTCTTTTAATTAGTATTGTGAAAATACCATACAGAAGGGTTACAATTACATGGGCAAGGTAATGAGTACATTTCCTGTGGAGCATTGTTGCCTCCTCCTTTGTTTCCCCTTCCCATCCCTTCCCATCTCCCCTCCCTCCCCCTCCAGCCAAAGTTGTTTGACCTAATGTCTTGTACATCCCTATTTTAATAATTTGTTTTTTCCCTTCCCCTCCACAAATTATACCAACATCAAATATAGTGAAAAGTAGAAATGGTCAGATAAGTTGATGTTAGGTGAAATGAATCCCAAGATAAGGACTCAAATTTTTTTTTCTTTCTTGTGATTGTTTCTAACATATTTATAAGATGATTTCTTTGTTGCTTTGTATGTCCCTCCCCCATGGTATAACCCCTGTTTTCACTGTATTTTTCTATTTTCTTTTCCTTTAGGTTCTGTTCATTTTATGTTCTGGTTTCAGAACCCATCATCTTATCTTCCCAGTATGACTATCAAGGTCTTATCCAGATTCTAGTTATGCCCTGATCAAATAGCCTGGGTTTGTTTGTTTGTTTGTTTGTTTGTTTATTTATTTATATATAGGTATGGGGCTTGAACTCGGCCTGGACACTGTCCCATAACTCTCCAGCTCAAGGCTAGCGCTCTACCACTTGAGCCACTGCGCCACTTCCAGTTTTCTGGTGGTTTATTGGAGATAAGAGTCTCCCGGACTTTCCTGCCTGGGCTGGCTTTGAGCTGAGATCCTCAGATCTCAGCCTCCTGAGTAGCTAGGATTACAGGTGTGAGCCACCGGCATCTGGCAAGCGAGGGTATTGTTTATGCTTGCCTACCCCACAGTTCCTTCTTCATGCCAAACATTCTGTTCAAACATTGATTGACTATTTTACTTATTGATCCATCTGTGGTACCACATAGCATGCATCAATATATACACCGAAAGTTTCTTAGCTCTCATAGAGCTATATTCTCATAGGGTTAGAGAGAAGCAAACATAAAAATGATCTAAGATATATGTAATATTAAAAACTCCGGGAACAATAGTCATAATACAGTACATATAACCAAACAATGTGATAAGTGAAATTAGGTGTCGTGTTTGAGATGGGCACATGGAAGCATGCTCAGGAGACGACACTGAGATAGTATTTGAAGAAAAAAGAAGTGACAAGAATGCACAAGTAGATGGGAAGAAAATACTGGAAAGTATAATGACTCGTCTCTCAGAGAACCATAGCACTTTAAAGTAGCAAGAGTAACCTTTTTAAGGGCAAAAAAGCCCCAAACCAAACCAATCCAAAACCAAAGAGAAACAGAAAGCAAGACAATATGACTTAAGTAAGAAGAAAAAAAAAACAATAGAATCAACTAATAATTCATACTACCATTTTATCTTGAAATTTAAATTTCTGACTTCAATAGCTTGTAAGGCAACTTGTAAGGATATTAAGCATACCAGTAGCTACAACCTTCCTGTATTTCCTCAAGCTTATATTGGTATTGCAGTTACATATTGTTACTATTGAATCAATTCTCTGTAATATTTCTATTTAATTATCTTCTTTTTTCAGTTGTGGGGCTTGAATTCAGGGTCTGGGTGCTGTCTAGGGCTTTGAGCAGCTCCATGTCTGGTTTTCAAGTGGTTAATTGCAGATAAACATCTCATAGATTTTCTTGCCCAGGCTGGCTTCGAACTGTGATCCTGATATCTTAGCCTCCTCAGTAGCTAGGTTGACAGGTGTGAGCCACAAGCACCTGGCATCCTTTTTTTCTTAAATGTCCTTGAAATCTCAAGCCAGATTGTATTTTATTTATAGGATTTCAGATCATTTTAAGGTAAACAAAATTCACAAGAAAAATGTGCGCTCTGGAATTCGAGATCCAAGCTCAGTTTCTGTTTGACTCTTCTTAATCATTTTGGGATCTGGATTATATTTGGTGTTTCTGAGAATCAGTTCCTTCTCAGGAAAAACAGTTTACATTGTTTCCATCTCATAAAGATGCTGTAAGAATGTTAAACATAGCACGCACACACTTCTGTTACCAAGCTGTGGATGGCCATTTCTCCATAAATACTGGATTTTCCGTTTCCTTCTTTGCATCCACTCTGTGTTAGGATTACATTTAAGAGCTGCCACATGCTGTGTGGACAAAGGCAGGGAAACTGTATAATTGCTTATGAATTTCTATACCAGAGATTTTTGTTTGTTTGTTTTTTCCATTTGCAATACCCTACTGTGACTCACTTGATTTTCTGCAGTGTCCTTCTTAATCAAAGTGCTTCGTGGGCTACAATTTTGCAAATTGAAATGGATTAAAATTAGTTTTGTCAGAGAATTCATGACATCCTCAACCCCCACCTGGAAATAATTGGCGACCCCCTGGGGGAATCTCAGACCCAGCCTCAGGAATCACCCCTCTTCAAGCTGCCTCACTCCTGTGTTTATGAAAACTAAATTGACAGCAGCAGTTCATTAAGAGAGCATGATTGAATGTGCATGGTTTGTTGATAAACTTGCAAGGATTTAGGGAACCATGACGCATGCTTTCCTTCTTCCCCCAAATTCGAGCATTAAAGGGCCAAGTGTAACGCATGCAGGCATTTGTGTTTAATAAAAACGAATTAGCAATCACTTCCAGCTATCACTTCCAATGAGAAATCTGTTAATATTAAGACAGGTATTTATTCAGCTAGTTTTGGATGTCTGACATCTTCTCAGGTGCACCTTCATGTAAGAAGAGTCACAGTTCCTCTACATGGCTGGTGTCAGGGATGGCAGATAAACCCAAAGCAGGAAACAACGAAAAGGAATGAAGGTGGAGAGATTGAACAGGATGAGCTATTCGTGTTAGAAAAATACTCCATCCTATTAGCTTGCTGGAAGTGGGGCAGACAGAAAGGCAAATGACCTAGGTCAGAAAATTGTGCATCGTGGTCCCCAAGAAGAGCTACCTGTCCATAGCTGACCGGCACAGATGGAGGATAGAGTCTCATCATATTTACTAAGGATTTACATCTTAGATTTGTTTACTCAATTCATACTTACCACTGTTCTTTTCATTTTTATTTAGTTTTTGGCTTGCATTTTGAAAAATCTCATTTCGTAGCAGATCAAGTCAGCAAAGGCACTGTGTAGAATGATTGCTGATTCTTTTGAGCTCTTAAAGGTTATTCTATGGCTGTGGACATGCTCATTAGCATGTAATTTCTCAGCCCAGAGGGCTGACAACAAGGAGAGATCTCATTAGGAAGTCCACTGACATTCCCTTCTCCTCTCCTTTTCATCTGTTCACTCCTTCCTGAGAAAAGCCAAGGGCCCCTCCTGATCTGTCTCTTTTGGCCAGCAGCCTACATTTAGGAAAGTCAGTCACGCAGGAAATGTGGATTCAGGACCAACAGTCTTCTTTGAAGCCCTCCAGGGCATCTTTCAGTCCTAATTACAGCAAATGTCTCAGGCAGGCATAAGGTCCTGAAGCCAAGCACAGTGGATTTAGGAGTTTCTCCTCTTCTGTTTTCTGAACTGTTTCTCTCCCATCTTCCCTGTGAGGGTTTGCACGAAATTCAGATGTTGAAGATAAATTTTGGCTTGAAGCATTTATTCATATGGACATATTCATATAATAAAACAGTTTATAGGATACTATGCTATTATTAACAGATTTAAAATTCATGGGGAAAACACTTTATAGGTAGTCTCTGATTTGATAGTCATTATAATCCAAAAGTATTATCAGACCATTTTTAAATTAAAGATATTGTGCCTCAGCATTATACAGAGCCTGTGTTCTTCTTACCATACAAGTTTGGCAATGAATGACTGAATTAATAAGTGGACACATGGCTCTTTATAAATAGAAGAGCTATCCATCAAGGTTAGCTTTTAAAGATCTCTGTTATCCAGGGGGATTCTGATATGTGCTGACAGCTTTCCTAGAAGTCATAATGTGAATGTGGCAGGAGGGGGATTTCTGAAGAACTTCCCTCCTTGCTACGATGATTAAACTTATTGATTATATTTACATTAGCAGTAATTGCTGAAATGGTTTTTTATCTTAGGTATATCCTAGGATACTATTTATTCTTTATTCTGTGTTCATTGGCCTTGGTCTTTGATTGTTTTTTGTTTCTTTCTTTAACAAGTAAGTATAATTAAACTTAAATTTCATTCCATTTGCTTCAAACTTCCTTTTCCAAATCAATCTTTTTATTTATTTTTATTATTAATAAGTTTTTTATTGTGAAAATACCATACAGAGGGGTTACAATTACATGAGCAAAGTAATTAATACATTTCTTATCAAGCATTGCTGCCTCCTCCTTTACCATCCCTGACCTCCCATCCCCCCCGCAAAGTTATAAAGTTCATTTTTCAACATAGCATCTCGTATATTTCATTGTTGCAGTGGGTCCACCTGTATCCCTATTTAAACAATTTGTTTTTTCTTTTCCCCTCCTCAAATTATACCAACACCAAATACAGTGAAAACAGGGATTATACCATGGGGGAGGGACATACAAAGCAACAAAAAAAATCACCTTATAAATATGTTAGAAACAATAGCAAGAAAGAAAATCCATTTCAGTCCTCAAAGTTAAAATAGACCTGGAGGTTTAAGATAGAAAGAAAAAAAATATGTATAAGAGGGTTAGACTCCAAGGTCTAGGTGATTTGTTGCAAGGTCAAAGAGCTGCTATAATAAATGAGAATACTGCATTCGTAACACTTTAAACAAAATGTATCCTATTTCTCTACTTGTCAGGAGAATTGGGTTAAGTTTGGCAGCTTTCTGCCATCTGCTTGATAACTCTTTGATAACTCATGGGCTGATTGGCAGGAGTGATGCTAAATGTACATGAGATGTATAACATTTCATAGGGATATGCTAGTCACATTGGAGATATTCAATAGCTGTCTAGTAATTTTAATGTTGATTTATTTACCTGTCTGTTTGCATTATCTGATCTTAGCTAATATTGAGTTCCTTATTAGTACTATAAACACAGTATAGCCACTGGGAGCTGGTGGCTCATGCCTGTAATCTTAGCTACTCAAGAGGTTGAGATTTGAGGATCATGGTTCAAAGTTAGCCTGGATAGAAAAGTTCTTGTGAGACTCTTATTGCCAATTAATTTCTCAAAATCTGGAAGTCACTGTGGCTCAATTGGTATAGCACCAACTTTGAGCACAAAGAGGCTCAGGAAAAGCACCCAGGCCCTGAGTTCAAGTCCCACTACTACCACTACCAACAAAAAAAGATAGCATGTTCATCCTTCTTCAACCATGTCCTCTAACCGGTGAATTCTAATGGCATGGATTCTAAACTCATATAGATTGGGTTTTGAAATGAGACAAAACTAGCTGTATATCAGTATCTCTGTCAACAATCATGTATAAGAACTTAAACCACCAGCTTCAACCTGACAAGACTCAATTTCCTCAGACATATGAAGACAGCCTTGCTTGCCTTATAGGAACTTTGTAAACATTCAAGCTGATGGAAGCATCAGACATGCTCTAGTCTACTTACTGGCTTTTACCATACCATCAATAATGAACATAGTTATTAGTCTAACATGGGAGACTGGAGTGTTAAGACAAAAACAAGATGTAAGCAATTAGTAGTAAGTAATTAGTAAGCTGGAACAAATAGTCCCATAGTGGCCCTGAATGTCTCCTTCATTAAAAGACCAGAGAATATTGTGATTGAGCATGAATAAAGAGAAGGCTTCCTCCAAGCAATAGCAGATTTGAGAGAGGTTCCCTTTTCCTCTAGTATTAGCCTTTTTCTGGCTCTCTTAAGTTATAGATGCCAACGCAGAATTGTTTATTGCTGCCATTGTGTTAAGGGTGAATTGACACGTTGGTTAGAGATATTCATTCCGTAACCACTTAAGATCTCTGCAAGGACCTTAGACTCTGAGCATTCACCTGTGTCCTGGGTCAAATGACATTACCCAGAGTCCTACAGGAGTATAAAGAACAAATGGGGTATGTTACATAAATAAATTTTATTCATCCATTCTGAAGAGACCACCTAAAGCAACTTTCAATGCCTTGTATCTATCTATCTCTAACCTAAGCCACAACACCTTTCTTAGTCTGTCCACACAAACATTAATCTTACTCTATCACTCCAGTTCCCCTCAATTTTCTGAAATGCTAAACCAGTGGTTTTCTAAAAAGACACTTCAAATTCCAACTTCAGCCTTACATGGAAACTTGTTTAAAAAATGCAGATTCCAATGGAAACAAGCACATATTTTAGTATACTGCTTGCAGTTAGTTCTTCCTTCGTTCTTTTTTCTCCTTTGTGTTATTCCATGTTGTCAGTGTTTTTGATTTCTATATCCTTTATCTTGTATATAAGTTTATCTCATATATATATATATATATATATATATATATATATATATATATATGATGGGGAATCACAGAAATGATAGGGCAAATTGTGAATCAATTCAACCATGAAACTCACTAGGCACTATGTTGGAAATGAACTTTACAACTTGCTGGGGGAGGGGAGTTGGGGGGAGTGGGAGAAAATGAAGGAGGGGCTCATACAGTTAAAAAAGAAATGTACTCATTACCTAGTCATATAACTGTAATGCCTCTGTACATCACTTTTAGAAGAAATTTTTTTAAGAAAATGTAGATTCTAAGGCCTCATTTGGCTCTACAGAATCTGAAGATACGAGGCAGGCTAGGTTGTCTGCATGTTAACATGTTGACATGTCTCCGAGGTGATCTGGTGCTGGCTGACATATGAGGGCTTCCATAAAGCACTGCACCTAGGTGACCACACCATCTGTCTGCAATGAGTCCTCACCACCACTTTTCCTGCTCTTCAAACATTTGTTTTTGTTTTAATTTTTAATAAGTTTTTTTATTATGAAAATACTGTACAGTAGGGTTACAGTTACATGAGCAAGGTAATGAGTACATTTCTTAAAAAGCATTGTTGCCTCCTCCTTTGTTTTTGCCCTACCATCCCTTCCCTCCCCTCTCCACAACTACACTCCCCCCTCCTCACCCAAATTGTAAAGTTCGTTTTTCAATGTAGAGTCTTCTACATCTCATTGTGGCAATGGGTCCACCTGTATCCCTATTTTAACAATTTGTTTTTTCCCTTCCCCTCCTCAAATTATACCAACATTAAATACAGTAAAAACAGGGGTCATACTGTGGGGGAGGGACATAAAAAGCAACAAAAAATCACATGGTACCTTACAAATATGTTAGAAACAATAGCAAGCAAGAAAAAAAAACACTTGTGTCCCTATCTTGCGTAACTTCATCTTATCTGGTCATATGTACATAGTTTTTAACTTTCTCTACTTGTCCCCGAAATATACTAGTTATTGCAAATAAGGGAAACCATGGGACCTATGTTTCTCTGGAACTGGCTTACTTCACTTAATATAATTTTTTCCAAGTCTTTCCACTTCCCAACAAATGGGCAATGTCATTCTTTCTGATGGAGGCATAGAATTCCATTGTGTATATATACCACATTTTCTTGATCCATTCATCTACTGAGGGGCATCTGGGTTGGTTGTATATCTTAACTATGGTAAATAATGCTGCAATAAACATAGACCTGGTGGTAGCTTTAGTATGGTCTTGTTTGTGATCATTTGGGTGATTGCCCAAAAGTGGGATTGCTGGGTCATAGGGAAGCTCTATGTGGAATCTTTTGAGGAACCTCCCTACTACTTTCCAAAGTGGTTGAACAAGTTTACATTCCCACTGTCAATGCAGTAGGTTTCCCTTCTGTTGTTATTAGAGTTGTTGTTATTAGAGTTGTTATTAGAGTTCTTGTTGTTATTAGAGTTCTTGATTATAGCCATTCTAACTGGGGGGAGGTGGTATCTCAATGTTGTTTTGATTTGCATTTCTTTTATGGCTAGAGAGCTTGAGCATTTCTTCATGTGTCTATTGGCCATTCTTATTTCCTCCCATGCTCCTGGATTGGAAGGATCAACATTTTGAAAATGGCAATACTTCCCAAGGCTATCTACAAATTCAATGTGATACCTATCAATATTCCAATCTCATTCTTCAAGGAAATAGAAGACACAATCCAAAAATTCTTATGAAACAATAAAAGACCCCAAATAGCAAAAACAATCCTTAACAGAAAGAACAGTGCTGGAGGAATATCAATACCAAATTTCCATCTCTACTACAACACCATAGTAATCAAAACAGCTTGGTACTAGCACAAGAACAGACCTCAGGACCAATGGAATAGAATTGAAAACCCACAAATGAACCCACAGACCTATTATAACCATCTAATCTTTGATAAGAGAGCTAAAAAAATAGGATGGAAGAAAGACAGCTCCTTCAGTAAATGGTGGTGTCAAAATTGGTTAATCACCTGTAGAAAACTAAAGCTAGATCCTTATACATCACCCTGCACCAGAATCAACTCCAAATGGATCAAAGACCTCGGAGTCAAAGCAGACACCCTGAAAACATTACAGGAAGGAATTGGAGAAACCCTAGGTCTCCTTGGTACAGATTGAAGTTTTCTTAATAGAGAATCCAGAAACACAACAAATAAAAGAAAGGTTGGACAAATGGGGTTGTATGAAGCTGCAGAGCTAGCAGTTAAGGATATAGCTAGCAAGATCAATAGAAAGCCCACAAATTGGGAGAAGATCTTCACTAGCTATACAACAGACAAGGGTCTCATATCTAAAATATACTTTGAACTCAAAAAATTAAATCCCCCAACAACAAATCCTCAAAGAAAAATGGCCTAATAAATAAGTGGGCTAAAGACTTAAAGAGAAACTTCTCTGAAGAGGAAACATTTTTTTTACTTTCTTGCTCAGATTGGATCTTTACTAGACTTGATGCACAACATTTTCTAATATGAAAAATAAATTTTAATGTGCTATTAAGCAAAATATCGATCAAGAAAAGTACACAAATCCAACGCTGCTCAGGTCCCAAAGTCAGTTTTTTGCTTTTGTTTCTTTTGGTCATGGGGACTGAACTCTGGGCCTAGGCGCTGTCCCTTAGCTCTTCAGCTCAAGGCTAGCACTCTACCACTTGAGCCACAGCACCACTTCCACCTTTTTCTGCTTATGTGGTGCTGAGGAATCGAACCTAGCATATCATGCATGCAAGGCAAGCACTCTACCACTGAACCATCTTCCCAGCTCTCAAAGTCAGTTTTTCAAACACCCCCCAGGACTGCTTTCCACACACCCTGCCCAGTCACAGACCTTCTCTCTCACCACAAGTAATCACCATCCTGATTTTTGAAGCAGTATTTGGGGCTTAAAAAATATAGTCTACATATACAACTCTAGACTATGAAATTTATGATTAGCCATTTTTTGGTTAATTGGACATGATTTTTACATCTCTAATATACAGATTTCTTGTCTGTGACTGTTCTTTGTACAGTGTCTATGATGAGAAATCTGGTCATTTGATACTTCATCACTTTTGGGCTGGGCTGGCCAGAGTTAAATTCAAATATTCCTTTGTCTATTGTGATTATGATTACCATCATTGAAATCTGAAAGATCTCATCTTTGGCTAGTGGAGCCTCTTTAAATTGGTCTTGAAGTCTTTTATTATTATTATTTTCTTGACATGATTTTCATGGCTTTCCTTGGTGTCTCGTGATGCTGTAATGTGATATGAAGCCCTCAGTGGGTACTATTCACTTCTATCCCAGAGCAAGAGTTATTCATTTCTCTCAGTAGGAAACCCTAGTTTCTGTTTCTTGAGAATAATTTCCCTAAACAAAATTGTTGCTAAGAATAATCATTGCTACTGTGACAAAAGCAAAATGATAGCATAAAGAGGAAGGATATTGGGTCATACTCACAGTATTAAAGTAATGTTTTTTGTGATAATGTGTAGCAGTGTATGTATGTATAACACATACATATCTGTAGAAACATTTCAGCCTCAAAGATTTTATACGCTAGGCACTGGTGGCTCACACCAGTGAGCTAGAATCCTAGCTACTCAAGAGGCTGAGATCTGAGCATTATGTTCCAAAGCTATCCCAGGTAGCAATAAACTTTGAGGAGCATATATAAACAGCAAAACCTGTTTAAAAATTTTTTGGTATATTAATGTACAAAGGAGTGTATCTGAGGGAGGTTGTATGAAATACATTTTATTACCATTAAAACATATATTAATTGTACAAAATCATAGGATTCATTATGACATTTTCATGCATGTATATATTGTTCTTTGATCCTATTCTCCAAGCCACTACTATCTCCTTAGTTTAGGGAAGAATAGCTCAAATTTTCATGTGACATTTTTCTAGTATAAATGTTTGTGTGTCTGAATCTCTCTTTTTGTGTCTGCCAGTCCTAGGGCTTGAATTTATGGCTAGGGTATTGTCCCTGAGCTTTTTCGTGAAAGGCTAGTGCTTTAACACTAGAGCCACAGCTCCACTTCTGGCTTCTTGCTGATTAACTGGAGATAAGAGTCTCATGGAGTTGGGCTGGGAAGGTGGCTCGGTGGTAGAGTACTTGCCTTGCATGCATGAGGCCCTGGGTTCGATTCCTCAGAAACACATAAGCAAAAAAAACGGAAGTGGTGCTGTGGCTCAGGTGGTAGAGCACTAGCCTTGAGCTGAAGAGCTGAGGGACAGTGCCCAGGCCCAGAGTTCAGGCCCCACAACTGATTTAAAAAAAAGTCTCATGGAATTTCCTGCCTGAGTTGGCTTTGAATCACGATCCTCAGATCTCAGCCTCATGAGTAGCTTAGATTATAGTCATGAGACACCAGCACCAGGCTCAAATGTACATATTGGATTTGGGTTGTCTTTATTCTGCTTTGAGCTCATCTAAACTCAAGCAATTAAATTTACAATAATCTTATTACCTCATAATCTTTTCTGAGCTACTAGGAATTAGACTTTAGTATAAGAATATTAAGAGACATAGTTCAATCTATGTGTGTGTGTGTGTGTGTGTGTGTGTGAGAGAGAGAGAGAGAGAGAGAGAGAGAGAGAGAGAGAGAGAGAGAGAGAGAGAGAGAGAGAGTTAAAGAGAGAGAGAGAATGTGCTTGTTTGAGGGTGTGTGCATAAAAATATTTCTAATAACATTTGTGAATTCAAATGCCATCTCATCAAACTCCAAGGAGAACTCTATTTCCCTTTTTTGTATCATTGGGAAAGATATCTTCATGGCAATGGGAAAGATGGACCCAAATCTGGATCTTTTGTAGATTTCCTTTTAAATGACAAAGCTGATGATTGGGTCAAAGATTATGATTGAAAGTACAGCCGGAACTCATGACTCTAGGAAAAGGTTCACATGACCACAGAGAAAGAACCTTAAACAAGACAGAGCTGGAGGCTGCACGCCTTCATACGTGTAGGTAATGCTCACAACAAACAAATAAATAAATAAATAAGAAGCCTATGTTTTCAAGTCTGGTAGCACTCACCAAAGTTAGGCCAAGAGAAGTCAAAGTAATTTAGATTCAATCTTCTCTCAGAAATGAAATGAACAGAAGTTTTATTAAAAGGAAATGAAGAGGAAATTGAACTTTCATATTTCATTGTGCAATTGAGATGACAAAACAATATTCGTGAACAGAAGTTTGAAAGATTGTTATTTGTATGTCTTTTCTCCCTCCGCCCCCCTTGAATTCACCTGTACTATATTGCTCTCATCAAAATAGGGGTCAAGGCCTTTTTTCTTTTAGAGAGTGAGACATAGTAATATTATGACTACCATAAGCTAATGTGATCCTTAGTGTTATTTCAAAGAAAATTTATATTACATTTTCCAAATTTACTTAGAGTACTTAATAGCAGAAGATGGAATAGAAGTCATGATATGTTTTTATATCATTATTAGCTGTCACATAAATAAAAATATTTCCAGACTTCTTATTTTTTTGAGAAGAGGCCATTAGACATAACTATAATAAACAACACCATAAAGGTGTGCTTTTAGCACACCTTCTTATAAGGAATTAGAACATGTATTTTTAAGACTCCACCTCTGGTTAGTTGTACCATTCTCTACAGAACTACTGTGATTGAATTACCTGCTATGATTGAATGTTTTAAGTGGAAAAAAAGTTTTTGCTTACTTTATTTGACTTGTTTTAGGGAATAGAATTCTGGCTTTGATGAACATGTGAGATTCTGTAGGATGCTTAATCTTGATCGTCAACTTGTTGAGATTGAATCCTGCCTAGACATGAGTAAAGCTCTTCTCTGCCTGTGTCTATGAGGGCATTTGCAAATTAGGTCTTAGGGGCTCTAAACGAATGAGAGGGATTAACCCACTTAATTAGGTTAGTCCTAATATAATTGTTTTATTGAAAGGTGGGAATAGTGGAATATGAGGCCCACTGGAAGAAGTGGGTCATTATGATTTTGTCCTTGGTAGCTCTATCTTTCCCTGTCCTGTCCTTATGTACCTTCTTTCTCTGCTTCCTGCCCATCAGGAATTGCTGAATTGCTCCACTCAGCCATGACCTCCTCACCATGCTGAAATGTGCCAGCTGACACTGGAGTTAAGATAAATCCTTTCATCAGGGATTTTATTACACTGACAAGGAAGGGAACGAACACACACAAGTTGAGGATGTAGGATCTTTGGCACCATCTTGAGGGATTCCTAAATGGAGGAGTTCATGAAGAAGTAACAGGGTTGTAGAGAACATACAAAGGCATATTTTACAACTGGACAATGGAAAATGTTTTCTTTCTAACTCTAAAAGCTCTGTTTCTGTAGCCTTCATTATGGTCACACACCGCTCTCCTGTCCTTTCATACCATGGAGCTATGGAACACTCTTAACCAATGAGGAGCTAGCGTGGTATCAGCAGACTATGGTACAATAAAATCTCCATCTGTGGCTCTTCACAAATGTTTATTTCTCACATATATTTGAGTAGGGAACTGTTCTTTCTGCTGTCTTTGAGGGATCTAGGCATGCCAAGCTCTACCATCTTCTGGCTGCACCTTATTTAGACATCAAAGCCAAGGAAAAGGGAAGATGGGAATCTGGTATGGTGATTCGCACTTATAGCCCTCAAGTGACTTAGATTCTTTTTACCACATGGACAGATTAGGAATGATTAGTAACTAGTAAAGTCAGTCTAGTTTTTCTCATTATATGCCACAATTCATCTTACATGGCCCTCCATTATCTATACCTGGGCTTTTTTTTTGGTGGGGGGGAGATCTGGTCGTGAGGCCTGAACTCTGGGCCCGGGCCCTGTCCCTCAGCTCTTCAGCTCTACCACTTGAGCCACAGTGCCACTTCTGGCTTTTTTCTTTTTGCTTATGTGGTGCTGAGGAATAGAACCCAGGGCTTCATGCATGTAAGGAAAGCACTCTACCACTGAACCACCTTCCCAGGCCCTATACCTGAGCTTTTTGAGCTATACTGTAGCTGAATATTTCTCTAATGGAGCAGCAATGTGGACAGGCAATTAATGGAAGGTGTATCCTACCAAGAGGTGAGGTCAGAGGAGAAAATGAGTAAAAGCTATTATCTATAACATTTAGGACTGTGAACAGTATTTCGAGCCAGATCGTTTTGTTGACTTTTTAAATTACAAGTCAGCACTGACAACCCCCTGTCTTTTTGTTTTATTGTAGTAATCCATCCATAGACTCTATATCTATAATAAGAAAATAGGTAACCTAGTAGATGAATAGATTCTTGGGCCTGGGGAAGATCAGAGGACTAATACTTATTTTAGAGAACTCTGACCGGTGACATTCTTGGCTTTCTAAGTACTTAAAAGTAGTGATTTCCACAGCTGCCTCCAAAGCTCAAGGAAGAACTAGAAGAAAAGATTGGATTTGCATTACAACTGAAGCGACTGAGCTCTGAGTCCATTATACCTTTGAATATGGTAAACTTGGAAACTGACTAGCAATAGATGTGTGAAGGGAGGGGGGACATCTACATATATTCACAAACAGCAAAGGTTCTGGAGCAGAGTGTGTCCTTAACTGTCATCTAACTCATGTCCTTCATCTTTCTACTGGGACTTAAACATCAGAAGAATAAATGCAATAGAATGGTAATAGTTATTCCTGGAAAATAGTGTTCTGTGGGTAATTAAGTTTAGGAAATGCTGCTTAAACAAAGTTAAGAAGATATGTTTGCTTCAGGGCTTCTTGCAGTCTTTAATATGATAATGTGCACAGTTACTCTCCAAGAGAGGAGATGAATTAGTAAGTATTTCCTCCATATTTGATCAGAGTGCATGATTAAAAAAATAAGCATCACTGTATCACAATACATGTGTAGAAATTGTGAAATGAATAAGCAGTTCTTTGGGGGAGTTTAAGCGCTAATATGTTTTTAGAAAAAAGAGGTACCTCCCACAGACATTTTCTCCCTCTCATATTTATCAATGTCAGAAGTTCAAATATCCAGTCAGGAAAGAGTAGACTTAGAGATAATCTTGCTGCTGTCACATTTCAGCTCTTTACTTTCTTAGTCCTTGGGTTTTCAAGAAGGAGATTGAAATCTCACTGAAAATACATTTGTCTAAAGTCCTTTCTGAAATTTATACAGTTGGAACACACGCTTGTTGGCATGTGTGCATCCTCTCTTCTGTTTTTCATTGAATACATTCTTACTAAGATGCCTTGGTATTTGGGCAAACCTAAGGTGACCCTGATGACACAAACTTCCACCCCAAGCTTCCTAGGATATTCCTCTTAGGGAAAGCTTGTTTTTCTATTTGTAGTTTTGGTAGAGATGAATGTGAGGGGAAAAAAATTCTCCTGTATTTGCTCTGAATGGACTCTATCATTTCTGTAATTCATCAGCTACTTGGAAACCACCATAATTACAAAAGCCAATAGAAAGACAAATATGTAGGAGATTGTATACATAAGCTACTATACGCCTTGGTAAAAATGCACTACTTTGAGGCATCATAATTCATTGTTTTCACAAACTTATCATCTGTGGCCTACACAGAAGATCCTGAATGGGATATCACAATCTCTAAAAACACTTAGATGTAAGATTCAGAATGAAAAGCACACTGCTCATATACTTCAGTTTATTTCCTGTGATTGGTTTGAAAAGTTGCAAACTGTCACAGAAAATGCCTGTCTGATTTGTTTACTTATTGACAATTCTGAGAGCCAGGTAAAACATTCAATTTTAGTTGAAATTAAAACTAAAATAAAGGTTCATACTCTAGGCCAAGAAAGAGAAATAGGTGAACAGTTCACTGGTTCTCATCAAACTGACCTACAGCAGTTAGTAACTGGTTTCCAAAGCAGCGCAAGAGGAAATGAATGACTTCAGTGAACCAAATGGTAAAATTGCTACAGCAAAGGGGGTAGGGAGAGACAGGATAATGAATATACTTTGTTAACATAATTAAATACCTTTCTTGTTGGGATCATTGCTAGAGCAATTGTCCATATACTTCCATCTTTATGAAAGGGAAGCTTTTATTCATGGTAAGTTAAATTATATTAATGGCATTAGGAAGTTTCAAATATATTTTAAATAACACATTTTCCAGGAAGAGATTTTTATATCCACTTTCAGAATTGAAAGAGACCACTGAACTTGCCATATTTATTGCAAACTTTGATAATTTGGCTGGAATATGAATGTCAACATATCTTATTAAAATCTATTTGGACCTGGTTACAAGAAAAAGTTTAATTGAAAAATTTTACATATCATTGATGTAACAGAGTTGAGAAGTTGAACATTTTGCTATTGGTTTTGATATGTAAAGTGGGGGTGCGAGGTAAAAGGTGGGTATGTTTGAGCACAGGGGTGACACAAAATCAATTTAAACCATGTGCATGATTTCCTGTATATGTTTTGATTGACTAAATTGCATACAAATATTCAACTATGGTGCTGATTATATCTTGTTGTTTTTGTCAGAATTTGCATATTCTGACCAACATTCAAAATGATGATTCTAATCATAAGCCTACTTTTATAATTTGATTTCATTTCATATTTCTATTAAGTGATCTGTTATTTAGTTTATTTTCCAAGATTAGAAAAATGAGGTACTACTTAAACTGCCTTGATGATTCATCAGATTCAAATAAGCCTTTTACATTTTCATTATGGGTAAGATTTTTTTTATCACATGAATGAGTAAAAAGAATAAATTTCATACACAATGAATTAGACAACAGTTTTGTGTTTAGCTGGAAATGGGTGTGCTGCTCACAGTGGCATTTTGGGGGTGATAGAGGTTATTATTTTCATCTAGTAGAGCTGTGATTTTGAAATATTTTCATATGCAATATGTACACATATTGCAGAACACAGATCTATCATGACTTCATCTGTCATATTGCTTCTGCATTCCATATATTGCCTACTCTTCCATTACCTACAGAAACTTTCTACTCTTTTTTTTAATTTAATTTAATTTTTTTTTGGTGAACATACTGTACAGAGGGGTTACAATTACATGGGCAGGATAATGTGTACATTTCTTATCAAGCATTGCAGCCTCCTCCTTTGTTTACCCTTCACATCCCTTCCTCCCCACCCCCCCACCCAATTCTCCCCATTCCCCTCCCCCCCATTGTAAAGCTCGTTTTCCACATGACAACTTGTACTTCTCATTGTTGCAACAGGTCTACCTGTATCCTTAAACGACTTGTTTTTCCCCATCTCCTCCACAAGTTATACTGACATCAAATATAGTGAAAGCAGGAGTTATACTGTGGGGGAGGGACATACAAAGCAACAAAGAGATAATCTTATAAATGCGTTAGAAACAACTGCATGGAAGAAAAAAACATTAGAATACATATCTAAGGGTTCATTTTCCTAACATCACATTATCTGACCTTTTCCACTTGACTCATACATATACTAGATATTGCAAATAAGGGAAACCATGGGACCTTTGTTTCTTTGGGCCTGGCTTACTTCACTTAATATAATTTTTTCCAAGTTTTTCCATTTCCTAACAAATAGGGCAATGTCATTCTTTCTGATGGAAGCATAGAATTCCATTGTGTATATATACCACATTTTCTTGATCCATTCATCTACTGAGGGGCATCTGGGTTGGTTCCATATCTTAGCTATGGTAAATAATGCTGCAATAAACATAGACCTGGTGGTCGCTTTAGTGTGGTCTTGTTTGTAAACGTTTGGGTAAATGCCCAAAAGTGGGATTGCTGGGTCATAGGGGAGCTCTATGTGAAGTCTTTTGAGGAACCTCCATACTGCTTTCCAAAGTGGTTGAACAAGTTTACATTCCCACCAACAATGAAGTAAGGTTCCCTTCTGTCCACATCCCCTCCAGCATCTGTTGTGTTAGAGTTCTTGATTTTTGCCATTCTAACTGGAGTGAGGTGGTATCTCAATGTTGTTTTGATTTGCATTTCTTTTATGGCTAGGGATGTTGACCATTTCTTCATGTGTCTATTGGCCATCCTTCTTTCTTCTTCAGAGAAGTTTCTCTTTAAGTCTTTAGCCCACTTATTTATTGGGCAGTTGAGAAACTTTCTACTGTTCCCAAACCTGAATTTGAAAATCATAATACACCCACCATACTATATAATTTCAACTTTTCTGTGTCTTGCAAACTATAATTTCTTCTTTTACTAATTTGAATCTGCAAGAAAAATCCAAACTAGTATGGTTTTCTAAAGTCGTTGTTGAAATATTAATTTGAAATAGTGTCCGAAACTAAAAAGAAAGATACTCATTCACTTTTCCATGTTTACCTATTCTCCTCCTGATATTGAAATATTTGCATCATAGAAAACATAGGTAGTATAGAAAGCAGATAATCCACATGCTACATAATTTTATGTCCCAGAACATTTTTCTATAAACATGCTGTATATCCTTTCACAGTGTGTCAAAACACAAGCAGGCAGACACACACACACACACACACACACACACACACACACACACACTTTTATTCCTCCTTGTGTAAGGAAGTATATTCTTCTTCCGACAATATTTTATGAGATACATTTCACTGTGGAGTACCACATAATGTTACACTAAGAAAATGTGATAGAAATTTCACTGTTCACAAAGAAAGCTTGTGTTGTGTCCAGCAGGTAGGAGAGGGAGAAATGTAATTGAGACAAGCGAAAGCTCAAGATTAAAACCATGGGAGATCAAGTATAGTGATTCAAAGCCCCTGTTAGGGACAGAAGGTGAAATCTTGGGTTTCTTTATGCTAGGGTCATGGGGTACATTCCTTTGTAGAGGGAATCCACATGAAGACAACAAAGCTACTGTGAACAGATGACTTTAAATGCTGTCCACTGGCCCAGATAAGAGACAACAAGCTGGATTGTTTCTCTGAAAATCTAGATTGTAAAAGATAAAATCCCCATGAAGACTTGAAAGCTGCAAATATGTTCTGTTATACAAGTATATGTGTTTCCAGACATAGTGTTTTGTCAATACTCCTAGATCATATGCTTACTTAAGCAATTCTACAGGCCATGTTGGTTAAGGGGTTTTTCTGAGACACAAAAGACCAGAGGTAGCACAGAAGATCATATGCTAATTACAATGGAACCCATTTCCTCATTACTCTGGTATACATAAGAAGAGAAAAATTCCCTGAAAGTTAGCAGACAAACCAGCCACACTAGCTCTAATATTGTATCTAGCTCATCTGATACATAGAGTATATCTATTTGACTAGCAGCTCTCCTCTCTACCACAGAGTTATTTCTTGGTAATAGTCAAGAAACATGATAACAATATTGGCTTGTAAAGAACGGCAGACAATGAAAATTTCTTTCATTAAACTTTGTATATGTAATCAGCACCATAAAATACGAATAAATTTAATAGAGCATAAAATGAAAAAAGGTAATAGACTGATGGTTTTAATTACATTGATGTGTTTTTTGACCAAGAGGAGAGAAATGCTTCCCAGATCGTAGTCTTCATGGCTTAAAGAAAGATTTGCACATATACTAGAAGTGAAGTAATATAAGTTGTGTTTTGATGTCTGGAAATATAAGCCTTACTTTTGTTCTTACTGCTTTTACTCAGAAAATGAAGTACCATTGGGAAAGAGAACCAATTACATTCAACGAAAGTAAAAATGCTTTTGAGTCTATGAATTCACTCTAAACTAAAGCACACAGCTGAGTTCATGAAAGTGGAGGTTTACTGTTCAACTGAGGTTCTCAAAATCCACTTCCATTTACAATGAGATGTTCATCAAAAGACAAGTAATGAAAACGCCTTAAGTATATATATTCACATTCCTGCTAACTAAAAATCAGCAGTAACTGCAAAGGTCATTTAGAATTTACATAAATATTGGATTTCCTTCCAAGAAAAAAATAATTTTATGACTGATATTGGTTACAATTGATTAGAAGTGCAACTAGTTTGTGATAATTACACTATACTGATGTGATTATGTTTATATCACTTCAAATTCTCTATAGACAACATACTATTGAAGCACTATCACTAATTTTAGTGACTACTATTCCCAAATATTTCATTAACAAAATTGAAGAAAAAACAATATTAGCGGAAATAAAGGTATAATCTTTACTGGTAATTTTATTATTGTTGTTGGCCTTTTTAACTTAATTTTAAATGAGTAGCTAAAATTCTGATAAAATTAGCTGATATAAATAAAGGAATAGTTAGGATTAAAATATTCTAAGTATCTTTGCATTAAAAAATAAACAGGGTTTTTGTTTTTCTGTTTGTTTTTTGTACTGGAGATGGAACCCCGGACATTACACTTGCAAAGTAAGCCCTTTACCACCAAGCTACATCCCAGCCCAAGAGATACTTATAAATCAAAACTTAAGTATTGATGTCCAATGCCAAGTATATTCATTTGATGGGGAGGCTGAGTGAAAATGCTTATGGTCGAACTATTCTATGTGTGTGTATAAAAATAGAACAATGAAACCTGTAGAAAAAGCTTTTAAGAAAGGGGGAAAAAGACTAAAGAGAGAGATGAAGTGGTTGAATTTTATTGGGTACATTGCATGGATGTATAGAAATATCACAATGAACCTCTTCGTATGTACAACCAATATGTGCTAATAAAATGTATTAAACAAAAACATGTAATTTTAAATAATAAATTTAATTAATTAATTAATTAAAATAAAGAAATTAAATAAAAGATTAAAATAAAAGATTAAAAAGTGATAGAAAATCAGTAAGTAAATAAGAACAACACAATAATGAAGGACTATAAATGTTGACAAAAATAAAGTGCAAATATTTCACTGAGTTATTGAATGGAGATTTAATGTAGAAAATAGACTATGGCAGCAATTATTTTTAAGGCCATGGAATGTGATAAGGCAAGAATAATTGTAAAAAAAAAGTATTACTTGCAGTGAATTTATATGCTTCCATGCCATTGGAGCATGCTAAACACTTCCAGAATTACAAACATAATGGACAGATGCATTTTTATAAACAATCAAGATCATGTTAGGCCGACATGCTCTGAAATGTCAAGTAAGAAATGCAACTTAATAGGAACCCAAAGTAAGCAATGAATGAGCACGTATATCCAAAGGATGTATGGAAAACTTAAAGTTTAACTACATAGCAGGCTATAGAAAATGCCTCAAACAAACAATCAAAATGTAATGCAAAAAGTATATATGTCGAAAATGAATACACAAATGGAAAATCTGAAAATTTCATGGAAGTACCACATGTCAAAATTTGCATACTAGGACTAAAGCAGTACTTAGAGTGAGATATATAGTCTTAAATATGAAATAGGTAGGCAAAAAGACTAACCTTTAGTGATAAACATTCCAAATATCTAGAGAAGAACACTAGCCTGGACTACACACACAGCTCACAGGAAGCCTGGGTTATTCAGCTCTTTTCTGACTCAAGCAACAACAACAGAACTTCACAATACTGAAATCGATCAAGCATTCACTTGGAGTTGCTTTTCATTTCTTTTTCTTTTGTGCCATTTCTGGGGCTTGAACTCAGGGTCTGGGCACTATCCCTAAGCTTTTGTGATCAAGGCTATTACTCTACCACTTGAGCCACAGCTCTCATTCTGGCTTTCTCTTGAAGGTTAATTGTAGATAAGCATCTCATAGACTTTCTTGCCTGGGCTAGCTTTGAACCTTGATCCTCTGATCTCAGACTCCTGTGATTACTAGCTACATAGCACCTGTTTGCTTATATACCTAAATATATATATTTAGGTACAATGAGTCAAGTTATAGGAATAGATTGAATTTCAACCATGATTTTATTGCATTCAGGGTAATAAGGTGTTTTATTAATTAGCTACCAAATCATTATGAATTATACTGCTTCTTAAAAACTACTTTTTTTTCCTCTTCAAGAAGTTATGAATGCAACAGTGATGTCACAAGACAATATGTTGGGAATGACCTTTACAACTTGGGGGGGGGAGAAAGTGGGAGAAAAATAGAGGGAGGGGTAACAATGTTCGACAAGAAATGTACTCATTACCTTACATATGTAGCTGTAACCCCTCTGTACATCACCTTGATAATAAAATTAAATTTATAAAAGAAGCCATTAAATGTTTAAATTTCTTTTAAGAACGCACACACCCAACACTTTTAAACTTAGCATAGTATTGGCCATTTTAATTTTAGTTGGTGGTCACAAATCTTAAGCATAACTTTATGTGGTGAAGAAGCAAATTATGAATTCCTAAGTTGTTTCTTTGTTTGGAAAGGTAAATTCATGGCTATTGTGAATCCGTGAGCACAGATGGAAAATTCTTGCTTACTTTCTAAAACATGTTAGGGTCATTCTGCATGATTTTATGCTAAATAATAATTCCCTTTCAGTCCATTTCACACTGATGAAGGTTTACTGATAAACAGTCATTTCCTCCTTCAAGTTATCTGAGAACAACTTCCAATACTTTTAGTGCTTTGATTTATTGGGGTAAACTTCTACGTATAGGGCTATATTCAGTGGTAAGAATGATGGAATTAAAGACAATCTCCCTTGTTGGAAAATTCACTGGTAAAGAAAAGTCATTAGTAATTTAAACCCCCAATTAAAAACTAATAAAAAGAGTGCCTGTGATAGGACTAGAGCCACGATAATGTAGGACTCATTTTTCCTTCAACTATGTTTCTTTTTTGGAATCTAGAAGTAATGCTACCTAAATTGGTATAAGTAGAGGGACTGGGAGAGCTTCAAGATGCTCAGATCAAGTTTCTATCACCAAAGAGCAATGTGAGTTTATGCAAAATACTCGTGTAGCTTCTGTGTCTTGGGTTTGTCATCTATTTGGGTAAAAAAAAATTAGTTCATGATAATCACTATATGTCATTCATGTAGTTGTTAAGATAATGTAATGAAAGAATTTATGAAAGGGGTTAGACCCATGTCTGCCTGCAAGGACACACAAAAAGCATGGGGTAGTAATAATCATAGTAAGAGTGCCTACCTGCCATGTGAGTATTTTCCCATCTCACAGGCATTGGCTTGGCTGTAACTTCCATCCTCTGCCACAAATGCAGTCCCCTGATAATCTGGAAAATTCTATGCTTTCCCTGCTGTATTTTGGCCTGTATTTCTTACCTTGCCCTTTTCTCAATCTATAGCCACTCATTTTGTGTCCATGAATGAATGTGCTATGTATGCATTTACATAGAGTATTGCGTTCATTAGTTAATCACTCAATTCATGTGTCTCTATGTATGCATGCATGTAGCTAGGTAATAGGATTTTGAAACAATATTGTTTTATATAGTTCAGGTTGGCCTGGATTTCAGTTTCCAGACTGATTCTTCTGCTTAGCTCCCATGAACCATAATTACAGGCATGTACTACCATGCCTTGTTTCATTTTATGTATTTGTTACTCCATTTTCTCAACACAAATGTTCTAAGAATCTACTTTACTCCTGGTGCTGGTGGTCTTGTAAGTAACATCAAAAGAAATAGTTGCTTTCTTAAGACCTGAGGTAATCACATGGTTATATAATGTGGGTAAGAAGTAGACTCTGGTAAAACTTTGAAGAAAACATGTAAGGTATTAACAGTCATGGGTTACTTCCTGGAAAAATTACCTAAAAAAGGGACATAAATGGAGTAAGAGTTAGACAAGATGATGCATGTGTGTTGGGATGGGGTGTGGCAGTGAGTTCCACAGGAAGATGAAAAATCAGCCTACAAAGGCTTCCCATTCAGTATTTCAATAGAAATAGAACCAGTATCAGAATATATATAGATATAGATATTCAGTATTGGTATATATATATACAGTATGTGTATATACATAATCATGTAAGTTCTCTTTTTTGTGTACCTAGGTAAACATTGAAGTTAGATCAACAGATAATCAATAGATGATAGATAAAAATAGATGGTAGACAATAGATATAAATAGGTAGGTGGAAGATAGACAAATAGATCAACTGATGATAAAGATGTCTGAAACTGCAGACAGTAGCAGACAATGCACAACACTTCATTACCATCACACTCCATCTGATACCAACCAGAAGTAGTAAGTGACTGATGGACAGGTAGCTGATACAGCATGAACATATCGGACAGCAATGATTCATGCTCAAGGGGGTGGGGTAAAAAGGGTAGCATGGGGTTTCCATGTGCTATTCAGAATACTGTGCAAATACAATTTAGCATTTGTTTATTTCTGTACTTTTTTCCTGCAAAGATTTCTCAAAATGTTCAACACCAGTACTGAACTGTAGCCCAATGTTGTAGTCCAGTGATGTTGTTATCTGCAGATGATTTTTTTTTTAAATTCTAAGTTTTTTTGAGACAGGGTCTCAAAGGCTAGTTCAGGCTAGCTTTTAATTTGCGATCCTCCTATCCCACCCTCTGAAAATGCAAGTATATGCCATCATGCCCATCATGTCTGTCTGTCTGTCTGTTTCTCTCTCTCTCTCTCTATATATATATATAATCTATCTATCTATCTATCTATCTATCTATCTATCTATCTATCTATCTATCTATCTATCTATCTATCTATCTATCTATCTATCTACCTACCTACCTACCTACCTACCTGTCTGTCTATCTATCTATCTATCTATCTATGCCTAAAAACCCATAGACCATCATATTGGGAAAATACCTGATTGTTTCTACTTTGAATATTTGCTGATATTTGACTTAAAGCATCAGGGCTGCTTGATGTAGGTAAAGCAGGGAACATTAATGGCTCCCAGAAATCAAGGGAGGGCTTGGCCTATACAATCATAGGGGCTTGTATAGACTACTAAGATCAAATTATGATTGAAGCAAGTTAGGTTATGATCTGCCTATGAGTTGGTTCTCTCAGGACATATTTAAAGGCATTTCTACATCCAAAAAGATACTTACATAATCTAAGCTTTCTTCCTGCCTTTCTTTGAGCATTGATTTGTGATTTTGCTTTTGAAACGTGAATCCCAATTTTAGCATTTGGGGGTTGTTAGGTTTAATGTGGGTTCCTTAACCGCAATACATAACATCCTGTTAACATTTAGGATTTTTTTTTTTTTTTGCTGTTGTTGTTAATTGAGTTGCATCTATGTGCCATTACTTCTCTCCATGATATGCTTGAGCTATTCCCAGCTTAATGGGATTCTGCTAATTATATTTTCCAAAGCAAGTGGATGTGACTATGCAGGTAAAAGGTTTGGAAGGTGGTTACAATCTTCTGAGAAAGCCAAGCTGAAAATATTTCCTTCTTCTGTTACTCTTCAGTTACCTGGCAGAGTCCTTCACTGCCCCAGCATACATTTCATGAATTGATTCCGCTAATGACCATACCATAGAGTCATCTCAGAAAACTTAGAGAAGAGTCACCATACCAATAGCCAAAGGAAGAGAGGAGTGAGCAATTCCTCAGAAATATGTGGGTTGGAAATTTGTTATCAGACTGTAAGTTCTGAGGAAGCCCCCGGTAATAGTGCTGGACATTGTGTGCAAATACTTGAAAATCTAAGAAAATAATAGTGACTTTTGGAATCATTTTGCATTCCTCATGGTTCATAGGAAAGTAGGGATGAGAAGCCTAATGACTATAAAATTCATCAAGCACTTCCCAGTTTCCCATTCCAAGTTATTAAATAGTTGAGTAACGTTCTTTCATTAGAGCAATTTAGCATGAGACTTTCACAGATAAGTTTTTATGGGGGTGACTAATCTTTATTTAAGACTTTTTTACAACCAATTTTTTTTTTTTTGGCTCCGGTCGTGGGCCTGAACTCTGGTCCTGAGCGCTGTCCCTCAGCTCTTCAGCTCAAGGCTAGCGCTCTACTACTTGAGCCACAGCGCCATTTCCTGCTTTTTTTTTTCTGCTTGTGTGGTGCTGAGGAATCAAACCCAGGGCCTCATGCATGCAATGCAAGCGCTCTACCACTGAGCGACCTTCCCAGCCCTTACAACCAATTTTTAAACCTTGGTGCTAATATGGCTTTCAGACCACATGCTCAATGAAAATCTCACCACAAGAATTCCAGGTTTCATAATCCAATTTTTAAACCTTGGTGCTAATATGGCTTTCAGACCACATGCTTAATGAAAATCTCACCACAATAATTCCAGGTTTCATAATCCATTATTTCTAGGAAAAATTTAAACATCCTTTGCATCCTTTGGGAAAGACAAAACTTAATTGATGTGGATGCTGTATTAAAAATAGGTATTATTGGACGTGATCCACCTTACAAAATCAAAAATGCCTTGATGAGATGAACAAAATTCTGGGAGAAAAGACAAAAATAATTTTAGATGCATATTAAATTTTAATTTGCATGACTAATTATAATGATGAACAATTCAAATATCTAGAATGTCCAAAAGACATTGGTCAACTTATCTAGGGAGGGCATATAAGGGAGCTACCTTTCATGAGGCATTTTTTTAACCACTTTGGCAATTAGGGAGCCAGTAAAACCACCCACAATTGTTTTGGTAACATGGGAAACCAAAGAAGCTACACATAAAATCTTCACAGTGGCAACCATGTTTAATGTTGAGCAATATTGGGAGTGATATTTACAAAGGCCAACATTGACTTCAGGATCAGAGCATTGGAAGTGAATACCATTTTCCCCTCTGTTGCTGTCTCTTCAGTTTCCTCACAATGGTATCAATAAATACAATCCAACCTCATGACTTCTTCTTATTTTAGAGTTCTAGCCAACTTCTCAAAGTCCTTTCTTGGGGATGGGGAAAACATATATAAAACTACCCAAGTCCTTTGTAGACCAAGCCCTGCCATTTCATGCATTCTCTTCTTTCAACATGATTTTGGTTACTGTGTCTTAAAAATGAACCTGAAAATCATCATTGAAATTGCTAGTGCTGTCTGAAACTTTCTAGAAGACAAGATGGCATCTCTCACACCTTAACTCCTTTAGGCCACAAAGCTGCAGGACTCTTATAAGGTGCTCCATCTTTAGGGGTAGGTGTACTCTACTCTCTAGCTTATAGACAAACACAGGCAGACCCTTAGCAATTTCCTGAGAGAATTGAGAAACTGAGGACTCTTCAGGCCTTCATTACTGTGGTCACTGAACTCTTAAGGATGGAATGTGTTCCTTGTCAGTCTCCTTCTCCATACTACTCTCCTGTATTTCACTACAAGTTGCATGATGGTCAGTGACAGAAACTCATTATCTTTAGAGTGCATGGCAGAGTTTAGGACTTGATAGGTATAATAACTAGTTGTTCAATGAATGAATTGTTGAATGAAGAAAATAGACTACCAGAAGATACTAGATCAGCTAATGTTAAGTGTAAGTAATGAGTTCAAGATCTGTGAGACTCAGGAGTGTGCATTTCAGCCTTATATGTATGGCACTGGATCTGAAATGCACATTGACTTTGATCATTTAGCTAATTTTCTACTCACACATGGAAATCTAGTCCATAAAACTCTGAAGTACCCCCATCCTCTTTCCTGTCTCTTCGAGTTTTAAAGAGGTCTGTGGTTCACAGACCTGTCCTTGATAAATGAAGCTTATATTCTGCTCCCCTTCCATAGGAGAATTCTGCCCAGGGTCCTTATCCCATGATTCTGTACTTTATTATGTGCTATTCATTTTTCTAAGACAAGAATCTCTTCTAGGAGCAAGAATAGAGTGATTCTTCTACACATTTTTAATCAGTGTACTGTGCATCTGTCAACATCTTTGTTTCAAAAGTGTAATTCTATGACCTCTTTCCTATTTTTAGCGTAGTCTCATGAAAACACAGTATCTTCTTCTATGTCAGTGATCCACTTCCTAATTTACAAGAAAAATACCTGTCAGTTTGAGAAAATGCAAATTAATTGTCTAGAAAAAGCAACAGCATTTAACTGTCTTCTGTACCACAGAGCATGTTTGATACTGTAATTCATGTTCATAGGGATTGAATGGTATTCCAAATTTTCTTTTGCCTTAAAGAAATACTGAATATTCATTTATTTATTAATTTAGACAAGAATTTTTTTCACCCTTAATAAATGCTCGACCATCTCTTAGTCAGTGGAGATATAAAATAAGTGAGATGCAAGTTAGGCATGGGCATAAAGGCAAGAGCAAGGAGAGTAGAAGAGAGTAGATAAGCAAAACTAGAAAACAAATCAGACTATTACAGCTATGTAAGTGTCGTCAAAAAAAAAGAAGCAAAATTAAAGTGCAATGACGGTAGGCAACACTAAGGATGGTGTTTGTACATCAAGAACACTGCCAGCTGAAGCGTAAATGAGGGGAAAGAGAGGATGCTTCTCAAGTGTGGTCAGAGCCCTCTAAGGCTGAAAGAACACCTCATGGAATACTCTAGAAAGTAGAAAGCAGCTTGGCAAGTTTGAGAGGCAGAGGGGAGATAATCAGCACAATGAATATGGTGAGAAACAGGAGAAAAATGAGAAAGGTTGCTAGAGAAAAAAGAGGGCTGCAGAATACAGAGGCAAAAGTTATGGATTCAAGGATTATTTGCATAACAATGAAGTGGACCCACATGCATAGAAGACTATTCAACAAGCATACAAAGATCTCTGTATTCAATATGTATGCATACATACATTCAATAGCAACATACTCATTCATCTCTAGCACTTGTGAGGTCTCCAGATTTGACATGCTGACTCCCCAAAACTTCCACAATATTAACGAAGTTTTAGAAGACTGAAATCACAGTATCTTTCCCAAGAGTAATACTGTGAAACTAGAAGCCACTGACCAAAAAAAATTAGATGGTTAATTCACAAATGTGTGAAAATGAAATGATGTAGTCACAAATCATTGTTGGTTATCAAAGACTATATCAAGCAGCAAATTTGAGAATATTTGATTCATGGGAAAAGAGAAATATAACATACAAAATCTTAGGGGATGCCACAAAACCAGTACTTAAAAGTGAAGTTCAACCAGGTACCACTGGTTCACATCTGTAACTTACAACTTAGCTGTTCAGGAGGCTGAGAGCTGAGGATCAGGTTTCAAAGCCAGCTGGGCAGGAAGGTCTGTGGAACTCTTCCTTATCTCCATTAAAAAGCCAGAAAACAAGCTAGGCTCAAGTGTTAGAGCAGTAGCCTTGGATGAAAAAGCTAAAGGACAGGATTCAGGCCTTGAGTTCAAGCCTCAGTGCCAGCACAAAGAAAACAAACAAACAACAACAACAATAAACCTGCAGTTCTTAGGGACCAAATCCTACATTACAATAGATGACACTACATTACTAAGGTGCCTGGAAAATTTTGAATAAAGTATGTAGTAATTTATCAATATTATTTTCCTACTTTTGGATGGACATTTCAGGAAATGTAAGTGAAACAAATGTGGTAAAATGTTCACATTTGGGAAATATGAAGTTTTCCTTTTGGATGCTTTTTGTTTATTGACAATAGGAGTTCAAACTGAGGCCTCAGAAATTTTAGGCAAGTATTTTTATCATTGAGCTATTGCCATGCATTGCTCTTAGAATACAAACACTCTAAGTTCTACCTGTTTGAAGTTACTTGAAAAGAAAAAGTTAATAAATCTCTGAAATAAATAAGTGAATCAGAAAGATTCCAAGTTAGCTATTCAACTTTATATATTGAAAAGTTTACAAAAACCTAGCTTTATCTGTGTAAAAAACTAACCAGGACCCAAATTCACAATAAGAGCAAAATAGTAATCATTGGAACTGAGAGAGGCCAAAAAAATATAAGAATATGAATGTTCTTCTCCCATGGTATAACCCTTATTTTCACTGTATTTGATTCCGGTGCCCTGTATCTTGTATATACATTTTTCTAATTTGGGGAGGGGAAGGGAAATAACAAAATGCTTAAATAAGGATACAGATTGACCCATTGTAACAATTAGATGTACAGACACTACTGAGAATGAACTTTGCAACTTTGGGAGAAGGGTGGGAAGGGAGGAGTTGGGGAGGTGGGGAGGGAAGGGATGGTAGGGGAAAAAAAAGGAGGGTAACAATGCTGGATATGAAATGTACTCATTACCTAACTCATATAACTGTAATCCTTTTGTATACAATCTTTACAATAAAAATATATAGTTAAAAAGAATATAAGAAAATGAGAGAAAAATAGAGGAATATGATAGGAAAATTGAGGAGAGAATGTGACTGAAATAAGCTAGCTTATTCCAGTGCATGTATCTTCCTATATATGACTTCTAAAATAGTCAAATTTAAACACCCAAAAATGTATACTTGTAGTTCCTGGAGATATGAGGTGAGGGGAAATGCAGAATGAATCATCAAACTTTGAATCAAAGCACAGTGAATAAACTTTGGAGATCTTCCATGTACATTAGACCTGAAATCTATAATACACTCAAATCTGTTGAGTGCTAATATCACTTTAAGAGCTTGTGCCTCCATAAAATTTTAAAATCTGGCTTCATTGGAGAATTATTAAAGCTTAGAGTATATTTTAAGGTTGGAATTAACAAAAGAGTAGACCAATGTAAGTATTTGATATTTGAGCTTGACATCACCAGATGAAAAGATCAGATATTTCTTTTCTTTTTTCTAATGTGGAAAGTTTTGTTAAGTGAGGCATAGATAATGGATCTTGGAAATAATAACCGTTGGAATTATAAAAATTATTTTAACTTTAAAGCTTGTCAAAACACTTCTATCATTTCAGAAGGGGATTTGAGGACATTCGTCAGTGTCAGCGAGATGGATTGAGTTTGAGTGTAAGGGGATTAAAATGGTTCCCACTGTCCCCTCGCTCTCTTTTCCTTAACAGTGATTGTTCAAGAAGATCAACATATGGTGTGCTTGGCAGTAAAATATCATTAGTGAAAAACACCCACAAGTGCGGAAAGTTGGACAGCCTTTGAAAATGATAAAGAAACTTTGTTTCTGATGGTCTGTGTGGTTTGAGATGTTATTTTCTGACTCCTATTGGAACGTAGTGCTAATTACGTCAGCAAAACCTATTTTTCTATAGATAGATGTATGGTTCCCAGCTCTATTTGCTTAGAATGTTATCCTAAACAATCATGTCCTAGTGTTGTACTTGGGTGATTATTTCAGGAGAGAGCCCTTACTCCTAATGAGGACTTTTTCTTCAATGAATTTCCAGTTCCTGACAGTATAAAGTTAGAGTTCCTCCCATTATATTTTTTCACAATAGTAACAGAATATACTCAAATGGAAAAATTGTGGTTGGGAAATGAGAATAATTGGATCTGGTGAGGTTGTAAGATCAGATAGGCAATGATGCACACCTTCAGTAGGGATTTTGCTGCTCCTTGAGCCACATTTTTCTTTTCCTTTTAGTCAAGTTTACTTACATCACTTACATCAGTTGGTTGTGATTCCTATTGATATAGCTATCTTTTTGTCACTGCTGACTAAAAGAATTATAAGTGTTGAAGTAGTCTCCAGATAGTTTAGCTCTAAGAACATTTTAACTTCAGCTACTCAAAAATCCAAATTATGAATGCAGATATATTTAAATCACTTTTCCAATAAAATCTGGATTCTTTCTTTATGAGAGCTGAGGGACTGGAGAAAGCCATAGCAGAGTAGGTTCTCCAACAAACCTTCTTTTATAGACGAAATCAACTATATGACTGAGTCACACCAGAACAGATGCCACAGGAGCTAGAAGAATATCAATGAAGGAAGAGTGGACGTTACTCATGTGCCAAAATGGGCATTGCCACTGATCTAGTGGCTTGATGTCTTAGCTCTGTTTCTAAGTGCAGAAATGAACTCCTGGTTTGACTACTAACTCATTTCATTACTTCTTGACTCTTCCTCACAGGACATTTTCTCCCAGGATGGTTCCATCCCTTCACCAAATGTTCAACGCACCTCATTGAGAGAGCAGAGCTGTGTGTTCAGAGATTGTGTTCCACATGATCACACACAGTCCTTTCACCCTGCATGTCATTCTGTCCCAGATGTTTCCCTTCTCATGCTCGGAGGTTCCATCCACACTGCTCTGCCTCTGTTCCAGGTCACTTGACAGATCTCTCTTCCCTGTAGTCGAAAGCTTTCTCAAGTATGTAAAGTTGCCAAGGTGAGCACTGGCCACACCCTTGGGGCCTCCTTGGGAAATTGAAAGGTATCTTCAAATACAGCTGTCATTTTAAACAGTAAGTTTATAATCCAATGTGTTTGGAAAGCATTTCCGGCAGAAAAGAGATTTAAAGTGAGTATGTTCTCATACTCAATATCTTTGTGTAAATTGAATTTATTTTCTGCTAAAATCTCAAGTGTGTACACATGACAAATAAATTTGGTGGAAAAGGACATAAATACTACACGAAAGGAAATATTTACTAATAAATGTTAATACATCCATTGGAATAGATACCAATCATTGGTTGATATCATGAAATTTTGTCATTAAAAAATCAATAGTCATTCAACCTTCATATGGAGATCATATAGTGATATGAATTTAGGCATCTTATGCAAACACACACACACACACACACACACACACACACACACATCTAGGCCTTGGAGTATAAGAATACAAGGGAAACTGTTTAGAATATTATTTTTTCCTAATCATGAAGAACCTGTAAAGAGAACAAGCAAATTCCCTGACATGGGGACTTGAGAATAACCATCATCAACACAGAGAATGAATCAATGACTAATCCTACCCACCCAGTGTATCTGTTTATTTAATATTTTTAGCTCTGTTGTTTAGATGACATAATTTTGATTAGCCTCCACTTTTGCCATTCTCATCTCTACTCAGCCTTAAGCCCATTAATTGATATTTTAAAATTTCAATTTGGCATTTTTTACTCTAAACTATTAACATATTTACTTCTTTTTAAAATCATCTTTATTTCTCTGCAAAGGTTTCTAATCTTTTACTGTATTTGGACATATTTTGCTTGCCATTCTAAAGATTAGCTCTAAGAGCTGACTTAAAATTCTTGTGAGCAACCTCTCATTTCTGAATCATCTCAAGTTTGGTCATGTTTTAATCTTGAGAAGTGATCTTATTTTCCTATTGCTTTACATGTTGATGGCTTAAAGATTTCATCATGGATATTGTAAATGACATTTTCTACAGGCCTCTAAACAATAGTATTTTGTGTCCTTTCCATGGTTAATTAACTTGGATTAGTTTATCCCTCTTTAATGAGAAGAATAGACAAATTTTCAGTTCAGTTCTTTTAATTTCAACTATCAGCCAATATATTTCTACATTTTTTTCCTGATCATGTTTTAGCTGCCCAGCAAGTTAGAGATTGAGGCATGTTTATAAGAAGACAAAAAAATGCAATACTCATTAAAACTCATTATTCTGCATTTTTTCTGAGTGCCTTAGTTCTTTAGTGTGTTCATGGACTTGCCATTGTTTTTATTTCGTCTATAATTGACTATGGTGGGGAAACTCTCATTACTTGAACCATTATGGCTGTTCAAGTAATATTATTACCAAATAATCAATTGATTTTGTTGACAGAATCTTACTTCATTATCACATAAAACTGTACCCTAGAAAACATCATAGCACAGGATAAAGACACAAGAGAGCCATAATTGTAGCTTCTCAGGAGACTGAGATCTGAGGATTGCTGTTTGAAGTCAATCTGGGAAGGAAAGGCTGTGAGACTCTTTCCTCCAATTAACCACCTAAAAACCTGAAGTGGATCTGTGGTTCAAAGTGATAGAGTGCTGGCCTTTAGCAAAAAGCTCAAGGGCAACACCTTCGCCTTGAGTTCAAACCTCATGACCGACAAAAACAAAAACAAAAAATAACAGAGAGCAGTGTAAGTTGATGTCATCAAAACTCTTCTTTCTATCATTTTGTGTCCTTGAAATATGAAGGGATTTTTACTAATTGCTATAAGGATTATGTACCACAGTATACAGAAATACTTAAACAGTACTCCACATTTTCAACCAGGCTATTACTCTAAATGTAGATTATTCTTTTTTATCATGGAGTAGCAAAAAAAAAAAACACTCTGAAAATGTACTTCCTATCTCTCTTTTAATTTAGAAACACACACACTTTCAAGAGGTTTTCATAGCATGAACTATCATAGTTACTTCAGTCAGTGTGTTATGAAGCTAGAAGTAGGAAGAAAATGGCCAAAATATAAAAGGAGAGAAATGAGAAAATAACAAGGGTACTAGGATAGTTTTCTAATGGGATATTATAACTGAGATCAGATGATAATTCCGATAGTAGGTTAATGACTATTCCCACAGCTGGAGAAGACAGTCATTAAAGCACAATGGAACTCAATAACACATTACCATTTGTTTAATTCTTAATCACATGTATGGGTTCTTGCTATGTGCTAAAGATTTGCTAGGTTTCTCAAGAGACTAGGGCTATTACTCTGAACCTCAATGCAAAGTTCTAATACATAATATTTATTGTTTAATTTGTGTGTGTGTGTGTGTGTGTGTGTGTGTGTGTGTGTGTGTGTGTGTGTGTGTGTGTGTGTGTGTGTGTGTGTGTGTGTGTGTGTGTGTGTGCTGGTCCCGAGTAACTTAGGGCTTGGAGCTGCATCTGAACTTTTTCTGCTCAAGTTGCTCTACCACATGAGCAACAGTTCCACTTCTAGCTTTGTTTATTTATTTGTTTTAGCATTTATTTGGAGATAAGTGTCTCACAGACTTTCTTGTCCAGGGTTGGCTTTGAACTGTTATCCTCAGATCTCAGACTCCTGAGTGGCTAGGATTATAGGTGTGAACTCCCGGAACCTGGCTGTTGAAGCTTTTATGTTAGCAGTGTTGAAAAAGAATTCAAAGTGGGTTGCACACCCTTGGCTCAGGGAAAAGACAAGATTGGGCCTCTGTAAAGGACGAGAGTCAAAGAAGCTTTTTATTTCCTATCAAGTTATCTGAATCTCTCCTGCCAAAATAAACTTTAACATACGGACAATGCATCACTGCTGCAAATTTCCCTCAAGCACAGACGTACGAGGGGGCGGCTGAACATTCATCTGGACTAAATTCAACATTATGGTTCCTACAAAATTGTCCATAAGTAAGAAACATAGAAAGTACTTGAGACTGTAAAACTGAGGAAGAATTTGCTGAGCCATGGCTGTAGATACTGTTTATGCAACTGGCATCTGCTTGAAAAATTGGATAAAGATAAAAGCTACAGAAAATTGCAGAGTCTGAAGTTTATGATGGTGAGGAATTGAATTCATTGCCAACAGCAGAGTTCCACTCCTAAGAAATTATAAAGAACCGTGAAAAACTTCACCCCTTTGAAAATCACAAGTGATGGAGACAATGGTTAAAAAAAAAAGAAAGACAGTCAAACTAAGTTGTGTTTCTTTGGTTTACAAGGTGCAATGTGAAGGTTTTTAATATCGAAATAAATGTGAGATTTTTGTGCCACAAGGAGCTGTGTTCTGGGAAATGGTTTGGAGCATTTATCTATAGGTTGTAAGTTCAAGAACAAATGATTTCAAATATCTCAGATCCTCAATATTTAAAGATCAGCCTACATGACTGTCCTTCCTATGAGAGTTGGGATAAGATCATTCCTGAAAAACAAGTGGTAGATAGCTGGGCGCTGGTGGCTCACACCTATAATCCTAGCTACTCAGGAGGTTGAGATTTGAGGATCGCGATTCAAAGCCAGCCCGGGCAGGAAAGTCCATGAGACTCTTATCTCCAATAAACCACCAGAAAACGGGAAGTGTCACTGTAGTTCAAATGGTAGAGTGTTCACCTTGAGCTGAAGAACTGAGGAACACCACCTAGGTCCAGAGTTCAAGCTCCATGACCAACAAAAAACAAAACAAAACAAAATAACAACAAAAAAAGTGGTAAGAATTTTTATTGATTCAATGTTTTTTCCTCTCTCAACCCACTCATGCTAGATCCATAGACGCATGTGTGTTTATGTGTGTGTATGCTATGCTAATTGTTCAATTAGTCTACCAACTCTACAGATTTGTACTTTCTAACTTTCCGTAGCAAGCAATACACTTTAGAATAATTTGAAGTTCTTAGATAACTTCTGCATATTGTAAAACATATCTTGTAGAATTTGTTTAAGCACCTCTTCTATATTGGCAGATAGACTGGGTATCTTAATCATTTTTGGCCATACTTATCTTTTATAGAAAATTGAAGTGATAAAAATTAGAAGCTGCCCATAAATTCAATACTTTAGAACAACTTGGGGGATTTTATATTTTTTTAAACAAAGACTGTAAAGGAAAACATAGGATCTTGACTGAATAATTTCCTAGAACATATGTTTATTTATTCATTTTACTTTGTTTTCCTTTTTCCCGGTGTGGGGTCTGAACTCTGGGCCTAGGCACTGTCTCTCAGCTCTTCAGCTCAAGGCTCAAGCTCTACCTTGAGTCACAACTCCACTTTGTTTTCTGGTGGTTAATTGGAGATAAGAGTCTCACGGAGTTTCTTGCCCAGGCTGGCTTTGAACCACGATCCTCAGATCTCAACCTCTTGAGTAGCTAGGATTATAGGCGTGAGCCACTTGTGCCCGGCTATGAAGCTAGTTTTGTCTTAAACTTTTTCTTTAACTCTATGTGATATGTATAGATGAGAAAACAGAGTCCAGAGAGTTGAACATGGATATACAATGAACTATATGGTAGCTAAGGATATCAGAGACCATCTGGTCCATTGTTAAAAGATAAATATCATTGAAGGATGCTGCCATTTCCTTTGGCTCCTTGCTGTGCATCAGTGTTTACTGTCATTTTAATCATCATTATTGTTGTTGCATCACACAGAAGATTTTCGGGCAAATGACAAGTGAACAGCCAATTTCACACTCACAAATGTTAAAGGTGTTTTCATTTTATTTTTTATCTGATTTTTTAAAAAAATATTAATATTCCAGGTCTGGGGTTTGAACTCATAGCCTTGTACTTGCTTGGTAAATCAGAAGTCTCAAAACTTGAGCCACATCTTTAGCTCAGGGTTTTTTGCTTGTTTGTTTAGTTGGTTGGTGTGTGTGTGTGTATGTGTGTGTGTGTGTGTGTGTGTGTCTGTGTGTCTGTGTGTCTGTGTGTCTGTGTGGTTATAATTGGAGATAGAGCTTCACAGAACTTTCTACTCAGTCTGCCTTTGGGCCATGATCCTCTGGATCTTAGCCTCTTGAGAAGTGAGAATGACAAGTGTGAACTACCAGTGCCTGGCTTATTAAAAGTATTTTAAGAATAATTACACGTTAGCCTGTGTATCACACCATGCAACTCCATTCCTTTCAAGTTGTATTTTAAAGCTGGCCAAGTGGTTTCAGGAGTGGAATTTGGCAGTTGCTGTTTTTATTTACTATCTCAGTGAAATGGTAGTTGGTAATATTTGGATCTGTCTATCTTTAGTTTGAGGGAATTTGATAGAAAACAGGTTATACCGAAGCAAATTAGCAACTGTAACAAAGACAAAATACTACTAAAAAATGGTTTATACAGAAGAGAATTTAATTAACCTCTGCATTTGATTTGTGTTTCACAAAGAGAATGATTTTTTCCCCATTTTTCTTTTTTTTTTTAAATTATTGTGAAAATACCATACAGAGAGGTTACAATTACATGGGCAAGATAGTGAGTGTATTTCTTATCAAGCATTGTTGCCTCCTCCTTTGTTTCTCCATACCATCCCTTCCCTTCTCCACCCCTCCACCCCTCCACCCCACACCCCCAAAAATCTCAAAACATCTTTCTCAAGGGTAAATCAGGATATATACTTCCAGGATATCTCCATGAAAGAGAAAATAGGAATTGAAATAACCTAATTCATTCACTAAAAAATGCAAATCTGTGAGGCATGATGGATCATGTCTGTAATTCCAGTTGTAAGGAGTCAGAAGGAGGAGAATCAGGTGTTCGAAGCCAACCTTCTCTATACAGTGACTCTACCTTAAATGAAACAGAAGTAGTAAACCACTAACAACAGTAACAAAAATAAGACATATAATAAATTATTTTATGGGTATCGTGTGTGTATGTGTGTGTGTGTGTGTGTGTGTGTGTGTGTGTGTGTGTGTATTGGGGAGGGAATCTCAGAGACAAACCCAATGATTGTTCTTGTTACCTTATTATTACCTTGTCACTGGGGAGCAATGTAGAAATCAGAAAGTCTTTGTCACAACATAAACAGTGACTCACGAAATTGTTATGTGCATCTGCCCCCTTTTCAATATACAATTCAAAAAGAAAAAATAATTGAGTAAGCTTTAGAAAAATAAAGGGGAGGGGAGAAAACAAGTGATTCCATGAAAAGCTCTTTTGTGTCAAAACTGAGTAAATGGTACAGTGGTGGGAGTTTGGACATTACTAACACTCAGACTATGTAGACATTTCCAACAAAAAAAAGCAGAATTAAATCAAAACAGAATTCGGGTTGTCTTTCAACAGGAACTTGTGAGAACAGGGAAGACTTGACAATCTGTTTGCATGAGAGAACAAATCCACAAGTTGCTTAGAGAGAAGAAAACCAGACTAGCTAAAATGGTGGGCTTTTTTTTTTTTTTAACAGAGCAGACAGGAGCTAAAAGTAACTGTGAGGAATGACAAATTCTTTGTAGTTTGACACAGGAAATTGGGAACCAAAGTGTCATTTTGACCAGAAAAAGAAAAACCCACAGATTAGTCATCCATTGAGGAGCCTAGCCTCACTACTCACCCTCCACCCAGGCCACCCGCCACCCCCCAAAAAAGTGTGGGACACACTGGACAGGAGTGAACTGTGAATCAGACAAATCTAATTTGCATCCTAGAATAATCAGCTGCCAAAGTGGGTGGATGTGAACAAATCAAGAAGTTAACATGTCTAGTGGAAATGGTCAATGTCAGCCTCACCAGAGTAGAGAAGAAGATTCCATAGGACCAAATCTCTGATGTGATTCCCACCACATTGTCAGTCTTGAAAGCCAGTAACAATGACTGTAATTCTTACTTTTCCACCAATATCACAATCACCACCATGGTCATCTTTCTCCTTTTCTCTCTCATCTTTCTTACTGTCTTTTCTTCTTCACCTTCTACTTCCTTCTCTTCCTCCTTCTCTTCTTCTGCCTCCTCTTCTATCTCCTCTTCCTTCTGTCTCCTTCTCTGCTCCTCCTCTTCCTTTGCCTCCTCTTCCTCTTGCTTTACCTCCTCCTATTCCTTCTCCTCTTCTATCTTTTCCAACTTCTCTTACCCAGCATAGGTGAGCTAAACAAACTAATAATTTCTACTTACTCTTCATGATGGGGAAAATCATTCATTCCACAGAAAATGCATTTATATAACTTTTTCTCTCTCTTCATCAATAAGTTAGAATGGATACTTCCTCATCAATTGTGTTTGATAAAGCTTGTTACAAAAAGGATCTTACCACACTGACAAGACATATTAAAAAAAGAAATATTAGTTTCTCTAAATGAAAAGATTTATCATCAGCCACCTGAATTACTCAAAAAGTTTGTCCTACTGATATACTTGATTTACATTAATTTTTACAGAAATGGGATTGAACTCAGAGCCTCTTAATTGCCTGGAACTGTACTACTTAAGCCATAGCTTCCACTTGAATTTTTGTTGGTTATTTTAGAAATGGAGACTTACAAACTCTTTCCCCCACCCCCACGTTTGGCTTTAAGCTACCATCCATTGGATCTCAGTCTCCTTAGAAGCTGGGATTATAAAAGTGAGCGAGTGGTGTAGGCTTATGTTAAATATATTAGTGTAATGTTGTGTATTAAGTTTTCCAAAGAAACTACATTCAAACTGTACTATATTCCTCCCACTTTTCTCTGAGGAGCCTACTCTCTTCCTTTAGAATCCCTACAGCCCTTCGGTGAGAAATGACAATCAAGATGCTTTTCTTACTTCTCAGTGCCCAGGAGTGACTGAGGCCAGATCTCTGTCTCCAGGAAATTGTCAGGAGAGAAACAGCTTTATAAAAATAAATCAAATTAAAGTGAGAAAAATCCCATCTCTGAATAATGTTGTATCGCTGCTGCCCCTGGCTGTCTTGCCTCCGGGTGGTTTATAAAACCTAAAAAAATAACCAGGAGGTGACCTTATTTGTCAAGGAACAAGCAGAGTCTTATTCCAGTGGTTGATTGCCTTTTACGTTCTTTTTTTGTCCTCCTTTTTCCCATTTTTTTCAGGTTAAAGTAACATATATTTCTAATAATTTATTTCTAATAATTATCAATGTTACAGGTGCAAAGAATTAGAGAATGAAGTGGATTTTATTTTATGTATTTATGTATTTTGGGTCCTGTCATGGGGCCTGAACTCTGGGCCTGGGCGCTGTCCCTCAGCTCTTCAGCTCAAGGCTAGCGCTCTACCACTTGAGCCACAGCGCCACTTCCAGATTTTTTTTTCTTCTGCTTATGTGGTGCTGAGGAATCGAACCCAGGGCCTCAGGCATGCAAGGCAAGTGCTCTACCACTGAGCTACCTTCTCAGCCCAAGAGAATGAAGTGGATTTTTAAAAAATCTGTAAGCATCAAACAAACCCCAAATCCTCATAGCCTTCCTCTTCCTTCCTTTCAATCATTTTTCTGGATTTTTTTTGGCTTCCTCTTTCCTTCCCCTTTCTTTTTTAGAATAACTTCTCTCCTGTTTTCCCTTTCTTCTATTTCTGCCCTTTCCTCTTATTTTTTTCCCTATAAAATATATCTAATACTTCTTTATGCTCTCAGAATGCATGGGAGAAAAAACTTGGTCATCCAGCCCCGTAAATTCTTTTTTAAAAAAATTTGTTGTTCCTCTTCCCTTCCCTAATTAAGATAAACATATATACAAGACGTAGGGTACCAAAATCAAATGCAGTGACAACAGGGGATAAACCATAGGGGGAAAACTCAACTGAAAAAAGAAATCATGTAGTACATTAACAACAACAACAACAACAACAACATCAACAACAAAAACTCTTGTGTTTCAGTTTGAAAACTAATGAGTTTCCAAGACAGGCGCCGGTGGCTCACGCCTGTAATCCTAGCTACTCAGGAGGCTGAGATCTGAGGATCGAGGTTCAAAGCCAGCCCGGGCAGGAAAGTTCCTGAGACTCATATCTCCAATAAACCGTTAGAAAACCAGAGGTGGTGCTGTGGCTCGAGCGGTAGAGTGCTTGCTTTGAGCTGAAGAGCACAGGGACAGTGCCCAGGCCCAGAGTTCAAGCTCCACGACCGCCAAAAAAAAAAAAAAAAAAGAAAAAAAACTAATGAGTTTCCTCAGTTCAAGAAAACTTTCTTGTATAGAAGAAGTCTTTCATTGTTCTTCCCCATATTATTGTCATTATTACTATTAACTGATATTATTTTCACTATTACTATTTTTTGTTGTAAAGGTGATGTACACAGGGGTTTTAGTTACATTTCTTTTTCAACACTGTTAACCCCTCCTCATTTTTTCCCATCCCCCTCCAATTCCTCTTCCCTCCAAGATGTAAAGTTCATTTCCAACATAGTTTCTAGTAAATATCACTGTAACATTGATTACATTGGTATTTTTTCACTATTATTATTTTGCATTTACTCACTTTTAGATTAATTTCAGAGTCTTGTCTCTCCTTCCTTTCCTTTGTCTAGTCATTATTTCACTTAATCCTTCACTTATTTAATTCTTCACAGGGAAGCCTCTACCTATTTGTAAGAAAGCTGAAAATTAAAAAAATAATAATATGGGCTGGGAAGGTGGCTCAGTGGTAGAGTGCTTGCCTTGCATGCATGAGGCCCTGGGTTCGATTCCTCAGCACCACATAAGCAAAAAGAAAAAAGCCGTAAGTGGCGCTGTGACTCAAGTGGTAGAGTGCTAGCCTTGAGCTGAAGAGCTGAGGGACAGTGCCCAGTCCCAGCGTTCAGGCCCCACGACCGGACCCCAAAAAAAAATAATATTTGTTTATAGCCTGGTTGTTTCTTTCTGCCTCTGCTCAAACCCACAGCCTTGCACGTGTTACAGAGCTGCATTCCCCAATTTGATGGCTTTTTTGGGGCGGTGTGTGTATTCTTCATGAATGTACACTAGTCTATTAACTTAGTCTTAGTTTACTAATAATTTTGAAGTCATACAAATTACTATTTATAAGATATTATAAGTTAAAATTTTTAAGTGTATATTAATATCTGCATTCAGGCAAAACCCTGACTGCTCAGATGTACCAGTGTGCAGGTACTTACCTGAACAGGCTTTTATTTAGGATAAATGATGACTGTTTAACAACACCCCTCCCACTATTATACACACATAGCCATAATTACCATTGTGGGCACTGTTTACCTGAGGGAAATTTGTTTTTGTTAGTGTAGACTCATATCACACCTTATGCTCTTTCGGGCGGAGGGGGGGGGAGTCTCTTATCAAAATAGCAGCCATCCTTTAGCATGCATGTGATCCCTTCCTCTGAGGAAGGGACTCTTACATTCAGATCCACTGGGTGTTTTGCTAGAGTGTTCTCTATCTAGGCAAAAGTCTCATAGAAAGAGTTGTCTTTTTTTAAAAAAAGGACTTAATCTCCCTGGGAAATGAGAAATAATTTTATATTACACATAAATCCTAATCACAGAAATAAAAGAACAAATAAACTAATCAGGGATTACAAAATTGTATTGTTTTCTGCCTCCTAAAGACTTGAAATACTTGCGAAAGACTATTTTGCAGGTACTCTTTGTTGTTCTTCAGATGGTCCTGGAGGTTGAACTCAGGGATTTGCACCTGTTACTCACATGTTTTACCATCAGTTGCATGTGTTTTAGTTGGTTTTCTGATGGGACATTGAACGTTTGCCCCACCAGCTGAAGACTAGGATATTCCTACCACTGCCTCCCTTGTTTCTGAATTGCTGGTATTATAGACTTCACCACCATGCTCCGCCCTTGTGGATGTCTTTAAAAACCTAACAGGATGTTTTAATTTTTCCTTTGACTATTTTTTTCCCTTTTGATCAATGTCTCTCTGTGCAACCCAAGGTGGCTCTGAGCTAGCTCTCCTCACGCTCCCTTTCCCATGTGCTGGGATTATACATATGTAACACCCTGCCCAGCTTAAGTTTACTTATATGAAAACAAAAAGCTGCATTCAACTTGTAAAGATTCCAGATGAAGAGAGCAGAACAGAATAGAACAGAACAGGAGTACAGACTGACAATCTAAGTGAATACAGGTTGCAGAGCCCCAAACTATAGCATCCTAAGTGCTTTCCACAGTAGCTGTCCCCACAGCCCTACACACAAAACACCATGTCACTCCCCAAGTGAAAACCTACCTTCTGACATAGAAAAAAAGGGCAGGATGTCAAGCAGAAGAGCAACTCATACCTACCCTTCCTTACAAACTGGCAAAGAGTAGTTAACTTGTAATAGGAAATGACACAGAGAAGTGATCAGGAAGCTGTGGTAATAACTGCCTGAGACCACAAGACAGAGCTGGCACAGGCTACCCTTGGGGGGGCCTTAAACCCCCCACAACAAACCTGGCTTGGGCTCTGTAATTCAAGAAGCACTGTAGTCCCCAGAGAAGAAAGTTGCCAGTTTCTGGAAACATTGACCAGTTTGGCTCAATATAATATTTCTGAAGGGAGCCCCCAGAAAGGAACTGGAGAAGGTGATTTGACATTCTTGACCTCAGCATCCTGAGGTCAATTAGGATTGGAGGCTGGAGCCACTCCTGCCAAACTCAAAACCAACTTTCATAGAAGCTGGAATAGAAAGGCTGAATAGGAGTAGAAGGCCAACTTTGAGAGAGAACAGGCACAAAATGAAGGCTCTTTGGTTATATCCAGTTACTTTAATATTTTCTAGTTTAGGAATAGAGGACTACCAATAAATACATAAATAAGGTGTGGTGGTTTGTGCTGAGTTCTCAACTTCTTTTCTCAATATACTTTTGTAAAGGTTCCTATTCCCTCCTTCTCTCTCTCCTCTCCTTCTTTCCTAGGGATGAGAAGGAAGAGCCACAGAAAACCTTCATTTGCTAAGGGTCAGGTAATTGCCAGTAATTATGATACTCAGAAAGCAAAGAAAGCAAACATCTGTCTCAAGACTAAATAGAAATGGCACATTTTATAGTGCAAAATCCTGTGGTTACATATTGGAAAAGAGCACTATTAGGAGCACCATAATAATTAAAACACAATGTAGACAGTCAAGTATTCTCTCCCATAGTGTTTCATTTTATTTTAAAATGTAAAGAGGAAAAAGAAACAAAATGGCTCCTGAAATTCAAACAATGATTAAAGGTAGGAAGGAGGAAGAGAAGAAAATCCTTGAGGTCTTTGGACATGTGATGTTTGTGATCTACCATAGAAGAGGATTGACTGGAAAGAACCATTTTTATCACCCTTGCAATGGTGCTCTATTATGAAAATAGCTTCAGGTTAAAAACAAGTCAAAAAGAAACAAAACTTTCTCCTGTATCACTTAAAGTAAAATCTCAGATCTTACAGTGGAAGAGAAAAGTAGAATGTGTTTGCAATTTGGTCCCCAAGTCATCACAAAGTTAATCCTCATTAGCTCTCTGTGTTCAGGTAATTAGAGTCAGTTCAACCATTCTGGTTGTGGCCAGCCGGGCTATCCTCCTTCATTAGCTAATGAGATGACTCACTTCTAACACAGAAGCCAGGAACTTAAATATTTCTCTGACCATCTGACTGCAATTATTGACACCAAGTGATGAGTGCATTCACAGAATAAAAGAAGGGAAAATCTAGAATTTTTCCACTTACATTGACAGGATGATTTTTTAGTTGAAGTAATCATATAATTACCTCAATTCTTCACATCATGAGTGTGAAATATTACCTTGTAATTCTTATATTAACTTGTCTTAATGCTGAACTAACATTCAAATACTTCTTCAAGTGTAAGCTAGGCAGTATGACATTAGCAGGTTAAATTAAAATGCAATTAAAAATGTAATAATCTTCATTCTGATGGGAGCAGTGTAATGGAGATGGTACCATATGAGAACATTAATTTTTTAAAACAGCTTTGGAGAAAGAAAAATTCCTTGTTTTTCCCCCCAGTAATCCTACTGCATTAGCCTTTACCACATTGCTAAACATTGCTTTAGCTTTCCACTTTAATAGTGGCAAACTCTGAGGTCTGACATGAAATAGGCTATTTTATCTGAGATGGTTTAAGCTGGCCTAAGGAGTGACAGCAGAATACAGCAGGCAGTCAGTGCTAATGACAGCATACCATTTTTATAGACTAAAGGTCGAGCAATGAATTTCAATTATAGAGTGTCAGGATGCCCAAATGCAGGTACCCGATAACAAGTCAGAAGCTCACAGTTCCTGTAAGGCTCCTGTAGAATTTCAATAAAGCTCTTAGCCCTTAGCACAGCCTGTTTTTAATGTCTCATTTTTTTTCTTTGCCAAAAGCCAAGAGATGTAATCTTTTCTGAGCAAGCCCATCTATAGCGCCCTTCAGCCATCATGTTGAAATAGCTAAATGAAGCATGCCTTTCTAACATATGGGCTGCCCCTGTGGCTCATCTCCCAATACATCTGGGACTGACAGAGAGAATAGACGTAGATTTCTACCTGTACTGTTCAGATGGAGTTTTCCAAAAAGATATTATTTGTTCAGCAATTGCAAATACTCCATGATGACCGAAGAAGGCCATTTTCCTGCCAAATATTTGAACAGGTTTGAGAAAAAAGTATAGTAGTAAGAGACCACATGACTCACTCCAAATAGAACCTGTGAAGATTTACACTCACAAAAGTAGTAACTCTCATTGATTCTATTAAGTTCACTGCCTTTAATGTTCAGGAGAATGATAGGGAAAGCAAAAAGAGAGCAGAGTACAGCATATTTTTTATGTTGGAATGAATGATAACTAGTCTGAGTTCTCTAATAAATATATATGCATATATCATTAATACATATTAATTAACAATATTTTAATGCATATGTATATATCACTGTACATTTAAATAAATGATAATTGGGTTGAGTTCTCTCTTAAATATATATAGTAACACCATATATAAAAGATATAATTATATATTAGAAATATTTTATATGTTTATATATTTGTATATGTAGTGTCATTTCATGCCCCAAACGCAGCTTCTACACTTTCTCCCCAAACTTGTGTTACTGACAGTGCTCTCAGTGAAGTTGTAGATTTTTTTTTTTACAGATGCTAAGCTCCAATGCATTTGTATTACTTATGTGCTAACTTTGTTTTCCCCTCTCCTATGGGTAACATAGACATCCCAGCAGAAAATTCTGTTGACTCTGGCTTTAAAATGTAACCTAAATGGAACAATTTACGCCACCTTTCCTTTCACCAATATTATATCAGCTCCTGGCTGAGATGTAGGGATTTCTGCTACCCTTTCAACATTATTTCTTTCCAAACTATCAAAATGGGTGATTGCTTTCAAAATATAAAAAAACCCATATCTTTTCTTAGATTAAATATCGTTATTGAGTTATAAGTATATTTTAGATATGAAGACTTTGTCTCTTGTATGGCTAATAATCTTCCAATCTATGGGATTTCTATTAATCTTGTTAGTTATATCCTTTGCCATGCAGTTTAATGCAATAACATTTGTCCAACCTTTCTTTGATTTGTTGTGTTTCTGGGTCTTTATTAACAAAATTCAGCCTGCTAAGGAGCTATAGAGTTTCTTTTATTCCTTCCTGTAATGTTTCCACGGTGTCTGCTTTTACTTTGAGGTCTTGAATCCATTTGGAGTTGATTCTGGTGTAGAGTGATTTGTAAGGATCTAACTTCAGTTTTCTACAGGTGTTTAACCAATTTTGCCAGCACCATTTACTGAAGAGGCTATCTTTCTTCTATTCTATTTTTTTAACCTATTATTGAAGATTAGGTGGTTATAGGTCTGCAGTTTTGTTTCTGAGTCTTCAGTTCTATTCCATTGGTCCTTAGGTCTGTTCTTGTGCCAGTACCAAACAATTTTATTTCCTATGACTTTGTTTTAAATCCCCCAAAAACAAATCCTCAAAGAAACAACCGCCCAATTAATAAGTGGGCTAAAGATTTAAAGAGAGACTTCTCTGTAGAGGATATAAGAATGGCCAATAGACATATGAAAAAATGTTTAACTTTTCTAAAAGAAATGCAAGGCAAAACAACCTGGAGATTCCACCTCACCCCAGTTAGAATGGCTATAATAAAAAAAATCTAATAACAACAGATGCTAGAGTGGATGTGGCCAAAAGGGAACCCTATTGCACTCTTGGTGGGAGTGTTAACTTGTTCAACTACTTTGGAAAGCACTATGGAGTCTCCTCAGAAGACTATACATAGAGCTTCCCTATGACCCAGAAATCCCACTTCTGGGCATTTACCCAAACGATCACAAACAAGGCCATACTAAAGCTACCAGCACAAATATTTTTATCACAGCATTATTCACCATAACTACACTATAGAACCAACCCAGATACCCCTCAGTAGATCAATAGATCAAGGAAATATGATATATATCACAAATATATATACCTATATATACAATGGTATTCTATGCTTCATTAGAAAGAATGACACCGCCCCATTTGTTAGGAAATAGAAAAACTTGGAAAAAATCATATTAAGTGAAGTAAGCCAGACCCAAAGAAATATAGGTCCCATGGTTTCCCTAATTTGCAATAATTAGTATACATCTAAGATAACCTTATCAGATGAGCAGAAAAGCTCAAAAGCTATGTACGTATGACCATATAAGATGATGCTAAGTAAAATGAACCCCAAGATATAGACATAGGAAGTCTTTCTTTTTTAAATGTACTATGTGATCTTTTTTCTATTGTATGGTCTTTCCCCTATGGTATATCCCCTTTTGTAACTGTATTTGATTTAGGCACCCTGCATCTTGTGTATACATTTACTTAATTTGGGAAGGGGAAGCAAAATAACAAAATGCTGAAACAAGAATACAGGATGACCCATTGCAACAATGACACTCATAAGACTCTACATTGGAAATGAACTGTACAACTTCCGGGGGAGGAGGAGGGAGAGGATAATAATAGTAGGAGAAAACTGAAGGAGAGGATAACAATGCTTAATAAGAAATGAACTCATTACCTTTCTCATGTAAATGTAACCCCTCTGTACAACATCTTTACAATAAAATAAAATTAAAAATATTGTTATTTCCGGGTGCTGGTTGCTCATGCCTGTTATCCTAGCTACTCGGAAGGGATTAGAGTTCAAAGCTAGCCTGGGCAGGAAAGTCCATGAGATTCTTTTTTTTTTTTTTAATTTAATTTAATTTTATTTGTGAACATACTGTACAGAGGAGTTACAATTACATGGGCAGGATAATGCGTACATTTCTTACCACTCATTGCAGCCTCCTCCTTTGTTTACCCTTCACATCCCTTCCCAGCCTCCCCCCTCCCCCCCAATCCCAATCCTTCTCCTTCCCCCCCCCTTTCACCCCCCCCCCCACCGACGTTCTAAAGCTCGTTTTGGACATGACAACTTGTACTTCTCATTGTTGCAACAGGTCCACCTGTATCCTTAAACAACTGGTTTTTCTCTAATTAACCACCAGAAAACCAGAAGTGGCACTGTGGGCAACAAAAAAATATCTTTGTTTGTACTTACAACAAAAGTAAGTAAAAACAAAAACAAAACTTTTCTTAAAAGTGATGCTGATCAAGATGCATTGTATATACAAACTGACATGTTGAGTTGAAATCTTTTTGTGCAAATATTTAAGGGTAATAATTTTAAAAAAATATTAATCAGGAGAAAAAACAAGATGAAGAGTTACTATAATCTGTTTTTTGTTTTGTTTTGTTTTGTCCTTGTGCTTTTTGGGGGCTTGAACTCAGAGTTTCTATGCTGTATCTAAGATATTTTGCTCAAGACTAAATGCTCTACCACTTGAGCGACAGCTCCAGCTTTTTGGTGGTTACTTTGAGATAAGAGTCCCATGGACTTTCATACTTGGACTTCTCACTGTGATCCTCAGATATCAGCCTCCTGAGAAGCTAGGATAATAGGTGTGAGTCACACTTAATTTTTCTCTAGCCTTAGCTTCCCACTAATCATATCCCAAATGCTAACATCTTGGCTGTCTCTCCCATCATCTGTAACAATTACTTCCATTTAACAGGTGTTCACATCATTTTAAATTAATTCATTCCTTTAAGTACTCCCTCAAGTTCAAGGGTCACCACTTTCTTTACAAGGTCTACTGCCTACCCTGATAAAAATGGCAACATGTTCCTACTCTCAACCTTCCACTCAGGTACTATACTTTGCATGTGAGATCCATGATAGTGAAAAAGCAATCCCACTGGGGAACTGTAATAACTTCCATGTCTCTTTTCCCACTATTGCCAAAAGAGAAAAAAATGTATGTGTGTATATATATATATGTATATATAGATATACATATATATATTTATTTATATAGAGATTTATATTCTGCCCTTACATATATAATTGATTTGGTATTAATTAATTTGTTTTTCATTTTACTTAACAGACTGGTTTCTGCCAATATGCTAACCATGTAGTAATTTGGAGAGTTGTTGTTGTAGGGCTTGAACTCAGCCTCTGGGTGCTGTCCCTGAGCTCTTTGGCTTAAGGTTAACACTCTAGCACTTTGATCTATAGTGCCACTTCTGGTGTTTGAGTGTTTAATTGGAGATAAGAGTCTCACAAGGACTTTTCTGCCCCATTAACTTTGAATCGTGATCCTCAGATCTCAGCGTCCTGAGTAGCTAACAAGTGCAAGCCACTGGATCCAGCTGTACTTGTGTTTTTACACTAATATATATCATTGCCAATGATAACAGATTTTATTTTCTTGTGTTGGGAATAAACCCAAGACTTTGAGCATAGCAGTGAGTTTTAATGAGAATTTAATTTAAGATAGCTTTTGTGAACTAAAGTATATGCCACAAGAATTAAGTACAGAGCTGAACAATTTAAAAGCTGAACATTCCAACGCACTTAATTTTTTTGTGATAGAACTTGTCACTTAATTTTGTGAATGGCCAAATACAAATGACATTCACCATCAGCAGCTGACATTGTGCAGAAATGAAATAATCATTTGAGAATATTTTACCCAAAGTAATTATTAAGAAGTAGCTCTTACTTTGCCCCCAGTTTCTGCCTGAGTTGGCTATTCATATTTTCCTTTGCAACTTGTCTTGCTTTATGTCTTATGGAAACTGGTATTTTGCTCTTTCATCTCTATAATTTCTGTCTAGATTGCATGTTCTACTAAATGCCTCTTGCAAATTATGTGTGCATGTCTATTTTGAGCCTTTCGATGCATTCACTATTAAATAATTTCAAAGGGACCATAAGTAACTCTTTTTTCCACAATGTTCATTTCTGTATATTCTTAGGTAGAGCACTTCCTAGGCTTAAAATATTTTTAACAAATAATCTTAGGCATAACATATATTTGAGTGTTTAATTTTAATGTGATATAATATCTTTATCTTCCTAAAGAAAAAATAGGAAACTTAGATAAGAGTTTTATTATAAAGACTTACTATTTCTTCCAAAATTTAACAAATAAACTGATAGATATGATTGCTGTGGCAACTACTAAATATCTCATGTTGGATTTTGAGATTTGATTTCTTGTCCAAAATTTAGTCAAAAATATTGTATACTAGCAGATATTCTAAACAATTTTCTTACTATATAAAACTAAAGACAAAAACTAGACATTAATAAAAGGTAAAAATTAACTCAACTTTATATATGTTACAAAGATTTTAATCTTTAAATTTTATTTCCTTAATGTTTTCTCTACTCTATTCTAATAGCTCAACAGAAATGGTTTGGCTGTTTCTTTTATGAAATAAGAAAAAGTTCCTGTTTTTTTTTTTACATGTCACTGAAATAACTACTTGTAATTTGAAAGGTTAGTTTTTGAGTTAATCCAGTCTGACTTTGAATTTACTGTTCCCTTTCTCAGAGACTCCAGATTTCTGGGACTACAAGTATCCACCACCATTCCAGATGTATTATTTAAATTAATTAAAAATTACTCAAAAAACTAAAAAAGGAATCTCACAATATCTGCTAGTAAGAGATTGCTATGGCATTTCTGTCTGCTGGTTTTTCTGGAATATGTTTTGATTTCAATTCTTTGGTAGATGGTATTGTACACATATTTCTTGTTGTATTTCTTTTGAGAATTAAGATTAGTCAATTTATTACTTTTCTACAGAGGAATATAAAAGTTTGATATTCTCTAAATTATTCTATTGAAATACAACAATACTGATTTCTGGAATTAAACAACCAAGAAATTTAAGTGAGAGATACCAGCCACTAGAAATAAGCCTTGTTAACGATACCAATTCAATAGCTTAACAATTACCTTTTATTATGAGTTGTATAGTCATTTCTGGATGGGATGATTAGATGGCATGGGATATTGTGAATAGAAATAAATATGCTGTTCTTTCTGATGATGATGATGATATATATATATATATATATATATATATATATATATATATATATACACACACACACACACATACATCTCACATTTTCTTGATCCATTTATCTACTGAGGGGCATCTGGGATGGTTCCATATCTTAGCTGTGGTGAATAATGCTGTGATAAACATAGTTGTGCTTTAGTATGGTAGCTTTAGTATGGTCTTGTTTGTAGTCATTTGAATACATGCCCAGAAGTAGGATTGCTGGGTCATAGGAGAGCTCTATGTATAGTCTTTTGAGGAACCTCCATACTACTTTCCAGAATGGTTGAACTAGTTTACACACCCACTAACAGTGTAGTAATGTTCCCTTTTGGCCACATCCCTTCCAGTATCTGTTGTTATTAGATTTTTTTTATTATAGCCATTCTAATTGGGATGAGATGGAATCTCAATGTTGTTTTGATTTGCATTTCTTTTATGGCTAGAGAAGTTGAGCATTTCTTCATATGTCTATTGGCCATTCTTATTTCCTCTTCAGAGAAGTCGCTCTGAGTCTTTAGCCAATTATTGATGGGTTAGTTGTTTCTTTGAGGATTTGTTTTTGGGTAACTTAATTTTTTGAGTTCTAAGTATATTTTAGATCTGAGACCCTTGTCCGTTGTATGGCTAATGAAGATCTTCTCACAATCTATGGGCTTTCTATTGATCTTTCTTGCTATGTCCTTTGCTATGAAGAAGCTCTGCAGTTTAATGTACTCCCATTTGTCCAACCTTTCTTTTAATTGTTGTGTTTCTGGGTCTTTATTAAGAAAATTTTGGTCTGTGCCAAGGAGCCCTAGAATTTCTTCTATTCCTTCCTGTAGTGTTTTCAGGGTGTCTGCTTTTACTTCCAGGTCTTGAATCCATTTGGAGTTGATTCTGGTGCAGGGTGATGTGTAAGGATCTAACTTTAGTTTTCTACAGGTGTTTAACCAATTTTGTCAGCACAATTTACTGAAGAGGCTGTCTTCCTTCCATTCTATTTTTTGGCTCTCTTATCGAAAATGAGGTGCTATAGGTCTATGCATTCACATTTGTTTTGAAATGGAAAGATTTGGAAAAAATCATATTAAGTGAAGTAAGCCAGACCCAAAGAAATATAGGTTCCATGGTTTCCCTTATTTGCAATAACTAGCATATGTCTAGGATCCAGATGAACAGAAAATCTCAAAAGCTATGTACGTATGACCATATAAGATGAGTATAAGTGAGATGAAACCCAAGATATATACACAAGAGGCTTTTCTTTGCTGTTATTTTACTATACTATGTGATTTTTTGTTTCTTGTGTATGTTCGTCCTCTTATGGTATATCCCTTTTGTCACTGTACTTGATTTTGGCACCCTGCATCTTGTATATGCATTTACCTAATTTGGGGAGTGGAAGGGGAATAACAAAATGCTGAAACAGGACACAGGATGACCCACTGCAAGAATGAAACAAGACACTCTATTGGAAATAACCTTTACAACTTTGGGGAAGGGGGAAGGAATGGGAGAGGTGGGGGTGGGAAGGGATAGTAGGAGAAAAACAAAGGAGGGGCTAACAATGCTCTACAAGAAATGTCCTCATTACCTTCCTCATGTGACTGTAGCTTCTCTGTGCAGCATCTTCACAACAAAATAAAATTTTAAAAACTCATTACTGCCGGGCGCTGGTGGCTCATGCTTGTAATCCTAGCTACACAGGAGGCTGAGATCTGAGGATCATTGTTCAAAGCCAGGCCATTTCTCCAATTAACCATCAGAAAAACAGAAGTGGTGCTGTGGCTCAAGTGGTAGAGTGCTTACCTTGAGATGAAGAGCTGAGGCACAGTACCCAGGCCCAGTGTTCAAGCCCCAAGACTGACCAAAAAAGAAAGAAAGAAAGAATGAATGAATGAATGAAAGAAATTTAAACCATAAAATCACATAATAAAACTAAAAATTACCCTTACAAAATTCTACAATGATTTTCTACTCAATTCAGAAAAAAAGATGAAGTTTAAGTAAAAAGGATCTTATAAACCATAATGACCTTCTGCTTATATTATTTCAGGTAACAACTCTTCTCCAAAATTAGGCGGGAAATAAATCGATTTCGTTGAAGATTCAGTGATTATTTATTATCCAAGAATAGGTAGCTCCAAATAAGACATTTTGGAATGAGGTATATGGAAACTATTTGAAATTGATTTCTTTTCAAATTCTCTTGCAATTTTTACTCTAATATTCAAAATGTGAAGTACAATCAGAAAATAGGACTGAACTTTCCTCCCTAAATCCCAAGAGGTAATAGAGTAGTGTATAAATACAGGTATGTACATACCTGTATTCTTTCTCATTCAATCAGAATAACAAAAATGACAAAATCAAACAAACAATCTAAGAAATAAAGGCAAAGGGAATTTGACTAAACATTTTTAACAAGAGTACTGAGAACCTAGGATTAATATAGAAATATGTCTTGTCACTTTTAGAAGAATACAAGAAAGTACCATCATGAAATTATTATACAATAATAAAGAAATAATGGTCCAGCAGCCATAAGGGCAACAGAACTTCTGGAATAGGACGAAGGAGAATTAATGATACCTGACTCATCTCTTCTGACCTTTTCCTGTAATATTCATGGACTATAACTGAACAAACACATAGATGAACTGGCATTGGAAGTTAGAATATTTCCAGCCACCAAAATGGTTTTTTACACAGCAAATTGTGATGATACAATAGTAGATCCAGGGAGAAAAAAATGATAAAGACATTAGTATTATGTCCAGTGTGTGCTTGAATCTAGGTACTTAATTAAAGTTCTTTTTTTAGGAAGGTTCATTCATATTTTCATTTTTATAGTGTAAGAAGAGAAAAATAATTTTATAGAAAGATATAGAGAAATATATATAATCTTTTTAAAATAAGTTTTTTATTGTGAAAATACTAAAGGGGTTACAGTTACATGAGCAAGGTAATGAGTACAATTATTATCCAGCATTGTTGGCTCCTCCTTTGTTTTTCTCCTACCATCCCATCCCTCCCATCTCCTCAACTATACCCCCCAGCCCTCTCTCCCACCTTACCCCTCTCCTAAATTGCAAAGTCCGTTTTTTTTTGACATAGCGTCTTATACATCTCATTGTTGCAATGGGTCAATCTGTATCCTTATTTAAACATTTTGTTTTTTCCCTTCCCCTCCCCAAATTATACCAACATCAAATACAGTGAAAACAGGGGCAGAATCAACTTCAAATGGATCAAAAGCCTTGGAGTCAAAGCAGACACCCTGAAAACATTACAGGACAGAATAGGAGAAACCTTAAGTCTCCTTGGCACAGGCCGAAATTTTCTTAATAGAGACCCAGAAACACAACAAATCAAAGAAAGGTTAATTAAAGTTCTAATTTGAAACTATGACCCAGTTTGCAAAATTTACTCTCTGGGACAAACAAGCCAATTTTACATTCACTTCCTGGTTGTTTTCTAAAAGGTGAAAGAAAAGGTTGAAGTCTCAAAAAGAATCACCAGAGAATGCTACACTCTGTGTGGTGTAAGTTTTGGGACACTAGACAAAATAAAAACATTGTCAGATGTTGGTAGCTAACACTTGTAATCCAACCTATTTAAGAAGTTGATGTTTGAGGATGATGGTTTGAAACAAGCCCAGAGAGAAAAAAAAAATTTTTATGAGATTTTTCAATGAAGTAGAGAAAGCAATGCAACACATATACCAAATAAGAAAAGACCCCAAATACCGAAAAACAATCCTTAGCAGGAAGAACTGTGCTGGCGGAATCTCAATACCAAACTTCAAACTCTTATAAAACTGTAGTAATAATATCAGCTTGGCACTGAGTACCAATAGAATAGAATAGGAAACCCAGAAATGAACTCACAGACCTATAACTACCTAATATTTGATAAGGGAGTGAAAACCACAGGTTGAAAGAAAGACAGCCTCTTCAACAAACACTGCTGGCAAAAATGGCTATGCACATGCAGAAAACTGAAGCTAGACCCTCATATGTCACCCTACAGCAGAATCAGTTCAAAATGGATCAAAGACCTCAATGTAAGACCAGATACCATGAAAATATTACAGGAAGAGGTAGGGGAAACACTAGGGCTCCCAGGCATGGGTCCAAACTTCCTAACTAAACATCCAGAATCATAACAAATCAAAGTAATACTGGATAATGGGATTGCACCAAACTTAAAAGTTTCTGCATGGCATAGGACATAGCTAACATATAGAAGATTTTTTTAATCAGCTATGTATCAGACAAAGGCCTAATATCCAAAATATACTTAGCACTCAAAAAATTAACCTCCCTTAAAAAATAATCCCTCAAAGAAACAATTAACAAATAGGATAAAGACTTGGAAAGTGACTTGAGAGTTAGAATTAAGGATGACCAAGCCGGATGCCGATGGCTCACACCTGTAGTCCTGGCTACTCAGGAGGCTGAGATCTGAGGATCACGGTTCAAAACCAGCCCAGGCAGGAAAGTCTGTGAGACTCTTATCTCCAATAAACCATCAGAAAACCAGAAGTGGTGCTGTGGCTCAGTGGTAGAGGACTGGCCTTGAGCTGAAGAGCTTAGAGACAGCACCCAGGCCCAGAGTTCAAGCCCCACAACCGACAAAAAACAAAAAGAAAAAAAAGAATGACCAACATTCAACATCCACTGGCCATAAAGGAAAGGCAATTCAAAACCATTTTGAAATTACATCTCACCCCAGTTAGAATGGCCATTATCAAGAAAACTAAGAGTGAAAGATACTGGCAAGGATGTGGCCAAAGGGAACACTGCTACACTGTTGGGAATGTAAACTTGTTCAACCACTCTGCAATGCACCATGGAAATTCTGCAAATGAGTAAACAGAACTTCCCTATAACCCAGCAATCCCACTACTGTGCATTTACCCCAATGACTACAAACAAGGCTACACCAGCATGAACATGTTCATTGCAGCATTACTTATGATAGTTAAGATAAGCAATCAACCCAGGTGCCCCTCAGTAGATGAATGGATCAAGAAAATACACAACAAAATTCTATGTTTCCATCAGAAAGGATGATATAATACCATTTATAAAGAAAGTCTTGGAAAAAAATTTATTCAGTGAACTAGGCCAGATACAGAGAAATATAGGTTACATAATTTCCCTCATTTGTGGTAGCTAGAATGTGCCAATAAAGCTGCACATAAACACACTGGATGGCTAAAAACACACTGGAATAAATTATAAAAGTCTCTAGGCATTCTCTAGGTCTCCAAGATATTCTTAGGAAAGGAACAAAAAGTTGCAATACCTATAGGATTTATCAAAATGAACTCTAGGAAATGAAAACAAGAGATTTTTTTTGTTGCTGTGTGGTTTTCTTTCATTTTTTTTTTTGTGAAAACACCTTACAGAGGGGTTACAATTACATGGGCAAGGTAATGAGTGCATTTCTTATCAAGCTTTGTAGCCTCCTCCTTTGTTTCCCCTTCCCATCCCTTCCCATCTCCAACTATCCCCCGACCGCCATACTCATCACCCTCCCCCCTCCCCCTCACCCCCCATGCCAAAGTTGTAAAGTTCATTTTCGACATAACATCTTGTATATCTTATTAGTATATTGGGTCCACCTGTATCCATATTTAAACAATTTGTTTTTTCCCTCCCCTCCACAAATTATACCAACATCAAATACAGTGAAAACAGAGGTTATACCATGGAAAGACTTGGAAAAATTATATTAAGTAAAGTAAGCCAGGCCAAAGAAACATAGGTCCCATGGTTTCCCTTATTTGCAATAATTAGCATATGTGTGAGACAAGCAGAAATGGTCAGATAAGTGGATGTTAGCGAAATGAACCCCAAGTTAAGGACTCAAATGTTTTTACTTTCTTGCTATTGTGCCTAACAAGTTTATAAGATATCTCTTTGTTGCTTTGTATGTCCCTCCCCCATGGTATAACCCCTGTTTTCTTTTCTTTTTATCTTAGTTGTTGATCTGACCTTGGGAGGGTAAGTAGGGGCACAGAAATGTTGGGACAAGTGCAAAAAATGCAGCAGTGATACTCACTAGCCAATAAGTTGAAAATGAAGTATACAACTTGTGGATGGGGACAGGAGGGAAAGACAGTGAGAGAGCAAGGGAAGGTATAATATTGTTTGAAAAGAAATGACATCATCTTTATAATAACAATAAAAATGCATAAGGGAAAAAACCCATGAGATTCTTACCTTCAATTAGCTAGTGAAAAGCCAGAAGTGGAGCTGTAGCTCATGTGGTAAAGTGCCAACCTTGAGCACAAAAGGAAAGCTAAGAGACAGCACCCATGCCCTGAATTAAAGCCCCTGAACCAGCAAAAGTGAGGGAGGTGGGTGGGAGGAAAAAATCAAGGTAAATCCACACTGCTTATTGTATTAAAGCAAGAGTTGTTCTTGACCCAGTATCTATCTATCTATCTATCTATCTATCTATCTATCTATCTATCTATCTATCTATCTATCTATCTATCTATCTATCTATTATTCTGGTATAATCCAAAAGAAAGACAAGGCACCAATGCTTTCTACTGGTTGGTACCATACAGGTTCCTTACAGAACATATTCACTTGATAAAGGACAAGTAAGAAAGGAAGACAGACATCAGGTTCATTAAAGCATCAAATTTAAAACAAGCTTCTGCTATGTCAATGAAAGAGGGCTTTAAAAATCACAAAAGGATTACCTTTGAAGAAAATCTATCATATAACCACCATAAATTGTGGAAAGTAAATTTATTAGCATAAAGCATGCAAATAATATTTTAATGTTGACATATTAGTATGTACTAGAGACTGCTGGAGCATAAATGCCTCGACTTTATCTGGAAAGAGCAATGAAACCAATTAAATATAAATTTCCTGTAAATAATTTACTTTCAGTGGAACCCCCTCTAATTCTTAGAACATCATTTCACTAAAATGCTGCCACCTGAAAGTGGACCTATGGTATGTAAAAATGTCATTTATTTAATGCACACTGATTGACCATGGTTGCCTGTTTAATCAGCAATGAATAGGATGCTGTACCTATGAGAAAGAGCCTGACATGACCCTACCTCTTAGGGCTAGAAATCTGGGTCTCTATTCTCACATTGCCACTATGGTGGTGAAAAAGGTATTTGACCTTTTTATGAAAGCTTTAGTGACTCATTCTTAAAAGAGAAATAAAAGATATTTTTTTACAATTATCCTTTACTTTTGAATATGTACCTAAGTATGTCTGTATATTGTCTGTATGCACAATGATACATGATTATATTTAATTATTTTATATTTATTATTAAAATTATGTTTATCATTGTATTATTACCTGCAAAATAAACACATCAATCTTCTATGTTTGTAGGTATGGATTTTCTGGTTATGTGTGTATAATAAATATTTGTGTATTGTATGCACACATATATACATATATACATATATATGTCTAAATTGAAAGAGTTAAGTTAGAATTGTATTCAGTATGAAGTCTGTGTCATGGAAGAATATAAGAAAAAATCATTATCATAAAATACTTTAGGAGCTTATAGAGGCGTTTGGATGCTTAATTACCTATTTTAATATAAGAATTCAGATTTTATTTTTTTAATTTTTAGTTTTTATTATTATTTTTTTGCCAGTCATGAGGCCTGAACTCTGGGCCTAGGCGCTGTCCCCAAGCTCTTCAGCTCAAGGCTAGTGTTCTACCACTTAAGCCACAGCACCACGTCCGGCTTTTTCTGCTTCTGTGGTGCTGAGGAATCAAACCCAGGGCCTCATGCATGCAAGGCAAGCACTCCACCACTAAGCACCTTCTTAGCCCAAGAATTCAGATTTTAATAAGTTCACATATCACAGGGTATCATTTTGTGGGGAAATGTGAAATAACTTGACAAAAACCAACATTTTGTGGCAGTTCTGTTTGCTTAGATGTTATAAAAAGGAGTTGCAAAAACAGTATTACGCTTGGGCGTGGGAAGTTGGGTGGAAGGACACATACCTGTAATTATCAGCACTTTCTGGGAAGGCTTAAGAATGAAAATTGTAAACTGGAAGCTAGCCTACCTAGGCTATCCAGAAAGTTCCAGGACAGCCTGAATTCGTACCAAGACCTTGTTTCAAAGAACAAAGACAAAGACATAAACAGAAAGAGAGGATCTGATCAACTCATTAGGACTCCTAAGACCATTAGGAGAAAAGGGGCCAACTCAAGTCTCGTGTGGGACTTTTGTGGAAGTTCTTAAAGATATTACGTTCCTTTGTAAGCTGCTTGAGATTGCTCATTTTGTTCAGAGGAGGAGGGTGGTTAAAGAACTTAATGAGTCAAGTATCAGTGCTACAGTTTATCACACACCAGTCAGATTGATCTTACCTGCATACGAAAGCATGCCAAATTTAAAAGATAAGCTTAACATTTCTCCTAAATCTTGATACTTTTTTGAAAGTTTTCTGAGTAATATTCTCTCATTTGCTAAGCGAAATCTCTCTTACAAGTTATTTAAAATCTCTATAAAACATTATCAGATCATTTTTTTAAGCAGCAAGTACTTAATACTTTTAATTCATTCAATGTGACTAAAATATGTTCTCTGGCATCCATGAAGCTGCTAAGTTAAGCTGGTTGTATTTTATCCCTAAGAGCCTTATAGATCTGGATTTCTGAGTTTCTCTGCCATTTTAAGAATGATTAGGGGTTTTAATCAGTTGAGTACCAGTTTGTTAGTACTATATCAAGTTGTCAAATTGACATGACATCATTTATTCTGCCTGGGAGCAAATCCAGGCTGAAGTTTAAAAAGATATGCTTCATATTTTACCTTCTTCACAGAATTTAGAGTTGGCACTTTTTTTTTAGTTGAACTCAAATTATGGATTTACTAGTCTTCCTTATAAAGCTTGTGTTTGAGCAGGTAATAAACAGGTACTTTAGGACCCTCAACAAAAAAGTAGTTCAATCACAAATAATGAGAGCCTGGAAAGGTATGAAGAGGGGAAACACTGAGTTGATCATTTTTCCATGGGAAACTCTTTTGAAAACTCCTCTGGTACATCTTCTTTTGTTGTGAACTTTATGTTTCGATTTCCTGCATTGCAGTATGGTTTTAATCCAATGATTGCTTTTCAAATCTGATTGTTTCATTTTCTTCCTTACTTCCTGTTCTTAAAGAGAAACTGTAAAACAAGATTATGCGTCCATCTCATTTAAAGGTAATAGCAGATATTTCAGACTCGGAACCATTGTAGAAGCTTGGTATAGATCTTTGGGGAATCAGTGAGCAGTAAAAAAAAAATGCCCTGATCTGTCACCAACAGATCAGAGAAGACATCCTGATATAGGTTACTAAAGAATGCTGAAAGAGTGTGCTGAGATCACAAAGAGAAATGAATTAGGAGGAAACTGAGGATTTACTAGCCTCCATCCGTTCCCTAAGCTAACAAATCTGTGTTTCAGTCTATCATTTTTCTTTCCTCCGTCTATTCTCCCTCATTTGATGTTCACTCCTGCTTGAATTCATCAGACATTTGGACAAGGCTGATATCTAGTATCAGAACTATATTGGATATGGAGAGTGATGATAAGTATGTTGTTTTAAATAGGCTTGGTGGACACGGGTATGAGAATCGATTTCTCTGTAATTACATGATAAGTTCAACAGCAGAATGACTTTCACATTCTTGCCTTGCAATTTGTGTGAAGTTTTACTAACACCATCCATGCAAGACTTAATTTTTTGAGACACGACAACCACATACATCATCTACATCATAAGGGTATGCATTACAACCTCTTCAGTCTGCCTAATTACCGATCTATGATTCTCCATGTTTGTCCTAAAAAACAAAAGTTGTTTTTTGGCACTATCAGGTCAGGAAGCTGGATTTTTAAAAAGGACACTAACTCTGCCCCTCTTGAGTTTTAATGTTCCAGTTTACCTTTCTTATCATTCTTCAATGAGCAAAGTACTTGCCACTTAGGCTTGGTGTGTTTCTTATTTCTAAGGACTTATGAGGTAATAAGTCAATAAATTATTAATATGTGACATGGAATTGATGACATAGGGCATTCAGTATCTGGAAAATTTAATTGTGACCTGTATTTCCGTGCTTGGACATACCAGAGCAGTCGCTTTATCCATGAATTGATGTAGGACAATGCTTTTCCTGTCTCTCCCCTGGATGTTGATCGAGAAAGGCTTGAGAACCCAAGGTCCTACATCTGCTCATCGGCATCTCACAGGGAAATTGTTAACACACAAATTCATAAAGTATCTCTATTAAATGAATAAGGGAAGAAAGGTTTCCCAAAGTATAAAACACGTAATGGATTATTATGAGTGCATTTAACTGGAACTTGTGCCTGTATGGGTATACTTGAAAGAGCTGAGGGAAAAGGGCTTCTTCCACCTTCTTTTTCAGAATGTTTAAATGGTTGCTAAATCAGTTCAAGGGTAAGAATGACAATATACACTGAAGACCGACGCTCTGGGACCTGACGTTCCTGCACAGAGGTTCACACACAGCCAGGGGCATGGTACCTTCATGAATCAAAATAATGGAACAATGCTGACCATAATGAAGATGAATAGTGTGACTTCAGGCATTGATAGACTTGTATTTTCCACCAAGGAAGTGTAGGTGATTCAAAGTGTAGGCTAGTGCAGACTGGAAAATTGTTAATTAACATATCCAAATAGACAGGAAAGAATTGCATATACTTATTCAGTTAAATAAAAGTTTTCAAATATTTTCCAAAGGAATGATAAACAACACTATTGCTGTTGGTGCTATCAGTAATTAACAATGCAGTAAAAGTTGATGGTCTCATTGCATTTTCAATTTGAAATGAAATTTATCCTAAAATAGACAACTGTTTTTCAGTATTAAATAGTGGAAACTAAAAAAATAGTTATCTTAAAGATGATAATCTAAAAATAATACTCTCAAAAAATTTCATTGTAAAAATAGCCTATATTCAAAAAGAAATCTGATGCAAGACTATGCTGTTGAATGGCATCTTCTAGAACAAAATGACTTGGGTTGAGAGAATCCATTTTTTTTTTCTTTTTCAACATAACTTAAAAGATTCTTCACATGCCACTATCAGCTTGGCTCTTCAGCTAAATTATCTGAGCTAAAGCTTTTGAGATTGTAGGAACATTTTACACCTCCGTATGTTGTACTTGTATGTCCCCAGTGACTAGAACATATTTGGATCATTATATGATGACTAAATGAGTGAATCGTATAACAACTTCATCATTCTCTATACTTGGAATATTCAGTGTTTTTTATTTCTTGATCAGAGTACCCTAACATAAACTTAAGTGCCTCCACTCAAGCTTTTCTGTCTCTGTGGAAACCTCATAATAGTCCTTGAAGAAGGCCTTGGGCAGTAAGAACTAGAACTAATCGTGATGACTTAGCAGCTGGTCTAAGAAAGAGTCACATCTAAAGGTCAGGAGATATGCTTTCCCTCTATTTAGAAGTCAGTAGCTATACTGGCTCCTAAATAATTTACAAAGGACTTATTGTACTACATATTTACTCTATTTTAAAGAGTAATATATTCTGAATTTCTAAAATACAAAAAAATGGAAAAAGGAACAATTACAACGTGAAAGTACTTTATTTTTCACCACTCCTATCAAACCACTACCATAGTTTTGATATATCCTTTCCACTTCAATATACATGTGGAAGGGGAGATTGAGTACAAGTTGGGATGGGTCCATGCTTAAGTGTTTTCTGCTTTTCTACAAACTATTCATTTAAGAATATATCATACATTTTCCTGTCATTACACAATTGTGGAAATATTTCAGTGTCAACATATCATAGAACAGTGTGCATATACCTGCATTTTTTCATTTTTTGGACTCCTTGTACATTTTTGCTTGCACACCTAATTGAGGAAAACATTTCTAATTTTTCTACAAACTGAGATTACATTGATTCCCAATAATGGATGCAAATCAAGAAGATAGAAAGAGTAACTGAAGCCAGGTATCTAGTAGCTCATGCCTGTAATATTAGCTACATGGGAGGTTGTGATCTGATGATCACAGTTCAAAGCTAGCCCAACCAGAAAAGTCCATGGGACTCTTATTTCTAATTAACTACAAAAAGCCTGAAGCAGAGCTATGGCTTATATGGTAGAGTGTTAGCTTTGAGCACTAAAAGCTCAGGGACAGTGCACAGGCCCTGAGTTCAAGTCCCAAGATTGGTACCCCCCCCCCAAAAAAAAAGAAAAAAGAAAAAGGAAAAACGAAAAGAAAAAGTAACCCAACCCTATTGCTGCTTTGATATGCCTTATGATACCTGATTTATCTTATAACTACAGTCACTTTGTTAGAAAAAGAAATAACCAAAGTTCTTCTAAGATACCCTCTTTTAGCACTTAGTTTCTCAAGCTACAACCTTCTGAATGCTTTCCAAATAACACTATAGCAACCACAACAAACTTTAAAAAAACAAACAACACAAAACTTAAGAAAATCAAGTCATGTCTGGGTTAAAAAATCTTTATCTACTGCCCAATAAGACCCAAAGAATCACTGGCCTTAGGGTTTCCCTTATCTGCTATAACTAGTATATATCTAGGACTAGCAGAAGAGGTCCAAAGCTATGTACATATGACCATGTAAGCTGATGCTAAGTGAAATGAACCCCAAGGTAGGGACACAAGAGGTTTTATCTTTCTTGCTGTTGTTTTTAATGCACATATAACATTCTATGTGATTTTTTTGTTCCTTTGTATGTTTTTCCCCCCATGGTATAATCCTTGTTGTCACTATATTTGATTCCAATGTCCTACATCTTATATATACATTTTTCTAATTTGGGGAGGGGAAAGGAAATAATAAAATGCTGAATTAAGGATACAGGATGACCCACTGTAACAATGAGATGTACAAGATACTATGTTGAAAATGAACTTTACCACTTTGAGGGGGAGGGGAGAGGGAGGAGTGCAGGAGGTGGGGAGGGAAGGGATGGTAGGGGAAATACAAATGACAGGGTAACAACGCTCAATAGGAAATGGACCCATTACCTTGCTCATGTAACTGTAACTCCTCTGTACAATATCTTTACAATAAAATATATTTAGAAAACTTCTAAGTAAAAACTATACTCGTGTGCCTTTGAAAGCTCTGAACTCAGATCCTATTCAAGCTTTCTAGCATCATCACACAGCCATCTTCCTCTGCAACGCTGTGCATTTGACTGACAATTTCTAAAAGGCCAGTTGGCTTTCTATCAGTGTGAATCAGCTTTCTGCTACTTTAACAGATGTTTGCTATAGCCAACTTATAAGGGTTTGTTTTGGCCATGGTTTTTACAGATTTTGGTCTATGACTGACTGGATCTTTCTATGGACCCCTGGTGGCATATCTCAGTAGTTGCATGGGATGAAGCAGAGTTCACGCCTCCTGACCAGGAGTCCAGAATAGAAGTGATAATATTGGCCTAAAACTATGTGTATTTGATCTCAAAGTAGATGCTCCTTTCAACGCAAACCATTGCACGTGCCCTAACAAACAGTAACATTTTCTCACTGAGTTGTTATGAGATGTGAATGTGATTATCTATATAACCACAATGGTGACTGTTTATTAAGAGATAATTGATTCATATTCAATAAGCAACAATAAACATACACACAACAGAACTGTGTGTGTGTGAAATCAAGATAAATTAGCATAGCATGCAGCCTGCACTCCTAGGTTTTGTTTATCATGGAGACTCTTTGTAAAGAGATCAACTCATTCTCCTGTAATGCTCTTAAAGACTAATTTGCATCTTCGTAGAAGAACTCTGGGCTTGATGAATGAATCACAGAATATGTACAGAAGAATTGTTACCACAAAAGCCTTTCATATCTCTGACATTGTTTTACACAACTAGTAATTAAGATCTACTAGCTGTTGAGAAGCAATAACCTTGAAATACATTTTTGGCTGTGTGTATCACAAAAAACATTTTATTATTGTTCATATAAACATGCATGAGCTTAGAAGTTCTGGTTATTAAATGAATAAATAATGTGGCAAGTGCAGAGAAAATAGCAATTTGAATAAGAAACAAGAGTTGTTGGGAGTATTTCTATGACTTATTGATCATGATTAACTGTTTAAATTAGATACTGGAATATTCAAAACCATCGTACAAACTCTAGTTGACAATTTTAGCTCTATGGACTTAATATACTATACATTTTCAATGTAAGCCAATTTGTCTAATAAGGTGATGAAAAAATTCTATTCAATGAGGCAGCTTTATAAAGACTGTAATTTAAGGACATTATAGCATTAAGCAGTCATTTCATGCTGTTTCCTGGATGCATGTTGAGCAATGTACACACAAACTTCAACTCTGATACTTCAGAATAATTCTAAAAAAGTTAAAATCAAATGGGAGCTTCTTTCTTCTGAATAGAATTGTCCCCAGGTACAAAATTCAGAACAAAACAAATGTCTAATTTGCATCTCTCATAATCAGACATGCCTTCAAAAGTGCAATTAACCTGATGTTGAATTCAGTCTGAATGGTTATGAGATTGTTAATGTGGTGAAGTTGAGATTTTTTTTATTTCTTTTGTTAGTATGGAAAAGATCTAGTTATATTGCTTCAGACCTTTTTTTTTTCAATTCTAATTTATACCTGAGACCAAGTAGTTTAAGATTTGGGTTTCTGAATTCAGGTTATTGTTCGGTGTTTGTCATCTGTCTAATAATATAACAAATGTCTGATGCTATCAACTCATATAAAGAGAAAGAGGTAAACTGTGAGACAGTGTCCTTCTTTCTGATGGAAACATAGAATTCATAGACAGACAGACAAACAGACAGATAGATAGATAGATAGATAGATAGATAGATAGATAGATAGATAGATAGATAGATAGATAGATAGATAGATCAAGAAAATGTGGTAAGATCTGGGTTGGTTCCATATCTTAGCTATGGTGATTAGTGCTGTGATATAGGCCCCATGGGTTTCTCTTATTTTCAATAATTAGTATGCATCTAGGATAATCTTATCATATGTACATATTACCCTATATAATGATGCTAAGTGAAATGAACCCCAAGATATGGACACAAGAGATCTTTCTTTGTTGTTGTTTTTAATGTACAACGCGATTTTTCTTTTGTTTCTTTTATATGTTCTTTCCCCTATGGTATATCCCCTGTTATCACTGTATTTGATTTTGATACCCTGCATCTTGTATATACATTTATCTAATTTGAGGAGAGGAAGGGGAATAAATAATGCTGAAACAAGGACACAGGTTGACCCATTGCTACAGTGATACTCACAATACACTATGTTGGAAATGAACCTTACAACCCTGGGGGGAAGGGAATGGGGGAGTGGGGGAGGGAAGGAATAGTAGGAGAAAAACAAAGGAGAGGGTAACAATGCTCAACAATAAATGTACTCAACAAGAAATGTGCTTTATTTGTGTAACTGTAACCCCTCTATACAGCATATCTACAATAATATAAAATTTATAAAAGAGAAAATGGTTGCCAGGTACCTGTAATTCTAGCTGTTCAGGAGGCTGAGATCTGAGGCTTTCAATTGGAAGCCAGACCAGATAGGAAAGTGTGAGATGCCCATTTCCACATAATTCTTACAAAGCTGTAAATGGAGCTGTGGCTCCAGTGACAGAGCACCAGACTTGAGTGAGAAAGCTAAGGGACAGAGCAATGATTCTCACTAGACACTATGTTGAAATGAATTCTATGTAGAAGGTGTGGGAAGGAAAAACTCAGGAAAAATGAGGGAAGAATGATACTGTTTAAAAAGAAATGTACTCATTACCTGACATGTAACTGTAACCCCTCTGTATATCACCTTTACAATAACAATAAAAAAGTCACTCACTATTTAAAAAAAAAGAGTACAATGTAATTGAAAAAAGGTTTGTCTTCGCCTCTGTTTTAGAGGATTCAGTCTATTAGGGCACTTTGCTATTAGTCTATTAGGCCTGTGGCTTTGGGCCTAGCGTGTCATCCACATCATGGCAGATGTCTGTGTGAGAACTAAGTTGTTCAACGGTGGCCAGGAGGCAATATTGCAGCACTCACTAGTCACAATCATCAGTATACAAGATCAGCCTAGGTGACTATGGAGATATGAATGGATAAAGAAAATGGAATACTATCAACCATTGGGGAAAATGCCATCTTGCTATTACAGGAAACCAGAGGGAATTAGAAATCATAATATTAAGTGCAATGAGACAAACTCAGAAGGACAAGGATCAGATGTTTGGATTGTTTAAAAGAAAGACATGAAAATACAACATGTACCATTAGAAAACAAGAATGGGCTGAGCATCAGTGGCTCACACCCAGAATCCTTAGCTACGCAGGGGCCAGAGATCTGAGCATTGCAGTTCAGTTGGCCCAGGCAAGAAGTCCATGAGACTCTCACATCCATATAAACAATTCAAAATAAAGCCAGAAGTGGCACTGTGGCTCAAGTGGTACAGAGGTATCCTTGAGCAAAAGGAGCAACAGCCAGGCCCTGAGTTTAAGCCCCAAGACTGGTTAAGAAAAAAAAAAAAGAAAATAAGAAGAGGGTCAGTGGGACTTCAGAAAGGGGATCAATGTGGGTAATAGTGTAAATACAATACAAATAGTATAAAATACAATCAACATATTTTACAAAATTGAATGAAATATATATATGTGTGTGCATATGTACATGAAAATATCACAATACAACATATTATTCTGTGTAATTAAAATGAACTAATTGAAAACAGAAAGTAAGAACTGTAATTTCACAATTTTCTTTGAGGGTCTACCATTCATGACCTAAAGACTTCTCTCTAGGTCCTACCTCTAAAATCTCCACCACCTCCTATCAGTACCATGGTTAGGGACCAATACTATCACACATGGACCTTTGAAGAACAGATAAATCCATACTATAGCAGAACACATTCTTCTTCAAAGTATATAAATAATTTTATTTTGGAAAGATTTTTTTGCATAAGACTTTTCTTTGAGTGTGATTTTTCACACAAAAAGAACTTAGATAATCACATTAAAAATTATAAGGTAGTTGAGAGGAAATATTATCAGCAAATTGAAATCAGTCTTTATTCTCCATGCAAATGATTGGTGCATGAACTGATTTCACTTTGGTCCTTGGGGTTCTTAATGATCCATTCTATTTTCATGTTGCTTTGTTCTAAGTCATAAGATTGTGGCAATGCTGCTAAAGCAAAATTGGGAGGTATGCAAAATGAAGATTCAGGCATAAACAGAATGCAACTGTGTTTATTCAGTTTCCCACCCATAATTGTAGGTTATGCATTTGTGAGGTTATGCAAATGAAAGGCCACTTATAATTATTTCTAAGATCATTATGACTCAGCGACTGAGTTCGGGAGATAAGAGTAAGAGTCCAATCAGGCAATGAGAAAAACATATCTCTGGACATTGGGGGTTTCTAATCTTGTAGGTAGACAGACAACTCGCAGTGAGATTTATAACAGTTTAGTGTTTATAGACTTCAGTTCAAAAAACATTTTGAGCACTATCCTCATTCTGGAAATATAGAGTTTAGAGTATAATAATCTCCCTTCCCTCAGAATACCTGCAAACTAATGCACGAATCTCAGAGCATTGGAAGGCAATTGTTATACATCTCCTCAGTCCACTGTTGAACTCAGTATGATGACTTCATCTCACAGCAAATCTAAGCTAGTCTCAGTGTAAAGAGATTCAAGTCAGACACATTTCCTAAGTACCCTCTGGATGAATGAATCTTAAATTTTACCCCTCTATTACAGGGAGTGGTCATTTGAGAGAAATGGTATTCAAATGCTTGACAGTACAAACATGTAGGCAGGTTTAAAACATTCTAATTCCATGACTCACTTAAAAAAATAAATTGCGGGTAAATACAACACATAAATAAGTGTAGTAGACTGGGAAAAATTCATTTCTTTGTAAGGTACGTAGTAGCGTATAGACAAATTTGAAGAATTGCAATTAACAATTGAAAATAAATTAATAAATGATTGATCTTACAGAAAACATAGAATTATGAATATAATGTACAGTGCCTGGTATGTATTCCTCTACTTGGCTAATTAATGAAGTAAATTAATGAAGAGAGGGGTGTATGATGGATGCTGCCCAGTGATCATCAAATATTTTTGGAAAGATAAAATTTTTTAATAAGTTTTTTATTGTGAAAATACTGTACAGAGGGGTCACAGTTACATAAGCAAGGTAATGAGTACATTTCTTATCCAGCATTGTTGCTGCCTTCTTTGTTTTTCCCCTACCATCCCGTCCCTCCCACCTCCTCAGCTACACCCCCCGTACTCCCTCCCCTCACGCCTAAATTATGAAGTTCTTTTTTCGACATAACATCTTGTACATCTCATTGTTGCAATGGGTCAATTTGTATCCCTATTTAAACAATTTGTTTTTTCCCTTCCCCTCTGCAAATTATACCAACATCAAATACAGGGGTTATACCATGGGGGAGGGACATACAAAGCAACAAAAAAAAATCACATGGTACCTTATAAATATGTTAGAAATGAAACCAAGAAAGAAAAAAAACACTTGAGTCCCTATCTTGGGGTTCATTTCACTTAGCATCATCTTATCTGAACTTTTCTGCTTGTTCCAGACATACACTAGTATTGCAAATAAGGGAAACCATGGGGCCTATGTTTCTGTGGGCCTGGCTTATTTCATTTAATATAATTTTCTTCAAGTTTTTCCATTTCCTAACAAATGGGGCAATGTCATTCTTTCTGATGGAGGCATAGAATTCCACTGTGTATATATACCTCATTTTCTTGATCCATTCATCTACTAAGGGGCATCTGGGTTGGTTCCATATCTTAGCTATGGTGAATAATGCTGCAATAAACATAGTTGTGCTGGTAGCTTTAGTATGGCCTTGTTTGTGATCATTTGGGTAAATGCACAAAAGTGGGATTGCTGGGTCATAGTTGGAAAGATAAATTTTAAGGCAGGTGAACTCCTGTGTTAATTACCACCATCACTGACAGAAACATCTTACCTGGAGGTAGATTTAGTATTTATGAAATCCCTGTGGACTAGGCAAAAGCCAATAACAAAAAAAAATATGAAGCTGAGATAGTAACTATCCCAAGAGGCTTATTCTTCATGACAGCTCTATGAGTAAACAGGAATATGAATGCATGACCCAGGAACCCTCAAATCAGCAAAAGTCATGTAGTAGTGAAGTTGTGACTTCTATGAAAACGTGGCCCAGAAGATCATTCTTATCTCTGTCCCTATGGCTCCTTTACTTCACTTAACCAAGAAGAAAAGCTATCAGAATCTCTCCTGCCAGAACATTTTTGGTGGATGATATAGACTGACTGGAAGCATATGCAAAACCATTTATCTCTGCGGACTCAGCATAAGCCATCCATTCCAGAGTCATTCCTGCATTCCCGGTATTTCAAAAAGAGCTAGACTGCCTGGAGTAACAGAAAAACACTTGTAAATAGTAAACACTTTTTTAAAAACGTCTTTCAACCTTTAAACCCAGACTTAGATTAGTAATTGAGGAAAAAGTGACCCTGTAATTATGAATATATTAATATGCTCAACTCACTTACCTGGACACATTCAGTTGGTTTTCGATATTATAGTAATAACATTAGATTCAGACACAGAATGAAGTTGGAGATTTTTTTTTAGGTGGCTACACCTAAAACTAGAAAAGAAAGAAAGTATGAAAATATTTGGAGTTACAAGTTGGAGGGAGTTATCTGAAGGCAAGTATCCATCAATCTTAGAACAGGACCTAAGTCCTAGAACAAGTAGTATGTTTGGCATAGCTCAGTCTCTAGAGTATGATCATTTTCTAGAGAATCTTCCAGGTGTCATTAAACAAACTGAAAAGTAAAACATCCATTGACACATATTTATTGAGAGCCAGACATTATGCTTAGATGTCTGGTTCCTTTGAAATACTTAGAATCTAGAATTGTTTAGTGGAGGGATATCATTGTCTATTGCTAGATACTGTTAAAGCTCATTATTTTTGGTACCCCCCAAAACATCCATTTCATATAAGCTTCTATATTGTTTGTTGGTTTGAAACAACACCACTAACATTGTAAAGATCTTAAATTAGTCATTCAAAGCCATGATGGGCCAATTAAGCTTGTTATTGGTCTACCTGACCATCCATATACAGCATGAATACAAAGTAGTGGCACAGAATTTCTTGTGTTTTATAACTCTTGGGAATAATATCCAGAGAGGGAACTCTGAATGTATGGAATTAAACATTTCTGTTGAAGTATGTGTGTGCGCCCTGCCCAGGAATCACTCTGAAGGCCTCTGATCTTTGAATTGTCCGATATTTGCATAAACACTAGAAGCATTCATTTACTGCACTCTAGCCATGGAAAGAAAGCATTTCCTCTTCTTGATTTTATTAGCTTGTATTTGCAACCAAAATTAAATTAAAGTTTATTGTATGCACCCAAAGACTGCAAAGAGAGATAATTTTTATGTGTCTCTTGCCCATTTTATAGGCATAGAAACAGCATTTGAGTAATCTGACTTTGTGCTGTGTCTAGATTGGCTCAAACATCATCTCTGGTGGCCTCTTGTGAGCACCCTTCCTATTTAACCTCCCATTCCCTTTCATTCGCTTTGCACGGAATATTTTTCTATGGTCAAATACACAACTTGAAACTAGTGATATTTGTTTACTTGGTTCCTGTGATTATGGTTCACCAAAATTTATAGGCTACATGAACATAAAAAGTGCGTCTGAAAAGACTATTTGTATGCCCAGGCCATCAGTGGCTGGGACATGCAGGAGTCAATATATCTCTTTTCCTCCCCCTAAGGACTGGTACTTGAACTGAAAGCCTGACACTTTTTCTCACAGGCTGGCACCCTACCACCTGAACCATACCTCCAGCTCTAGTATCACTTTAATGATTAATTGAATTAATAAAACTTGCACAGCAATTCCTTCCCCCCCCCCATGACCTATATATTCTGAGAATTACTTCGTGATAACTGTAAAATTGGATTGGAGAATCTCAATTTTGTATCTTTTTTAAAATTTTTATTTATTTATTTTTTTTAATTGTTAGAATACTGAAGAGTTTCAGAGGAGTTACAATTACATAGGCAAGATAACAAGTACATTTCTTATCAAATATTGTTGCCTCTTCTTTGTTTCCCCTTCCCATCCCTTCCCATACCCTCCCCCTCCCACCTCCTTATCCTCCCCCCATCCCCCACCAAAGCTGTGAAGTTCCTTTTTCGACATAATGACTTGTACATCTCTTTGTTGCAATGGGTCCACCTGTATCCCTAGTTAAACGATTTGTTTTTTCCCTTCCCCTCCAGAAATTATACCAACATCAAATACAGTGAAAGCATGGGTTATAATGTGGGGGAGGGACATACAAAGCAAGAAAGAAATCATCTTATAAATCATCATCATCTTAGAAACAATTGCATGAAAGGAAAAAAAACAAACAAAACATTTGAATACTTATGTTGGGGTTCATTTCCCTAACATCAACTTATCTGACCTTTTCTGCTTGACTCAGACATATACTAGTTATTGCAAATAAGGGAAACCATGGGACCTATGTTTCTTTGGGCCTGGCTTACTTCACTTAATATAAATTTTTTGTTGGTTAACTACTTGTGGAAAAATAAAGCTAGATCCTTATATATCACCCTGCACCAGAATCAACTCCAAATGGATCAAAGACCTCGGAGTCAAAGCAGACACTCTGAAAACATTACAGGATAGAATAGGAGAAATCCTAGGTCTCCTTGGCACAGGCCAAAATTTTTTTAATAGAGACCCGGAAACAAATCAAAGAAAGGTTGGACAAATGGGATTGCATGAAATTGAAGAGCTTCTGCATGGCAAGATCAATAGAAAGCCCACGGGTTGGGAGAAGATCTTCACTAGTCATACAACAGACAATGGTCTCATATATAAATATAACTGGAACTTAAAAAATTAAATCCCCCCAAAACAAATTTTCAAAGAAACAACTACCCAATAAATAAGTGGGCTAAATATTTAAAGAGAAACTTCTCTGAAGAGGAAAGAAGGGTGGCCAATAGACACATGAAGAAATGTTCAAGCTCTCTGGCCATAAAAGAAATGCAAATCAAAACAACATTGAGATACCACCTCACCCCAGTTAGAATGGCTATAATCAAGAACTCTAATAACAACAGATGGTGGAGGGGATGCGGACAAAAGGGAACCCTACTGTATTGACTGTGGGAATGTAAACTTGTTCAACCACTTTGGAAAGTAGCAGGGAGGTTCCTCAAAAGACTCCACATAGAGCTCCCCTATGACCCAGCAATCCCACTTTTGGGCAATCACCCAAATGGTCACAAACAAGACCATACTAAAGCTACCATCAGGTCTATGTTTATTGCAGCATTATTTACCATAGCTAAGATATGGAACCAACCCAGATATCCCTCAGTAGATGAATGGATCAAGAAAATGTGGTATATATACACAATGGAATTCTATGCCTCCATCAGAAACAATGACATTGCCCCATTTGTTAGGAAATCAATTTTATGTCTTTTTATTTTGAATGAGATCAGATTCAAAATAGTCAAACCTACATAAGATAGTAGAAACAATATTTAGAAAAGTCGTAGTTACAAACGCCAACACTTGGCAGACATAACACTGAAATAGAAAATCAGAAATCAATCTTACTTTGAACATTAAACAAAAATGTGTAACTTGACAGTACACTAAATCCAAAATTAGAATATTGTTTAGCTAATGGAAGTTCACCTCCTCACAACTGTGAGGAAGATGCAAGATTAGTGGATTTTTTTAATACAATCCATCAATAAGAAGTGTGAAGGGATTTCATAAAATTTAAAGGTCAAAGTGTGCCTCATGCTTGACTATGAAATGTTGAAAGGTTTCCAGTACTGTAAAAATGAAGATGCAATTATTCATGATAGCCATATTGTTTAGCACTAGTTTTGAAGTATGGGCAGTAAAATAAGAAAAGAGAGTCAAATAAATGTAATATATTTTAGGAAGAACTGGTACATTCTTAATCATTTTGAATCTATCTATGAATGTATTATTGAAAAATCTATATGTAATGTTTTAAATGTTTAAATAATTAGAAAGCTAAGGGCAAGGAAACACTTAGCTGGTCATACAACTTAAACATAATTGATAATAACACAGAACTGACTAAGTAAGCATCTCCACATCGACTGAACTGCCTAATGCATTCTTGAAAGTTAAAATTCTCATTTTAGAAATTCTATTTTATCTGTTTGTTATTCCCTTGACAGTACTTGGGTAAAAATTGTGCATAATAAGTCCACAAGTAAGGTGGGCTTACTGATTGCATATGGATAAAAATCAAAATAATTCTTAGAACATTCATCTCCCCAAATCATTTCATAGTTGATTTAATACTTTCATGGAAAATCAAATCATTTAAGCACCATTAAATGCAAATAGAGATACTATTCATAGGACCTAAATGGTGCAAAAATTTATTAGAACACATACACAGAGCTCATTCACTCAAACAGTAAACATAACATAGAAAGTACATTCACATAAAAATTTCCCATTTAATCAATGTCTCCCTGATTAAAGCGAGATGCAAATCACACACAAAATATAGTGAATGATATTGAAAAAGAATTAGCAGAATAATGCCAACGTAGTCTGCAGGATTTTAAAATCAGAGTTAATTATAACAGATTAGTGGAATCTAATCATAGGGTTAAATATAGGTAAATATTATTTTATAAGAAAATCCCAATATTTAAAATGATCATTAATGGGTAAACAGAATGCTCCATCACAAACAGTTTTGAGGGCAGGACTTAGAAAACAAATAAACTATTATCTATTTTTCTTTTTTATGTGGGAATTAGTAGATCATAAACATTTTTTCTGAAGAAAAAGAACTTTCATGTTATAAAGATAGAACCTAGGTATGATGAAAATTAAATAATTCTATATAGTTAGAAGAAACTCGGGTTCTGTGGCAATCAGGGAAATATATCATTAAAACTGCAATGAGAAGCAATACCATGAATATCTGTAAGGAATATGCAGCAAATGACCAGTTGCAAATTCTAAGTTGATTACACTTTGGTCTCTGAAACAGCTGTGGAAAATGTGTTCATTTGATAAATTTCTGTGATGTGCTCTTATCCATCTATGTTCTAGAAATTCTATATGGTGTTATGAAAGGTATACATTTCCTAAAATAGTTTACCTTTGTTCAATATCTAATGAGGATATAGAAGTAACGCTTTATCTAATGTTGATGGGAGAAAAATAATAGTAAGTCGAAGATGAAAGCTGCTTAAATAGGAATTATATAAATGACAAAATGTTATTTTTCCATGCAACTACACACTTGAGGGACTTGAGGAAGACAGCAAGGCAGAGAGGAGAGAGAGTGTGGGGGAGAGAATGAGACGGAGAAACAGAGACAGAGAGAGACAGAGACAGACATAGAGACAAAAACAGAGTCAGGAGCAGACAGACACAAAACAGAGACAGATGCGGAGGGACAGGCAGCTAGGCAAAGATAAACTGACAGTCATAAACAGGAAAAGCAGGTTGTCATATGAAGACATAATGACAGGTGACAGGTCAACACACAGAGATAAATTATGTCTTCATAATGTTATACTTATTTATATGGTGTTTTCCCTGGGCCATTCAGTAAATTATTTTTACTCTTGCTTTCTATTGTTTTTTTGTCAATAATTTTACACTGAGCATTGTTCTAGAACAAGAAAGACTTTTAAGAAAAAGAAATGAATAAAAACACAAATAATCTTTCTAAAAATGACAGGATCACCACTGCAGATAGATCTTAATATTCTTGCATGTGCCCCACATTGTGAAGAAATAATTTTTTCCAAGACTATTTATTTTCTTAATAAATGTGATAAACATGTACAATGAATGGATTTATTCCTACAAATATTTCCCTTTGGAAGATACCATGAAATTCCTGAACGCTTCTCCCCTACACAAATAAAATGAATTATCTCTTTTCACTTCTTGTATTTAAAAGTTCCTGTGAACTTGTGTTTTAAAGAGAAATAAGGTGTATAAACCAATTAAGTGATTTCATTTTTGGAGCTCTGACTGTGATAAACTGTGGAGCATCCTTAGTCTAATAAACAGTACTAATTAGTTATGTATGTCAACTCATTTATATTTGTGTTAAAAGCAGACATTTATTTATTCAGCCATTTACCAGCTCAAAGTAAACAGGAAGTCTAGTATGCCTAGCTAGCTGGAACAAACAAGCAAAATTAACCTCTTACTGCATTTCTCACCATACTTAAAATATATCGTATGAAAAAGAAATCCCCAGCATATTTACCAGAACTGGAGGCTTTAGTTTACAGTTAGTAGAAATAACCACATGTTCGCCTTTGTTACAAATTATTAATAAAGTCCAAAACTTTGTAGCTATACTTATAATCATAAGGAAATTGTCTGACTGTCTCAACATTCTCTCTGTATATTGGTCCCTGTGAATATTTGGTTCAACTTTTGTCCGTCTGTAGCCTTCATTTGTGCAGATCAGGGAGTCATATTCCCGGAGCTACAAATCTATACTGTTTTAGGATTAAGAACTCCCAACATATTCTTCATGTCCTAAACTTTATCTTTAGGGAACAAACTTCCTGTCTTCACGTAAACCTGGAAACAAGGTACCTGGATGCTGTCTTATTCTTCCACACACAAGTCATAGCTTAGCTGATGTTAAATGAGTTTTGATAATCAAGAGCATCAGATTCTGCTTTGCAATACATTTTTTATTCATTCTCAGCCCCAAGGTAGATCTTTATTAATAGCTTCATTCAGCTGTAATTCAAATATATTGAACTATACATATTTAAATATACAATATGATGAATTTTCATGCATATAAATGGTCGTGAAGCCACAATAAAGAGAATGAGTATGTGTGCCACCTCCAAAGTTTCCTTTCTCCTTTGTAATCTTCCCTCCTCTACCCAAGTCCTGATAACCACCTAGCAGCCATAATGATACCAAATCATACAAATTTTCACTACTATATAGTGTATGGGAATTTCAGCTCCTTCACATAGTCACCAATATGTCATAGGATTACTTTGAAATTTAAACCACCAACAAAAGATGATGGATTTCATTGCTTTGCTCTATTGTATTCCTGCTGGCTGGGTACCAAACCCAGGGCCTTACTCATGTTACGCATGCTCTCGGCCAGCCCTCACTACTTTGAGACAGTCTTACTACATAGTCCAAATTGGCTTCAAAGTCAGGGTGCTTGTGCCTTCACTTCCCAAATGCTAGATTACAGGTGTGTGCCACCATGCCCAGCTTCTGCTTCATTTTCTATTCGATGGATTTTTTTATTTTTTTTATCATTTCCTTTTTTTTATTATTACTTTGGGTTTTTGGGCACTTCTCTGATTCTGCTTAAGTTTTTTTTTAATAGCAGCTTAAGTTACCATTTTGCACTAATATGTTTTTCTGCTGAGAAGCTTTCATTCTTTATAATTCACATATCAGTACTACTTCATCTCTGTGGCACAGAGGCATATTGACTTTTTGTTCTCTTTCATTTCAAAGTAGTTTCTAGTTTCCTTTGATTTCTTCTTTTACCCATTCATTATCTAAATCATATTATTTACTTTTCAAATAGTTGAAGATTTTCCTACTTCATTTTTTGTTATTGATTTGCAAATTAATTCCATCACAGTTAGAGAACAGACTGTGAAGATGACCCTTTTTATATTTTTTGAGAATTGTCTTAGTCTCAAAATATAATTCATCTTGGTAAATGTTCCCTGTGTAAGTGGAAAGAATGTATTCTATTGTTATTAGGTGAAGTGCTCTGTGGTAATTAGGTCAAGGTGGCTGATAGTGTTGCCTGGATTTTCCATTTAATAATTGATCTTCTATCTACTCATTCAATTAATTGCCCATTTTATTGGAATGTCTAATTATAATTGTAAAAATATTTCATTTCTGTCAATTTTTATATTATATCTAGGCTTTCTTAATAGGTGTATAAATGTGTAAGACTGCAATGCACAATGTTCATTTGTTTCCTGAGTGGTGATGAAAATCCCAAGAAAAGAAAGGAAGATGACTTGATGAAAAAAAAGACCACTAGATACGTGACATAACATTATCAAAATCATTAGCAGCTGTCTTGCTAAGAAATTGGGAATAAGGGAAACAAATATTAGGTGACTGTGTTGGTTGCTTTATCTGCCTGGGGTTTAATACTTCCTCTAAATTGAATTTTTTATTTAGGAATTCTATAACACTGCCAATGATGGTACACTTAACATCCCAACACCAAACGGGCAAAGGTGAGAGGATCAGCCCAAAGTTACATAGTGACATCTTGTCCCATGTCTTACAAAAGAGGAAGAAAGAAAATACAATTGAAAAAAGAAAGAAGAAGGGGAGAGAAACAATGCAATATTAACAGTGTATGTAATGAGGGCAGATATTTCTCTATTCATTTTGAAGTCCTCCCGTATAACAACATTGATTGATTCAAAAAGACACTGAAATTTCTAAACTTATTAATATGGAAATCTTCTAAGCTGGACAATAAAGGACTTACACAAAATGCCACCGAATTAGTAGTACTAGTGTGATCTGCAGGTAAGATGTAGAAACGTTTATATTTTAAAACAATTGCATCAAGCTGGGCACTGGTAGTCATATTTGAGATCAGCAGCCTCAGATCTAAAGACTGAAGTTTGAGGTCATCCCAAACAGAAATGTTCACAAGACTTCCTCTTCAAAATGATCAGCAAAAAGCAGTACTAAAAGTATGGCTCAAGTAGTAGAGTGCCAGTCCAAGAAGAAACCCATGGAAAACCAAGAAGCTGATTTAAACCCCAGTACTGGAAAAATAAACAAACATACAATATAAGTTCTTTCTATCTGTCACTGTATTTCTCTGTCTCTTTCTCTCAGTCTCTGTCTCTTTCTCTCACATACACATACACACACACACACACACACACACACACACACACACACAATCACACACACAAATACACAGATGTAACTTTGTTATAATCTTAGGGTGATTTTAAGACAGATTTGGTCTGGGGAAAAATTGAAGAGAAATAAGGCACCACAGTAAAATTTTAAGTTAAACATCATTCTCTCTCCAAACATACTTTAAGGAAATTAGATAATGCAATTAAAGTGTATAGATATTCTATTTTAATGATGCTAATTTATTTTCTAAGAAGTTTACACATTTAACATTCCATGATTTGGATCCTATTAAAAAGCATATTAAACTAAAGTAAAATATTCTAGAAATCATTTTGGTGGCACAAGAATATTTTAGACACAGCTAATTGAGAGCACAAATCATCCCATTTAAAACTGTGCTCAGGATAACGAATTGCAAATTAAATTGAGAGTGGATTTGGGCTTTTCTGAGCATCATTCCCCAAGAGTGCAAGTTACAGTTGTATAAAAGCTCCATTTTTAGGAGTATGTTTGAGCTAATCATAACTTTTACAAATATCAGAACTTCACAGATGCTACTTTTCTCATGGTAAAAATCTCGTGGTGGAAACTCATTAGAAATTAGACAATGATGCTATTAGACTGCAAAGGTTGGATTTTGAATAACCTGGTTATTTGGAGCTTTTATTTTTCTCTCAGGCACCTTAGAGATAATTATGGCACCTTTATAGGAAAGGTGGTAGTCAGTTCTAGAGAGGGGCTGGAACTTGACCTTATACTCTACTGCTTATGAAGGGGATCCAAGTTTATCCAAGATTTCATAAATATCATCCTCAACCTTGTATGCCATGACAATAAGAGTATACATAGAATATAGGCTTCTCCTGAATAAGCTTGGTGATGGTAACTTTCCTTGAGTTAAGTTATAGGGTACCCTCAGACTCCAACATCAGTGTGTCATTCTCTGTCTCTGGGAAATTTCATCTGATTGCCTCTCTTCAAATATCATCTATTTGCTGTGGGCTCTCAAATGTACATATTCATGTCTCATGTCTCTCATAATTTTCAGATTCATATATCTAACTGCCTTCCACACAGATCTACCCAGGAATCAAAATATAAACTATTCATCCCTCCCATATCACATCCCTTCTGAGTCTCCTCTGTTTCTAAAAAACTATATATTATTACTCATTTCCTCAGAATCAAAATTTACCATTTATTCTAGTTCCTTCTATTTCTCCCCCCCCCACACACACACATATCAAATCTAGTAAGACAGTGAATCCTGCCAGCTCCATTTTGAAATCATGTGTCAAATTTGACCAGTGTTTGCCACAGACATGGTGATCTGTTTCTGTCTCTGGTGGGGTCACTGGCTGGTACCATTTTAGCTACTTCTGCTGCTTTTTAACACTATCATAACAGATGATATTTTAAGAGCTCAAAATGTCGTATCATCGGGCTGGGAAGGTGGCTCAGTGGTAGAGTACTTGCCTTGCATGCAAGAGGCCCTGGGTTCGATTCCTCAGCACCACATAAGCAAAAAGAAAAAAGCCGGGAGTGGCTCTGTGGCTCAAGTGGTAGAGCTCTAGCCTTGAGCTGAAGAGCTGAGGGACAGCGCCCAGGCCCAGAGTTCAGGCCCCACGACTGGACCAACAACAACAACAAAAAACAATGCAAACTCCTACAAGGTATAGCAAAGCCCTACTGACACTGGAACAATCCCCTGCCCTCTTTAGAAAAATCGTGATAGGATTATTACTTTTACTTTTTTTCCCCAGTCTCAGGGCTTAAAATCAGGACCTGGGTGTTGTACCTGAGCCTCTTTGCACTCAAGGTTAGTGCCATACCACTTGAACCACAGCACCATTTTCAGCATTTTCTGAGTAGGTTTTTGGAGATAAGAGTCTCATAGACCTTCTTGCCCAGGATGGCTTTGAAACAGGGTTCTCAGAGCTCAACCTCCTGAGTAGCTAGGATCACAGGTATGAGCCAATGGCGCCCTGCTATTTTTTTTTTCTTTTCTGGAAATTTTCCTTTTTAATAATATTTTTTGTTTGTACTTTAGAATCAAGCAATATCATCTAACCATTGGTACTGTTTGAGTGGGATTCCCTCAAATTTGTGGGTTTAGTTCTGTATAGAAAATTTTATGATATTACCTTCTTGTCCGTGAACAGCATATACTTACCTATGTGGGTCTTCTGAATCATCTCCTAACTAAATTTTAGAGTTTTACCCACAAGTGTTTTGTATCTTTTTGTTGTATTTCCTCTCAAACACTAAGCAATCTCTAGTATTAAGATTCTGTATTTTATAGCTGCTGCTTTTTGATAATATTTCAACCACTTATGATGTATTAATATTATGTGCAGCCCACATATGTAAATTTCATATAATAATATCTGTATGTATTTTTGAGGTCTGCAACCAAAAGGTCACATCTACAAATAATGACAGCTTTATTTCCTTTTCCATCTAATCATCTAAATTATTTCCCTTTAATGTTGGATAAACGGTAAATACAAATAAATGTTTTACTAGACACTGTTGATTTACTTCAGGTTTAAAGTTACACCTCTAACACATTCTTGTTTGAGATTGAGGTTATTCTATATATTTTCTCAATTTTCTTTACTATATTTTAAACTTGCTTAAAAGTCTTAGTTTATACATAATCAAGCAACAGACCTTGAGTTGGATTTGGACAGTAGAGAATATTAAGTTGCCCTTTGCTTTCAGGAATGATTTTGGTGGAAGAGTCAACAGAGTTCAATATCTTAGAAAATCCAATGCATTTAATGCTTTTATCAGCATTCTATGAAGGTGTTCCATTGAAATTCAACTATTTTTTCCAGAATACACAGCACGATTATATTTTCAGCCTTTCTTATAGCGAGGCACCACATAATTGGGTTCCAATCAGTGGAATATTTGCCAGTAGCAGAATATTTTCAAACCTGATGCCAGACCTGTGTGATCTGCACCCTGTGTGATCCACTACAATTTCTGTCATTTCCTTGTCTGCCTAGATGTGATGATCTAATTAATGACTTCTAAGAGGACCTAACTGCTAAGAAGACTAACTGCTCAGAAGACAGTAGTGCCCTACCAAAATTGTAAAGCCACATCAGAGATCTGTTGTGGAAGTAAACTAGAATTATTTTGGGTTAAGTCAATGTAATTAGATTTACCTTGAAGTTCTTTCTTGATGCTGTTTGGTAAACACAGAAAGTTTGTGAACTTTAGTGTATAGAAATCAGGCTCTGTATGCTGTTTGGTGCACACGACTTTGAAATCACATTGTACCTCTCTATATTATATTCCAAGTTGAATGCTTGAGACAAGCCGCTTTCTAAAGAAAACAATTTTATGTACCTTGTAGCTCTGGAAGTTCAAAGGCATGATGCCAGCTTCAGCTGATGAGGGCTCCCTTAGCTGTGTCACAGTATGTCAGATTGAAATAATGGGAAGGATGCAATAGGAAAAGATCACATATTCAACACATTAACTCCAGAGAATGATCCTGGGGTCAAGCTCATTCTTCAAACAACTCATTCCCATGAGGCTTCAAGAGTCACAAAGAATCTACTTTAATCCTTCTGGAGAATAATTCTATTAATGACCTATGATTTCCACTAGCTTCCACCTCTTTAGGTTCCATCCCTCCCACATTGCCAAATTAAAGACCATAAAATACTAACATAGAAAACTTCGAAGATTTGACCCAGTTTTTCTAAAAGATTATACGGTTAGAGATCTCCATAGAATCTAATATGCTTCATTTAATTCATTTTAAACAATTATATGACCCAGTGTGTTTACTTACAGATCTATAGATCCATTCTAGCTAGCATAAATGAATGAAACTGTGTAACCTTTATTTCTCTGGGTCTGACTTACTTCACTTAATATTTTGTTCTGAGTCCTTCCATTACTGTATGAATGCTACAGCATCATTCTTTCTCATAGATGAGTAAAATTCTATTATATAGAATATATGTGTATTATATGTATATATAATATATAATATATATATGACATTTTCTTGATCCATTTGTCCATTGAGGGGCCTCTGTGCTGATTCCATATCTTGGCTGTGGTAAATAGTGCTGCAATGAACATGGTTGTGCTGATGACTTTACTATAACCTTGTTTGTATTCTATTGGATAATTTCCCAGGAGTAAGATTGCTGGGTCATAGGGTAGTTTTATGTTTAGTCTTTTGAGGAACCTCCATACTGCTTTCAAGAGTGGTTGGAAAAACTTACATTCCCACTAAAGGTGCAATAGAGTTTCCTTTTGGCCACATTCTCACCAGAAATTGTGTTGTTTGTTTTCTTGATGGTGGCTAACTTGGGTGAGGTGAATCTCAGTGTTGCTTTGATTTGCATTTCTTTGATGGTCAGAGATGTTATGCATGTTTCTATTGGCCATTTTCACTTCTTCTTTTGATCAATCTCTCTTTAAGTCATTAGCCCATTTACTAATTGGACTGTTTACTTGATGGTTTAATTTTTGTGGATTTAATTTTTTGAGCTTCAAGTATCTTCTGGTATCAAGCCCTTGTCTGATAAATAGCTGGTAAAAATCTTCTCCAATTCTGTGTGCTTTCTATTTAGCATGTTAGCTATGCTCTTTTCTGTGCAGAAACTGTTAAATTTTATGCAATCCCATTTATCATTTACCATTTTGATTTCTTGTCTTTCTCCATTTCTACATACTAAGTTTGGACCAACAAAATCACCATTAGGAAATGGGTACTGTATATCCAAGAGAAGGATTGGGGCCAAGGGGAGAGGAGTAGATGAATGAAAGGGGTAAAGGGAGAATAAGGCAGTCAAGAGTTCATTGTTTATCCCACACAATTAAGAAAAGTAAAGGAAGAGATGGGTTTAAGGGAGTGAGAATGTTGAAGGAGTGATGCTGATCAATATGTATTGTATTCTTATGCTGCTTTGTTATATGGCACTCTATACAACTACTTAAGGATAATTCTTAAATTTAAAAAACTATCAAATTAATATAAAAATAATAAAATGAATTATCAGTAAAAATAAATAAATAAATAAAATAAATTTGTGGACAAGCTCAAACCTCTCTACATCATAGCAAATAGACCATTACCTTCCCCATGTAAATGACTGCCTCTCTCACTGACAATAAGGAAGAGTCTTTTCTGCTTTCTTGATTTCCTTTTAAATTCTGCTTCAGAATTCAGATTATGTATGGAGTGTGCATAGTTGTTAGAACTCCTTAATCAGACAGCGAAACACGTGGTCTTGCTAACCATGAGAACAAAGGGAAAGAAAATGGGAAATCAGAATAAAACCTAGAAACTCACAGCGTAAGATTGCCTTGGCCACACACAGCATCTACGTTTAGATTGGGAGCATCTTTACAAGCACTGAAGCTTGGCAGACTTCATTGATGTTAGCTAATTTTGTCATCATTGTAAGGCACTTGAGAGATGACTTTCTGACACTCTTTGCAGTGACTAGATGAAATGTCGATCATAATATCCAAATCAGAAGCACTCAAGACACCACCAGATAAATGTTATCTCTGAGGGTGAATAGAATTTTCTTAATCTTAAGAAGAAAAAGACTTCCAAGGTTAGCAAGGGAAATTCTGATTTGCAATTCAATTTGATACCTCTTTTCTCCCCGACCCTTAAAACATTGATTATAAATTTGTTTTTATTATTTAATTTCAATTTTCTTTTACATGCAACCTAAAGCCAATATGTCTACAGTACTATCCCAAGGCTCAACATAAATACAACATTTTCATTAAGGTCAGAAAGACTAATGTACAAAAATTACATGCAATAGTTTTCAGGCAAGATTAGTTTTCCTTTATGTGACACTATTCTAAGTAGAGAATGAGAGCTGCAAGTTAGTTATCTCTCAAGTAAGCCTTCAAAATGAAGATACCTGATTGGAAGTTATAATTGAATTTGAACTGTAGTATTAGCTAATAGCAAAGTTTATGATGCAGATGTGTTGTGATCCACTAAAATATCAGCATTGCAAAAGATCAAAAACATAAAGGCTGACTTGACAAGCATTCATTCAGAAGCATATGTTTTCAACATTGTGAACTTTCCGCAGGGAAGTGTATGCTAATTGTATTTCTTTATAGAATTTATAATAGTTGAAGAGCATTTGGAAACAAATGTCTTACAAAAGAAGCCAGGTTTAAAATGATCTCATTTAAAGAAAAGTCAAAATCCACTTTTGAAATACAGCAACTAGAGACATCTTTTTCACTTTTGTTTTAATGATCACATTGGAGAACATAGAACCTAATGCTTGGATAGACACACACACACACACACACACACACACACACACACACACACACACACACACACACACACACACACACACACACACACACACACGGGAGAATGTAAGTCGGACCAGGATGAGTACACTGACCTATGATACATTTACAACAAAAGCCACAGTCATTTCCATAGCTGGCAGGACCCTGCAGAGTTGGCTCCCACTAAGACAATAAGTGCTTAAGAAATGAGATGTTTTCATCATTGTTTTATTTTCTAAAGCTAATAGAAATTAATTACTATTCAAAACAAAAAGATAACTTTTTAAATAAATCACATTTGCATGCCTTTCGTACATGTTGGTTGTATATGTGTATATAGGCACAGAGAAGCTTTAAATGTAAATGGAAAACATTGATTAATTAAATTACAATCACGTCCATATTTGGTACAAACTAATAATTTGTATTCACTTTAACCAATAACATTGGTTAAGATCAGCCATGTCTACTCAAAGTTCACAAGAACCAAGACAAATTTTAAAGTACAGTTCAAGAATGAACAAAACTTGTAGCGTAGGCCCATGTCAATGATTAAAAAAAAAAGAGAGAGAGAAAAAAAGAAAGGTGTCAAATGCCCGGGAAAAAGGTCAGCAATATAATTTAAAAATAACTTCAATTCCATCTGGGGTTGACTGTCCTATGAATCAGATGGTATAATGACATTTCAGTTGATGTCTTGTTGGTGGACATCTATGGGAGAATGTAAGTCGGACCAGGATGAGTACACTGACCTATGATACATTTACAACAAAGGCCACAGTCATTTCCATAGCTGGCAGGACCCTGCAGAGTTGGCTCCCACTAAGACAACTCCCTACTCCCCCATCCCCACTTCCCACTTCTCATAAGCAATTGACTAGAGATTTAGGTAAGATTGTTCTCTTTAGCCAGGGGAAGTTTGGGGAGAAGCACACATCTAGAATTTGTGAGTGTGGGAGTTTGAGAGTGGGTGGGAGGTGTGAACATCTACATTTGGAAGAAAAGATGATTGTGTATATCACAACATCTACCCCGGTGTTAAGCCAATCCTCACACATAATCTTATGCACCCTGCAGCTCTGAACGTGAGAAAGAATTGTAGGAGAGTGCAGAGAGCTGGAAGACAGATTAAGTCATTCTCAACATTTCATTTCCAGGTTACACTATGTAAGTAAACAATGAGTAGATAATCTAGAATGGACAGGGTTCAGAAAGCTCCCTTTTGATCATAGGAATATACAACAATATCACTATTGTGACTTGAAATTGTCAGTGGAGAGATATTAATTAAACAGCTTTGGATTATATTTCTTGTATGTACAGCTGTTTCTGATGACATCATTACAACCCAGAAAGCCAACAATTCAGTCATTATTTTTACCATCTGTAGCAGAAAGCCACATTCTGTGTCTACTACAAAAATATGCCCTCATTCTGCAAACCCATGAAGAACAGAAGGAGGGCTCCAGAGTCTAGCCACCAAAGGAACTCATGCAGAAAGATGCTTATAGCCAGTGTTTATTGTGTGCTATATGAATGGCCTCAGAGCTCTTTTTACCAAGCAGACAGATCAACAATGCATCAGTTTTCAGAGGCTGGTGCTGGTGGCTCACACCTGTAATCCTAGCTACTCAGGAGGCTGAGATCTGAGGATCGTGGTTCAAAGCCAGCCTGGCAGGAAAGTCCATGAGACTCTTATCTCAAATAACCACTCAGAAAACCAGAAATGGCGCGATGGCTCAAGCGATAGAGCTCTCACCTTGAGCTGAAGAGCTGAGGGACAACACTCAAGCCCAGAGTTCAAGCCCCATGACCGGAAAAAAAAAAAAAGATGAAGAAGCACTCAGTTTAGGGTCAGTAAACACACACTCTCAAATTATGTTTTCCGTGATTATGAATGATGCTCCATGAAGAAGTCAGTGAGGTAACCATGCTCAGACCAGATGCCATTTTTCCTGCATTTTAAAGACCTAGAGCTAAAGCAAACGTGTGACCCATGCAGTGAAAAGAAGTTTAGAAGCGTACATTTTAGGCTGTGGGATCAAGAAAAGAGAGAGAGAGACAAAGAGAGGGTATGTTTCTGCTTTTCAACTCTTTGGACAATGCAGTTAAGAATAGAAAATACCATGATGGCAGGTTTGAGATAAATTACTCAGGAGAGATGATGTGTGAGCCTATTAAATGATCAATAAGCTGTAATTTATTAAACACTTCCTATGTGACAAAGCTGTCCTATTTCTAAGTATTAAGTAATGAGACACCCAAGTCAGCTCCAGGCAGCCATTATTATTATTATGGTTATCATGGTAGATGGAAAACTGTGACTTAGAAAGTTTGAGGTAAATTGCTCAAGTTGACGTCAGCAAATTGCACAGCCTAGATTATCCATGACTGGTACTTAAAAATAAAAGGGAGCACTTTGAGTCTGGTGGCTCACTCCTGTAATTCTAGCTATGTAGGAGTTGAAATTCAGAGTTTCTGGGTTCAAAAGCATTTTTGAGAATAAAATTGTCCAAAGAGACATTTACAAAATAACCAGGAAATGCTGGGCTGAAGGCATGGCTTCAGAAGAGCTAGAGCAAGCAAGCAAGCTGAGAAAGCACAACGCTCTGAGCTCAAACACTAGTACTGGTAAAAGAGAAAAAGGAGTAGAGAGAGACAGAGACAGAGATAGAGAGACAGAGAGAGAAAGAGGGAAAGAAAGAGAGAGAGGGAGGGAGAGAGAGAAAACCAGTAGCAATAAATGTTACTTGCTTTTGCTTTGTGCCTAGTTTTATAAAAAATACTAACATTAATATTGCTGTTACAGTCATTAGTACCACACAGAGTTAAGGTGCTTGAAGAGAGTAAGGGTACTTATAGAATTATTTTTATCTTGTTTAGTTGACTTTTATGATAACACTTGGCTGAAAGTTATGTCTGTTTAGTGAATCTTTTTCAGGTTGAATTTTTTAATATTTATTTTTCACTTTTCTAGATCCCCAACATATGACTTATAGCAAGTATTTCTGTATTCACTATAGGTGTGAAAGAATAGAAAAGCAAAAGATCATGAAAGAAAATGGACTGGAAAGACAAGAGGTAGAACTCTGTTCTATTTGTTGTGTAAGTTCATTCAAAGAAAAAGGCAGAGCTCCACCATCTTGATGTTTTTTTCCTGAATTGCATGAACAGATTTTCACCATTGGTGGGCAATGTATTAGGGGGTGATTGAGTGCAAAGTATAGGCTAACATGTACCAAATGTTTCACTTTGAAGACTAGGCATTAAGTTGTCGTGCATTTGAATAGCCAAACCTCGGGAATAAAAAAGCCTTTTCCTGACAGAGGCTACATAACAATCAAAGCAAACAGTGATCAAACAAATGTGATCAATTAAAAAAAATAATGACGTGTTTATGCAACAGAATTTTCTTGATCAGACTATATTTTAGTTTTTTATTTTTGAGTTAACATATATTTGTAATATGAGTTGCTTTCACTTTGATATTTCCATAAATGTTCCTTTGAACAAAGAGGAGAAAAATGAGGCCAAAATTGAACCACCAGATCAGCTATTTCAAAGAGCATGCCCTATCTTATCTTTTTGGCTGCTTTTTACACAAGCCTGTGGGTTTCAGGGGGGTAGCAAGAGGAAACCAGTATTCAGCAATGGTTAAATCTTCTGTCAGTCTAAGAGGGAAATAAATAATCAAGCCACTTTTCCAGAATTAAGTTCAAAAACTGGATTGCTGATCCATATTAATTTGGAATTATGGGCGTGTTAAGACTCAGGAAAGCAAATGGAAAAGGAGGAACATTTTTGGAAGGTAAGCCCCATGTAATAGGAAGAGTTCCAGCCTGAGAAATCAGGCATTTTACTTTGAAATTACAGAGCTCAGTTTCTTTCATTGTATTATTTAAATTGATTAAATCATTTAATCTATTTTTATGAGTACTTGACAAATTTGAATTTATACTCAGTGCATGGGTGCTTCCAGAATTGATTTCAAATTTTGGTTTTATTTTATTTTGTTTTATCTGTGTGTTTTATAGAGCTGGAACTGTGGCTTGAACTCAGGGTCTCATGTTCTAGCTTAGCTTTTATGCTCAAGACTGGTGCTCTACCACTAGATCCTCATCTTCAATTGCATTTTTTCCTGTTAATTAGAGATAAGAGTTTCTTGAATTTGTCCATCCAGTATGGCTTCACACTGAGATCCTCAAATTTCAACCTTCTGAATAGCTAGGAGTACAAGTGTGAACCCAGCTCCAGGCTCAAAGGAATGTTTAAATCATATTATTTGTTTCTTGCCCCTGATATCTTGTAAAGAAATGATCTAATAATTGAAGTAATTTCCTTAGCCTTCCTCATCTGTACTACCTTCATGCCTAATTGCACACATGTCTATATTATTTCTAATCATTCCTTTAATATTAGTTCATAATCACACTTAAATTCTTTAAAACTAAATCAACAAACTACAAAGTCAAAACCAGTTACCAGAGAAATAGACTTCCCTTCAAACAATTAAGTGGACACACACACACATACACACACACACACAAATGGATTTTACAGTTGATGTACCAACATAGTATTATTTTTATTAATATTACTAGGGGTATTTTCACTTGTGAAATGAATTGTTGACATCAATCTTCCTGGGGTAGTATCAATGCCTAAATGTCTAAAATTACTGTCATGAAATCTTATCATACTAACTCTACCATTAATATTAAAACAACATTTAGCATCCTTATCATTTAATCTTGGTTTCCTCTACAGTGCTACACATTGTAGGGCCTTAAGAAGTTCCAGTTGAATTCATATTAGAAAAATTTAGGGCAGAGCTCATCAGATGCTCACTCAGGAAAAGAGAAGACTACTTCTGTTATCAGAGAAGAGCAGGCACTTATTTTAGCAAATGATACTTGAATTAATTTTTCTTACCTCTTATAAAGTCCATGGGCTAAGATTTATTTTTTTCATAGCTGGAGGTCATTAAATAAAAGTGACCTCTAAATGCAAGAATAGCAACACAGTTAAAGAGCTCAGAATTTGGACAGTCAGCATTAGCGTGGATTGGAGAGGTGATTTGGCAATCTCTTCCCCTTCCCCTAGGTGGTTTGATGAATGACCATTTCCTTTATTCTGCTCTTATAAGTTTTATGGGCCATGGAGAGTGCAAGATCAGAGATATTTGTGCCTGAAATTCAGCTCCACTTAAATAATAATATAGCAGAATACCTGAACAAAGCAATTTCCATTACCCCAAATTTCCCTTTTCAGAGAAATTTTGTTAGTGTTTGCAAATAATAGAAAAAAAAACTCCACCTAATTCTATGGTTTCAATGTGAGCTCAGTATTCTTAAATAGTTTTAGATTAGAATTCATTCAGAACGCACTTGAATTAATCTAAAGGATACATATGATTTGAAGGAATTTCTAAATATTTATAAGGATTAGAAAAATCTTGAGATTATCACGTATTTGGATAAGCCAAATAAAAATGGTACTCTAGTTTTCTTTCAGAGATAGACAATGGAGGAGAAAGGAGCAGGTTACTATGTCTAATACTTCAATTAGCCCTTTGTGCTTTTCTAGCTATTTAAGGACAATCATCTTGGTTTCATTAGCTCACACACTGGTGCTGAAAATAGATTGAGCCACAGTGTCACTTCCAGATTTCTAGTTGTTTATTGGAGATAAGAGTCTTACGGACTTGCTTGCCCGGGTTGGCTTTGAACCGTGATCCTCAGATTTCAGCCTCCTGAGTAGCTAGGATTACAGGAGTGAGCCACTGGCTCCTAGCTGATTCGTGATTCTTAATAGTGTATGTAAATGTAATAACCCTTCAATTAAGAAAGTTCTCCAGTAAAAGTTAATCACCTGATTCTTTTTATTTTCTTGAATTTGTCTTGGAAACACATACATATGCTTTGTTATTTGTGCTGTGTGTCATTCTTCTTCACTATTTCTGTACTCAACAAAACTTCAAATGCTTCATATGTTCTGTTTGTTAAGTATAATGTACTTCCCATCTCTAGTGTTTGGAACACAGACTTGACTCAATATAATTCATCAAGTGAGTAAATAAATATGATGAAATTTTAGGATATCCTGTTGGATGTTATCCACTCTGGACTAATGTTTATTCTTTTTTTGTGCTAAGGCTCAGATATGATAAGGCCTACCCATTGTCCCAATGACTCAAAAGAAAGTAGATTATTACAGCTCATAGGTTCGAACCAAGCCTGAACCACTTTAACTGAAAAATAAATAAACAGCAATGATGACAACAACAAAACACACTTTTTTAGAGAAAAAAAGACTAGTAATTATTTACACTACTACTCTTCCTCTTAGCCCTTTTTCTTTTGTCTTTTTCTTCCTATTGTAGCTCCTTTTCTTTTTCCTCCTCTTCTTCTCCCTCTTCTTCCTCCTACTTTTTTTCCTCCCACTGTTTCTCCTCCTCCTCTTAGCAACACAAATAGATAAAAAGTGAAAGGAGTTGATCATTAAAGTACTGAAAAACATCCTTAATTTTAATATTTCTTAGAATATTGTAAATTCTGAAACCATTGACTTCTTGATCTCTAAATAGAAATGATAATACCTCTTCTTTATATTTAAAGTTATTGCATAGGTCACAACTTACTAGTTATTATGCATATTTCACTTGAAAGTAATTTGACCTCTGCTAACAATGTGTTGAAGCCTTCCAATCTCCATCTCTATAATCTTGCTCTTCTCAAATAACTTCCACTTATTTCCAGTTACTAGTGGCCTAAACACATATTACTGTATTTATTTTTCATTTATCCTGGGTGCAGGTTTTTACTTTTCAAAATAGCCATTAGTGGTGAAATGCAAAAGCTACTCCTTCAATTTAAAGTAACCTTATTTGACTCACTCATCTAAACACAATCAAGGGCATTTTATTTGTCCTGTATTACAGTGTTAGAAAATTATGGTTTCCAACTACAATGGTGTGTCTAAATTATCAGTGGAGCTTAAAAACACAATGAAGCAGACATCTTTCTTTTATTGTAGACTGACTAGAAATCTGAGTGGAATACATTCCATGTATATTCTTATGATTCATGCTGATTAGAAAACCTTGTGCCCTGACAGTTGTATCTTTCCTACTGTCCTTCCCCTTGACAACAGTAGATTGGACCATGGGGGAACCTGTCACTCAAGAGGATCAACTTCTAGGCTTTCTAGTGATCCATCTCTTGAATGCTTTTGGGTAGTTCAATTAGCTAGTAACAAGGATGCAGTCAAAGTATTATACTTCTAGCAATAGAAGCTGTGTTAACCTAGTGAATCTATTTAACCATATTAAACTTCAGTATAGAAATACTCAAGAATGGATATTCATTCTATTGTGACCTGAAGAACAATAAAACACAGCTCACAGCTTTCCAAACTTGAAAAGATGCATAGGGCATATCTAGATTGAGGTCACATTCACCATATCTCTAATAGAATAGAATGAAAGATTGGTTTTGCTGATGTCAATAAAGGAGTTCCTGCATCTATGAATGTTTGTGGGAGTTAGAGACTGCTTTTATTATTTCCCCCAACTATTGGTTATGTGCTTTCTTCATTTCATATAGCATTCATTTAAAGTACATTGAATCCATAGGTGCTGGCGTAAGTTCCTAGCCATGCTTCCTGAGTACAAGCACGTACTGAGTGTCTCTGTCTAATATACCTTTATTCTGGACTTTTCTACAATTTCTTTCAAATGCTTGCTCCACCTCTAGATGTTTACTTACTCCTAGCTGTAGGTGTACAGCCTTGCACATGAAATTATCACAAAATGCAGTCATCAAATATTTCCACAACCCCCCCCCCAGAGCTTCCACAGATAGTTCCAGAAGTTGTACCCTGCGTGGGATCCTATTACATTTTCACTTGCAGTCTTGCATATAGGACAGTGCTCCCTGCTATAAAACTGGATCTAATTATTTCAAGAAAGTGGCCCAGGATTTACGATTTGTCTGCATGCAGAAGTTGCATTTGATGATTAATGAGAACCAAGCGGAACATCTTTCTTCAATCGGCACAATTGGTCATGCTAACCCAGAATGTGCCTTCATTAGCGAGTCATTTCTTCATGTCTGGAATCACATTCATCTTCAAATTCATTCAGTGTCTAGCCAGCCATTTGACCACTCAATAAATATTTGTGGCCATTTGATTTCCTAAATGTGTGATCCCTGTCTTTTATCTTTGGCCTGGTAGGAGTGGAATGAGGCAAGCAAATCATGGCTTCTCCATAAACCTGATCAGAGTTTTGTTTACAAGAATATATATCCAAGTGACTATAAGTAACTAACATGCTAAGCACAATTATCCTCTTCTTGAACCTTTTGTTTCCTACCGATCAGTCAAACTTTGATTTCTACATTTTCATGTCTGGCTCTAAATAGTAAAAATCAATTGAATCCAACTCAAAGTAGTTACACAAATAAACAAGTATGTATGTTGTAATAGGTCTACCCACAAATTCATACTTGGTATTTACATGCAACTATTATATCTCTTGTCTTGAGTTTAGACAGGTGATTAATACTGGGAAATGACTCTTATTTTATTTTATTTTTATCTTCAAAGAGTTGTACAAAGGAGTTGGCATTCAATAAAATAGTATAGAAGCATAATGAGTCCAAGTAAATAAAACAGTTCTTCAAGAAATGGACTGAAATGACTTACACTTAAATACATGGATATACTTCTTTAAAATGTTTGTTCTATAATGTTCAACAAGAAATGTACTCATTACTCATCTATCTGTAACCCCTCTGTACAGCATCTTCACAATAAAATAAAATTAGAAAACCCCACAACAACAAAATAAAATAAAATAAAATGGCTTGTTCTAGTGATCGACCTTAGATGCTTACACTCAAAGTAACAGAAGAGTGCGATGAGTCAGCTGAGCATTCTTACAAAAGACAGGCCAAATGGACAAAAATCTTCAAAGTATCTTCTCTCCTTGTCTGAATATGGTTTGTGCTGCAAATTCTCAACATGATGGAATAACTTTTCTTTATTTTCCTTGTTGCATAGGTGATATATGCCTATCTTTCTGGACATAATGATAGTTTGTGACATATTTGAGACTCTGAGTTGTTCTACTACTTGCTAATTTCTAGATTAGGGATTTAGCTACTGACTTAATAACTCCTTGACAATAGCTACGCATGGCATTCTGTTGCCACATGAACACTTTTGCTCAATGCTTTATTGTCCTGGCAGATAATACTTTTATTATGTAATCATTCCAGTGCAAGTTTTCGACATACCCACTACAGAAATCTACACTTGACACATGACACTCATTAAAATTAATGACTGTCATGCTTACTCACCCAAAGGGATGTCATCAGTCACTCTACAGCAGCAAAGGGTATTATAAGATAGTTTTCATTGTCTTTATTAAGACATAAGCTCTTACTTTCTCATTTATAAAATGAACGACATTATCAAATTCCAATTTAAAATCATTTTACTGTCATTCTTGGAACAGTCCACCTCTTCTTTTATGTGTACTTATTTCATCTAATATATTTTTTCCATTCTGGGGCTTGAACTTAGGGCCTAGGGATGTCCCTGATCTTCTTTGTGTGAAAGTCCAGCACTCTACCACTCGAGCCACAGCAACACTTCTGGCTTTTTCTGAGTAGTTTATTGGAAATAAGAGTCTCATGGACTTTTCCACCAGGGCTGGCTTTGAACAATGATCCTCAGATCTCAGCCTCCGGAGTACCTAGGATTACAGGTATGAGCCATCAGTGCCCAGCTTTTTTTTCAACTTTTCAATGTATTTTTTTTAACCTTTGAGAACATAATTTAGAAATTTCAAGTATGTGAAATGTTTCTACTGAATCCTAGATTGTTAGCATCATGATATTGTAAAAATGTGAGCCAAATATTCAATTTATATCATGTAAAAATGAGAAATTTATCCTTAATATTTTATCAAATATAGCATCTATTGATGGCAAAGTTGCAAGATTACCTTACTCCAAAATACAGCATCTGTATTAATTCTGACTTAACTGAAGTCATTGACAATTATGTATTCATGTTCTTACAGAAAAAAATTTATATGAAAGGAAACATTAGGAAGATTTCACCCTGTCATGGAACTTATGGACAAGCCAACAATCTGAATGAAATTTAGGGCATATCCTGTTTTTTTGTTGTCTTGTAAAATCATTTTAAAATTTAATTGAAGAAGTAAAATTAATTAACTAATTAATTAATGATAGGATATTTTAATACTTGGGTTTTTTACATATCAAAGGGTTTACCTTTGTTTCAGACTTGTTGATTGCTTGCAAATATGACTTATTAAAAATTTGAGGAACAATGACAAAGCCAGAATTTGGACTCTTCACTCTTCCCTCATTCAGGGATTGTCATCAGTTGCATGTGAGGCTTTATTACTACTGGAATTACAGATGGGAGTAGACATACCAAAGCCCTGTAAGGAGCTTAGAGTCTAAGAATGGCTGACCAGATAATTCACTCCCTGAAAACCATGATCTACTTCTTCTTACTTGAAATGGGCTGGATAAAATATTGTTTTCCCATCCTTTTTTTTCATGTATAAATTCTTAGAACCACTCAAAAGGCACTTTAATTTTTATTGCCATTCATAGAATTTCAATGAAGTAAGAAGAAAACAAAATGACAGAGAAGGAAGTACAACATCAAGGTGAAATTCATCTGCTACAGAAAGGGTTTTGTGGGAGATGGGAGAAAAGGACCTTTCTGAAACTGATGTCTTGATCTAGCAGCATTCGTGTCATGTCACTAGTAAATATTAGATAGGAAGGCATCAGGCAAGAGATTTGGGCTGTGTTGGTATAATCATTCACTGTGCTGGTTCCCTGTCACACCCTTGCAAGAGAAATTAGCCACAGTAACCTTAAATTGGCCTTTGTCTCTTATTTGTTTTGTGATATATATAGAGAATTGTGGCAAGGAAGATGTTACTGATTCTAGTCAGGTCTGTTTAAAGTATGACATGAAAGAATTCGGTAGGATCTGGAACTATGAACAAGTCTAATAGCATTAAGTGAACATGGAAGTTGATTGTTGCCAGCCACTACTGCCTGTGTACACAGTAAGCACTCAATAAACATGATCGATCCATTTAACAAATGACTTAGATTGAGAATGCAAATCATTGCAAGGAATTTACTTCCTGCTAATGGGTTAAAATGATACCCTGTCAGAATATGACATGCAATCGAGCCCTGGCATTCTGATAATGGACTCTGTACAACTGTGCTTCCTTTTTTTTTTTTCTCATGCCACTGTATAATCTCTGTCCAGTTGCTTTCAGGGAAGTTCATTTACAATCACCTCTTGGTCATTATTAGTTGTGCAACACGTACATACCTCGTGCTTTTTCTTTATCATTGTGTCATTTTTTTTCTTCAGATAAACAAACTAGAAAGCAATCCAAAAGCACAGGAAATAGCATCTAGAAGTTGTTCTTTGTGGATGGATCACATTGCTCTGGTGTTTGCCGCAAGCTCTATTGTGCATTGCTGGAGTGACTTTGGCAAGCACATGCTCTTTGTCCACACAAGTGAGAGCTTTTATTTCCTAGTCTCCCTCAAGGAGAGAAGACACAATCACAGTTCAGCAAGGCAAAGTCAGGGAGAGAATAGTGTGAACAAAGTGCTTATCTGACAAGGCTCTTTTTTCCATTGACTCTTTGTCTGCTTTCATAAATTTCACACCCCTGCCCAATGATGCAAACCATTCCAAATTGTATGTAGATCATAGATTGTCCAGTTCAGAGAATATGAATCAGCCCTGAAGGGCTGCCACAGACTTTGTGGCTTGTCCAAATATTAATTCATTAGTGTTTATGTATTCTAGGAATGGGGAACACTCAATTGTATTTGAGAGCTTCAATATTACCAAATACTGACTCTAGATGAATAAGTGGCTGCTGGGTGCTTATTTGAAAGATAAATTAGGTAAACTGCATACTAGCTTCTGTTATGTTTTTTTTCATTGCTATTTTTTTCTGACAACTGTTCCTTTGGGCATTATTAATTTGACTTTTTGTTTTTGCTGTTTAATTTTTTTTAGTTCTTTGTATAGACTGGATGTAAGTCTTTTGTCTGTTGAATAGCTGATGAATCCACTCTCTGGGTTATTTCTTGATTTCACTAACTGTTTTCTTTTGAGAAGTCTTTTCTGGAAGAAGTCAGTAGAAAGAAAGATAAAATTAGGTGAAAGACAAAGAGGGAAAGGAGAAGAATAAAACAAGTTGGAAATAAAGTAAGGAGAGCAAGAGGAGGAGGAAGCTACCTGTGTCTAAAGTGTTAACCTATTGGATTTCTCCATTAGGAAAGTAACACATTCCATTTTTCTTAAATTTATTTACTTATATAGATAGATCTAATATTGGAATACACACACAGACACAGACACAAACAAACACACACATATATATAGATATGTACAAAGCTACATATGAAACCTCACATGAAAAATGGCTGTGGGAAGAGAAAGACGAGAACCTTGAGATGGAGGGGAAGGGAACATTGGCAGAGTCAAAGAAAGGAAGCTGAGTATCTGATGGCTGAAGCAAGGTAGATGATTGTAAGGAAGTCTGGTTACACATAATAGCAGTACAACCTGTCATATCATAAGAAAGCACCTTGGGAACATTCCAGAGGAGAAGACCACTGATTCAGACTATTGAAGGACCGATTGTTCAGTGTTGGTGGACAAAGCTGGTCTCTGTTAACCATTTTCCACATTCTTGGCTTCTCAAGATCACTATGCACCTCTGAACATTCACTGCCATCTACAGAGAACTGTATCTCCTTATTTTTTATTCTAAAGAAAATCACTTATCTAATAATATTCTGATAAACCAATTCCAGAAAATGACATCCAACATGGAGACACTGAATATAAAGGAAAGAGAGTGAAACAGGTAGCATATGCTTCTAGTTTCAATGATTTCCTGTTGGCATTATCGAGTACTATAAGTTCAGAATAAATTTAGAATAAATAATTCACACATATTGCATCATAGATTCTGTGGCTAAAAATCTGGGCATGGTATTCTTAGATCTACTGCTTCAAGGGTCTGTCAAGATACTGCTAACAACCTATCATCCAGGGTTGTCATTTAATCTGAAAACTCAGCTGAGGTAGAATCTGCTTACAAAGGAATGTGATTATTGGCAGCATTGGCTCCTGGGGGCTCTCGGACTAATAGTCTCCATGTTTTCTTCCCTGCCCAGCAGAACCCACATTCAATTGACAACTTGATTCTCCCAAACCCATCCACAGTCTAAAGGGAGGGTCTGCCAGCTAGATGAAAGTTATAATCTCCTGTAACAGAGTCAAGGAGCTGACATCTCATTAATTTTGTAATATTCTTTTGGTTCGGAGCAAGTGAAAATTCCCATGTACCTTCAAGAGAAGATATCACATAAGGGCATGAAATAAGACAGCAAACACTCATGGCCATTTTTCAATTGTATCCTCTGCAGTCTTCACATTTAGTGTAATATCTATCAATGATTTCAAGTATACAATAAATGTTGCAAAATTCCCTCAGAATAAAATAGGCAAAGGGAGGTGATATCTCAACTTTTATTTCAAAGGCAACTTTACATACAATTTAACAGGTATATGTTCAAATTATGTCATAAATTGTTCTATGAACTAGAAGAGGTGGAAAGCAGAAAGAAAATTAGAATTTAGGTAGCTAGAATCCTCTTCCATCTGACTAAGCAATTTTCTAAGAAGTTTATTGTGTTACTCAGTTTTACTTAAGTCTTTGAAAGCATCTTACCCAAATACAGTCCCAGCTAGAATCTAGTATAAGAATAATGTATATATTATTTCTGGTTATGCAGTTCACTAAATCTCTCAGACTTGTAGTTCATCCACAAAATAAAGATAATAGTATCTTCCATTATTTTTGAGTATACACTAAGATAAAGCTAATGAAAGGACTTAGCATAAACTTGTGAACTTGGTATATTCACTGTTAAAATTATTTTTTAAAAATTTAAATTTTATTAAACTTATTAGCATTTTTATTAGTTCTAGTCTTACAATAACAAGGAAAAATGATATGCTGAAGCTGTATATCTATGATCTAAAAAATTAATATATGGTTTCCTAATAATGCTTAGATGTGATTTTGTCCATCTCTAAGTTACACATGTAAGAAGTGAGGCGTACACAGCTGAAATGATAATGATGAGATTCCCACAGAGAAGGAACTGAACTCAGTTCACCTGAGTGTACGTCACTATTCTCAAATTTGAGTGCTCATCAAAATCACCAAGAGTACCTATTAAAAGAGATTATTGCACTTCATTCCTAAAAGTTTCATTAGGTATGATTGGGAAGGGGATATGCATTTCTAACAGGTTTCTATGCTGACTTAGTGTTGTAGCAAGGATGTTGCCCTTTGAGAACCTTTAATCCAACGTATGTAAGTCATAGCCCCTTGCTTCACTGTAGGAAAAAGACAAAATGGCTTCTATTTTGTGTCCTACTGTGGTGAAGAGATATGCCTGGTGGATTAATTGCCTGAGGTGGTCTCATAGTTAGCAGTTATGCATAGCTACTTTTGTTTTATGTATGAGTGTTCCAAGCTGCTGTATCAAATCACCTTAGTAGATAGCCAGCCGTAGATCTTGTATTGGTGTGAAGGGGTGCACGCTCAGTAAACCCTCATTAAAGATGCACTGTACTCTTGCTCTATATACCCTAACCAAGAAACTATCTGAGAAAAATTGTGAGTAAAAGCTACCAATGAACAATCTTAACTGGCTTATGGAGAGGGATTCAATAGTAATTGAGTCTAGTTTACAGAGAAATTAATTTCTTAGATTTCTCTGGAAAGCAGGCCAGATGTACCTTATTACATTTTGCTTTCATGCAATACATGGCTGTGAGAATTCCAAGTTTTTTTTATATTTTTTATTATAAAGATACTGTACAGAGGGGTCCAAGTTTTTTTCCAACATAAAAACTCCCATTTCAGATGGTCCTCTGATCATGTGTATGTGTGTGCATGAAGTACTTACACACATTAAATATCTAAAAGCCTCAGTTTCTACTGCATACAGTTCAATATCTCCATATTCAACCCACTGTCTACAAAGGTTTCCAAAGCTTGTGATCCTCTAAAGGAGGACATTCCTATTTAACATGAACAAAATTAGTTTGCATACACACCATTCTTAATCTACAAAAGAAGATTTACTTTTTTCTGATACCACGTGTGAAAGCCATGTATGCTGATGACCAATAAAGCTAGAAGGTCCTTCCAAAGAGTATGCTTTCAGAATTTTGGGGATAATTATAAAACAACCATTGTTGTGATTTAATTTTCTTCATCTTTGTTGTATGTATGTACAGGTAACCAGCTAAAACTACTATGGAAATACAGGGTTAGGATTAATACCATCCTAATTTTAGTAGGTAGATACATATGCAATTTTATTTCCTTCATAAGAGAGAAAATGAGACACTCAAAAGTAAATACTATTTGTATAAAATATATGCATCTCTGTCTATTTACCACTCCAGACCAAGGGGCTAACAACTGCTTTGGAAATAGTGGAAGACTGGAAAATATTTATTGAAACAGCTGGGTAACTCCTTAGAGGTAGAGACTGGGACATTTTGGTTGGAGGTAAGCCTGGATCAAAAGGAAGTTCACATAGCAGACTCAGTCTCAGCCAGAGATTAGATGTGGTAACATATACTTGTCATCCTTATGCACATGAGCACACAGGCTGGAACATGATAAAATGAGACCCTCCCTCAAAATAACCAATGAAATGGGGAAATGCAAGTCCTTGATTTCAATGTCCAATAGTGAAGATTCACTTTGTTTCCTTTCCTTTCTTTTCTCTTCTTTTCTTTTCTCTTCTTTCTCTTCTTTTCTTCTCTTTTTTTTGTCAGTCATGGGGCTTGAACTCTGGGCCTGGGTGCTGTTCTTGAGCAGTTCAGCTCAAGGCTAGCACTCTACCACTTGAGCCACAGTGTCACTTCTGGTTTCTAGTGATATTGCAGATGAGAGTCTCATGGACTTTCCTGCCTGGGCTGGTTTTGAACCACGATCCTCAGATCTCAGCTTTCTGAGTAGCTAGGATTACAGGTGTGAGTCACCAGCGCCCAGCTCACTTTGTTTGTTCATATTACCTGTAGAAGAAAGAAATGCATGTTGTAAGAAATAAGGGGGTAAGTAAATGATTTTTGAATAATCGCTGGTCCGTTGACACTTTTCAAAGACGGTATGTATCTCTCTGGAGTTTGAAAGTATTTTTTTCATTATATTCTTTCTTTAACAGCTATTACTTGCCAGTTGTGTGCTGAGGATCACGGTGGGTTCCAGCAATGTAACAGCAAGTCATAAGGGTCCTGAGTCTCAGAGAAAGATATGAATCCAGTCCTCACCAAACATGTTGTCTGCACGGAAGAGAGCATGAATGTGCTTTGCAGGTAGAAGTTCAGCAACAAGGACTTAAACAGCGCAACTGAAGAGGTAAAAAGGCAACGAAGAAGGGAGCAATAACTAATATAGACCAGATAGCCAAAGGTTTAGGAATAGAGTGAACATAACTCTTCAGGGCTGGTACAATTTGCTTTTACAATTTGTTATTAACTCAACTATACTATCACCTTCAATGCAGGTTGAGTAGGTCTTACTTCTTTCAGAAATCCCATCATTTGAGGTTAAATTTTCCCATTTTATCATAAAACATCATTTTTCCTTGCACGGGGAAAAGTTTGTGACTTGATTAGATGTGGAGTTATGTTTGATTACCCCCAATTTAACTCTTGCATGGATTCTTGTTGGTCGAATTGTGAGTTACACAGACACAGGAGGGTATTTAAAATTTAAGACTTCAATCTTCTACACCTATGAGGGATGTACTCTCAGGCAAACCCCTCTCTCCAACCCCTTCTTTAAGTAGCTATGGAGCTACTGTGGAAGTAATCACTAATGACAGCCCATTGGTGAAAAGCCTACATGGTACTTATCAAGATCAGCATGCAGGCCTCAAGACCACCGTGACTGACCTGATCAAAGCCATGGGTAGCATCAGGCGGCTGTGCTTGCACTTCCACTCCATAAATTTAGCAGACCAAGAAGTTTATTACTACCCTGAGACAAGCTGATGATGGAATGGCTGGTTGAGTTACTGCTGCAGCTTTTTCGATCTATTTCCAATCACCGTTGGAGGAACCAAGGATGTGTAATATGTCCATTTTTATTCAGTTCATGTTACGGAGACCCTATAATAATGCTCCTGGAATACAGTGTGTTGGGCTTTTAGCAAATGTCTCAAAGGGCTAGAGAGATTGGTCTGGGAAACAGGGGATAAAGCAGGAACATTATAACACGGGATTCTTTCAGAGAGAGACAGATTCATCTATGAGCTTGGAGAAACTGACAGTGGGCTAGTTCATGGTTGAATTTTACAGGTATTCTTAAGTGAATTTTCAGTATAATAAAAAGTTGCTGAGAATCTAGTCATAACCAACTTAATTTAGACCAAGCAACCTTGGAGTATCTATAAATTAACCTATTAGGAGCAGATCACACAATTTGTAGCATCAGGTGTGATTGAAGTAAAATCTGTAAGTAAAGAGGGACAGAATAAAGACAGGAAAGTATCACACAATGGTTAAAAGTATATTTTTGGATATGATTTATCAGTCTGTGTCTAAGATAGAATTACGCCAATTATTGACTGCACAACCTCAGGACTTCTTTTATCTTGAACCTCAGTTTCGATATCTATAAAATGAGGATAATAATATCACATACCTCAAAGCATGGTCAGAAGGAAAGACTAAAAGGCTGCACTGGAGTGCTTACTACTATTCCTAGCCATGTCTGTCATTTTCACTGAAATGAGATTTGACTTATTTTGTGGATGCAGTGAACTCTTCACCAGTACCACCACTACTGCTGCTTGATAATAAGAAAGAGGGGCTGGAATCACCAGCACGCTATGAATGCAGGCTGCATCGATGCCATACAACCTAAACTTGACAAACATCCCATTGTACCTATCTGCCAATGTTACTATGTATTTTGCAAGGGAGCTACTGAAGGTGTGGCCACTGGACTAGCCAGGTTTCTATTGCCAGTCTTGTGTGCTTATGGGTATTCTTTACTCATTAAAAAAAAGAAAAGTAAAAAAAAAAATTTACTCTTGGTTTCTCAGTGCAGCGCTAAGGATTTCCAGATTTCCAGAGAAAGAGATGTAAGAGAAAGGGAGGAGATGGAGAAAGGCAGAAAGAAGACATCACACACACACACACACACACACACACACACACACACACACACACACACACACACACACACACACACACACACACACTCAGAGCAAGTATAATACTGGACCAGGTGGTAGAGGAAGAGGAGGATGATTCAGGTAGGAAGATCTGAGTGATAGGATGGTCTTTCAACCAGAGGGCAGTGCACTGGGTAAAACATGGCAAATACCTTCTCAATCTTGGGATTTTGAAAGAACTCGAGTATTCTACCTTGGGAAGCTGCACCAATAATATCCCTGGATATCAAGTCTCAGGATGGAATGGCTTGGATGGACATAGGTCATTACTTCTAAACAGAAAGAAATAATCACGTTAAATATGACTGAAAAACACATCTCTATTTCTAGCTAAAACCAGGGAGTAGAGTATCAGTGTACTTGAAAAGAGTATGTAATGGTGAGTTTTAAAAACAAGAACTTGATACAAGAACAAAAATCCTTAACACAGTGACATGGGGTAGAGTGGCTGGCCCTTGGCTAGACAATCCAGTCCCTTGAAAACACCATGCTCTGGCTCCTGTTGCCATCCGGGGCCTTAGTCTTTGACAGTCTCATTGGTGAAGTGTTTTCTCTACTTTGCTTTCTTCTGTAAAGCTCCCAATCATTTTGTACATCTCACCAACTTAGTTGGAAGGAAGAGTGACTGCTGTTGCACCTCCCGCTGGTCAGCCTCCCAGATTTCTGCTCTTGGGAGCCTGGCATATTCTGAACACTGACACTTCTGAATGAATGACCATAATGGCATTATGATGTTTAACTACATTTTTTCTCCCCAAAGCCAGTGCTACCTCCAATGGTATAGAGGAGGAAAGCTCCCTCCCATCCCCTGAGAAATGATATTAATCTTGCTGAGTCTTTTCACTGGCTTGGACTCCTACAAATGTCATCTCATACATCAGCCTCTTTTCTATGTCTGTCTTGCCTTTTCATGCAAATATAGTGAGCTCCACACGCACTGCATGAGAATTCATATTGACAGTCCTCATCCCAGAGGTATTCTTAATTCTCAAATGCTTGACAATTTATTTATGGAAGCCACATGGCCCAGCAAATGTTGAACAACAGATCAAATGTCACAGGAAGGAAGGAAACAATTTTTATAATAAAAATCTAAATTGTGCACCAGAATTGTGCTTCTGGTTAATGTTGAGAAGAAGAAAAAAAACATAAGGAAGTTATAAGTTCAATCTCAAAATTTTTCACTAAAAAAAAAAAACTTTCTAAATTGCTCAGAACAGCTAAAGTTAGTGAGACCTAATGACTCCTCTCCAAAGAAATAACTTTGTATTCTGAAAAACAGAAGCATATAATAGAAAGGGGAAGAAAAAAAAATAAAATGTGACATGGGAAAGTAAAATGCCTTTGATGTATGATGGAATAATTGTGAGTAACAATTCCTGGTTCACCTTTACTTTGTTGCTATTTTGGAAAAAAAGTTAATATTCCATTTAATATAGCTAATTTATTTCATATTTAAAAATATTCTCTTGGAGTAGTTTTACAAAGTGTTTAAATTCAGTATAAGTTTATGAGTCCAATAGATCTTGCTCTATGTCACCCTTTCTGTCCTTACCTCTCATCCCTCCCAACCTGACCCATCACCTCAAACTACCTAGTTCCATCCCATTCAAACATTTAAGGGCTTACCAAATACTAACCCTGTGCTACAATCCTGGGAAAACTGAGATAAATAAGGAGTTCACTGTCCCCAGGTTCATTTAAACTGGCAAACAGGAAAACACAGATGACATAGACTACATAGACTACAGCCTTCTAATAGAGCTGACCATCTCCATAACGCTGGCACATTTCCATTATCTTTCTGTGCAGAATGAAAGAATGGGGTGTGCTAGTTGTATTGTTGTAGTCTCTTATTGTTTTCTTTCTCTCCTCAGGGGGAAACAAGTTAAAGACATAACATACATTTATTACATGGACTTAGAGGATATTTTTTTTTTGCTAAATCAGATTCATTGACACAGTTTGAATCAGGACATGTCTATAATGTATTTCTCAGGCTGTCAGCCAATTTAAGTTGGAGAAAAATGTTTAAAAAAAAATTCAGTGTTTGGTTACTTTGTTGGGTTGTCATGTTTAGGCACTGGAGACAGTTTGCTTAGGGCATTCCCTTCATTTCTACAGGCGTGGGATACCATATTCAAGATCAAAAACACATTAGAGATGAGTTTTTCCCCCCTCTACAGGGATGCCAAAAGATAACCAGCTTCTACTCATAAAGTCTGGGTAGGTGAAAATTGTCTTATCACATGAAGGGTTAAGGCCGGTGATGGGCCCAGAAGTAGAGAAATAAAGCTGAGGGCGGGCACAGGGGAGCTAGCTTGGCCATTCAGAGAAGGAGAAAATGAAGGTTCCATTTAGATGGCGCATCAGTCTTTGTGGGCAGAGGTCGGAGCAGACAGAATCGAATAAAACACGGCCGAGGCCCGGGCAGTTTCCCCCCTTGCTCGTTCACGAGTGACCTCATTTGATTCTCTTTTCTGCTGCTGATGTGTCCTTTCCTTTAAAATTACACATAGAGCCAAACAAATGGGTCTCTTCAGAGTCACTTAGCAGAACTAATTCAGCGCCCCAGCCCACTTTCAAAATGAAGGGCCCATTCCACGCGGGAGGAAGGTGATCTCTTTCGCATTATCCATCAGCATGGGGTCACCTGCTTCTCAGAAGGAATCGGTGCTCTGAGCCCTCAGTCAAAGCAAGAAATAGTCCCCTTGTCACACTGGCATCTCATTCTTTCACCCGAGAACTCATTTCCTTTCATAAAAGAGTGTTTTCCTTCCAGCCTTTTTACACACTGGCTAGAAATTATGTTCAGGCTCCACACACACAAAATGTTGGCATAGTCCGAAAGGCTATTAGGAGCTGTGCTTTTCGGTTGAGGAGGAATTGCTGGGGTGGGGAGATGCCAGCTAGAAAGAAACACTCACTTTTATAACCCTTCATTGGGTAATTGAATCTCATTTCTAATCAATGGCGGTATGAAGGCATTCTTCTCTCTACCCACAGTAATTAGGACTCATAAGCGAGCGATGATCGTTCAAGGGAGGGTTGGAAAAGGAAAGGCAGCATAGCAAACAGTTTTCACTATTTGCAAACATTCTGCTTTGGAAGCATTGAAATTTGTTCTATTAAAAACCAGATCTGTAAATAAAATCTTCCTTGCCTAATATACACAGGAGAGACTCTCCGATATTGTTTTGACGTCTATCCAACTCTTGGTGATTACAGTGTTTCAGGGAGCACACAGGTTAATAACAAGGCTAATTGGGTCTCAGGATGACTTATGACTTATTAGGTCCCAGGTGACAATGCTGCCTTAGCAATGCTCTTGTTTGATATCCAGAAACCTCCCGGAGATGTTGTTCCCATTTGACAGGTGACGAAACTGAGACTTGGAAGTTATAAGTGGGTTATTGACAAAAAATCAAAGCATGGTGACTCAGAAATAAGGTTTAGAATCAGATTTTGTGACTTTAAGCAAGCCCTTGGGCTAAATAATAGGAATGTTTGATTTTCAGAATTCTAAACCAATCTTTTATTTATTCTACAGATATTGCACATTTTTCAGTCCTAACTATATCAGGGAAGGAAGGCTTTGGAGGAAACGCTGATGAACATAAAGAAGCAGAAAAACTATAGTGTGACAGCCCCAAGTCCTGCCCACTAGTCCCTCTGCAAAGTTGGGAAAGGGCAGACTGGTGGTAGTCTTGCTGCTGCTTGTTAATAACATGAAAAAAAACATCCTATCTTTATTTCTAAAGAGAGTCTGGCATACACATTTTCATATTTGTAAGTGCCCAAATACATATTTTTTTTCTGAGTGACTTGACCATAGTGACATTTCCAACTGCATATTGGGTATGAATACAGATTATTGTCTGAACACTGTTCATTTGTGAGACTCACACTCCAGTCTCTGATTAGATTTTTATGAGGTAAATTCCAAATCAACTCCCATCCATGCTCCTGACTGAGTACTTAGTTGTGTGAGAATAAGAAAGATATCACAGAGTCAGGAAGTGCTAGACTAATTACTCAGACTCTTCAATAAGAATAGAAGGAAAAGAAGCTCAGGATGATAAAGAACTAGATAAGAATTAGACTCAACTAACTAAACCGGAGATAACACTAAAAAGCCAAGCTCTTTATCTTTAGGGAAACACATATGAAGGAAAGATAAGTCCATTAAAGATCACCAGTTTCCTCTATACTAATTATCAAGGATTTGTAAGTCTATTGCAAAACGTATTTAAATAGGAGTTCAGAATTACATTGCTCAAATCTGGCAGTTGATACTTCTATTAACCTTTTGCTCCTGAAGAAACTGTAAAAAGCCCTCATAAGAGATTTTGTTGTTGTTGTTGTTGTTCTCAATGTACTATGTAATTTTTCTTTTGTGTTTTCCCCCCTATGTTTTATCCTCTGTTGTCATTGTGTTTGATTTTGGTACCATGGGTATTGTATATGTAGTTATCTGAACTAGGGAAGTGAAGGGGAACAATAAAATGATGAGACAAAGGACAAAGGGGGAACCTATGCAACAGCGATACTCATAGGACAATATGTTGGAAATGATCTATACAACTGGTGGAGGGGAGGGGGGTGGCGGGAAAGAGGGAGAAAAATGAGGGAAGGGGTAACAAGTTAGACAAGAAATGTAATCACTACCCTACTTACGTAACTGTAACCCCTCTGTATATCACCTTGACAAAATTTTAAAACAAAAGCTTCACCAAAAAACAAGGTCTGTATGAATATTTGCCTATGTTGGTTGAAAGGTAAATTCAGAAGACAGAGTCTTGTGATGGAAGGCCTACGCAATTCCCTCAATAGCATTGTTTCTATTAATTCCTTTGGTTGTTGCACAAATCTGACTCAAACAACAGCAATCATTTTAAGCTTTGATTGCACTTGATATATTGAACACTGGAGGGTTTGTCAGCTGATCAACTTTTTACAAATATGGCTATATTTTGAGAATGAATAATTATGCCTAAGAATGTGTCCAATGGTGTCTTACATTTTATTCTTTGATAAGTTTGACAGTAATGGGTAGTTATTTATCTAGAGGTAAAAAATGAATATTAATCAGAGGTAGGCTAATATTCTCTGAATATCTCTCCCAAGGCATACCTTGATAGGAAAACTTCTCTATTATATTTTTCCTATTTTATGTCTTTTCATGTTTTAACATTTCCAATGAATCTGTCATAAAGGTTTTCAAAGATGAGGAATGAGTTTTATGGAGGAAAAATAATAATGGAAATTTCACTTGGGATTTTGTTTTTTCTTATTGTCTGTAAGATGTATTATTTTATGGCTCTACAAGTTAGTTGGTTTTTGTTTTGATTTAATAAACTAAAGTAAGTATACATTCATGGTAAAAATTTGTGAACCATACTATCGCTAAGGAGCCCTAGTACTAATTTTTATGATACATTTCCAACCATTTTTATACATAAGCTTCACATATCTAAGTATATATTAGACAACTGAGTCTTGAACATGTTTACTTTGAAGTCTTTAAATAAATATAATGGCCAATGAGATTGCAAAATTCTTCATAACATAGCTTGTCACTATTATAAATGTTTTTCAATATTTCTATCATACAATTTTATAATTTCATGCATTCTTTCAGATGTCTCACTAAAGAAGAATTAGTAATCTAGTCTTCATTTTAAACTCCTGAGTGCACAAAGTAAATAGTCTTTTGGGCTGTCTATGACTTTCTTATTGGCAAAACTCTATTCCTTCCTTCCTTCCTTCCTCTTCCTCCTCCCTCCCTCCCTCTTCTTCCCTCTCTCCCTCCCTCCCTTCCTTCCTTCCTTCCTTGCTTCCTTCCTTCCTTCCTTCCTTCCTATGCCAGGGTCACAATTCCTCTTTGAAATGAAAATACTGTCCTTCCCCCCCCCTTTTTCCCTCCTTCCCTCCCTCCCTCCTTCCCTTCCTTCCTTCCTTCCTCCCTTCCTTCCTTCCTTCCTTCCTTCCTTCCTTCCTTCCTTCCTTCCTTCCTTCCTTCCTTCCTTCCTTCCAATATATGCCAGGGTCACAATACCTCTTTGAAATGAAAATACTGTCCTTTGGGAAAGGTATGTAACCATTCTGGATTATATTACTATCACTAGTTGCTAAAATTATCATTGAAACCCTACCACATACCATCAAACATATTTTTCAGAATGCTTCAGTGTAGCATGCCTTGAAATCTTTTAGCAAGACCATTTCTGATTTTAACATAAATTCCATTTAAGCATTCTGTTAGTGTTATGGTGCTATTTCTCCCTCTGCCTTTGATTTTTTGGAGGTACAGCTTTACAAAATATAATGCTTAAATCTATTTTATGCTCTGTGTTGGGTATTGTGTTTTGTAACTTATATACATTATTACATTGAATCTAGCTAACAAAATTATGAGAAAGAGACTCATAGTTTTTTAAATACATAGGTGAGAAAAATAAAGATTCTGAAAGTTCATGGATTAATGGGTAGTTGTATTTTTCTATTGGGTGGCTTAATGAATAAAATATTGAAGTGCACAGTTTTGAGGTTTAGTAGTCCTAGGTTAGGTTGTGCTACCATTGGGGTTTAGTAAGGGCTCTCTTTCTAGTGATAGCTGTTTTCTATGCCCTCGCATGGTCTGTTTTCACATAAGATATGGAGAGAGAGAGAGAGAGAGAGAGAGAGAGAGAGAGAGAGAGAGAGAGAGAGAGAGAGAGAAAGAGAGAGAGAGGGGGGGGGAGGGAGGGAGGGAGGGAAGGAGAGAAAGAGAGAGAGAAAGAGAGACAGAGGAAGATATACACACTATATAATATTATAAATAAATTATATAGTACTTGTCTTTTCAAATTACTCACTTATTCCTTATTTACTTATATTATTTCCTATAATATTGCTCAAAATTGGCAGAATTGTGTTCCAAACTATTTTGGCACAAACTCATTTAAGTTCTTCTTGACATGAATGTCTGGAGTGTTTTTACTATTAAGTAGGAATAAAAATATTAATTATTTTATAGAAGACAAACTGTCATGAAAACCCCAAACCATTGGCTTAGATAATCATGCAAGTTTATTTTTTCTTCTTATACTCCTAGTTAGATGAATGTTTAAGGAAACATCTTAAAATTCTGAAATCTTCTTGCTTATGGGGATAGCTGGTTCCATTTTATGAGGGTAGAATCACTGAATACATGATCATGTACCTACAAATGAGATGGGTCTTATGCATTTTCTTCTATGAATAATATATTGGTTTTCATGAATGAGGCATCCTTATAACTTCTCTCTGTGTGTTTTTACTATCCTTTATCAAGGCTTTTGCTTTAGTATTAGCATTTTGCTAACTCCCTAAAGTGAATTGGATAGCTTTCCACTGAAAATTTGCTTTGATCAGATTTTTTTAAACAGATTAAACTGACATGACTATTTTACTGATCATAAATTGCTTTAGTCAGAAGGTCAATTAATCGAATTTGTAAAATATTTAAATGTTTAACTAATGAGCTGAGGAATGTGTGTTTAGAAGCAGTCAGAAACAGTATCTCTTGCATATAAACATTTCACTAAGGAAGGGAAGTTTATATATTTGTTGTTGCCTTTTGTTAAAGAGTAGGGAAAAAAATCGATGCTGCTCAGTTCTGGTGGGACTTTGGCCACACAAGTCTCATTTATAGAGACAGCAAGTTAGTCCAAACACCAGCTGAATACAAATATCCTATTTACCATGTATATCAGAAATTAAACAGCATTGAGACTTTTCTGACAATAGTATAACTGGCTTGCACTTAATGATCCTAAGGAGAAAAGAATTAAATCCCAGCCCAAATTTACCCAGTCAGCAAACATTTAGAAAGAGGTTATTGGGTCAGGTACAAAGCTTAGCATTGGGTCATAGTCAGGACAAAAGAGAAGATAATTGTTATGTCTTTCATAAAGTGATAGAAATGGCTACTAGGCATTTCCAAATGCAATGGTTAATAATGCTTGTGCATCAAGATTATTAGAGTGGATGACTTGGCTTATAATTTTAGTATAAAACTCTTAATAAAAGCTATACTTTATTGAATGTGTCTCTTCTGCCATTCTTTTACTTTTAGTGAAAGAACAGAGAAAAGAGAGATGGAGAGAGATATCAAATTGAAGATAATGCTCTACATTATTGTTGAATGCCTGAAGTCTTATCTGTGATTTCATAAGAAAAGTTTGTCATGCATGATAAATGAGTGACTGGTGAAAAGTCTTACTATCAAACATGCAAATTTTGCTAACACGGCTGTTGTATTTTTTGTTAAATCTTACACACGCTCCACAATACAAATCAAAATCCCCTGCTCTTAAAGGAAGCCTTCAAGACAATACATGATAGACAGGGAATATAAACTAGGTGCTGGAAGTTCAGGCCTAGCTATTCTGGAATCTGAGCTATGCTGGAATCTGAGATCTGAGGATCTCAGTTTGAAGCCAGCCCAGACAGGAAAGCCCATAACCACAATCAAGTACCAAAGGAAAATTAAAAATAAGCTGAAAATAGAACTATAGCTCAAGTGATAGAGCAGTAACCTTGAATAACAACAACAAAGCTCAGGGATAACTCCCAGGCCCTGTGTTCAAGCCCCAGGCTAGGCACAACAAAAATAAAAAATCATCCAAGTAGCATTTATTTGTCACCAAAGACAAAATAAGACTTGTAAATTCTTATAAAATGGCATCTGGTTGAGTCATCAGAATGATGCTGCATAGCAAACATTGTGTCTTCTTACAGTCACAGAAACAGATGAAAGCAATCATATTGTCTAAATCACCAAAACCTACTTATTGTACCTTACAAAGCACATTAAAGTACATTTCTATATGAGTATGTTTAATTATCTTAAATTCCATAACATGTGTGACTTGCTTTTTTGCTCAAGGACAGTACTCTACTATTTGAGCCACAGCTCCATTTCCACCTTTTTTCCCCCCTCACAGACATTCTTTTACCAAGCTGGCTTTGAACCATGATCTTTAGATCTCAGCCTACTGAATAAGTAGGTTTACAGGCATGAGCCACCCATACCTTGCAGATAACTTATTTTGTATAACAACACAACACTTGGCACTTGGCAGGTACTATTAAATGTGACTGATTTATTTGTGTACATGACTGAGAAACCATGTGAAGTTCACTCTCAACAAATGGTAAGACACAAGGCGATCACTGAATTTATCTCTCTCAACAAAATAGGAACTATGCTTTGCTAAATAAAATGTGCCTAGTTCAGAAAATCTTTTATACACAAGACAATACAACTGCTCACTTAATAATTCCTAATACTCAGCTACCTTTTCAGGCTTTATTTTCCTTTGAAGGCTTAATCTGAAAAATGCCCTTAAAGCATTGTATGAACATGCCACACACCTTAGAGTAACTGAGGGACTATCAACCACAGATAGGAATATTTGCTAAAGCATGTGACTCACATTGGGCAGCAGAACTAATTTAGACCTCTCTTAGAGCTAAAAATTCCCTATTAGGCACCAAAAGCAACCCTGGGAAATGACAATTGCGAGATAATAGGATCATTTATTTCTGTGTTTATATTTTTAGCTGAAAGAAATACATTAACCACCAAAGGAGACCTCAAGAGAGAGTGCAGAAGAGCGTAAAAGGACAGTTTATTTTCTCAGCTTGCAAACCAGGCCATGCACCAAACAAGCACAGTATTGACACACCAATGTAAATACAGGATAGGAGAATATTTTCGTGACAAACCATTTGGAAGGAATGATTCTGAGTTTGTAAAAAAAAAAAAAAGAGCACTCATGTTCATTAAGAACAAATGCAAAATAATGTGCAGAGCACCCGAAAGGTAAAGATGGAAAGGTAAGTCAAGCTTCAACCTAGGAACTGGCTAACCTAAGAAGGTCTATGCTTTACTGCAATATTATTCAGAGCAGCCAAAATATGTTAACAACCCATGGATGAATCAATAAAGGTTCCATGATTATATTTAATTACTAATCCAGATCAACCAAATACACATATGGATTAACACATATCAATATAAAAGTAGTAAATGGACTAATACTTTATAATAATACATTATACATTAATAATACATTAGTGACTTAGGACTAATAAAGTAATATCATTTATATACAACAAATAAAATCTTTGCCTTAATAGACAAGGGATTCCTTCCACTGGCAACAGTGAGCAAGAATTTTGGGATGGTAAGTGATAAGTCAAAGGCCTAAATACAGACCTTACATATCAAATTGAAGATAATGCTCTACATTATTGTTAAATGCCTGAAGTCTTATCGGTGATTTCATAAGAAAAGCTTATCATGAGTGATAAATGTATGACCGGTGAAAAGTCTTACTAGCAAACATAATATTTAAAAATAGTTGACCTTAGAGGAAATAAAAGAATGTGGAATGGTTGTTACCAGGATAGGGTGGTGGGTATAATGATATTAGTCAGTGAACACACATGTTTAGAAATAAGATGAATAAATGTGAAAGTCTGAATATGCTATGCAGTAACTCTGATAAATAATAAGGTATTGCATCCTTGACATTTGTTAAATAAAGCAAGCTTCAAGGTTCTGCACATCTACCTGCATAGACATATTTCCAGACACACAAATAGCCATTATTAGAAAAAGATAAACATCCTGTGGTATACCTTCATTATGTATAATTGATACCTGTCAATCATACCTCAGACTATATGAGCTGAATCGTTGTTATCTTTGATATAAATTTGAACTGAGTTTTACAGTAAATAGAATCACAAAATAAATAAATAAAGAGTGCTGTGTGGAGGGTCATCATTTGGGAATACATGGCAGGCACTCATGTTTCAGGAAACATTAAAATAGAATCAGCCAGATCATGCACTTTGGAGTTTGACCAAGATATAAGGTCGAGCTTCACAACCTGATATCTATCTGACATAGCAAAACTGTGCCTCATTATCCTTATCTATAAAATTGGATTAATAACTAATTATAATTATATCATAAGATATTTGTGCCTATAAAAAAGTAACATAAGCAGTTGTTTGTAAACTTTATCACAGTTCTTGACACGTAGAATGTAAAGATGTCACGGTGGTAATGATTTTTGTGGCTATAGAGAGAGCAAATAGATTGGTGAAATGTGGAAGTGATAAATATGAAAAAAAAATTTCCAAATAGTTAAAGGGATAACAAGAGATGAGTAATGATGGAGAAAGTTTCAGAGAACTTGTAAAGCTAATATTGCCTCATCTAGAAACTACAAGAAGAGAAGACCTAAGATTTGACTTCTTGAATTCCTGTTTGGTCCATGCCTTTGGTCTCTAAAGCCATATTCATAAAACAAGGTGGGAGCCATCTCTCATCGATATGATTGTGGTTTCACAATTGGATCCTGTGTGTGAGTAAAGGCATTTAGGACTTTTCAGTATTGTGTGTGTCATTAGGCTTCACCATTGTAAATTAGGCTTCATCCTTTGTAAATACACCAGCATTAAAATTTCCCTCAATGACTGTTTCAGTGTGACATCTTTCTGTGCAAATATGGATGGGTGAAGCCAGAAGCACTTCCATTCACTTTGGAAGACAATAAAGAACAATATTAGCTTCCTGGCTGTATTTCCGTTCTGTGGTCCTGTTGTTCCTTTGGTTGTTCATTTGTACTGCACACTCCCCTCCACTTCCGCCATGGTATTACAAAAGCCAGGAGCATATGATATCCACAGCATTAAACCTAAAAGATTGCATGAACAGGAAGAGATCCCATAGGTAACATCTCTGGAGATTAGCAGTTGCAGTTGCCGCAATTTCTCTGCATTTCTCTGGATCCTGTCTTTGGGACCCCATTTCCTGGGATTGACTAATTGGAACTTTCCCACCAGAGAACTGAAAGTACTCATTTCTTCAGAGACTGCCATATATTTTCCAACAGTTTTTGTATGTATGTATTCCATTAAAATTTACTCAGAGTTTTTAGACTATTCAGATTCTGGTCATCGTAAAGATCCCAGTTACTTAACATAATAAGATCTAAGTCTTGTCCATACTATTTATAAAGATGCCATGCATGAGAAATGCTGAATGCAACAAATTATGTACATGGTAGAATGCAAAAAGATCTGAGGTAAAGACGTGTCCTCAGATGACATGGTAAACCACATGAAAGACTGCCTTGAGGAGTCCAGTCTGACTGGTGAAAGAGTAGAACAGGATTCTTCAGCCTTCTTTCTTTTTTTAATTGTGAAAATACTGTACAGAGGGGTTACAATTACATGGGCAAGATAATGAGTACATTTCTTATCAAGCATTGTTACCTCCTCCTGTGTTTCCCCTTCCCATTCCTTCCCATCTTCCCCCTACCCCCCTTCCCCCACCTCCCTTCCCCCTGCCAAAGTTGTAAAGTTCGTTTTTCGACATAACACATTGTACATCTCATTGTTGCAATGGGTCCACCTGTATCTCTAGTTAAACGATTTGCATTTTCCCTTCCCCACCTCCACAAAGTATATCAACACCAAGTTTACCAATACAGTGAAAACAGGGGTTATATCGTGGGGGAGGGACATACAAAGCAACAAAGAAATCATCTTAAAAATGTGTTAGAAACAATTGCATGAAAAGAAAAAAAAACATTTGAATCCTTATCTTGGGGTTCATTTCACCTAACATCAACTTATCTGACCATTTCTGCTTGTCTCAGACATATACTAGTTATTGCAAATAAGGGAAACCATGAGGCTTATGTTTTTGGGGGCTTGGCTTACTTCACTTAATATAAATTTTTCCAAGTCTTTCCTTTTCCTAACAAACGGGGCAATGTCATTCTTTCTGATGGAGGCATAGAATTCCATTGTGTATAGATACCACATTTTCTTGATCCATTCATCTACTGAGGGGCATCTTGGTTGGCCATATCTTAGCTATGAATAATGCTGCAATAAACATAGATGTGCTAGTAGCGAGACCCAGAAACACAACAAATGAAAGAAAGGTTGGACAAATAGGATTGCATGAAATTGCAGAGCTTCTGCATGGCAAAGGGCATAGCTAGCAAGATCAATAGAAAGCTCACAGCTTGGGAGAAGATATCCACTAGCCATACAATGGACAAGGGTCTTATATCTAAAATATATTTGGAACTCCAAAAATTAAATCCCTCACCAACAAATTCTCAAAGAAACAACTGCCCAATAAATAATTGGGCTAAAGCCTTCGAGAGAAACTTCTCTGAAGAAGAAAGAAGGATGGCCAATAGACACATGCAGAAATGCTCAACCTCCCTAGCCATAAAAGAAATGCAAATCAAAACACCATTGAGATACCATCTCACTCCAGTTAGAATGACTATAATCAAGAACTCTAATAACAACAGATGCTTTTGGGGATGTGGACAGAAGGGAACCTTACTGCATTGTTGGTGGGAGTGTAAACTTGTTCAACCACTTTGCAAAGTAGTATGGAGGTTCCTCAAAAGACTCCACATAGAGCTCCCCTATGGCCTAGCAATCCCATTTTTTGGCATTTACCCAAATGATCACAAACAAGACCATACTAAAGCTACCAGCACACCTTCAGCATTCTTGAAATCAGAATCAGCATACTACTTGAGCCATGGTTGGGCCCTAAGATTGCTGTGCACCAGGACAATCCTAAGACTAAAGGGGATGATTGAGAAGCTAATGGCTTGGTCATGTGAAGATTCCCAAATCTACACCAGAGGCTGAACTGAACTTAATATCTCCTTATGATGATAAGAGTAGAGCTCAGCCCATACATTCAGACATAAGTGATGACTCAAGTATCTGTAGGTGACCTCTGCTTGTGCTGGGAAGATATGCTTGTGATTTCTTATTCTTGCTCTCCTAGAGAGTTTTATTGACATATACATGTGTGTGTGTGTGGTGTCTTTGTGTGTACATGTGTCTGTTATTCAGACAGCTTAGTCTTGAATTTAGAAATCATCAAGCTCTTCAGAAGCTGTTATTATTTTAGCACTATATTTCAAGAAACCCAAACATACACATTTTGTCAACTGACAATATTTTACCCTTCCTCTTGCTATATAAGCGTGAGCTTCTGCTGCATAAATGTTAAATAGCGTATTTCTCAGAAAATACTGTTATGAGGATAGATAGATGATAGATAGAAAGATAGAGAATTGTTAAAATACATGAGAGGCCTATTATTTTTCTACATTTACATTACACCCCTTTTATTTCTTAAGAAGTTTGGCCAACCAGAAACATAAATGAGCTTGTCGTAAAGAGCCACTTGTGTAGGAAGCATTTTATTATGATCTTCTTTTGTTCTCATCTGATTCCAAAGGAGAGGAGGACTAGACATTTATGACATATAATATAGTTTACAGTCCATTCAAATTATATTAATATTGAATAGAAACAAAGATACAGAAGAATTGCAGCAATCTTTAGACTATCTGAAGACTGTATAGCAATTTAATCTTGTGTTTTGAAGGACTTGTATATTACCTATTCTTTAAAGGACGTATGATAGTTCTACTTATCTAAGAGAAAAAAAATAAAAGCATAATTGAATGAATACTTGGATTAATCTATAAGCTATTTTTGTACCTATATCAGAGAGTTAACAAAGAAGAGAAAGATGAAGGGAAAACAATAGGAATTTAAAAGAGTTAAGAAGAACATAATGATAAAATAAATATATAGCACTTATCATCTCATCATGGATAACTTTCGTATTTAATAGAAATAAACACGAAATTATCCCCCGATTGACAGGTACCTTGTTGAAAAAGTTACTCCTAAACATTCAATCAGCCTTGACTTTTTGTTCAGAAATACTATAGCACATCTATCTTAGTTATATCTTAACAATACAGAATTGGTTAATCTGGGTTTTTGTTCTCTTTGTTATAATGATTATACTGGTGTCAGTCAAAGATAGAATTTAAGGTGTCCTGAATGAAGAAAATTACAGAAACTTTTCCATAACCTGAGGGAAACAGATAAATCCTTGGTTACAGACCCTAATCTCATGTTATTGAAAACTCGTAAGGGGTAAGTATATCATATATACCAGTGGAGAATATTAATAGTTTGCTTGAGTCCCCTGATTGACTCATTTAAATGTCAATAAAAAGTAATCCTAAATGAATAAAATAAGAAGGATTGAACAGGAAAATAAAATTAAAGACAATGTATAATTATGAACATAAACTATGGCAAGAATTTTATTTGAAGTTCTGTTATTATTCTTCAAAATAGGTCCTATAAAATTCTTCACAATCATTTGAAGAATTACAAAACACAAGGCTTTCTGATTATCTTGGATTACGATTATCTTCACCTGTGAAAATGTCTTCAGTTACTCAATAATTCCCAGTTCTACATATTCTCATAGTTTTATCAATAAACATTTGCTTGGATTACAGCTATGAGTTATGATGATTAATACCAATGAAAAATCCAGTAATATACCTTTCCTTGTGCTAATAAACTTTTTTTTAATCTTGGGGAGAACATATTCTTCATAGGCTGTACATTCTTGGATTTATGACCATTTACCTTTTGTAAAATAAATTACTACCAACTACAAATGAGAAGAGAAGGGGCCATTGGGACGTAATAGGAACTTAATGATGATGCAGTTCTCAGCAATTGACATTTGAGCTTTATTCTGGGCTAGTTTGTGTTAAGATATTAGGAAACATGTTTAGATTGATATTTAAATGAACTTTTCAAAGAACAACATTTTAAAGTACCTTTTAGTAAACGAGAAAAGCAAAGTAGAAAATGGCTGGGAGTCCATTTTCCATTTTCCATAGGGCCCATTCTCAGCGTCGGTGCAGATGAAATTTCTCTTTGTAATTCCACAGAATGTTGTTTCAGTGCACATAGGATATGTTTCCTGTACAGTGGGTTTCTCTGTTCAGTAACATGAAGAAGAGAAATTGGCAAGTTTCTATATCTGTCTTTATACCTAGCCCACCTGACCCGGTGCATCTTGCCAAACCCAAAAATCCAAATTGAAGAACTTGATCAACTGCATTCCCATTTTCCATCAGGAACAAACATAGAACCTTTCCACAGCCACTTGGCTTCTCTGGTTAAGGTGTGCTATCGCTTCCTGATGCACAGTCTTTCTTGGGTGTTCCGTCTTCATGCTCTTGTCTCTTGCTTCATTCTTGCAGTCACTTACCAGGTAATTTTGACACTGTGTGATCACCGTCTGGCAGTATGACATGGGAGAACCTTGCGGTATGTATCAAAGAAATGTCCTTCATGAGCAGAAATAACCCATCTCTTGTCCTCTAGTCAGTGTTAACAATATCTAAGACTTGATGTCTGGATTCAGAGACATATAAAAATAGTACTGATTTCCATTCCTCTTTTTTTTAATTTGAAAGTATCCAAAATCCTTATTCGGATACATTTGAAAAATAACATCCATAGAGCAAATCCAACTGGGCTTGATGTGACAAGTAATGAGAGGTGTGTCACATGTCTTAGAATAACAAGTAAACCTGTCACTGCTGTAATCGCTCTTAGAATCTGTGGAGCAAATGACCTCTGTAAGCACAGCTTCAGATTCCTCAAAGGGACGACTTCTCCCTTGGGAGAGGAGCCATCAAATTCCCTGACGTGACATCTCCATAGCTCTGCCCGTGGGCGAGGGCCACCAACGATTTAATTACCGAATAGACACACTGTCCTTCCCTCAGGTCCCTTTGTGAAATCGCAGGAAGCCGATTGTCTTCAAATTTATGCCTGAAATGTGTCAGCACTGCATATCTTTTCATTATTTGCACAAAAGCTGAGGGATGGATTGGTTTCCAAATGTATTTATTTGGGTAAGATCTTGGCAGCTTTTCTTATTATGATGAACAACTTCCACGCTAGTTCTCTTTGGGAAAAAAATAACTTGCCAATCATTTCTAGAACTCAGCTTGGATTCTTGTGAGAAAGTATGGCCAGTCTTCAGGATTGATTAAGGCACTGCTTTCTTGAGTATAGTTTTGGTACAACTGATGTTGCTTTGCTGTGTGTCCTGTCTGGCATGATTCTCTGCTCTCTCTCTCTCTCTCTCTCTCTCTCTCTCTCTCTCTCTCTCTCTCTCTCTCTCTCTCTCTCTCTCTCTCTCTCTCTCTCTCTCTCTCTCTCTATGTCTATGTTATGTCTGTCTCTGTTTCTCTCATCTCTAATTCTCTATTTATTGTGTCTACAGTCTCTTTCAAACAATAAAGAAGGCTTTAATAGCCTGAAGAATTGTATTCTTTTTCAAAATATAAATTTACACAATTCAGTGTCTTTTTACTATCACTATTAATACAAAAAAAATTGGAGCACCAAAACATTAAATAGGGTCCAGGTGAACATACTAAGGGACCCCTTGGAGATTAGAACCAAGGATACTTGTTACAGAGATCTATAAACATTACATAGTTTTGCGATTATGTACAAATAATATTATTTTTCCATGGGGTAAATGACTAAAATAATATATGTTGCTTAGAGAAATCTCTCCAATGACCCTCATGATGAAAGCTAGAGATTACAATAGAGATCACTAGGTTAAGTGTGGATTTCAGATAAATTGTAACATAATATATGTAAGCCCACCTATGTGCTGGGACACTGATGTATTTAAAATATTTTTTTTCATTCACCAAAAATTCAAACTGAGTGCATATCCTGAGGTGAGATTTTATTTTTGAAATCTGAAAACCAGTCGAATGATAATTATGTTTATAGTACCCATATTTTATGCTATGTGTACACAAATATATTTATAGTTTCATGAATATATTTGTGTGTTTGAATGAACAAACATGGATAACAACGTAATTTATACATTACTATAAAGTGTAAATTACTGATACTGCATAACATATAAAGAGACTGAAGGCAAGACCATCCGGAGTCGTGAGTGCTCTCCAAGTTGCAAATTATCTAATTTTTCTCTCAACACACTATGTCACATGATCTATTTCTGAAAATCTTCAAATATCCTTGTTGTGTGACAGAAAATAAATCCAAAGACTACTTCAAAAACTGAGTTTTTAAGTGAAATATAATGAAAGGTTCTGCTCTGGAAATAAATAGTGTTGCAGAAAAAAATAATTTAGTGCTTCATATTACTGACACTCAGTATCATTTTATTAGGAAACAAAACAAAACACAAAAACAAAAACAAAAAACCAGATGAGCTCCAATGCCAGGTCAAATGTGGAAGTAAATATTTCCATTTACTATAATTTCTCCAAATAGGGTGGACAGGTTTTCGACTTCCATTCCAGTAATTCAACATTTTCTTCTTATAGTCGAGGGAAGGGGAATCATTTATAGATACTAAAGTTTATTCCTTATTTTTATGAATTAATTCATTTTTGTGGATGATACTTGAACTCAGGGCCTACGTACTGTCCCTGAACTTTTCTGCTCAAGACTAGCCCTCTACCCCTCTGAGTCATAGCCTTACTTTTGGTTTTCTGGTGGTTAACTGGAGGTTTCATGTCTCATGGACTTTTCTGCCCTGGCTGACTTCAAACTGTGATCATTAGAAATCAATTTCTTAAGTAGCTAGGATTATAGGTGTGAGCTACCCGTGCATGGCTGAAGTTTCTTCTTTGAAATGCTAATAACAAAGAGCATCTGTCTTGTGGAGATTGAGTTTCTTAGCATCACAAAGAAAATAATGTACAATCAGAGGCGCTTCCCTGTTTCATAATCACTTAAAATCACCATCATGTGTTTGCTGTAGTCTGTATTGCTCATCACTGACAATCGCCTAAATTATTTAAACATTCACATTTTCTCAAGAAAACCCTAATAGCTTCCCTCTTGGTGCTCTCTTAAGAAACAGATGAGAATAAATCTTAGAGTCATGGCACATTTCTATAATATGCCTGTGGTGGAGGCAGGAGGTTTCTAAATTGGAGGCCAGCTGGAAAAATCAGCAAGACCCTATTCTCAATGACAAAATGTGAACAATAAGGTCTGTGGAGTAGCTACTTTGGGTGAACACTTGCTTGTATGTGCAGACTCCAGGGTTCAATCTCCCTGACACAGGGGAAATGTATGGGAATGTACTCCTTCAATAGAACCTGCTTGGGAGGAAACTGGAGGATAATAAGGTTCTTAGATAACCTTTGTAAGGAGGAGGGCCTGCGTTTAGCTATTACTGTGATTTTGTAGAGTCCTCTTGCTATTTTTGAATAGATAACTAAAAGGACATGTATGAAAATTAATTGTAGTAAATAAAGAGAGAACATATATATGCTCAAATATAAATATATGTGATTTGTATATTATACAACTTAGCCTTTTATATACATATATATATATATATCATGTATATATAATTAAAACTGCCTTTTTAAAAATAAGCATTCTCTCCTCTCCCTCTCCCTCTTTCTCCCCATCCCCTCTCTTCTCTTTCAGCCTGGGTGTCCTGAACTAACTTTGATTCTCTTAGTTTTCTTTCCTGTATAGCTAGGATAACAAATATGCATCGTTGAAACCAACTCTGTGTGTGTGTGTGTGTGTGTGTGTGTGTAAAATGGAGTGTACAGCCTCATGTTTTTTCTTTTGAACTGGATTGGCCTCAAATGTTGATCCTTCTAATCTCCTCCTTTGGAGTAGTCTGGGTTATAGGTTTGGTCCACCTAGACCTGGCATGTTTTGTAAGCCTCATGTCATAGATAATAGTAAGCAGTCAGGCTCTGAGAAACTTCGCTTCAAGTCTAGCTTATGATGTGACGTATGTGAGCAGCAAGGAAGAATTTTACCTCCTGCTAGGCACTAGCCCTCCCCAATTCTGCTTCCAGCTAACACCTGCTATGCTGAGTAGTTGTATTGGCTAAGTATGCTCTTGCCCATTTTCTGATGAAGAAACAAGACTTCGACTTAAACACAGAAGTAAAGCAGAAACATAAGAACCACTCCCATGCCCCAAACTGCTAAAAGTGATATGTAGATTTAGGGTTTTGTAGTTCTTCTCTGAAAAGTTATGAGGAAAAAAATAATTCTACTGCAGCAGCACAATTTTTGACTTAATCAAAGACCAGCTTTCCAAAGAGAACTGCAACACACTGATCCACATGTAAGTCATAAAAAAGTAACAACGGATAGAATGTTTTTTACATTAGAGACTGTCAGCAATTGTGTGGGCATTGGTAAGTTACTGGATATTTTGGGGCCTATGTTGTTCTTCTGTAGAAAGAAGAAACACGAATTATTAATTTTATGTTCACCCATAACACTCTAAATGTAAGCTCTGTGAGACTGTGTGTATTGAGAGAAGTAGGCTTTTTTCAACACCAAGATAAAATCCCAATTGTTGCCAATCTTAGAAGAATAATCCAATATTGCTTATGAAACCATGCTAAACCATGCTTCTGCTGGACCAAAAGGGAAATCTCCCTTCTTATCTATTTTAGATAGATTGGTAGATAGATACATACATACATAGAGGCACAGATAGAATACTTCATTCCTCCATTCATTCATTGACTGATTGGTATACATGTTGATTTCATAGCTTGTCTATTGTAATTTGAGCCATGATGGACAAGTGTGGGCAGGAATCTCTATTGTATGCTGACTTTGCTTCATTCAGGAGTACACCCATGGATAATCATATGGAAAATCTGCTTTTAGTTTTTGAAGAACTGCCACACTGACTTTTACGAGGGCTCTACAAATGTTAGCATTTTAATCCTTCCTGTAACTCCCACCACAAATATTTAGGTGTTCGCCTTCCTTCTGGTAGCATTTATAGTCTTATACCCTTCAAGTCCTTTAAGCAGTCATCCCAGACACACTTCAAAAATAAAATCCTCTGAGATCATTACCAAGACACAGGATCTTGGATTTTCCTGCCTCAGAACCATTCTTCTTTTAAGGTGGAACGGGTTCTTGTTTTCTAGGCTTACGTTGTCCATGGTTTCGGCTTACCAGAGTGTGTTGGTGAAGTTGGCGGTTTGCATGCTGCCATGACAGCTCTGTCTTCAAACTGAGGAGGGAAAACTCATTGAGTTTGGAGCCATGTTCCCTTTGAACATGCTGGCATAGATCCACAAATCTCACTGCAAGCAGATTTACTTCCTTCACTCTTATCTAGTTTACCCTATCATTTCAACTTTTTATTTTTATTTTTCTTCAACAGCTGCAGTTAGTCTTATGACTATGTTCCTTTCATTAAAAGCCTGTATTTAACAAAACCTGAGGTTCTCTGTAATTAGCATGCTGCACACAATTTGAGGCTGTTGGCTAAGGCACATGTCTTTTATAGAAGTTTTTTTTTATTATAAACTGCTTATTTGGCTAATTTGTTATAAGAACTTTAAAGATATATTTTTTCTGAAAAGTGGAGGCAAACAGAAGTCTTTGTGAGGAAATGAGTAAACTCTCAAAGGAGGGCTTGTGTACACCAAATTATGCCCAGACCTCCCTTCCTTAAATATATTTGAGTCTTAGGGTTGAGGTGATCAACTTAGTCTTGTTTCTCATAAAAGAAGCCTTTGCTTTGCCCAGAGATTCTATGAATTTCAGCTCTTTCCTTCCCAAACTTTTCTCGTTGTGATCCAATGTCTCTTCTTCCTGATTTGTAAGCATTGTGTGTTTTGGTACCAAGGGATTTCATTGTGATATTGTTATGCATGCATATAATGTTCATTGACCACATTCACCCTGTGGTTTGCTGACATCTCTTTCTCTGGTACCTAGGGATAATACAATAATGGGGCAGCCAGAAAAATCCCCTTGAAACAACCAAAGATACCCTTAAGGTATTCTATCATGAGGTCCTGTCACGACTTACATATGTGTTTGCTAAACGAACATGCTATAGAAGTAGCAACAAAATAGAAACTTAGGTTTGAGATCCAGGTTTCTTGGGTTCAAATTCCAGCTTATGGTTACAGTCTAGCACATAGTTCTGTTCTAAAAACAGAACTATATTTTGTAAAGTTGTTATAGGCATCAGATGGCCAGAAATGTACTGAGAATGGTGCCTGACACGTTGTGAGTATGCATAAGTGGCTTCATTTTTGCTAAGACATTCAAACATATGAATAACACATGGAAGTCAGGCTCTGTCATGCTTGGTGTATACAGGCACTGAAGAAAGAGTGGAGGAAAAGTCAGCAGAAATGTTTCCTGGAGGCCATTTATTCACTACTCATCATCAACAGCATGTATACTGGCCCATGATTCATCCACCGCCATTATTAAGATATTTAGATATATTTTGAGTCTTATCTGAGGAAGGCAGGAAGAGGCACAGAATGGGCAAAGATGTCGTATTCACACAGATACATCTCTCATGCGGCTCAATGCATTTGCTGCTTCCTTGGATGTGATACTAATGGTCCAGACGCTCTTTGGCAGGGACAGGACCTCTCCTCTAGATAGTTTTCAGATTCTCATCTCACACATCTAGGAGGGCAAAACTTGCTTGCAAAACTCAGTCTAGATTATTTCTAAGTTTCATTTTTATCCCAAAAGACTGTGGAGCTAAGATCATAGGAAAGAATTATATATTCAGTTCCAGATGATCTTCCTGGAAATTTAAAGCACCCGGGCTTACCATGGTGACCAGGTGGACTTCATTAGTTTTCACCAATTACAAGCTGTGTCCAAAGACATCATGGCCTTAAAAGTTTGCTTTTCCTTTTTATCTGTCATGGGTACTTAAGGATGAATGTTTACTAATAAACATTCATGAATATTTATCTACTTGAATAATTTTATGTATGGTGCTTAAAATTCAGATTATAACTTTTGAAATGTCCATTAGAGATCTCCTTCTTGTATTAGCAACAATTAATTCTATGTCTTGTCAATCTGCCTTTTAGATGAATATCATTTATGATTGAATTTGCTAAAATTGTATATTGTTACAGCCAGTTATTTTGTTACCTCTGTTTCTTGCCTGCTAAATTAATGTTTCACAAGCCTTTAGCATATTCCTTTGGTACATGTATATGTGTGTGTGTGTGCGTGTGTGTGTGTGTGTGTGTGTGTGTGTGTGTGTGTGTGTGTAAGTCTTCACTATTTCAGTTGCTCTCTTTGGAGTACTATATAGTTTGTTGATTAGTGTCTTGTGAGGCATATTCCTTCTTGTCTATAATTAGAAAAGAAGGTAGGTATATCCTTTATTTTTCACATTAAAATATGGTCTGATATGGGAGGGGCGAATATTGTAGCATCAGCTTTGTTTATGTTGTTGTTTTGTTTTGCCAGTCTAGGGGCTTGAACTCAGGGCCTGACCATCCTGTCCCTGATCTTCTTTAGTTCAAGGCTAACACTCTACCTCTTAAGCCATAGCACCACTTCTGGCTTGTTTTGAGTTGTTTATTGGAGATAAAAGTCTCATGGACTTTTCTGCCTGGCCTGCTTTCTTACCTCAATCCTCAGTCTCAGCCTCTTGAGTAGCTAGAATTATAGTGAGCCACCATGGCAACCTGTTTTGTCAGTACTAGGGTTCGAACTCAGGAACTTGGGCCCACTTAGCTTGCTTGTTCCCAGAGGTCAATTTACCATTAACTACATTTTTTGTTTGTTTGTTTTTTCATAGTACTGTTTCTGGCACTATAAAAGTGTGTTTTCCTAATTTATGCTCAGTTGTGAAGCACGGGGTTGGTTTGTAACAGGCTTTATCTTGTCTTGTATATAGCTAGATTCTTTTATCTGTCAACAATTTCTAGTAGAATAGAGTTATGCATAAATGGTAAAAACAATATTGGTACAAAGAAGGCAATCTTGATATTACTACTTTGACTAGATTACTCTCTCCCCCAAGGGTCGATTATCCATACAATGTCCTTGATCAAGGCCAGGATATAGTAGTAAGGCTTTATATTTGCTTTTTGATTTAGTATTTCCGTAGTTGTATGTGCTACAACTCCTCACTTAAATTTTATCTCATTTTTATTCTCTTTAAGTTGTTGTATAAAACATATAATGCACCTTCATCAATATTATCCGCGTCTATTGTCCCACGTCTCTCCTAACCCCACCTATCTCCTCAATCACATTTAACATAAAAAAGACATGTCTTAAATCATGAAATGCAGTCGTAAAATTAATATGGAATTTAATCCATGGTCATTTGGGAGGTAGGAACATTTGGGATTCACCAAGAAAGAAACATTATAGAATAAATAATTTATTTTAACACAATCCTTCCACATCTAGCACCATATAGCAGGGACCTGAAGGTATGTATCATCGTGCCCAGCCCCAAAGTAAAGATATGAAATACAACCAATTGCTTCAAGGATGTTGTGAGTTTATTTTTCCATTACATTGGAGTCTGAGCACTTCAAAATCTGGGCCATTAGAGTTCCTTCTTTTTCTTTTTCTTTTTTTTTTATTGTGAAAATACTGTACAGAGGGGTTACACTTACATGAGCAAGGTAATGAGTACATTTCTTATCAAGCATTGTTGCCTCCTCCTTTGTTTCCCCTTCCCATCCCTTCTTCCCATCTCCACCTCCCCCCCCCCCAGGACCAAAGTTGTAAAGCTCATTATTCAACATAATGTCTTGTACGTCTCATTGTTGCAATGGGTCCACCTGTATCCCTATTTAAACCATTTGTTTTTTCGCTTCCCCTCCACAAATTATACCAACATCAAATACAGTATAAACAGGGGTTAGACCACGGGAAAGGAACATACAAAGCAACAAAAAAGTCATCTTATAAAACATTAATTCCACCTGTTGCAACAATGAGAAGTACAAAATGTCATGTCAAAACCAACTTTACAATGTCGGTGTGGGGGGGGAGGGGGGTATAATTGGGTGGGGGGAGGGGGGAGGCTGGGAAGGGAGGTGAAGGGTAAACAAAAGAGGAGGCTGCAATGCTTGGTAAGAAATGTATGCATTATCCTGCCCATGTAATTGTAGCCCCTCTGTACAGTATGTTCTCAAATAAAATAAAATAAAATTAAAAAAAAACAAACAAACATTAATTCCTTCTTTTTCTATGTGTGTTTACTCAAATGTGCAAGGAGAGAAGACATAAAGATAACTAACTACAGGGTGTAAATGATGAGAAGAGATCCCTGTGACACTAGTGGTGCTTAACAAAGTGGATCCAGTTCTATATAGACTTTATTGAGCTTTCAGGAGCACACATGACAAAAATCACTGAGTCTTTAATGGGAGCTCAGCTATTTCATCTTCCCTTTCTTTCTTTTGATGATTCACTTGTCCCATCTTCCCATCATATTGTATGAGATAATTTCCCTCCTTCCCTCTGCCACATAAAGATCGCTGCACGTGTTGTTTAGACATTCTCAATGTTTATGGATAATCATAGGCTCGTACATTCATATATGCCTTCTGTGTAATTATACTGACTTTGCAAGAATTCAGACTTATCCAGGAATAGAAGAAAGTCCTATGTACTGAGATACATTTCCTATGCATTCATGTTATAATTTTAATGAGTCTAAAAAAAAGTTTTTGCTTAAAAGATTTTCAACAAGCTGGATACTGGTGGCTCACGCCTGTAATCTTAGCTACTCAGGACGCTGAGATCTGAGGCTTGTGTAGTAGTTCAAAGCCAGCGCAGGCAGGAAAGTCCATCAGGCTTTTCTGTCCCATTAGCTATCCAGAATGCCAGAAGCAGGGCTGTGGATCAAGTGGTAGGGCACTAGCCTTGAACACAAAAGCTCAAGAAAAGCATCCATGCTCTGAGTTCAAGCCCCAGGATCAGCACAAAACATTTCAGATGACACCAAAAAAAGAAAGCATTCTGTCTTTCCATGTGATTATGCATGCGTGTGTATGTGTGTGTGCTTTTTGCATGCCTGTTTGTGTTTCACTTACTAGAATGTGTGGCTCTTGTTGTACTTTGCATCACAAGTGACTTGCCTTACAAAACCACTCTCAAACAAAGTTACCCTTTTGATTATATGACAATAAGTACTAGCTGATCTGGTAGCAGGGCTTTCTATTTTCAAAGACAAACCTGTGACCACTAAGATATGACAGGAGACCACCAAGAAAACCAAGAAAGTATCTAAATTTGCCTAAGATCACTGCATTCTCTGGGACAACAGAGAATTTCTTTCTCCATTTCCTCCTTATGCAAATCAAGTTGGCATCATTAACTTATGTTGATGATATCAGGAAAGGCTTCATGTTGCTGATGAAAGAATTGAACAGAAAGCTAGAAAGGGAGACTCTTACTCTACCACCCCCATTTCCCACATGAATTTGTGATTCAGAGACTTCCACTGTGATTTCTCATTAACTTCCATAATAGAACTAAATAAAGTTTTACCAGTGATTTCACTATAGGCCTTTTCCTGTTTAGTCACCAGGAAACTGACGTTTATTGAAGCCACGCTTGATAAAACTTAGCTAGATAGTCTATAGGACTCACAAATTAGGTAGGAAAGATGTTATGGTGTCTGATGTCTGCTAACAAGAAATACGGGAGAGTTTTATCATCACTAAAACCCATTCTTAACATCTGGAGCTCTCACACTCCTTGGATCAGAGAGCATCACCAGGCCTCAGTTTACTCAAATGGGAAAGAAGGGAAAGGGAAAGTACATCTGTCTTGCAGTATGCTCCTTGCCATTTTGTTCCAAGTCAGGAACCTCCTCTTCTTTAATCCAAATATTAACTTTCTATAAAATGAAAGAACAGGGTGGGGTATAGTCAAGGGAAAGGGGGTTAAAAAGAGGATAATGCAATGAATAATCCAACATGTATCCTACAAAATTAAGAAAGGTGGTTTGCAGGGCGCCAGTGGCTCACGCCTGTAATCCTAGCTCCTAAGTCAGCCCAGGCAGGAAAGCCTGTGAGACTCTTCTCTCCAATGAATAGCCAGAAAACCACAAGAGAGGCTGTGGCACAAGTAGTAGAGTGCTTGCTTTGAGCTGAAGAGCTCAGGGACAGAGCCCAGACCCAGAGTTCAAGCCCCATGACTGACGAAAAAAGAAGAAGTGTGACAAGAGGAGGCTCAGGGAGGAATGCGTGAGCATGTTGGAAAGGGTGACATCATATCCAAAAATGGCTTTGTTACATGAAAACTCCTTTGTAAAATGACTTAAAGATGATTTTTAAAAATGAGGAAAAGGGAGATAGGAGATAGTTGGACAACATTGGAAAAGAAAAATGCTAAAACTCTACATGATCAAATTTACCCCATTTCTGTTATTGTTCCTTACTACTCTTTTTTCTGTCTCTTTAAAACAGATTTTGATGTGTTTCATGGGGTGATTTTCAGTCCTATGTATAATGCTCTTCGATAAGACTCACCCAATCCATTCTTCTCTTGGCTAATCATTTTAGGAGTCAGTTGCTTAAATGTATGATTGTATCAACTTGACAAACAGAAGGTAGATAATGTTCACTTGACATCATGTTCAAATATTCTTATTTTGAGAATACAAATAGACATAAATGCTCCACTTAATGTCTAATAATTATTTAACAGCAATTAGTATTTTCTAAGAATGGTAATATGCATATATACAAGATGAGAAGAATAGCAGAACATTAACGTATTGGAAAATATTACAAAAACAAACCAATCTCTTGATATTTTCATAATGCCCCATCCTAGGTTTCTTGTAAAGAAAGATTATAACTTTTGAAGGCCACTCATTTCCAGCTCAACATAATTCTATATACTTATCTGTACTTGGCACAGTTTCACTAATTATAAGATTTATACACAAGTAATGGTGATAGCTGAAAAAAAGTGCAGTTCCCATTTTCATCATCACCAAAGATTTTCTTAAGCATAAATTTTCTGCCCCAGCTCTAAGAAGAAGACCTTTAGATCCTCTCCCTATAGACACTCCTTAGGTTATTTTCTAAGCCAATGGGAAAGAAAACTGGTAGTATAATACCATTTGTATGGAACTGTCAATCATAGGACAATAGATCACTAACTTTTGGGTGAACTAGATATTAGAAATATCAACAATGATCCTTCATTTACAGGGGAAAGTTATAGGGAAGAAACTTCCAGGTTTCTAAATTCCAGATAAACACATTTAAAAGCTCACATAAATTAATCAGGTTTCCCAAGGATGCAGCTAGTGAAGAAATTCGTTTTCATTTTATAATTCTCAACATAAAATTAAATGGATAGTAAGCTTTCTTCAGGGTGGGTTTGACATCCATGGATTTAACCAATAGCAGAACAAAAATATTTCAAAGGTTGGGGTGCATGAGTCAAGTGACAGAGATTTGTGCTAGCAACCACTAACACACACACACACACACACACACACACACACACACACACACACACACACACACACACACACGGCTGAGGCCTGTTGGCTCATGCCTATAACCTTAGCTACTGAGAAGGCTGAGATCTGAGGATCACACTTCTAGGTCAAACAAAGCAGAAAAGTCTGTGAGATTCTTTATCTCCGATTAGCTACTAAAAGCCAGAAATAGAGTTGTGGCTTAAGTGGCAGAGTGCTAGTCTTGACTTTAACAAGATTAGGGTACAGTGCCGAGGTCCTGCATTCAAGCCCCCCAGGATACTCTCTCTCTCTCTCTCTTTCTCTCTCTCTCTCTCTCTCTCTCTCTCTTTCTCTCCCTCTCTCTCTCTCCCTCTCTCTCTCCTCCCTCTCTCTCTCACAAACCCCAGATTTGTGTCTTATTATCCCACATACAATAAAATATAATAATTCTTTTTATAACATTGGCATTGTATGTAAGTAATCCGGCCATGATTTAAACATATGAAAGTACTGCAGAGGTGATAAACAAAGCTTACAATTTCATAAAAGCACTTGCATATCTATAGATGTCCCTATTTGCAGAAGATATTAGAACCAACCCTGGATACTACAGGATGGCTATGTTTTTTTTCCTACTACATGCTTAAGAAACATATATCACAATGACTATCAGAGTGTAAGTTTGAATCTGATTCTCTTTTTTTTTGCCAGTCATGGGACCAGAGCTCTGGGCCAGGGCGCTGTCCCTGAGCTCTTCAGCTCCAGGCTAGCACTCTACTACTTGAGCCACAGTGCCACTTTCTGTTTTCTTTCTGTTTATGTGGTGCTGAGGAATCGAACCCAGGGCCTCATGCATGTAAGGCAAGCACTCTACCACTGAGCCACCTTTCTAGCCCCTGAATCTGATTCTCTGTATTCATTTTCAACTGGTCACCGGAGTGGTTTGCACAGATTTCCCGCTTCCTGGCCATCACCAATAGGCACGAGTAGTAATACACACATAGGTTTGTGATGCTACAGGAATTACTATTTATAGAAAGCACACTTTATATCCTCTAAAGTTGACAATACTAATAAGTGAAAATAAGCAAGACTCAGAATAGATCAGGTTTATCTTTATTTCTTTATTTTAAAAATATCATGAGTATACTCATGCGTTCCTACAAGAGATCTTTAATCTTGATTATATTCCATATGAAGATGTGTTTAAATATTCCATTTGTCCATTTTTGACAAAAATCTTATAGCTAAATATGATTTTTCAGATGGCATTATTTACTAACCATTCGGGTGATGAAACGGATCCACAGAGCTGAAGAAAATATATAAAACAGAGGTGATAGGCAGCTTTTCAGGTTGATTCCAAGCTAAACCTTACTAAAGGGTAATTTTTGCTTTTTAATACCAGACCTAGCAGTTTAGCTGAATCTCTATCCAAATAGAAATTTAATAGTGCTTATTTCATGCTCATATGGTCAGATTTTTGGTCCAATTTGTTTGTAATGAGTTAGAGTAACTGATATGCTAATCAATGTTAGTTAATTAAAAGTGGAGTTTCTATTTAGTTACAAAATGCATTAAACTGCTAAACATATTGCACGCTAGATGACCTGATTCACATATTTGAACTCCCAAAATGAGGAGGAGTGGTGGAAAATTTTTTTGATGTGCTGCCAAAAATAGCTTCCAGATTCTTCTAGAAGTGTATCTGTCCTGAGATCCAGAAAGCCTGGATTCTAATTCTTAGTCTTTTACTGTAACATCCTGAAACTTTTGTTTTGTCTTTTAAATCCTCAGACTCAAATTCTGTTGTCCAAAGATGCAATAGGGTTCAATAATGCCAAGGCATCCCTTCTTATGAATCTACAGACACAATTCAAAGGTAATTCAGAGGGCTGGCTCTGCTCAGCCAACTTCTTGTTCTTTGAATTTTGACATAATACTTAATATCATTGCTTTTCACAATTAGGAGAGAAAACATGGTTCTTGAATGAATGACATTGGTGGGGTGATGAAGGTCAAGGCAGTGGTAAAGAACAAAAAGATGACAATAATTAGAATCACAAGACATACATAGGCTAAAGGAAGTTATCTAATTTGGGGTTGGGAAGTGAATAACAAAATGCTGAAACAAGGACAAAGGATGACCCATTGCAACAATGATACTCACAAGACACTATGTTGGAAATGAATTTTATAACTTCGGGCGGGGGTGGGGGTGGGCTATAGTGGGTAGGGGAGGGAAGGGATAGTAGGAGAAAAACAAAGGCGGGGTTAACAATGTTTTACAAGAAATATACTCATTACCTTACTCATGTAACTGTAACCCTTCTGTACAGCAACTGTACAATAAAATAATTTTTAAAGTTAAAAAAAGAAAAAAAAGGAAGGGTGACTCTATAAAATTCCATATCATTGAAATCCAGAAAATGTAACTAAATATTTTTTCTGCTGAAAGTAAAATGATCTATAACTATAGGCACTGTAACATGATCTAGCATAGTTTTTTTTTTTTTTTAACAAAACTTCTTCTATAGGTTCCATTAGAAGGCAGAATTGACTAAGATTGGGGAAAGATCAATTAAGCAAGACTGGAGCCTCTTAGATTTTTATAATATTTAATGTGTATGGTGAATCTTTAAATTTCTCAGAGAATTCTTTTTTTTTCTTCCTGTCAATTTTTGTCTTTGTGTGTGTGTGTGTGTGTGTGTGTGTGTGTGTGTGTGTGTGTGTGTGTGTGTATACAGCATTGGAGACCATACAGGATCCATGTCCTAAGAAAGACTTTTAAGGAACACTGGAATGAGTAGAAATAAGTAAAAGCTCTCACTGTAGCTTCCAAATTGACCACCTAATTGAATTGAGAGGATAACTGGGAGCAGAGAAGATTAATCGTTTTGGGAAAGAATGTTTAGAGAACTAGGAACAATAGAGTTAAACTACTAGCGTGAGGTCCAGGCTCATTCAATTGACATTAATGTAATAGGATCAATACCGCAATCTACCATCTTCCCCTTATGGAACCACGAATGAGGAAGAAGAACTCCACCCACCCCCGCCATGCTCCACTGGAAATGCGTTTTAAAACATCAAAGACTGTTTCACATATGTGGGTCTTTTTGGAAACAATTTGTTGTTGTGACTTGCTTCCTTCTTCAAACAGCATTACAGGAAAACAGGATGGGTAGCTAAGGGGAGTTGGATGCCCCTTATTTCAGAAGGGATCTGAAATAAGATTGAGAGGGTGGGCAGAAGATGTACCCTGAGGTTAATTCTATTAGAAGCTAACTAATTCTTTCTGGAGGAAGGGTCACATTTGCAGTAAAGCATCTGCCAAATGTAAAATCGTAAGGTGTTTGGACCTGTCATTGCAACGAGCCAATGAAATCCAGCCATTTCCTATGAGGGGGCATGATTAAAACCAGAGCCATCTTCACAGATAATCCATTTATAAATCACTGTAATAAAATGACCATCATGACAGCAGCTCTGTGACATTCTTTTCCCCCACCAGCTCAGCTGTTCCTAAGCAACCAAAATATCTAACTCAGGAGGAAAGAAAGGCAGCCCAGGGTCCCAGGAGTCCAGGAGAAGAACCTTGCTTCTTGGTTTTCTTTTTCCCGTGGGTGAAGGCTGTAGTTGGTAGTTACAGGAACCTCTGTGCCTGGTTCACTTCATGTGCATGTCAGAATCAATGGACATTAGGAATGTAGAAGTTTCTCTACTCTGTTCATTCTAAGAGTTGATGAATGGGGAACTTTTTAATAAAGGTCATTGTGGACAAGACCACTTTTAATACACATTGTGCCTCTCAGGAGTTCAGTTGATCATCAGAGACAAGAATAAGGGGCAAATAAGGGGCAGCAATTCAAATATTTTCTATTTGGCTCTTTACATGTGTATTTGCAGATAAACAGAGGCTGTGATGTTATGGGGGAAAAGTTCTCATAGGCACTATTACCACAGATAATGCAGACAAAGGATAAGAATCATCTCCTTTGGGAGTTTTCTATGTCAATCTATCTTTGTGCTGTCTTACCCCAGAAGAAAGTTAAATATTTAAAATGAAAGTAAATCTTATTTAAGAGTATTTTCTTTTTAGGGCATTATCTCATAAGTAAAGTTGTATAACAACCATTAAATGACTTGATTTTGTGGAAACCAAATATCATGTAACAAAGCATCATTAAACAAAACTAAACTTTGGCAAAGTAGCAGCCTCCAACCTTCAATAGTTTATCTTTTGTTTGTTTCTTAATGCCAACAATGAACAAGCTAAGAAAGCAATCGCTTAAACAGCCCCATTCATGATAGCTTCAAAAGTATTTAGGATTAAAAAATAAAAGTGAGGAAATATATCAACCAGAAAACTGTAAAACATGGAAGACATGAATTGAAAAAAGACACTAGAAGATGAGAACTCTCATATTCATGGGTGGGCAGAAGTTAAAAGGCGTTTAAGTGTATGTATGAATGTAATGTACCTGTGCACATATGTTAAATGATAGTCACCTTCACTACAGTTAATATGGGTAATAGTCCCTACCCAGCTAGGTAAGATGATGAGAATACATAGGCCCAAGTATTGCATTCATGGAAACCCTGTGGTGGTATTACTATTGTTCTTGAATGGAAGATACTGTTCTTTATCTGGGCATGTCCTTATGACTCTCTATACCTCATCCCTGTATGGTTTTCATATGTGCTTTCATTTTTAACAGCCAGCTCCTAGATTCTTGGTAGGAAATCTTTTCCTCAGGCAATCTGTAACTAGATTTCTTTAGTACATACTTGAGTATTTAGACTTAAATATCTGCAGACAGCCATAACTAGTAAATAATGGATATGGTCACTTTTATTTTTATTTTGTTTTACTTTATGTTTCCCATCTGGGATTTGTTTCAGAGAGCCTGCTTTCCTGACTACTTATGTATAATCTGGGCTACATGGAAAGCTCACCTATAGGACCCAGTCAGCATTTCCCTCCTGGGGACTTTGTTTAATATCCTGCCCTTCCTGGGTGGCTTTCAAGGCTTTTCATTCCTCACGCTCCTAAGATTTATTAGAACATTTCCTAAAATTTATTCCTGATGAAATGTTATTCCCATGGATCCTTTCTTTCTTGATACCTTCTTCTAAAGAACTCAATTTAATAAACACCCAAAAGAAATGGAAATAGTTTCTGAAAGTGGTATAACTTGAAGACAGGCTGGAAATAAAGGATGGATTCTAGCTCATGTAGGAATCATCAGTAGGCAGAAATGAGGTCCTGTTGAAAGCATCACAGAAACGATGACTACATGGACAGTGACTATGATGTAAACAGAAATAACCACCTTGCTTAAAACATTAATAATTTACAATGATATCTAGACATGTAGAATTGATTGTGGCTAACTTTGTGTCAAGGGCTGAAAGAAACGCTTTAATGTTTAATGTATTATCCTCCCAGATTGCTGCATAGAGCTTTAATAGAGAAGTTCTTATTTTCCCATTTTTCAGATTTGGAAACAGAGACGTACCAAGGAAATCATTATTTGCATTTACCCAGAATCACAGAGGTGTGGATTTGTGAACCTGTATTCTGTCTCCTGACTTTGTAAGTTTAAGTACTATAGTGTAAGATGTGCTTACCTGTCTATAAAATTGTGTTTAAGAAGAGATAAAAGAGAAGGTTAGGAACATGGTTGATATAATCAAGCTGACTTGATTACTGCTTAGGACAACTCCAGGATTTAATGAGCACCTTCTGTGTCCCCTGCATGTGGCTCTGAGTTCATAGGGGCAGTGTTGACAGTTAATGTTTCCTGTAGTGAGCATTTGCGTTCCTTGCTCTTAAAGCCCTCCTGCATTATTCTATGTTCCAAACTTTAGCAATGTTAGTTGATATGCTCAAGGTCATAATGCTAATAAAGACAAATTTGGCTTCTGACTTTTAGCCCAAGTAGATTTTTCTTTCCAAAAATAATCATGCTAATTTAGTATACCATACCAAGTTCTGGGCAAAGTCAGAGTGAATTTGGAATTAGACAGCTATCGTAGCATGAGTTTCCAGCGGAGATGCCAAAACAACCCTCTAGAAAGCTCAACTTTCTAAAAGAATGTTGGGAGTGAGCTTCACTCATGGTCCGACTGCCAGCCCTCTGCCCTTCAGACACAGCTTCATTTTGAAATGCTAATTTACTGTATTTCAAGTAGATGTTAAACTGTAAAATTATTAATAAGTACATCTCAGGCTGAAGTGTAACAGGCCCAATAGAAGACACAAAATTGTTTACCCAGCATATTTAAATATGTCATAAATGAACTAATTGCTTTTCCTGGGTACTTTGCCAGATTTGTGGCTTTATCCTCACTCTCGAGATTGGGAATCCAAAGGAAAGTTACTATAGACCAATAGACACTAAAACCCCACCACACACAGGGAAGCACAAGTTTCAGTAAGTTCACAGGAGAGAGAAAGGTCATACATACTAGTTCTTCTTGTAAAGTTTCATCCTCCTGATTTGACCTCCAGTGTGACCACATCAATAAGATGAAGAATAATGTTTGAATAGGGTAGGTTTATGTGGGTGACAGTTTTCCCTCCATTGGTGAATTCTCATGGTGAAGCTCCCTTTCCCTACTGACATCTCATTTCCTTGACATGCAAGGGTCTTCAGCTCCCACATAACTTTGTCCAAAAGCTTTCCTTTGATTACAACCAATTTACTTTCATAGTTGGATGATTGTTTGCTCATTTGCTTTCACATCTGTTCTTCTGTTTCCTATTCCTCTGCTCTGATCTCTGAGAATTGCATTTTCCAAGCTACCTTCTGGATCAGCTTAAGGGATAGGATGCTACAGCAAGATACTAGCAGATAGGAGAAGCAGTGGCATATTTTTCTCCTTTTGCCTCTGCTTTGGAATGCACTGTTGTTAGAAGGGAAATATTATGAATGGAAATATTACTGTGATCGCAGTTGTTTTTACCTTTGGCCAAGATCTCAATATCTAGTACCCCAGTCAAATTCTTATATAGAACTATGTGAGCAGTGTCACATAGTGGTAGTGATTCATGATAAAATCCCTGGAAGAAAAACTAAAAGATAATTTTCCTAAAGTAAAATGACTTCTGGCTTTTTGGTAGACAAAAGCAAAACAATCCACAAATATGAACTCTTGTTCAGGATCTAAATCCAGACCAAAGTCAGTTAGTATAGATGGAATGACCTTTACTTGTCAGTAAAAACTTGTAGCATTATCTGTGCATCATATACTGATAAAACTATTTGATGTTTATTATTCTCATTTCTGTGCAGTGAGGGAAAACCACCCCTTGCAAACAAATATGTTTGTTGTTACTATGTGTCAATGAGATGGCTGTGAGCAGATATATAAAATCTGGACAGTCAAACTCCATATCCCTTGGTTTGGCACATTTGTAGGCTTTAACTTTGCTGCTTTTAATCATAAACCTCAGATTCTGTTAAAAAAAAACAACTTATCATCTAAGTACTCAATTTTTAAGAAAACAAATAAGCATACCATATAATGTAGAAAATTTTTACAATCATGAGGAAAAGAAAATGTTTTGGAATAAAACTGTTAGAACTTTCTATATCTAGGAGAAAACAAAACAACAAAAATATGCTAGCCAATGTGTGCCAGTTCAAATATAGGCTTGCCTACTGAATCTGAATGCAATCTATAAAACAGCACAATCTCTATTTGTTCTTGGTGACCATTTTATAAACCAAGCAGTTAAACCCTGTCTTTCTTTTCCCTTTCTTTCTAAAATTATCTTCATTGTCTAGGGCATCCAGACTTCAGAAACAGCTTTAGACACACAAATACCAATCACTTCCTCTACTGGTGAATGCAATTTAATCAGACTCGCAAGCTAAACCGAAGTCACACAAAGGGTAATATTTCATGTGCTTAACAAGAAACCTTTATGCAACTGTTCCCATCAGTCAGACTTAGGATAATACGATGCTATTTTTTGCTTCATCTTGGCTTTCTGTAGAAACTTTAAAGGGCTTATGATTAGGGCTGATTTTCAAAAGATAGTTTCCCACTCTGTGTCAAGATTCACTGCTATGTCCATGAGACCCAAGAAAGCTATTGGCATAACTATTCAAACAAAGCTGGATTCACTTCCTCCTCCTGTGTTATAATAAGAACTGAGGATGACAATGACAGTGCATCCATGAACAGACAGATGGAAGATGCAACCTTAAAGCATGTTTGCACAGATTTTCCTTGGCTCAGATTGGTTCTCTGCTCTTACAAACAGGTGCTATAATGCTAGCACCTGGGAAGCTGAGACAAGAGGACCACATGTTCAAGGCCAGCATGGGCTACAGAGTAAGATACTGGTTCATCCAATCAACCAACCAATAAACAAAAACTGGATAGCTTGCAATCATCTGTGAGGTCTCAGCTTTAGGGACTATTTTTACAGGGACACTTCATTTGGCCACAGTGACTTAGAATACCCTGTGCATAAGATCAGCATTCCTGAAATGTGCCTTCACAAAGCAGTAGAAGGCAGGTCTTTCCTACTCCTCACAGCAGATGATTATGATTCAGAGAAAAGATGTTTCTTTTCAAGAAAGCTCTTAAACATTAGCTTTCCACCTCAAGTAAGTTGAACCCCTCAGACTGTCTTTCTGTGAAACATAAAATTAGTACTGAGAACTTGTGAATGAGTTCTGCTTTGCTTAACAGAAGGAAGTTATCCTTGAAAAACATGTGCCATGGCAATCGGAAAGCAGTTTGTTCAATCAAGTGCATAGTTTAGTACCAGAGGTAGAAGAGATCATTAAGATGTAGGGTTATCTACTCAATTTAGAGCTTTCCCAATTCTGGTAGTACTGAAGAGCCACTGGAAACAAGAACACTATGTTCCCTTATACCCTTACATTTCCAGAGAAATCCACACAGTTATCCAAAGTCTGATATCCCATTGGTTTTCTTTGTAATTGAAGATCTGCTGATTGGTAAACTGGGTCTTAATTACATCTGAGAAAGTCACCAATGAGTTTTAAAAAATGTGTTAATTTGAAGGGATGGGTGAGGTTGGGATAGAGGAGAGGGGAGAATGATAGGAGGGGTGACTCCGACCAAAATACATTGTACTAATAAATTGACATATGGAATTGAAAGTCTTTGGTATTAAAGATAATGATGATGAACATAATGATGGTGATGATGTTGATAATGATGATGATGATGATGATGATAATAATAATAACAATAATAATAATAATGAAATGTGTATTAAATAAATGCCTTGGCTATGCCCAGAAAATGCTAATTACTAGCCCAAGACCATAAAATGAAGAGAGTTTAGAAACTCAGGGCAATATTAGTTTGCTTTGTTTTGTTTTATTTTTCTTGTCTTTTTTCTTTTTTTTTGCATTTTTTTTTATCTTGTCTTTTTTCTTAAATGTTGATTATGATAAGCCATACTGGGTGTCTGGTTCTCAAAGTGAGATTCCAGGTCCCGTCTATAACTTAACCACGTAACCTTCTATTGACTCATGGAAGTGATGATAGTGGACTAAAATCATTTCATATCTTCCTGATTTTTCTAGCCTGCATCATGAACAAGTAAGTACAAGCCAGTAAATAATCTAGAATAGAGAACAGCAAAGAACCATGGGAGCCAGAGGAAGGTAAACCAAGGCAGGACTCTATTTTTAGATGGGTTAAAGAATTCTTTGCTCCAGAATTAGAATCAGAACTTTGCCACCTTAGTAGATTTTTTTGTCTTTCTCTTTCTTTTCCTCTACATAGATCAAGAATCAAAGGAACGTCAAAAAAAAGCCTACAGCAGACAACCCAAATAAATAAGCCCTTCTTTGTGGAATGACATCTTTCCTGTCAGAAAATAGCTCCTAGAACAGGGTGTACAAATTGGCCTTTGGAAACTTAGTGAATTTCCAGGAGCTCACCTTTATTTCTGAATGTTTAGTCTAGCATTTGTGACAAGCTGTGTCTTGAAAGGTAAAAATCTAGACTTCCATATTCGCAGAAAAAGAGAAAAAGGAATTATTGAGATTATGAGGGTTTTTTTGCAAGATAAGTCTGAAAACACATAGTTATTTTATTTTTGTGTCTAGCATAGGTCAGAAGACCCCATAGAGATTCAGCCTTGGTTTATTTGTTACTCTTTCTTATCCTTCAATTATACACATGGATATATATATATAATGTATATATATATATATATATATATATATATATATATATATATAATCTCATAGCATGTGAGCACATGCATATACACACATACACACAAACACACATACTCACTCTGGCTTATAGATGACTAGTTGAACATAAAACCTGAGTATGGTATCTTAGTGTGTGGTTATTTAGAGCTGACTCTATGCTGATGGTCATCCTTCCATCTAAAGAGACAGAAACGGAAGCATAGATAGTAAATGAACGTCTCACCCAAATAATTCTTTCTTTTTGATTAATGCAATGAAATTTAGACTTCTTTTCAAACATAAGTATTCTCTTGAACGTTAACGATGGATAGATCAAACAAATAATTTAATATTTTGTTTTTATTTTTTATTGTTATTGTGGAATTAACATACAGAGGGGTCACAGTTCCATGAATCAGGTAATGAGTAATACGTACAATTCTTTTGGAACCATGTTTCCCTTCTATCACTCTCTCCCCATCTTTCCCTCCCATCTCCATCCATATGATATCCAGTTCATTTTCCATACAGTGTCTAGTGAGTGTCATTGATATATTTTCTTATCCTTGGTCCAAATTTTATGTGCCCTCCATTACTCTCCCAAATACAAACAAGATGAAAAGAAAACAAAAGCAGCAACAATGGAAAGTAAAAATGTCTTATGTTTCCTTTCCTTGGAGTTTATTTCATAGAAAAGTATTTTATGTGAACATCTATACATAATTATTGAGCCTTTGTCCTGCACTCCTACATATAGCCTCCTTTGGATGCTGTACCTTAATGACAAGGGTCCTATATAATTTATCATGCTGCAGTAATATTTACTTATTTTAGTCATTCAGCTTGTTTACTTGTAGATTTACAGGCACGTTCTAGTTACTACAAATGAGGCAAACCAGGCAGCTTGTGTTTCTTAGGTTCTGGCTTACTTGACTTAAGATAATTTTTCCAAGTCTTTCCATTTGCTTACAAATGGTACAATACCATTATTTCTGATAGATGAGTAGAATTCCATTTTACATATATATGTGACATATCTATAGAAACATCTATATCTATCTATATATAAAATATGTGTGTATATGTGTGTATACACACACACACATATCACATTTTCTTGATCCATTCATCCATGGAGGGACATCTAAGTTGATTCCATATCTTGGCTATGGTAAACAATGCTGAATTAATCTAAATAATTCTAATAGGAGAGATTCAATTTTGAATTACTCAAAAGATGTCTGAAAGCCCTGATGCAGTATCCCAACCACCTTTGTTTAAGTGCACCAATGTTTTGACTCCCACTAAGTATAAAAATTGAATGAAATACTTGACCTCACTGTGCTATATTTACCTGATTTATTGCATCTGTTAATATGTGCAATTAATGATAATAATCCCTGACACATTTATATGTAAAATATTTTGAGTATATTTCATGTCATAAATAGTGGCATTGATAAGAAAAGAAGCAAGAAAATATAATCATGTCTTTCAGTTTTCTTATGCTTGTAAAATTTTCTTGTAACTGAAATTATACATTTGGGCAATTAAAAGGACCAATGATGATTAAAGTCAATAACAATTAAAACAACAATTATAAAATTTCTGTATAACAATTAATTTTGGAGCTACACTGCATAGAAGGAACCCACTAAACTTGATTTTAAAGCTCTAAAGGTTAATAACAAAAATTATTCTACCTTTGTGGAAATAAGTTGTGTTGACCCCTACTCTGGTGGATTTTTAGGAAAATAATAGAGCGAAGTCCAACTTAGACACCTTGCACATGGGTCCAAGATAGAATAATAAACCTAAGCATTGTCTCCCCAAAGACCACTCTACATAGCTGATGAAGTATAGAACAAGTAGTAGAGAACAAATGATGTTAAAAATATCACAGTTCTTCACATATAAATTGTATCTTCAGTACAATTTCAGCTCTTTTGATTCTACAGTCTCTACCAGACAAAGGCATCTAAGCAGAATAAACAACTTACTCTGTTCACATTATAATCATTGAAAGAACAGTTTCTAATCTCTTCTAAGGTAGTTTTCCATTCATGAAGGGAATACACATTTTCCTTCCAAATAAATTCATTTAAGTTGTGAATTTCAGTAGATCTATAGATAGATAATTGATGTGTCACAATGACGTAGACAACATGGAAAAGATGGTAGCTGAGGTTTAAATTAGATGGGGGTGAAGAGTGAAAATGAACAGATAAGAAAAATATTTAGAAGGTAGATAAATAGGAACAAGTGATTTATTTGGGAAGGAAAAACTTGCAAATTATCAGCTGAGCAAGTAATTCTTAGCTCCAACTAAACCTTCAGCAATTTCAGAGAATCTGAAGAATTATTATCACTGTGATTGATTCTGACATTGTTCACAAAGTAGGAAGGCCATTTTGAAAAATAATTCATGAGGCTCACCCATATTCTCTGTCCAGTGTTTTGTCAAGTGCTATCTTTGCATAGTTCTATTTTCTTTGGCAGATTTTTAGGGAGTTCCTCAGTCAGCACTAAGGATCTCAATAGTCATCAATAATTGTCCTCTTTTCTCAAAGTGATGCATTTGTCATATTATTTCATTTGAGTGTCATTGGAATGTGGAAAGACTCTAATGGATTTAAAAAAAGGGTACAAGTCATGTGATACTTCAAATCCTCCCAAGTGTGATTTGCTTCTGAACAGAATATTATTATTTTGCCTTCTGAAGAATTTATGAGAGTTCTCCTCTTTGCTACTGGAGTATTATAATTTGCTGTAGGCAGTTATTACATTTGACGAGTGGTATTGTTTGAATCCGAATATTCCTCAGAGGCCCATGTATGAAAGGTTGGTTCCCTAGAGTGGTATTACTGAATGGTAGTGGGAATTGTAAGAGGTGAAGCCTAGGGAAAAATCTTAACCTATTGGGTGACAGAGGGCCCGGGCCCATCCTTTTCCTTTCTTTTTGCTTCCTGGGTGCTATGAGATCACTACTTTCTCTAAGATGCTCTCCTGTCATGATGCAGTGACCAAGCACAGCCCTCAAAGCAATGGTCTCAGGAACCATCTTTTGAGCTCTACAAATCAATGAGCCAAAAGAAATACCCTCAATTCTTTTTAGGTTGCTTATCTCAGTTATATTGTTACATCTGTGGAAAGCTAATAACAAAAGCAATATAGATAGATAGATAGATAGATAGATAGATAGATAGATAGATAGATAGATAGATAGATAGATAGATAATGTGTCATGTTATAATATATAATATATTAATATACATAAATCATATATACTAATTTCAATGATTTAGGACTGAGTAGGGAACATATAAACAAATTAGAATATATTTGAATATTAATTTTCAAATGAAGTGTTATTTGTTCTACACTCAACAGGGTAGTTGAGACTAAGTAACCGAATCACACAGAAGAAAATATTTCTGTGAGGTGCCAGTGCCTGGAACCTGTAGTTCCAGCTATTCAGGAGTGTAATAATTTGAAGCCTGATGAAGCAGGAAAATCAGTGAGACTCTCATCAACAATTAATCACCAAAAAGCTAGTGGTAATACTGTGGCTTAGTAATAGAGCACCAGAGTTTGACTGAAAAAGTTAAGGAACAATGCTCAAGCCCTAAGTTCAAGTTCCATTAACTGGCATACACACACACACACACACACACACACACACACACACACACACACACACACACACACACACACACACACACACACACACGATAGATAGATAGACAGATAGATATTTCCCAGTAATTTTCATGTGAATAAGCAAAGAAAACATTTCTTGTTACCCTGTTAATTTACAATGGTTGAAGCCCATGAACACTCGTACTGACTTGTGATAAAATCTACTGTCACTAACAGAAGTGTTCTCTCTGTGAAAATTCTCTATCCATTGTTAGCTATCTGCTTAGGTCTACAGAGAAAAGCTCTCATCGTGTCACCGATCATATGTGGAGCCTGATCATATGTAGGTGGCTCTCTTGTACCTTGTAGAATATTTATCAGTATCTCAGTCGCCATCATCTCAAAATTTATAACACTTCTCAGCTCTGATAACCAAAAATGTCTCCAAATATTGCTAGATAATAAGCATCTTATTTGGGCTAAATTGCTCACAGCCAAGAGCCAGTTATTGAGTTACATGACACTCTTCTCTCTATTTGAAAATGTGATTTTTTTAAATGTACATCAAAAGCAATGGATTAAAAAATAATGTACATAGAACTAAAGCCTTCTATATGGATGTTCCCTTTTTGTGAGAATGGTATATGTTCCTAAGCAACACAAATCTTTTGAATAAGCACCAAGTCCTAGTCACCTTCTTTCTGCATTCTAAGAACAAAAATGGGAATTAGCATGTAGAAGTCTTAAGAAAATTTCCCTAAGGATTCAATGATGAAAGAACTCTTTAAAGACACCCCCACATTACTTTGCAATCTACATTTCTAGTATCAAATGCAGTGCAGGATATGGAAGGGATTCTCAATGAAGGATGTTTTGGGAATGAATCAGTAAAATGAATGGTTAGAAGGCTGAATCAAGAAAGACAGCACTACATTCCCAGGGCCAAATGTACTCACGTGTGTATGTCTCTAATCTTCCCCGAGTTACTATGACTACAAACAGCTGAGCTGCCAACTTTCTGCCTGAAACTCTAAATAAGATTCCAGGTGAGGAAGTGTCTTTGGCAAGGACCCAGCAGAGCCAGCGGTGGTTCGCAGGAGGAAATCTTCACAGAACTAAGCGAAAATCAGGTTCATCCTAGTGGAACTAATCTCTGACTAGAAAGGAAAAATAAAACCATTGCATGTTACCTTGGTTGAGCAAGGACAGGAAAGACTGGAGTCAGACAATTTAATGCCACAGAATTTCACAGATGCAGTTACCAGAACAAGTGTTTTTTTGTTTGTTTGTTTAGTGATCATTACTAGAAAGCCATGTTATGAGCCTCCTTATTGGATCCAGGGTAGAATATTTTAAACCCGAAAGACATTTGGGAAGATACAAATAAATGTGACCATCACATACCCCTCTCCACCCCCTCATGTACACACACTTGAGTCTTCTTTTATTGGGAACTGTGATACTTCTACTACTTGAGAGTCGCTAATTGTTTTACGACGTTCAGGCGTTTTGTGGCTTGCATTAAAGGTGGGGGTTCATGATTTCCTCCAGAGGACTTTCTACCTTCGAGTCAGAATCAAATTCATGTATTCAGGGGATGACAAGTTTGGGAGTGTTCCTTTGATGTCTCTATTGAAGAAAGTATAATGTTGAAGCTTTTCAATTCTCTACTCAGCTAAATCACTTTTAAAATTTAAGATGTCTCTTAATGCCAAAATACCAACTCATTTGTTTAAATGCATCGAACCATCTATCAAAATTATTTCCTATAATGTGTTCATTTTCATATTATTTTACAGAAAATAATTCCATTTAATTCTCAACACAAAATAATTAGTTATATCTAATTGCATATTATTATATCTTTTGTACCACTGATAGATTTTCTTATAACAGTGATTATTATTCTATATACTATTACTGAATTATGTTCTTTATTTTGTTTTGGCAGGGGGGGGGTCTCTTTATGTTGTCCATATAGGATTTGAACTTCTGGATTCAAGTTTTTCAGACACCTGAATAAATAGGGATTTATGTACGAGCTTCTATGCCCAGGTTGTTGCCCTTACTTTACATAAAAGGAAATGAAAGATGAGGAATCAAAACTAAGCTACATATTAACGTAAGTTGGAGAATAGTATTTACTAGTGGTCTCTGAAATTATGTTCCAAAATTGGAAGGAAACTGATATCAAGAATTTAATATAAACTAATAAGGTATGTATTGGCATTATGATAGGTTGTAGAATGTGATGTTTTGGAGAATGTTGGAGAGGTAATGAATAGACTAACTAGGTCTTTAGGGAAAGTGTGACTGAAACGAAATCTGTGGGGAGATGATTAAGTCATTTCCCTCCTAGAGAAGATCTACAGGCAGAGAAAACATTCCAGAAAGAATAAGTGGCATGAAATATTATTCCACCATAGGGTATTATTTTTTCCCTCTAGAATCAACAAGAATGCCAGGGTGCTATGAAGAATGAGCAAATGATTGAATGATTACAATTTTGGAATGATTAACAGGCCCACATCATCGTGGGCTAGAAAACATCCTGGGTTGTTCTAAGATGTGTTATGGAGAGGTGATGGGTTTGTCTGATTTATGTTGCTAAAGGATGGACATTGCTTCTGTGGGAAGTAAGCTATGGTGACGAAGTCAGAAAAGATTTTTAAAGAAGATTGACTGGAGGCTATCCCACTTCTTTAAAGTGTAAAGTGATGTTGAAGTTGCCTATTCCCAAGTTTTGTTTATTTGTTTTGTGCCTGTCCTGGTACTTGAACTCAGAGCCAGGACATTGTCTCTTAATTTTTTTGCTTAAGGCTAGTGCTCTACTACTTGAGCCACAGATCTACTTCTGTTTACTTGTGTGGGGTGCTTAATTGGAGGTAAAGAGTCTCATGGACTTCCCTGCCCTGGTAGACCTTAAACCACAATCCTCAGATTTTACCCTCTTGAGTAGCTAGGATTATAAGCATGAACCACTGATATGTGGCCCTATTTCTAAGTTTTATTTTGCGCAGTTTCAATGCAGTGCATTACTTAATGCAATGGACAACACCTGCAGACAAGCAAATGTAGGAAATGAGCATGGATGACAATAGACTTGCTTTGGGCTAAACCAATGTTGAAGTGACTTTAAGAAATCGACCTGGAAGCTGGGCACTGGTGGCTCACATCTGTAATCCTAGCTACTCAGGAGGCTGAGATCTGGGGATCACAGTTCAAAGCCAGCCCGGGCAGGAAAGTCTGTGAGACTCTTATCTCCAGTTAGCCACTCAAAAACTGCAAGTGGCACTGTGCCTCAAATGGTAGAGTGCTAGCCTTGAGCACAAAGTGGCTCAGGGACAATGCCTAGGCCTGAATTTATGCCCCATAGCCAACAAGAAAGAAAGAAAGAAAGAAAGAAAGAAAGAAAGAAAGAAAGAAAGAAAGAAAGAAAGAAAGAAAGAAAGAAAGAAGGAAGGAAGGAAGGAAGGAAGGAAGGAAGGAAGGAAGGAAGGAAGGAAGGAAGGAAGGAAGGAAGGAAAGAAAGAAAGAAAGAAAGAAAGGAAGGAAGGAAGGAAGGAAGGAAGAAAGAAAGAAAGAAAGGAAGGAAGGAAGGAAGGGAGGAAGGAAGGAAGGAGGGACGGAGGGAGGGAGGGAGGGTAAAATGAACAGAAATCTACCTGAAGACTTTCCATACACGTTTCTATGAATAAACCTGGAATTTGAACCAGATGTTAGTATGAGAGATGTGAATATATATTTGGAATCATCATCACTGAGTTGGTATGTGAAATCCTGGGGTTGATATATCTGATAGTGATAGTCAATTTGATCCATTTCTATGATGAAAGAAATGTAACCAATCTTGAAGACTAAGACTTACTTATATCACCTTTCAAGTTCTTATGTTCACCCTGTTATCACCACATTTTTATTTTTCCCAGAAGATGCTAGGTTATCATTAAGTGGTTGTTACTAGCTGATACTTCAATCTAGCTTTATGGATACTTGAAAGTACTAATTGTTTTATACCAATGGACTTATTCTGCTTTAAAAAATGTTAATGTCCACTTAAAATCTAATTTAAAAAATGCTCTGAATACAGAAAGTATCAATTTTTAATAAAAGGAAGTTCAACATACAACATGCTACTAAATTACTCTATATGTCACATTGTCAGAATCAAGTATCTTTTATTCAACACACACACACACACACACACACACACACACACACACACACACACACACACACACATATTGAGATAAACACAGCTTTGACAGAACCTGAAGAGGCTTTGATTTAAGACACGAAAAGGGCACCCATGAACCATTATACTTTTCTACAGAATGTGTGTGTGTATGTGTGTTTGTGTGCATGTGTGCTTGTATATGTGAGTGCATGGGTGTGTATGCCTGAGTGTTTACCTATGTGTGTAAAAGATCATAGTAATCAAATCTATTCTCGGAGATTCTTAGTATACATTTTCCTGGTATAGATGATGCTTCCAGGATCACCTGTTGAGAAAAACTCTTTTATTCTCATTGAAAGTTTACCACACTGAATGATTCTTTAGGGCATATTTGCATATAATATTATTTTATTTTGGGAAAGGGTGTAGTCCTCACTAAATACAGTAACCTTTGTTTAGATATTCCTTAAAGATAGCATGACTTGGTCTCCAGTTGCTGTGAGTACTGCTGCTGACAGACAGCTATCTGTTGACGAAAGCCTTGAGGAATTTCCTCAGGTCAAGATAGTTCCTTGCTGAGGTCTTGTCCTCCTCCTTGGTGTAGCCTGCATCAGACAACTTCTCAGTGGAAGATCGTACAAGCACCTCATCCAATGTAGGGCTCAGTTCAAGAGAAACCTTGTATGCTCATCTCTATGTAGGGATCTATTTCTAAGGATTCAACTCAAGCAAAAGCTATTTCATAAGCAGACATGATTTAAGTTTGTCTATTGTCCCAAACAATAGACATACCCTTCCCATACCCTCCACAAAGCAAAATTCTACTGCGAGTGCTCAGAGGTGAGCTGGCTGAGCTCTGCATGTTCAAAGAGAAATCCCCTTCAGAATTTGGCCTGCATCGATAAGCGCCTGAGCAAACCTCAAGAGCACTGAGGTGATCCCACACTCCCTAATGCAAAGCCAGGCAGTCATTTTACCTTGTATTAGTCTCCTTTGTACCTCTTCCTGGATAGTGGACTGGTTAGATTTAAGGAGTTGAGATCAAGTGCACAAAGGTGGCAGCTGTAAAATTCCTCTGAATCCATGCCCTATAATAGTGTCAGGGAGCGGCAGGCAGCGATCGCTTGCTCTGTGAACAGATCTACATCAAGAGTATGGTTTCAATATTCAAAAGACTGTGTGTGTGCCTGTACCTTTCTGCTTTGCGTGTCAACATTCCATTACTTGATTGTCCTATCAAAACAGGAAAAAGATACACCAGTATAAAGTTAAGTGGAATTAATTTTTGGAGAAAGTGGGCATAGTTTTATGAACAGTAGGGGATTGATACGGAAATAAAAGCTAATTCCTGACCACCCACCCTATTCAGATAGCTCCTAGAATGCTTCCAGATGTTTCAGTTGAGAAAGGGGTCCATCACCATACAGCCATTAGCGGTGACACCAAAAATGGTGTGTGAATAATGGATAGTGAATATAAACTTTCCATTTTCATTACTAATTTTTCTGCAATAAACATATCGCAAAAGAAGCCAAATAACTACAATAATTGGATGAAATTAATGAATATTACAAAGTAGCAACAGGGAATATGCAGGAGGATTGATTCTTTTTTATTTTAACTTGGGATAGATCAATAAAAATGATCATGGAGATACGATGAGGGAGATACAATAATTATGCATATAAAATTACACCAAAGTTTTCAGTTTTCTAGAGAAGGTGGTGCGTGCCATAATTTCACAGACTTGTTTTTAGTATGGCCATTATGCCAAGCATATTATTTAATACTATGAATGCACCAGAGAGCCAGTTTAATACAGTTCTTGTCCTCATGGTGCTTATATAAGAACAGACTGTAATACTAAACTAATTATGACAAAAATTCCATATTTTAAAGGGCCTAGGATACATACAACTTATGTGTATTATTTCTTCTTATTTGTTTAAGTTTATATCCAACAATGTACGTGTACTATTTCTAAGGCCTTCTGGCTTAAAACAAATTATTTCTGTTTTGTCCTTTCAAGGTTTGAAATACATATACCAGCATTGCCTGGGAAACCTGGCACAGATTTGTGTTCCCTGCAATAGGTTCCATATGTTAAAAAGCAAGGTTGGGTAGAGATTGAAGAAAGGTTGAAGTGTCACCCTCACTAACCCACCTATACAGTAAGATGAAGAACTTACCTGATGCATGGAAATTCTTCTAAACTTATGTGAATCTTTGGATGTTCCAGGTAGCTTGGGTCATCCATGAGGAAGCACAGGAGTTAGCACAGGATCCTAGTATTGACAATGTTTTTTATGTGAGACTGCTCTCATTCAAGGGATAAAACCCTGGGTGCTTGCATTTCCCTTGGCTTTGAGAAATTCTGAAGAAGGACTCATCTTGGAGCTGACACAGCAGGTAACATGGGGTCCTAGTGGGCTGAAGGAATAAATGCTTCAATTCTTCAGGGGACAACTGGGAAGCCTGTCACAGCCTCGAATATAATTTCCAATACAATTGTTTTCTCTGCTTTCAAAAAGCCTGATTTCTGCTTGTGTTCAAGATGCTTCCTTAAAGTGTGACTTTGGAAGAAGATTTCTTTTTAATTTGAGTTTCATCTCTTTATCTAGGACATTCTTGGCATTTATATATTGATCTGTATTACACCAACATTTGCTCGTTGAAACCAAGCTCCCAATGTGATTGAACCCTGTGCCTGGACGCTACCCCTCAGCTCTTCAGCTCAAGGCGAGCACTCTATCGCTTGAGCCACAGCGCCACTTCCAGTTTTCTAGTGGTTTATTGGAGATAAGAGTCTCACGGACTTTCCTGCCTGGGCTGGCTTTGAACCATGATCCTCAGATCTCAGCCTCCTGAGTAGCTAGGATTACAGGCATGAGCCACCAGCGCCCAGCTATGATTGTCTTTGATTCTTTGATGGTTGAATGGGGTCATAAAATGAGGACTACAACATGACTTTTACCTTACTTTCTCCACATATACACACATACATACTTACATACATAAAGGAGAGAGCCCAATTAAAGAGAAGGAAGTCATTTACAAGCCGTAAGGGGGGATTGGGGAAATAAACACCTTGAGTACACACTTCCAGCCTGCAGGACAGTGAGAAAATGCATTTTACTTTTTTCTGCCACCAGGTCTACTATATTCTATTATATCATCCTAAGCAGAGGAAGGCAGGAAGAAGTGAAACTGCTTTTATGTATCAGAAGTATGGACATTGAATCATCAACTCAATGTCTGTGTTTCTGTTTGCCTTTCTGACTATAATCCAAACAATTTAGGAAAACCAGATTTCCATTTCTATGGCAGTTCATTTAGAATTCTTCACATTTTTGTAACATGAATGTGCAGCTTATTTAGCTACTATATTGGAATCAGTACTTCTACATGTGCATACCAAAGTACATAATTTGCATTAATAAACACCATCAAAGCATTCATATATATTTGTAATTTCAAGACACATAAATATATGCGTTGTGTACAAAGACATGGCATTGTGCATTCCCTTCAGATTAAAATTAAATGCTAGTTTTCATTTATGATGCAATTTAAAAATGCTGTTTCTGCTCTTTATCTTGCCCATGTAATTGTAACTCCTCTGTACAGTATTCTCACAATAAAAAATGCTGTTTCTGCCAGTGATACAAATTTGAATGAAATAAAAGACAATATATCCAGATATATCTGATCAAACTAGATGAAGGGCAGCCATGACTTTCCCATGGTGGAAATACTAGAATACTTTCAGGTGTTTTGCCTTCCAGAATACTCTTCGCTCTAAAGCCAGATAATTCTTCCAAATTCCTCTGAACCCTAATTCCTAAAACCTGTTTATATTGTCTTCAGAAGGTTGGCAAAAAAAAAGTTTGTACACAGATCTTTCCTAGCCTTTCTTGAATTATCGTGTATCAATATCATAAGGCTCATCTTGAATATTTTCGTAGCTCTCTAGTGCTATGTTCCATCCCAGCTGAACTACTAGTGATTGTTACATAGCATCTGATTGGTAGAGCTGCTCCCTCCTGCTTAAGATCATTGGATAAGCTCTTAACTGTGTCTTATCATCCCCAGAAATGGTCATGCAGGCTTTGACAAAAGTTTCTCTTCTTAGAGCCTGCTATGAATTGGAGATGGTTTGAGTGAATCCTTCAAGACTTTTGAATGTTGAGAAATTTCATCCCAATGGTGAAGTACTGATTTTAATTATGACATTTAGAAATAGGTCTTCTGGAAAATGATCAGAAAACACACACACACACACACACACACACACACACACACACACACACACACACACACACAGGTTCCCTGTCTCTTTTCATGAGATACCTGTCCCTTCCTTGAGACTTTGCTAGCAAGTTCATCACTATATGAAATCCTTAGACACTGGACCAGAACTGTGATCCCAAATGAACTTTTTTCTTAGGAAAGTAGCCTGTTCCAGATATTTCAGACTGGTAAGAAAAAGTGTGGGATATCAAGCTCCTATGATCGCACACCTATGTCTCACTCCCAGTTTGTCCTCAGTGTCCTGCAATGCTCCTGTATACCTGTCTCTTTTCTCTTGTGAGCACTGTAGAAACCATAAGAATGATTTATCTCTTCATCCACAGGAACCTCACAATTCCTGAACACAGTACATGCAGCAATCAGGCTCTTTGATTAAAACCAAACGACAGGGAGATAATAACCTGCTTACCTAATTTATCCAGATTAAATTAATGCTTTCTAATAAATTCCATCATTTTCCAAGTGTATCTACTATATTAAAAATGCACTACCATTTTGTTTAATAATATATATTATTTTTAAAAACCCAAACAACCATATCCTCTTTTCTCCAGATGGTCACGTTGAACACTACGCCAAGCATTCGCAAAGATTCAAAGCAGTTACATAGTCACTAGGGGTCACTCTTACAATTTTGAATCTTGAGAGTCTGAATAGGTTATTTTCCTCAAAACGATTTAATTTTAACACTTCACTCCCTGGCACAAAATAACGGCTCCCCTGACGATACCTGATGGGTGTGCCTGATAAATCAATTCACTAAAAGCTGTGTGTTGCTTTTTGGTTTTTAACTATCCCCAGAATTTTTTTTTTCTTTCTGGAGTGTACTTAAGAGAAGCTGGAAGATAATGGAAAAACCTGACCATTAGATCATTATAGCAGACACGAATGGAAAGCAAAACAACTTCTCATCAAAGATATTCTTAATAGAAAATTTCAGTTTCTTCATGTGGTGCTAAGTGTGGCAGACTGTATTTTTTATTTTTAAGGTTGAGGGAGAGTGGTTTCTATGCGGTGCAGATGATCTTCCCAGGGATCGATGTCCTGCACACTCACCTGCAGAATCACAGGCGAGACATTTGGCTCTTCAAATTACCAACTGTCATCGCAGCAGGAATCCTAATCACAAACAGGCTGAAATGAAACCCACAGACATTTGCAAATGACAGGAGAGCAGCAAGAAAGGAAACAAATCTCTGCCTCACTGTTCTTTGCTCATCTCTATTCTCACATTCACTCCCAAGCCTTCCTAATAATTAGCACATGGCAATCAATCATGACTCTTCAGACAAGCATCAGCTTAGCTGCCCTGGGCTTGATTTCCCTTTTTCAGCAACAAGGATTTAAGAAGGCAGAGTAGAAGACAGAGTACAATAGGCAGAAAACTTTGGTTATGGTGATTGTCCCCTTCCCTTATTATCTGTACAGGATGCTCTCAGAGGACTGAGCTGAGATGAAGATGGAAGAATTTCCTTCTAGAAAATGGCTGAGAAACAGGATGTGGCTCAATGGTAGAGACTTTGCCTAGCAAGGTCCTGGGTTGGAAGCCCGGTGATGAAAGTAATCAAACGAATCAATGAATGAAGGATGAAGTAATAAATTTGAAAGTTTAGAATGATTAAGAAAAAATGATGACCTCATGCCATGTTTTATATCCAGAGTACAAAATTGGAATATTATTTAAGCTACTGAAAAAAAATATAGCCACGAGACATAGGTAAACTTCCAAGTTCTCACTTTTGTAATGGGATTAGGATAAGAACTGTGGAAATACACATTGTACAGTAGCTATATATTAACACACAGATTATGTATGCACACACATATACATATATAGATCCCATACAGGTGTATATCAAGTTATAAATACCTGGCCCCAAATTAATGCTCAAATAGTTTTTCCCCTATTCTGCAATCTGAGAAAATTATATCTCAATAATTTTTTAAAATCAGGAAATACTGATCTAATTTACAATCAGAGGATGAGATATTTGAAACTGGATCTGTCTCCCGAAAACCCAAGATGTTTAGCTACCATAATAATAAGACAAAAACTGATTTCTACTCATTCAATCTATCTGAAAGGCATCGTAAACCAGTTATTGATTTTTTTTCTGAAATGAGAAATGAGAAGAAAAATGTTCCAATTGAATATCAAGTCATGCTATCTCATTTCAGAAACAAACTATGTGTGTCAAGAGTCCTAACAAACTCTTTCAGAAGGCTCAGTTGTGCTAAACTCTAAAACAAACACCTCACAGCTCTGAAGCCTCAAAAATCAAGAAGAAAGCTCAAGAGTGGTAACAAATTGGGCCACAGAATAGTTGCGCACTGGCCCTGGCAGGCCCTGATGCTGGGGCCTGCTGCTGAGCTCTGCTGACTTGGACTGCCTCATTCTAGGGGTAACTGTCTGTTCAGCCTTGTGTTTCCCACAGCTTCAGCCTCCAGAATCAAGAAGAGAACTGCAATGAAAGCTGCAAAGCAAGACAGGCTATTTAAAGAATTTAGTGGCCAGCATTGAGAATAAAACTCCTCGAGCAGCTTCAGAGAGAGAGTCAGGGAAATGTGCTCATTCTACCTCTTAAAGAGCTTCCTTAAAGAGGCATTAAAAAATAACACTCTTGCTGCTCATCTTTAAAATCCCCAGAGACAAACATTCAGTCTGGACAGTCCATCTTTTACAATTTTTTTTCCTTTAATGGTCTCAAGGAATTTTCTCCAAGCCATGATGTCATTTTGCAAATGTATATCACAGGGCTCCTGTGGATACAGATGCACAGAGTTTTGGGAGTACAAAGCAAAACTTTGCATGCAGAGACCTGAGATGAATTACATTATTTAACCTCTAAGCAGATGTTCTTCTAATGTAGTTGGGTACAATAGTACCTTCTTTACATAAGTTTGAGGAGAAGAAAACAAACAAGCAAACAAAGGTTCAGTACAGTACCTGGCATATATCAAGTACTAAATAAACAGTAGTCGCATCAATTCTAGTATGGTCAATGTAAGTACTATAAAAGCAAGTGTAATATTCTCCCTGAATGTTCTCAGTTTATTTCCTGAGGAGCTGCAGAGATTGAGCTCTCTGTGCTTCTCAAATTTTTTCAGTCATTATCAGAAAGCCAGGGCCGTCTCATGCCTGGCTTTTACAAGAAATTTTTGAACGAAAAACATGTACACTGAAAGACTGACTTTTCCCAAGCTAGCAATCTGTTCATGCATGGATTTGCTTTCCATTCACTTCTTCTTTCAATGGAGGTATTAGTTAGAATATTAATAATATAATAATAGTTATAATAATATATTTCATATGATATATCTATTGTATCATATAAAACATAAAATTATATAAATAATATACTATATAATTATATGGATGTTATATAATAATAATAACATAATAATTATGGTTAGGTGTGGATGCTAAGGATACAGGTATAATAGGGACTAAAATCAGTTCCTGAATTCAAGGAATTCCTAGATTACAGGAAGTATACTTGAACTGAAGTCCATCTTATATGACTCTACCATGGGTCTTTAAAAAAAAGATATCAGTAGCAGGTACAAAAGAATGACCAAGTTTGGAGATACAGCTTAAATGGTGGAGTTCTTGTCTAGGAAGTGTGAGACTTTAGTGCTACAAATAAAAGAGACCGAGTAATGAAATAAATAAATAAAAGAGCTGAGTAATGAAATCTCCACTGGGATTGGGAAGTCACGGAATAGGGAAAGAAGAAGCATTTCAGTTGAGTATTAAAATATGTATAGTAGTTCCTTAGAAGAATAATTTTGCTCTGGGCTGAGTCTGACTGAAATTTAATTAATGGTTATATCACCAGAACAATAGAATTTACCTTAATTACTTTTTGTATGGCAATTTTTGTCGAGTTACTATTCCAGTATGTTGGGAAATATATCACAATGCTACAAAACATTGCAAAAGATAAAATGTAGATTCTCAGCTACTTATGTGCTGAGTTCTACAACAAATGTTCTCCGGGTGTCTTCGTACTTACCTGGATCACAAGAATGGGAAGACATCAATAACATTTCCATTTTACACATGGAGGAAACAAGGCTGTCACAGCATAACCATATTTCCCAAGGTTGTATTTTATTCAAATTCAGAAGCAAGGCTTTCTGACTCTGAAAAATATGCTTCCAAAATCTCCTGACCAGCAGCTAAGTGAAAGCATAGCTGGGGATGAACTTCAGGTCCTATGTAAGATCTCCTCAACAAAAATCTCCATTGAGCCAAGAGCCAAGAGACTCAGAAGCATACTAAGTAAACTATTATGCGTATGTGTATGGTGAAATACTGGTTTAGCCCAACCTCTAGCAGGATGAGAGTCCAACAAGTGACTCTTCATTTCCAACTTAGAGAGTCAGGTATCTATTTCATCAGCCAATTTCCATGGTTAACTTTCTATTACTGAAGCCTGTGTCTCTCCAATCTTAGCAATCAGAGGCCTTCCCTGAAGGAATTGTCCCTCCATACTTCCAATGCCAGATCTCTATATATGTGTGGCCAAATTTGAGTACAGAGAAGTTTTATTCTTCACTTCTATTGCATGGCCCCAATTTCTTTAACCATTAGTTTATAATGATGGCATGTTTACCTTTCACATACCTGGGCCAACTGTAGCTCATTATTGTCTTTCTCAAAATAAATCTTATTAAATAAATCAAATAGTTCAAGGGGTGGTATTAAAGTTAAACAATCTGCTTTAGTGTATTATAGAGTTTCTGTACTTTGAATGTGCCAGAGCTGTTATTAATTGAGAACACTGAATATCTACAGTACCTAATTAAGTCAGCTATGAACTAAAGTGCCAGATGTTGTTCCCAGATGCCAAAGCAAGTCAACCCATGTTCTATTTATGGTTTTACTTAGTTAGGGAACTGGAGCCCCCACCCTCAAACTAGTCATATCCTGCCAGAATGCAGAAAATCAAATATCAGAAGCTTCTTTTCTTCCTGAAAGCAATTGAGCCATTTTCTTCGTTGGAGACTCCATCCATTTGGGGCATTCACAGAGCAAATAAGAACCTTCATTTTGAATCCCTTGTATAGGACAGGCAGAATCCAGGAAATCATTAGAAACGTGCCATTCATTTATCCCTTTAAACACACTGTTCATTGACTATCTGGGACCTGCGGATGCAAGCATGGAGGTCACAGACTAGAGAAAAAGAACAGTAAGAGAAAGATAATCAGAATAGAAAGCCTGAGTGCAGTTCTATGGGAAACAGAGAGGGATCAATGATTAATTGCCATGGGGAGAAATCTTCATAGAGAAATGGGATTTGAGTAATATAAGAGAGATTTTGCTAGTCAAAGAAGACAACTAAAGTGATTCCAGAAAGAGGATTAGGCTGTAAACAGAAAGAGAATAAAATCAATATAGAGTATAGAGAAAATGGTGAAGAATTTAGGAAGTTGGAATCTGATAATGTGTATGTGCATGTGTGTGTATAGAAACATCAGCTAATACATTACCAACCTAAATGATTATGTATATATACACATATATAAATATACATATATGCACATATATACGTATACACACATATGCTACTGACTGAACTTGAACTAAAATTTTTCTCTACTACTTGTCACATATCCCAGAACTTTAGCAAAGTATATTTTAAAGGGAGCTCTTAATCAAGATGTACAGTACTCATAAATTGAATTGAAGCTCTGTTATATAACTAATGATAATAAAATCATAAAATTATCTTAAAGATAATAAAATCATAAAAATAATTTTAAGAAGGACTGTTGTGCGTGGAAGCATGAAGTGAGAACTTAGTCCTTTGAACACTAAGAAGTAAATCAGGTATCTTTTAAAATAGAGAATGTCCGGATTCTGTTCATGAATGGGAGATAAACTCCGCTGGAAAATTGGACAAGAAGAAATCAGGGCAAAGAAATTGAAAGTCAAAAGATTTCACTGAGTTTGGAACCACAGTCTGGCCTAGTATTGTTGAAAGTGCAGTTTGATCAATGTTTGTAAAAGTGCATCACCCAGTTATAAATGTCCAAAGCACATTAACAATAATAAAAGCTTTGCCAGCACAGCTGTTTGAGTCCTAAACAAAACAAATGCTTCAAGCTCTTGGAAATTGTAAGGGAATTAATTTCAGTTCCCTCATGGTAGAGAGGAAAAGTCCTTCAGTACATTTCCTACTGAGGGTTTCACTGGATGAACAAACCAGAAAGCCTGAGTACATATTGTTGATGAAATGAATAAATATTCTACCCATTCATAAGAAATCGGAATAGCAAATCCAAAGAAGAAAGAAAATAGTTCTGAGAACCAACACCAAATAGAGAAAAAGTCAGATCAGGTTCAGAAGGAAATAAAATTAGTAAGTCTTTGTGTATGCTAAACAATAAAGAATAAAAGTTTACAAACCCAACACCTTTGCTGGGGTCTTAGGGGTTCCTAATTGCAATCTAGAAAGCTGAACATTTGCAAAGTTTGTTCATACACAATGTCTTATTTAACCCTCATACCTTTTGCAAGTTACTGCTATGGCCCAAATTTTTATTTTAAAGAAAATGAAACAACTGACTAAATTGCGATGTCTCTTTATGGTCAAATATTAGTAGTAAAATGAAATGGACACATCACTTATAATACACCATGTATATTGTGATTGTTTTTACGTTGAAATGTTTAAATATTGTTAATATTGTGTTGGTCCAACTTCATAGATGACAAGAATAGTGCTCTAGGATTATCAGTCAACATCGTGTAATTTTACACTGGCTCCATGGTTGCAAAGACAAATTAATTCAAAATGTCAAGTGAAATGTCAAATAAAATGGTTTTGGATCTCAGTTCAGCTGGGACCAAATTGGTCCATTTTGTCATGGAATGGATATTAAACTAAATCAAGAGCCATCTATAATCCACCTTTTCTCTCATTTTCTTAGGAACCACCATAGATAATTCTTTAATTCACAGCCACCCTCTAAAATAATACAAATGATAAACAATGAATTGTAGCCATATTATATGTCATGTGTTATACACATGATTGTCAATGTATAGGCAAAAGTATACATTTGTATTTCTCTATTTCTATGTTTATTCCAACCCAGAATTATCCCTTTCATTAAAATATGGCACATTGAGAACTGTATTTTACTCGTAGGTTTCTGGGAAAGTAAATCCTATTCAATAAAGATATTGTAAAGATGACCCTCTGCTCTAGAAATTATGATAGTTGGAGGGAAATGTGATATAAAATCTCCTGCCAGGAAGTTCCAATCAAGAACTCTAAACAATCTTCTTCTGGTTACAAGGTGAAGGTTACTGATTTTTTAAGGAATTCTACTTCAGTATTTGCTCCTAATTGAAAGAATATAGTTAAAATGAGTACAAAGAAGTCTCATTATCTGAACTTGCTTTTCAGCCCTGGAGGAAGGTTGTTTCTCTTGTGACCTTTAGCTGGTTTATTTCATCAGCCTACTTTCTAGTAGCTGCTTATGGTGACCAAAGCAACCTGTAAGGGCGGAGAGTCTTTGTGAATGACAAATACTCCTAGTCTGGGATCAACAGGATACATATATACATATATATATATATATATATATATATACACACATACATACATATATATACATATATATATATAAATATATATATCCCCAACCAGTGATCAATCAGAAACAGTCACAAAGTTTACTTCTCAAACATCCAGAAGTATTATCATTTTAATGATGAAACTAAGTACATTGTCAATTAACTACCTATTTTAGCACCCAACAATTGTATCTTTTGTTTTCTCCTTCTTTTGCATGCCACTAGATGTTTTATGTCAATATTATCCTCTCACCTGTCTAAAAAATCTCACTCATGTCTAAGGCCATACTACACTAAATCTACCTGTCTGTGGCTAAAATCTTAATTCTTTCATTAGTAGCAGAGATGATTTAATTGTGATTTCCTTCACAACCTGTCCATTCTTTCTTATAACATGCCATGGTTTAGGACTGGTTCTTCAACCAAATATCTGTGGGATAAATAATGGCACCCAGTTTAACAATGTTGAGGAAGCAGTAGCACATGTAAATAAATGGCCTAATTGATTATAATGAGGTGAATGGGGTACCATTATTGGAAGAGATTAGTATAGTCATCAGGAAACCCTGATTAGCTGAATTAAAATACTGGTATAAAAAGAATGAGCCTTTGGCTCATGCCTATAATCCTAGCAACTCCAGAGGCTGAGACCTGAGGATCGTGGTTCAAAGCCAGCCCAAGCAGAAAAGTCTATGTGACTCTTATCTCTAATAAACTACAGTACTCAGCAAAAGCTGAGAGTGGCTTTGTGGCTCATGTGGTAGAACGCTAGCCTTGAGCACAAAGTGGCTCAGCGACAGGGTTTACACTTAAACTCAGCCCTGAGTTTAAGCCCAGGACTGGCAAAAATTAACATTAAAAAATAAGAGTAAGCCTTGCCCCTCAAGCTGCCTAGTCATGAAATTTCTCTCACACATGCTCCTGTCATTTTTATGTCATCTGTCCTGAGGCCTTTTCAAGGAAATATGAGGTTGCCCCATGCTGTATGTGCAGCCTCCATAGTTGTACAATAAATAACCCCTGCTTCTATAAAGAACCCAGACTCAGTTAATTATAGCAATAGCAAGTGAACTAAGACACATCCTCTTATGACTGAGAGTGCAGTAAACAGGACTGTCTTTGGCCTTATATGAAATGCAAACCAAGCCATATCCACTCTCCTGTTTACAAGCAGAAATTGTTTTTTGGTCACCAGTAGGATAAAAGATAACCTCTTGACTTCTTGACAAAAAATGCCCATGATGTAATTCTGGCCAAGCTCTTCTTCCACTTGCATGTAACACTAACATTACAGTATGCAATTCAATCCCCTCCTTTGCCCCATCTGAGTTCCTTGATTTTTGTTTTGTTTTGCTTTTCATGAAACATCTCAATAAGACTCAGCTCTATATTGTCTTTTAATTGATTGATTTTATTTTTGTTTTGGTTTTCTTTTTTAAATATGTTTTTAATTGTGAAAATACTGTACAGAGGGGTTACAGTACATGAGCAAGGTAATAAGTACATTTCTTATCAAGCATTGTTTCCTTCTCCTTTGTTTTTCCCCTACTATCCCTTCCCTCCCACCTCCACAACTACACTCCCCCATCCCCCAGTCCACCCCCCACCCCCGCATAAATTGCAAAGTTCTTTATTCAACATAGTGTCTTGTACATCTTATTGTTACAATGAGTCAACCTGTATCCCTATTTAAACATTTTGTTTTTTCTCTTTCCCTCCAGACCATTCAAAAACCTAAGTTAAATGAATGATTTAAAAGACTACCATCTAGAAACTTCAAACACACAGTGTAATGCAAAGTGGAACCTAAGTAGGCTGCAGATGTTGAACAAAATTGCATCATAATATGCTTTTCTGTTGATGAACAATCCTAGTTTACCAAGCCAACTTACCTTTGTACCAAGCAAAAAACTCATCCACAAAGATTGTTTGCTTATTTGTTTGTTTTTAATAGGCACTCCCATCCAAAAGGAGATGTCATATTTTAATGACTAATGAGTTACTTCAGCCGTATCCCTAGGTGTCCATAGATTTTCTGTTCTTCACTATGATGAAAAAGAGAAAGTCATGCTTGAAACAGAAAGAAAGAAAACTATATTGTGGGTAAGCAAATTATCTTCTGATTTCTTCTCTTTTTTATACTTTTACAAGGAAATGTCAGGGTGATCTTAACTCCCAGGGTTTTAAATAGTTCGTAATGCATTTCTTGGATATGCAGCTCACAAGGTTTAAAAAGGGAGACTATACAAGTAGGAAAATCATTTCCAATACACAACATAGGAGTGGTTTCTAGTGACAGATGATGGTTTGACAATGAACAACCAAAAGAGAGAAAGCATGCTCAAATCAACTTCAAGAAAGGCAGCAGTCTAAAAGCTTCTTTCTTCTGATCCTAAAAGGATAAGAGGAATCATTATAGAAATGTAAAAAGATACACAATTAAGTGTGGATGGGGATAAATGCTAAAAAAAAAACAACAAAAACTAATGGTAATATTACCCAACCCTACTCATCTACCAAGACAACAACCCATTCACCAATTCAAATTTTTCATAAATTTGATCAGAAGTTCTCTGAGTCCATGTAAACTGGTCTGAGTATCCTTCCACACCTGTAATAAGACTTGTGCATAGACATTTATTTATTTGTTTGTTTATTTATTTATTTCCTAGTCCTGGGGCTTGAACTCAGGGCCTGAGCTTCTTTTGCTCAACATTAATACTCTACCACTTGAATCAGTGCCACTTCTGGCTTTTTCTGTCTATGTGGTACTGAGGAATGAAGTCCAGGGCTTCATGCATGCTAGGCATGCACTCTACCACCAAGCCACATTCCCAGCCCTAAACATTACTAAAAAAAACTACTAAGTGAATAATAACCATTATATAATGGTTATCCCACACATAAATTTACTGTAGCTTCTAATAAACCCTGTCTTTTGCTGGTACTTTAAATAACAGCACTTTTTAAAGTAGGATTTATTTGTATGATATTTGTTTTTACTAAATGGTTTGCTCAAATGTGACTGACCCTTGTAGAACAAAGAGGTATGATGTTACTCTTAAAGTCATTAAATGGTTTGCTCAAATGTGACTGACCCTTGTATAACAAAGAGGTATGATGTTACTCTTAAAGTCACTCAGAATTATTAGGGAATAAGAGTAACAGTACATAATAACCAGGCTTTCTTGAGATATTCATCTAAGAACTTTATATTTGATAATCCATTTTGTTTTCACATATAAAAATGTACCTTCATGCCTCTTGTTGTTTTTATTTTGAAGATGAAGAAACAAAGGCTTAGAGAAACTGCAGTAAGTTGACTATGACCATAGAACCAATAAAAGAGGAAGTATCCTTGTTTATTGTGAACACCATCAATTCACTCTGAGTGTTCAGAATTATTCCATGAGCACTCAGTGCAGCAGGAGTTGTAAGAGAAAGAACAGGGACTGTGTTATGAACACACCTGGTATGAATCTGACTCCTGTAGATAAGTGGATATGTATCTATATAGAAAATACACGAACCCCGTGAACTTCAATTTTCCTGTGGGTTTAAATGGGGATAATAGTTTCATCTACACAGTAAGTATACTACGTCCAACCGTAGCTAAATAACTTGATAATGGGGCTCATAGGGTTAATAGGTAGAATAATTCAAACCTAGATATCCTTTTTTTTCAAATTACCTTTTTTTCATTATCTGTAAGTAGTTGTACAAAGGGTTTGGCAAAGCAGTTATGAATAAAATGAATCTTGATCAACATTCGCACCCATCTCTCCCCTACCTACCTCTTCCCTCACTTTTCTTAATTTTGTAGGATATACATTGAATTATTTTTTATATATTTTTATTGTAAAGGTACTATACACAGGGGTTACAGTTACATGAGCAAGGTAATGAGTTGATTTCCTATCGAGCATTGTTACACTGTCCTTTATTTTTCCCTACCATCCCTTTCTGTATTTTCCCCCTTTTGTTCTTTCTTTGTCTATTGCTTTCCCCCTGAATCCACCCCATTTCTTTTGAGTATTGGCTTCCTGATGCTTTATTTTGCTGAATTTTGACTTTGTTGACATGTCTTGATTTATACTTTTATGTCTATTTTACCATAATATCTCTTATATAGAAGGCAAAGTTGTAGGACTTTGAGTCATGTAAAGACCTGACCTTCATAAGCATGAGAGATAGAACACAGTACAAAACATACCAGTTTTATGTAGGTGCTTAGGTTCAGTACTTAAGACAGTTAACGAGTTAACTAAAACCATGTAGGGCTCTATTAAAACGACCAGCACAACCATATTCAGGGTATATGGTTTATCTCTGAACCTGTCTATAACTCTATTCATCTATAGAGCATCAGCACTGAAACTACAGTTTGTGACCAATAGTAATTTAATGTAAGAGCAAAAAACTAATTATTTTATTAGGCACAGGAAATTCACTGGGTCTAAATGAGATGATTTGGCCTTTGGTAATTCATTGTGCTACTAAAATTTAGTCTTATTGAAAATAAATTGAAATTCTTTTTGTTATATGATACAAAATTTCATTGGAAAACTCTGCAATTGATTTTTTTTTTGTCAGTTGTGGAACTTGAACTCTGGGCTTGGGTGCTATCACTGAGCTCTTCAGCTCAAGGCAAGCGCTCTACCAATTGAGCTACAGCTCCACTTCTGGTTTTCTAGTGGTTTATTGGAGATAAGAGTCTCACGGACTTTCTTGCCTGGGCTAGCTTTGAACTGTGATCCTCAGATCTCAGCCTCCTGAGTAGCTAGGATTACAGGCGTGAGCCACCACCGCCTGGCTGCCATTGATTTTCTAATGATGCTTTCCAGATATGTAATTCCAAATCTGAAAATGAAAATAATATTCTCCTCTATCTGTTGGTAGCTAATAGAGTTTCAGACATTTGATCGGCATTATGGCATATGTTAATGTAACTGTCACAACAATTCCACAAGGTAGAACTATCATCTCCATGTTCTAATATGGAAATGAGGCATACATATTAAAGAACATTGCCAAAAATCACTGTGCTAAACTTTTCTCGAAGCCAATAAGCTATAGGAGCTTTCACATAATTGCAAGTTCTTTCCTATTAGCAATTATTAATTTAAAAAAGGAGTTTCACTGTGAGGTTCCCATATGTGGACACAATGTATTTTGATAAAAATTCCTCCCTGTGTTTCTCTTTCTACTTCAGAGAAATGTAATTATTAGAATCAGTATGCTATGGAAATAGCCCAGATGCTCTACAACCAATGTGTTCAAATGGACCGAGGAAACTCAGGGCAACTGGTGGGGAAGGGGGAAGAGGAAGGAGGATGAAGGGAGTGATTTTGATCAGAATGCATTCTATTCATCAAAAGACTAAACTATAACTGCCTTGCAAAATTAAATTATACTAATGCAAAAAAAACTTCCTCCTTGCTACCTTTTACTTGAAGAGAGAGAGCTAGACTTTTCTGTGAGCAGCATAACTTTCTCCAGCTCTTATAAGCATGTCTTGCTCATATTTAGAAAGTATCCTTTGACTTTCTCCAACCTGTTTGTAAGGCCACATAACATGGACTCAGATTTCCTCAGTGTCTCTAGAAATGCTAATAAAATGTTTCCAAAAATTAAAAGAAAACAACGTGGATGAAATTCTTTTTTGAAACTCCTTATTTGTTAAGATATATAGTTTCAGAGTTTATATTGGTAGTATGTTGGGTGTGTGTGTGTGTCCTGGGGCTTTAATTCAGAACCTGAGCTCTGTCCCTGAGCTTTTACTCAAGGTTAGCACTCAGTCACAGCTCCGTTTCTGGCTTTTATTGCTTTCTTGCTTTCTTGCTTCCTTCCTTCCTTCCTTCCTTCCTTCCTTCCTTCCTTCCTTCCTTCTTTTTTTCCTTCCTTCCTTTCTTTTTTCTTTTCTTTTTTTTTTGATAGTTAATTGGATATAAGGGTCTGACAGACTTTCTGTGCCTGGGCTGGCTTTGAACAAAGATCTTCAGATCTCAGCTTCCTGAGTAACTAGGATTATAGGAGTAAGCCAGAGGGGCCAGTCAAAGGTTTCTGTTAAACATTTGTCATAGTTTAACATTTTAAAGTATGAGTTTGAGTATCATATTTTTAGTTAAAACCTAAGACAGTACATGTTATGGGAAATTCTTGAAGACATCCAGTGTCTATGTTCCATGATATTAGCTTCCCTAATTTTTATATGATGCCCAAACACAATACAGCTCATCATTTTCATGAAAAATTCACCTATGGGCTGGTGAATTAATATGTTTTTAATATATATTTTTATTATAAAGCTACTGTTCAGAGGGGTTACAGTTACATGAGTGAGGTAGTGACTCCATTTTCTATGTAGCATTGTTACACCCTCCTTTATTTTCCCTCTACTGTCCCTTTCCTCCCTACCTCCCCAATTCCTCCCTCTCCTCCCAAAGTTGTAAAATTCATTTTCAGCATTCTGTCTTGTACATCTCATTGTTACAATGAGTCATCCTGTATCCTTATTTCAGCATTTTGTTATTTCCCTTCCCCTCCCCAAATTAGAAAAATGTATATATAAGATGCAGGACACCAGAATCAAATACAGTGACAACAGGGGTTGTACCAAGAGGGAAGAATATACAAAGAAACAAAAAAGTCACATTATTAATTTTTGCTACTTTATGTTTTTAGTATTTTTATTGTTATTGTAAAGGTGACATGCACAGAGGTTACAGTTACAGAAGTCAGATAAAGAGTACATTTCTTTGTGAACAGTGTCACCCCATCCCCTTGCTCTTACCCAGTGTTTTCCTCCCTTCCCCATACATAAGTTATAAAGTTCATTTTAAACTTAGTATCTAGTGAGCACATTACTATTAAAAAATTAAATCTTGTCAGGCACCGATGGCTCATGCCAGTCATTCTAGTTACTCAGGAAGAAGAGATCCAGAGGATCACAGGTCAGTACTATTTGGGCCAGAAAAATTTGTGAGACTACATTTCTAATTAACTAAGAAACATCTAAGGTGGAGGGCATGTCTTATGTGGGAGAGGGCCAGCTGAATAAGCAAGCAAAGCAATGAGCTAAGTGAATGTGAGACCGTGAGTTCAAACCCAAGTATAAGTTATTGACATAAAAAGGTGCAGTTGCTAAGTATTTCCAACATAGAATGTTACTAGTTTTGAGGGATGTCAGTCAGCAAAGAAATACAGTGATAATTTGGTTTGGAAAGGAAGAGGGATACATATATACATTTGTTTCCTCTTTTGTAGTCTTCTTGAGGGCTTTGATTTGCTATAATGAGGTTTTTATTCAAAATCACAAAGTAAATATTCTTCAGTAACGACATGGTAAGATGTAAGATCTTTAAAGGAAGGAAAAACATATTCAGGACTTATATAGTCAGAACCAGAAGAAATAGTGAGTACCCCTGACAGTGTGCACTCTGACTATAAGGCAGTGTTAGTATGGATTTATGGTTCTGCCGCCAGGTCCCTGTCCTTCATGAATTTTTTTTTAGGCCTCTGGTTGCTAGGTCAGTAATGTTCACAGAATGTTGCGTCTGAGTCATAAACTATGTAGTAGCATATAATACAAGTTGAGAGAGAGAGAGAGAGAGAGAGAGAGAGAGAGAGAGAGAGAGAGAGAGAGAGAGAGAGAGAGAGAAAGGATAAAACCTCTAGTGCCAATCACAGCTTAAAATGATAACAATGTTTATTTGGAAATATTAGATGATTAAAATATACATCTCAATGTCTTTCCAAGAACAATGTCTTTCTTAATGTCTTCCACATTTATAATCAAACACCTGGAAAACTTAAAACTAGAATGTGAACATATAACAAATTCTCACCACATCACTTACTAGAACCCTATTTTTTTCTTTATCTTTAATCTTTAATTTGTTACTATTGTCCAGAAAGTAAGTAGAACACATTTGGGAACAAACCATAAGCTTATATACCAAATAAATCACTCATTTTCTGATTTGGAAAATGTACTTAAGGGGTGAGCTAAATTGGAGAATCAAGAAGAGTTAACATTAAGGTTTTCTGAGAGAGGAAAATGATATGTGTGTATAAGGATGAAGCTTGATCAACTTTGGGCTGGAACATTGTGGTTCATATCTGTAATCCTAACTACAATGCAAGAGGTTAAAATGTAGAGCCTTGTGACAGAGAGCAGCCCTGCATGAAAGTCTACTAAACTTCATTTCCAAAAGAACTACCAAAAAACAAGATGGAAGCATGGCTGAAGCAGTGAGCACCACTCGAGAAAGTATGACCATAAGTTTAAAGTATAGAAAGAAAATCAGTCAATTTTATAAATGGTTGTTCTTTCAATAGGTATCCATACATTTATTCTTTTATCAATAGATAAATGGATCAAGAAAATATTGTGTGTGTGTGTGTGTGTGTGTGTGTGTGTGTGTGTGTGTGTGTGTAATTCTATGCCTCCATCAGAAAGAATGACACCACCCCATTTGTTAGGAAAAACTTGGAAAAATTATACCAAGTGAATTAAGTCAGGCCCAAAGAAACATAGGCCCAAAGAAACATAAGGTTTCCCTTATTTGTAATAACTAGTATATGCTTAGGACAAGTAGAAAAGGTCAAAAGCTATGTACATATGACCATATAAGATGATGCCAAGTAAAATGAACCCTAAGATAGGGACACAAGTGTTTTATCGTTCTTACGTTGTTTTTAATGTATTTGTAATGTACCATGTGATTTTTTTAAATTTCTTTTGCATGTTCTTCCCCCATGGTATAATCCCCCCTTTTTTATTGTATTTGATTCCAGTGCCCTGCATCCTGTATATATATATATAATTTGGGGAGGGGTAGGTAAACAACAAAATGGTGAAATAAAGATACAGGTTGACCCATTGTAACAATGAGATGTGCAAGACACTATGTTGAAAATGAACTTTACAACTTCAGTGTGGGGAGGAGTTGGGGAGGAGGGGAGGAAAGGCATGGTGGGGGGGGGGAAACAATAGGTAGGGGAGTAACAATACTCAATAGGAAATGTACTCATTGCCTTACTCATGTAACTGTAACTATACAATAAACAATATATACAAAAAAAGAAAATCAGTCAACTTTCATGAATGGTAGTTCTTTCAATAGGTATCCATAGATTTATTGTTTTCATGAAGAAAAAAATTCAAGAAACTTAATCCTGCCAACAATCCAAGAACTAAACAGAAAACCATATATATGGATACTAGTTGAAAATCTACATATCATAATGAATAAATGCCAATAGAAAATAAAATCAACAATAGCCTTTTGATAGCTATTTTTTTAAAGGCTATAAGCACTTCGATCCAGAAAATCTATCATTTTGAGAGTGAGTGGAGTCAAGCTATACAATGTAGAATACTTAACAACATCCTTGGCCTCTACTTAGTGCCTCAAATTTAACAACTGACAATGTCTGTGGACAATGCTAAATGACCTCAAATGGAAATCCACCTTATTCAAGAAGCACATAGTAGAAGCTAACATACACTAAAATCGTAAACAAATTAAAAAATGAGCACAGTGAAATCGAGTGAATATGAACACAATCTGTGTTGGCCTTTTTGTGGTTACTCTTTTGGAACTTGGGTTTTCAAATTTTTGCATAATATGCCTCTATTCTCTAGGTAATATATTTCTAGGTAATTCATTTCCCCAGATACTGAGCTAATCCAACCTTATTGGTTTTTACCTGTTTTCCATTTTTGAATTATAGGATGGAACCTTGATCCATGATCAATTCCTTTGATGAGCTGAAGTCCATAGGAAGACAACATTCAGTACTCGATGATGTTTGTCTGGCAAGCATTTCTTCTCATACAATTGGTGTCCAGATGTGTGGACGTGAAGTCCCATGTGTGTCTGGATTTTCCATTTTCCCATGCACATAAAACTCTCTGTCATCTCTTAAGTATCATTTAGTCTGTGTCCTTTCAAGTTTGAAAATCCTTAACATCACTTTTCATGCATCAATAAACTGCTCATGCAATGCTATTTCACACACATGGATCATTTTAGCCATATGATCCTGCAACACAGAATCTCATTGTTCCAGTGGGAACCTCATAGCTCTAATGGAAACACAGGATAAATAGTTGAGAGATAAATAAAAATCAAATAGAACCTATTGCTCAAGGACAAATCAACAGGTTTTGTTTGTGAGTACTTGTTCTTGACCTTGTAGTAAGCCTTCAACAGATACCTTTTAGCAGCGGCTTTATTATGAAATGTGTTTTGTTTAATGGACTAAGAATTGGACCCTGGTTTTAATTCTTTTGAAGGCATGTTCTGAGAAACAGAAAAGGCTTACCGTCGCTTAATTATTTATATATTTTTCTCTTTTTCTTAAATTTCTTCTCCTGGTACCATTCTCCTTCTCCTTCTCCTTTTCCTCCTCTTCCTACTCCTCCTCTTCATCAATTTCTTACTCCCTTTTCATCTTCTTTAATTGTTATATGAATAATAATAATTAATAGCAGGTAACATGAGAGAATGGGTGTGGCTGAGAAATATAAGAAAGGGAGAATGTTGGACAGGCGACATTGATCAAGATCTATTGTGTTCATAAACTGACACATTAAGTAAAAGTTATTTGAACAACTAATTAAAAGTAATTTAAAACTAATAGTTTTTATTACTCTTCTAGGAGCCGCCATTTTTGAGCAGGTAGTAAATGCTCAATAAAGGGCCCTTAAGTTAGGTTGTGTCTCACAGAATGATGGAAATGATGGATTCTATAACCACTTTGTCCTATGTAATACAATAAGACATCACATTTCTCTTCTACCTTGAATCTCTTTTTTTTCTTTTCCCTATGCTTCACGATTTTGTTTTGCCTTGCTTTTTTGCCATATAGGGATAATGGTATTTGCTTCATCGTTTTGTGTGGAGGCAAAGTAAACTTAATCATGTAGAGTGCATAAATTTGCCCACAAATGTGCACACAAGTAGATACAACAATTTTCCAATATAAAAGTCACTGCTAACACAGTTCAATATTCAATTTCACAAAAGCCCTCTACAATAATTATTATCTCCATTATCAGGCACAGAAATAAACTTCAAAATGTTTAGCGTTTTGTCCCTATTTATACTAGTCGTCCTTTCCGATGCCAAAATAGCCATTGCCTCATTACTTACCACTGCTTCTCTTTAACAATCAACCTTTGCCTTCTTCCTCAAAACACCTGTGCATATCTTGTCTGGATGAAATCCAACAAGTTACTTCCCTAGGCTGATGTAAACTCAGCAATATCATTTCTTGAGTTTGTTCCTCTTGATCCACTCTGGCATCTCTACCAACTTAATTAATCATGTGCTACCTACATGAGCTCTGCACTGTTTTATTTATAGAAGCGAATTGCAAACTACCATGCTCCTGTTTTTCCCGAAGTAAATGACGGTGTGTGGATGGGGGTGGTACATATGGACTTGTTAGAATAATCAAAAAGGTTCTCAGTGAAGACTTCAATTTATAGCTCAAGGTCTGTCACTCACTCACTGTCTGACCAAAGAAACGCGAATGAATATCTCTCTGTACTTCCGTTTCCTGATTCATCATCAGAGAGGCTGTAATTAGGAAGCTATGAGTCAAGTCCATGGAGACAACAAACAATGTGTTTATAGAATGCCTTATGTTTTTTGCCTCTGTATGGAGGTCACTCAAGGGAACCTAATTGGGGAAGACGTTCAGTTTTGCACTGAGCGAGAATCAATTGCACCAGACGGAAGAGGGCAAGTAAACAGGGCCTGCAGTGCTTATTTTCCTAACAAAAATATCCCAAAGTGTGGGAATTGAGAGACTTGAGCTCTGTTGGCAATCAATAAAACATGAATGCGTCCTTCTGGATGCGTTTTCCTCAACCCCTTCAGCTTCCCTGTAATGAGGAGATAATGAGCTATAGACATAGCCAGGGGTGCCTTGCAGATCTTTCTAACATCTACTTTGTTAGAGGAACTTTTCCAGCTGAAAGGCAAACATTTTCAAGGGATATTCTGCCAACTGTGTCATACCCAGAACTTAATGTCATTATATTTTCTCAAGAATGTAAGGATACCTACAAAGGTTCCCCTGCCCCCTCCCCCACTGGCAAAATGGGTAGGACTTAGTTATTAGTGCAGTAAGTCACTTTTACTGTTTTTTTTTTTCATCTTTTGTGTATTTTTCCATCAAATCATGAGAAAATATTTACTAGAGAATTGAGGGTAACATCTTCACAAAGCAAAGGTAGACATATTCTTGCTATTTTTTCCTGCCTCTGATGGGCTTGTGTGTCATAGTCTTTTTCTTTTGTTGCCCAACAAATGCTGTAACTTGGGCATGTTTTGTACTTAGAATGTAGTTGAGACTTAGACAAAGATTTGTTCTGTCTTCTCCACACTAATCAAGGAAGGCTGTCTGGAAAAACAAAACAAAATAAATCATGATCATGAGAACAATCCAAAAGCAGTCAATAGACACAGTTGGAAACGTGGTTGCATAAACTTAGGGATTATTCCAATTATCAGAGAACAGATCTGTTGTTTGTATTAGCACCTTTTGCTCTGCTAAGCCTTCTTTACTTTGATGGATCTTGATTTATGGATACCTTTCTTCAATCATATTCCCTTTTGTAATCAGAGGTGACCAGATATTCATTCTTCTTTGTATTTCTTTTTTACTACAGAAACCCCTGATGAGAAGAATACCAATATGCTACTTATTAAGCATAATCTACTGCTTTTTACTATTTAGATTCCAATAATATATACCCCATATTCTTACTGAGAACCCTGACTCAAATTTCATGATCTTTTAGCAGATGGAGAACTTAATTTTCCAACTGCAAATCACAGAAAAAAATCTAAGAGAAGTCTTTTGTATTCAAAATCAAGATTCACATCCAGCTTTGGAGGCATTTAAGCATTTAACCTCAATAATTTTATTTTTAATTACATGAAACCATTATCCTTTTTTATAAATATGTTCTCACAGTTACAATATGGGAACATTTAGGGGTCTTTAGATACCTGAAACATTATGTTTAAACCCCACTCAAAGCAGGTTTTATTAACCTGTATTTGTGTTTTCTTACTAGCTGATCAGTTAGGATTTCAAAATTCTTTATGTTAACTGATTATCTAGAAATCAGTTATTTTTCTAGCTCTTCCTTTGGCCATTCTAATTCAGTAAGGTTTATGATATAGCTTAAGAAACAGTAGTTTAACAAAAAATGAAGGATATTCATGAAACACTTGTCTATTCTCATTGTGGATTGATTTTAAAGTTCATGGGATTTATGCTTTATGCTACCAGAGAAACCACATAATAGAAACTCTAGGATTGAGTTTATGTTTCCTTATGCTCCTTGTTACTTTCTGGAGAAAAAAGCAAAAGTCAAAAGTGGAGATGTGACATAAGTGGTAGAGCACTAACATTAAACATAAAAAGCCAAGTGGGAATGCATGGCCTTGATTTCAAGGCACAGTACTGGCGCGCACACACACACACACACACACACACACACACACACACACACACACACACAAAATAATAGCAACAGAAATGGCCATAATTTGTATAGGTTTACTCTATATCCCATTCTTTGTGTGCATCATGAATCCTATAATATTATCTTCATTTTGAGTGTATGATCCACATGCTGGAGATTTGGAAATTTAGGATTAGTATAAGTATGCTCAGTGTCTCCATTCATGATGTTGAAAATGTAGCAAAATTCATCTTTATATCTAGATGTGTCAGACAGCCAAACTCCTGTGATTTGTGAAGTGGATTAGAAATATTTCTCCAGCTACTGCTGCTTGCCCTAGTTAACATTCCCCTTGAATAACCTACAGACTCCTTAACTTCTCACTGGCTTAAATGTCCCTGATGCTCCCAGTTTAAAAATTGCAATATACACATAAATAATTCAAGCAAACAACTTGATATAGTAGAGTGCAGGAGGGCTAAAATAGCCCTCCCCTTTTTGACTAGTTTAGAAAACCATCATCATTTTCTAGAAATACTCTCTGGGCTTCATGCGGTGCATGGTACATTGAATTTGTTAGCATTTTGCCAGCTCTGCCATTCAAAATAAAATTTTAAAAAAACAACCATTAGAATCACTGCAAAATCAGCGTAAATGCAGATTTAATTGGCTTTTCCTCACAAATAGCCTTCTTCATGGCAGCTTTATTGTCATGGTTGGAGAAGAGCCTATCTTTGCCATCAATATACATGTTAAATCTTTTAGCAACGTTTGTAATCAAAACCCAAAATGTGTTTACTGATAGAGTAAAATAGCTGTCAATATATTCTTTTGAAACTGGATTTTTCTTCTTATAAGAGGCTTATCTGGGTAAAAAAGTGGGTGGGTTGACAGCTCTATCTCACCTTATTAGACCCTTTCTCTAAACTTGATTCTTTCTCCCTGTTAGCCTGGGTCATGTCTGAAGACTTCAATCTTATCATGGATATCACTGTCCTGGCCTTTGGTCACACTGTGGTTTGCTCCAGGATATTCCTTCCATTCTTGTTTCTCAGATTTCTTATGCTTTATACTTTAGCTAACCTTCATTTATCTAAAACATCTTATCCAGGCCGGGTGCCGTGGTTCACACCTGTAATCCTAGCTACTGAAGAGGCTGAGATCTGAGGATTGCGGTTCAAAGCCAGCCCAGGTAGGAAAGTCTGTGAGACTCTTCTCTCCATTAAACCACTAGAAAACTGGAAGTGGCTCTGTGGCTCAAGTGGTAGAGCACTTGTCTTGAGCTGAAGAGCTGAGGGATAGCGCCTAAGCCCAGAGTTCAAGCCCCATGACCGACCATAAATAAATAAACAAACAAACAAATAAATAAATCTTATCCAGAATTTTTTCTAGGATTATCTAATGCTCATTATTTTTTTCTTTTATCTCTGCCTTTCATTTATGTCATGTAATTTTTTTTTTCTGTAAAAAGCCAAGAGCTTGTGGGTCTTTATTCGACTTTACCGCCATTACTTAAACCAGGCACAGATAATATTTAAACAGAGTATGACTTTGTAATTATATCTGCTTATTTACAAATACAAGAAGTCAGTAGATAGGGTATCGTCTGCTCATCCTTATTTCTTAGGACTGATTGCAAATAGTCATTGGAATGTTTCTCTCATTTTCAACTTCTACTCCTGTCAGAATGGGTCACTCAAATGAAAACTATATAAAGGAAGTTAGTCTCACTCTTGATGGCTTTACCAGTAAACACAGTAGAACTTCAGTATATATTAGTTGAAACAACATACTAACTGACTCAAGGTTTAGTCTTGTTCATGCAACGTCATTTTGTACATTGCTTATGTTAAAGTCCTACACATTTTCCTCCTTTACTGTCAAAGGTCTAGAGTGGTAATTCAGTTATCTATTTTCTTTTTCATGAACTATTTCCTGGCCACCATACAACATGGCAGATCTGGGCTTGCTACTAAGTTAAAATGGTCCATTCACTAACTCAACCACATCCACCTGGAATTTCAAGTCAGACATTGGGCTATCCATGGAATTCCACCACTCTCTGTTGTAGATCTGTGCAGTCATGCAAATGCACTTTCACTAACTAGTCCATCCCACTCTGGATGAGCAATGACTTCAGTCTATCCCTCTGCTCTGGGTGCCTGTAGCACTCTGCCCACAGGACCACATGGCACATTTTAGCTATGGTTTCTTCTCTGAGCACTTGACTCTTCCACTCCACAGTGATTTCAGGTCAACCCAAGGAGCAAGTCTATCACTTTCAGGTACTACCAGGCTCAATACAGTACCTGGAGCACCAAAGAACCAAGGAATCTGTGTTAAAATGTCAGTATTTTACTTAACTTTAAGCTACCTTACTATATTCTACTTATATAAGCCTTTGAAATGGAATGGTACTCAACATCTGGGATTTGGAATTAGGGAAACAAAGAGGAAAAAAAAATTCAGAAGGGAAAATTACCTATTGACCCTGTGCCATGTTCTCTGGTAAAAAAAAAAAAATGGGCACACTGCTTTTATTTCAAGCCTATTGTGTTACAAGGCTTTCTGCACAGGATCAAAAAATCACACCAATTCTTTTGATGTATCTAAAGGGTTTAAGTTTTAAACATGCAAACCATAAAAATTCCTTTAGTGATAAATGGTCTTTTAGAAAAGCCATAAAATGATGTTTATAAATAATGACTTGAAAATAATTGGTGTTGAAAAACCTACCCATTCTAAACAAAACAAGAATCATGGACCTGTGCAAATCACCTTCCCTATAGAATATGGAATGCTTTTGCAAATAAAATGAGAGGGTTTCCGAGAAAGAACAAGCTTGTTTTATGTTTTATGTTTTTGTTTTTGTGTTTTCAAGTGATATCAGGTAGAGGAGCCTTTCAAAATGAAGATCTTTTGTGAATACGCACTTGATTTGTAGAAAATCTCCAGCAAGTGTTTTAAAGCCTGTGGTAATGCTGAAATTTTGATAACTTTCTCTTATCTATTTTCACTTTTCCCAGAACATATGCTTCACCATCGTTTTATTAGCAAGTGGAGAATACACCACTGTCCAAAATCTGTGGTGTGATTAGCGTTATTGAATGGCAGGTTGTGTGTTACTCATGTTTATTCTATGTCTTCCCAAGCCATCTGCTTCCTTGTGCTATGTCTTATTCAGATAATGAGAAGCAGTGACAGTGGAGGTGTACTTTGCCACTACAGTTCTAATGATTCCTAGCATTTGGGCTTTGTGCTTTCAATTTGTCTTAGTGTCATAGGCAAAATAGAGTGGCTTGGACACTATTTGGGAAAGAAATTCTAGACATACTTCACCTCTTCGTTTTCCTCAAATTTACTGAGCACATCAGATGTTAGTCAAGAAATGCAATTCCTAAAATAAAATGCTATATCCGCTTAATGGACCTAGTAGAGAAGATGGAGATGAAACAATGGAACATAACAAGAATAAAGATAATAGAACATGATAAGGATAAAGTATCTGGGTTAAGATGAATGCTTTAGGAATTGGAAGTGAAAGCATTCATTCTAACAGTGCGTTGGAGCCTCCAATTAAATCTTGAAGCATTAAATTACAAGAAGAGTTAGAAAAGCTGCCAGAGAGTATTTCAGACCAAAGCACCTACGTTAACTATGGTATCCATAGAAATGTGAGAGAATTTACTTTTGAGAAATTTTAATTACTTAGGTTTGGCTGGAATACAAGGTATGCATGGAAAAACAGCAGAGGATGAGATTTTATGACTTGGTAACCATCACTAGTATATACTGAGCCCAGAGGACATGCTATGTACAGATGCTCCTCCTCTACTTATAATAGGTAAAGTGACCATCTACGTGTTGCAGACCCGAAGGTGAAATTGTGTCTAACACACCTAACCTACCAAACATAATGGCTTAGCAAGAAGGGGAATTGTAGGGTATTGTTTGTTCTACCTTCCTGATCACATTGCTGACTGGCGGTGAGGAGAGTGGGAGTTTTGGCTCCCTGTTGCAGTCTAGCTTTGGGAGATAGTACCATACTGCATATCAGGAGCTCAGGAAAAGATTAAAATTCAAAATGCAAAGCGGAGTTGCTACTTGAATATGTATTGAATTTTCTTTATCATAATGTTGAAAAATTCTAAGTCAAACCATCTGAAGTCAGGGACGATCTGAAGTCTACAACATTGATCTCTCATCTTTCTGAGTCTGGAACTACCTTGCTGATTTTCTCATTTTACAGAATAGAAGCCAGCATATTAGACAGCTTAGTTGCATGGGGTTCAGTAGATAGATTCTCAGAATACTTGAACTTGACTATTCTGGATCATTGAATGAATTGAGTACTTTCAAAGTTGAAGTTATAGATGAAGGCAAATGGTTTGTAAAATTTGATGATTAGACCACATTATGAACCTCACTTTAGAATCTCTTGAAATGTTCTTGTACTAGGAACTATTTTCTCTCAGAACTACTGAATCCCAAATTCTAGGCAGAGGGTCCAGCAAATTGTTTACTAATAATGCCCTCAGGTATTCTTGATGTACATTGAAACCTTGGGAACACAGGCTTGGGAAAATAACAGTGAATGGCAGAGCCATGGACCTGGTAATACAACAAACTGAATAGCTGCCTGACAACATCATTGACATTCAATTGAGAGGCATGACCAACCTTTGGAAATATAGCAGGGAGGGACCACTTTTCTTGATTCCTTGTGAAGCTCTTTCAGCAGGGAAAAAAATATCTAAATGAAAACAATGAGCAAGCATGCTAATTGGTGAAGTCTGCGTATCTACCTCCATGGTCAGGAACAAGGGAATATAGATGTGGAGTAATAAATCGAAGAAGCCTATCTTACATTTTTACCCTTACAAGGCAATGAGCCAAAAGAGATGACAGCAAATCTTACATTCAAGAGCACAGGATTTTAGGGTCATATCCTGTAACAGAAAATCATTCAAACTTTAGAAAAGAATAAGTAGGGATTAGAATATGATCCTCTAAGCCAGACTAAGCAGCTGTAAACATATTCTAGGAAACAATACAGACTCTAATGGAGTTTTTCAGGAGATAGGTTACATGATCCTATTTGCTTACTTGTTTGTTTTTCATTTTAGTTTAAGAAAAATCACACTGAGATGTAGGGTGGAGGATGGAGCAGGTTAGGAATAGATGGTACTGTGGAATAAGATTATTAAAAAGTATTCAATTGTACCCTTTGTCTTAGATTTACATTTATCTGAAAGGGAAAGGGAATTACAAAAACTGCAGGATGAACTAATGCAACAATGATACTCAATAGACACTATGTTGGAAAGGAACTTTACAACTTGATGGAGGGCAGGAGTAAGGAGGAGTAAGCAGGTGAAAATGAGGGTGAGGGTAACAGTATTTAAAAAGAAACATACTCATTACTTTACTTATGCAATAGTAATCCCCTGTTCATCACCTTTACAATTAAGATCTTTTGAAAAGTCACAATATAATATAATCATCCAAGTCAAGACCTGGGATTAACAACAGGAAGATATTTTAATTCATTAATATCTTTAAAACCACTATTGGGTAAAATCCAGAAGTGAAAAGTTATAGACTGAGAAACTATGTTTCCCATAGTTCTTTCACAACTGCCAGTGAAAACACTGATTTTTTAAAATTATTTCATGTTTGTTTCTATTTCTTCATTTGTTTAGGGTTCCATCAGATGGCACCTGTGTTATGAACAGAGGGAGCGCTCTTGTAAATTGTCTGTATAAAAGTTTAAAATCGAAAGATAAAATGGAACCAAGCATATGGACTGATGGTTATCAGAAAATGGATAGTATGTAATGATACTTTACAGTGGATGTATGACATAAAAGTTGCTAATAATTATCTGAAGGGAAAATATATTTAACTAAGATGCCACAAATAAAGAAGAGGATGCTGGAAAATAGAGAGAAGAAAGGATAAAAATGATGACGACAGTTGCAAAACAACCAATCATGTTCATAAATGGGCATGCAGGACATACAGAGCAGGCCATACTGAATATTTTCCAAGCATTACATCATATGAATTTCAAAAAATGTGGTAAACAGAAATATTAAACTCATTTATCAGCTGGAAAAAGTCCCTGAGGGGTAGGGACTATTATGTATATTGTATATGTTCATAACTGGTAACTAAATTGAAATCAAAGCAGATTTCTTTGTGTCAAATCCATGAAAACTGTTTTCAGCAATGAATATAAATTTTAAAAATCATGTCATGGAAACCATAGTTGATAAATGTTTTAATACCTTTAAGGAAGCTTCAATACTATTGATTTGTCTATGTGAAGAATACTGTTTGGGGCCCATTCACTGAGGACAGACTTAAAGAGTCTTTAGGGTAAAAATGAGAGGCATGTTAGCTGGAGGATAATTGGAATAAAATAAAGCATAACTTCAATTTTAGAGCTATTTTTAAATGAAAATAGCAGTAACCAAATGGAGGAGTTGAGACTGAAGCTAGGAAGATTCTGAGGTTGGGGAAACAATTGATTTGTAGATTTTTGATGTGATGAAAATGGAACAGGCAGAGTTAAAGGTGTAAGAAAGAAACTGAGAAAGCAGATGAGTATATGAAAGAAAATGGGCACAAGAGATGAATCATATTAACAAAGAAAATGGGAATTTCATGGTTGGTTGGATGGATTGATATTTGATCCTGGGCAAATATGTTATCTGGGAAGAAAAGTCTGCTGTTAAAGACAAGACATTATATCTCCTACTATGCATAGTTTCTCTTAGCCTCGAGGTTGTGTTAAGAATAGCAAATATCCTTGACTTTAATAACCCCCCTCAAAAAATACCTTATAAAAGAGGTGCGATCTTATAGTTCTAAGCAGCAGTTTCTTCAGAAGGAACTTCAACCATTATAGACCATTCAAATTTTAATAAATGCTTTTCACAGTGAAGCAAGATAACTGATCACACCTAAATTTGGCTGGAGAGAGATGAAGAAAAGAGGAAATGAAATGGAACACTTGGTCACAATATTAGAACGTAATTCCATCCCTGGGGAAGAGGCAAGACCTGTCAGGATTGAGATGCGACATTTTAGGGCTTTCATCGTTCATTGCTGATTAACTGCTCATTATGAGTAATAGTGTTATAGTTCCAAGATCACAGAACTCACCACAGGAAATGAGGTTAGAAATAAAATTTGCCATCATTGTTTCAAATAAAACTTGTAAAACAGAAAAAAATTACATTGCATCATATTCTGTGGAAGAACATATTCTCTTCTGTGTACCCATTTTCTTTCTTTAAACTCATTAAACATAATGAGTCTGAACTCATTAATGGAAAATAGAGTTGAGTCAAATTGGATTCTTTATTGATGGGAGCAAATACTGGGGTTCCAACTCAAAGCATCACTGTCCCTGGCTGGTATTCTGTCACTTGAGCCATGTCTCTAACTCCAGCTTTTACCTGGTTGATTGAAGATACATATCTTGTGGTTATATCTACCCAGATTGGCATAGAACTAAAATTCTCATATATCAACTTCCAGAGTAACTAGAATAGGAGCCATTCTTGCCTGGATGATTTTGGATTTTAACTTTAAAGTCTGATATTCTTTACTAGTTTGAAGCAGTTTAATTTGAATTGATACACAAATCATTTCATAGCATTCACATTTTAGGAGGGAAAGTCAAGAAAGCTTAGAATTCCAATCTACCATTGGATGAGCTCTGACCATGAGCAAGTAAGCTAAGATCATTTGTAAAACAGAGATATTAGTGGTATTTCTGAGGTAGATATTTTTTGGGTGAAAGAATATAACAGACATAAGTTTGCAGAAAATAGAACAGATTTTTTGATCAAAGTACATTGGGGTGGATCCCATGATTCCAAAATTCTCCTGGGTGGATGAATAAGACATCAATTAGAAAGGGAGAAAAGTGGAAAATGAACTGCCTGACACACCCTAACCGCTTTAAGGAGTGCCATGAACCAAAATGTCTATATATAGTCAGAACCATTTTTGAAAATATTAAAATTCTAATGATTGATTAAGATGAAATCATTCAGACATAGAGAGTTATTACTGCTAGAACCTGAATGGTTCACACGTGAATGATTCAGATAAATATCAGTAAGTCCTGGGGTTCTCATCATACATTATGTACCCCCCCCCAAGAGGAGATGGCAAGTACAAGGTCAAGAATGGAACTGGGTGACTTGGAATAATTTCAGATGCCCAAGAGAATGGAAATTTCCCTCAGTTTCATCATTCAGATGCTAGATGGATAGGTCATTCTGATTCCACTCCATTTCAGTCTTACCTTGAGAAACAATTAGCGAGGGCAACAAAAGCTTATTCTTGTGGCTGGAAAAGATTAGTCAGGCATTCGCTAGAGACCCAGGCTTAAGGCCCAAAGCTTCGATGTGGAAATGGAGATAAATGATTTAAAAAAAAAACTACAACCTCACCAACTAACTGAATTCTTGAGCTAGAATCATAGCTCGTATTCAAGATAATAATCAATGTAAAATCACACTTTATTCTTGCCTTTCTCCCTGAGCTTGAATTTGATTAGAATGAGTTAGAAACTCAGATGGAGAAGTGTTGTCAGCACTTCTAAATGTTTTCTACAATTTCTATTGGCTAAGTCCAAAGATTGTATTTTAATAGGATTCCCAAAAGAAAAAGTCCCAAGGTCTGGATAATTCATCTCAGGAGGAGCAAGTGAAAGGATTTTGCCATTTTTTAATAGGAAAGAGAAGAAAGAAATTGCTCTTAACATTGTAAGGTCAACAAAGAGATGAAAAGTTATCCAGCCATGTGCTACCAGTGAAGGTCTAACTGAGACAAATGATAAAACTACAGAACAGGCAAACAGCCAATCAGCATCAGCTGACTCTGCACAATGATGTATCGACAGTAAATGGAAGCCAAGTTACTCTGCACTGTGATACACTGGGAGAGAATACCAGACTCTGGTGGATGACTAAATCCAGAATAGAAGACAATAGCTCCCACATTCATACCATCAATTCACATGTCAGTGCCATTTTCCTGCCCACAACACCTGTACTATTCTCTCCTTGATTGCCCTGCAGCAACATATATCTATTCAATAATATCTATATCTATATCTGTATCTATATCTATACATATCTCTCAAAGGACTTCATTCATTCAAAACATGGAAGGAGCAGGGAGGGAATCGTTTCCTGGTGTGGATAGTATTCTTTCTATTTGATTTCAAAGATCCCCATCATGTAAACAGAAAGTAAGTTGCTATCTAACATTCATATTTTCATTAAAGGTATTATTCAAAGCCTCTGTTTGTCTGAAGATTCAGTTGATTCAATGAGGACATTCATGCAGAAAAGGAAAGCATGCCTTTCTGTATTCACTGCAAGAGATGGCAGTCAGAGCCTCAGACCTACTAGACAAGACCTCTAATACTTGAATCATGACCCAAGTTCTTTTTTTTAATTGTTTCCCAGATAGGTTTTCAGACTTTTGCCTGGACTAGCCTAATACTTTAATTTTGCTAGCTCTGCCTCTTGGTACCTGATATTAACACATAGATACCCCCACACCAGGCTTAATTCTGAAATAGTGTCAGTAGTTGTTCCCCAGCTTGGCCATGAACCCTGATCCTCCCTTCTCTGCCTCCCAAGACGCTTGGATTACAGGTATAAACCACCATGCCCGGCCTAAGGTGTAACTCTTCAATAAGCAAGGAATGTGTCATTTTTTTTTGTCTCTAGAAAGTTGCAAGATTATAAGTGCTTAAGGAGAAATATAGAATTGGCAGTGCTTTGCCTTAAGGATATCCTACCTTTCCTTCTGCAAACATACAAGCATGATGTAATGCTCTGAGTCTCTATTCTAGGGCTTAATCGCCTGCTACCTGGAGATCTTATTTGTCCTCTCACAGAAAGGTGAGTCTTCCAAGCCGCAGTAGCATCCCTCTGCGGCCTTCCAGGCATGAGAACTCTCCACTAGTGTCATCAGCTTTTTGTGTGCTCACAACAGTAAACATCTCGCCCCAACAGTTGACTTAGGTCTGTGCTTTAAACAATTGCAACAGATGGTTGACACTTGAACAGAATGTATAATTAGCTTTGCAATCTAACACTTCATCCTTATTTGCTCTTTCTCAAAGAAGAGAAGCTGTGCCTTCTGCCATTGGGTCTAATCTGTTAGTTTAATCAAGAGGAGAACTATGAAAGTTCCCCTGAGAGATGAGTTGTGGGAGGATTCCTAATCCCAGCCTTTTGGGGACATTTAAAAAAAATACAAGAGGAGGTGTAGAGAGAAATCTCAGTACTTAAAAAAAAAAAAAAAAAGCTGTGCCTTATTTTCAATTGCATTTTAGATGAGGGAAGTTTCTGTACTTTCTTTTTTTTGGTTGTGGGGCTTAAACTCAGGGCCTGGCTGCTGACCCTGAACTTTTGTGCTCAAGGCTAGTTCTCTTTGAGACTCAGCTCCACCTGTTCTTTTGTTTGTTTGTTTGTTTTGTTTTGTTTGGGGAGTATTTTTAGGTGGTTAATTGGAGATGAGTCTCACAATCTTTCTTGCCCAGGCTGGCTTCCAACTGCGATCCTCAGATCTCAGCCTCCTGAGATTACATTTGTGAACCACCAGTGCCCAGCTCTGTACCTTTGTGGTTTTTCCCCTTTCTTTCCCTTTCACCTCACTTCCTTTATCCTTGGCATCTTAGCCTCCATCCTGGCCTGTGCCTCCTGTCTCAGAGGCTACTCTGAATCCTGCATGGTATTTGTAAAATTACTTCTTAGCATGGTGCCTGGCATGTAATAGACACAAGGAATCACTCTGACTAAATTTAGAAAAACCGGTAGCCCTTCGGTTCTCATTCATTGTATCTCCACCCCATCCATTATGTTAGTCACCTTTTTCAATCCTGGCTCCAAGGATTTGCCTCATCAGTGCTAGCTCTCCTTCTCCAATGGAACTTTTCTATAAATGCTTTTCTATATTCTTGAGCCAAGACAGTGGGTACAAGCTCTTGGAACCCAGACATTTTTCTTCCCTTCTTTTACCAACCACCCTCCTTCCTCTTGTGAACCTTTACAAAAATCCACTTCCCTTTGCCAGATCAAAAATCTTGTATCTTTCATTTCACTCTCTGTAATGTTTACAGGATCTACAGGGAAGAGCTTTTGCCACCCTATTTGATTTTTATGATGTATTCATCGAAATTTTGTTATACAGCTATCTCAGCTTGTAAGAGAACTATGCATTTCTAAAGAACACAGAAAAACTCAAGGAGCAGAGAAGCACTGAATTTGTGGCCACAGAAAACAAAATAATTCTGCTTTATTCATGGGATACTAAAGTCATTTGATGTTGCTTGATAAGGGATGCTACCCACTTATGATGGAAATGATTAGCATGATATCAAAGGCCTCATGAAAGTCTGACAAGTCAATGTGCTCAACATAACTCAGGAAGGATGTGGTTCATTTAATTGAGGAATGTAATTCTTGGGGGAAACGCCAACAGAGTTCAATCTAAAATAATTTGAAAAAGTTAATGAAAAAGAAATTAGGTAATACAAAGTATATAGAACGTTAATTGGAATGGTCTTAAGAACTGAAGTGCCTCAGGGAAGTGTATTTTTGGAGTACTTTGCTAAGTAATTCATACGCTTTGCAAACAATGAATAGGATAACCAATGCGATGCTCTTAGCCCAGAAATAGTCAATGAATGGTTTGGTGTGCAAGGGTGGACTACTAGTGGTTAATTCCATTTCAGAAGCATTTTTGTGTTGCAGATGAAGAAAATTATGTTCTGGAAATCTGGGCAGCCAGACACACTTTACAGAAATGAAAGACGAGTATATCAGGATTTGAAATGAGTATTTCAGATATTAAATCTTATATTTTCTATGGGACTTGCTATTGATGCTCAGAAAGCCTTTCCGTACCAGAGCCTTCATTACTCATTCATGTCCTATCTTAACAGAGACAGAGTCCCATCACAGTACAAGGTATTCAAGGCCTGCTTTAAGTGGAACTTATGTCCATCATGAGCATTTATTTTCGCACTAGATACTCATTCAACTCATTCAACAAACATTTAATAAACATCCTATTATATAGAAGTAGCTTCCTGGAGGCCCTGGAGTGTTATAGACAAGCAACAGACATTTACACAAGCACAAATATATGAACCCCCCCTCTATTCAAAATAATAACTCTGTGCCTGGTCATATTGTTGCTGTTTATTTTTATGTTGTACAAATTCAGTATTATTCTTGACAGGTATAGTGGTACAGTGATAAATAAATTGCATAACTTGGTTTCCTGAAATATCTAAAAATGACAGAAAATTATAAAGTGTAGAAGATATGGTGTTGAAATCTCCTTTGGGTGAGCATTCTAAAGAAATACCTCTAATTTATTTTGTGTGCTAAAATTAATTTAAAAACTATTAACATGTATAGTTATATTGTATGTATTCTACTGTTTCATGGTCTAAGATAAGTCTTTTTAAGTTTCTTATCTTTAAGTATTTGTATTAAGGAGTTACCATTTAACAAAGTAGTTGATCAATACCAGATATAATGATCAGTGTGACCCCTTTGAATGTTCTCACCCATCCCTCCCCTACCCCCTGCCCTCATTCTTCCTAATTTTGTAGTCTATACAATGAATTCTTGACTATACTCTCCCCTTCTCTTTATCTGTACCCCCCTTTCCTCTGGATCCCACCCCACCCTCTTCCTGCTGCTTTGTTTTGCTGAACTTTGGACTTTGCCTTTCTATTTGAGATCTCCTTTGAGTCTACCGAATTTCAATTAATACCTTGGTCTAAAACTGGATATCATCCAATGTATTTATTTATAAGATTATAAGCTAAATGTAGCTTCCATATAAAAGATAAAACATGCATTGTTTGTCTCTCTGGGCCTGACTTAATTCACTTAGTATAATTATGCTAAGGTAAGTCTTAATAAGCATATAGTGGTACATACAAGTTGTATAGATTTATATATTTTGAATATATGTGTTTGTGTTTATACACCTGTGTAACTTCCAACTCAATAGATTATATTTGCAGCTCTCTTACTACCATATACTAATTTTTCCTTTTTTTTTTTTTTTTGGTCTGTCATGGCATATGAACTCTGGGCCTGGGTGATATCTTTGAGCTCTTCAGCTCAAGGCAAGTGCTCTACCACTTGAGCCACAGTGTCACTTCCAGTTTTCTCGTGGTTTATTGATGATAGAGAGTTTCATGGCCTTTCCTTTCAGGGCTGGCTTTGGACTGCCATCTTCAGATTTCAGCCTCCAGAGTAGCAGGATTACAGGTATGAGCCACCAGTGCCTGGCTTCCTATTCTTGAATGTTATAAGGTGGGAGGGAATGGATGGTAGGGGAAAAACAAAGAAGGAGGTAACAATGCTTGATAGGAAAGGTCCTCATTATCTTGTTAATGTAACTGTAACCCCTCTCTGCAGTATTTTTACAATAAAAATCCATTAAAATATTATAAATAGTATGAGTTATTTATTGAGAACTTTCATGAAGGTTCTAGCAGGGGAATGCAGCTATTCATATACTCTCCTCCTCTCTGGGGGATGGTTGTTCACTTTTACCAATTGTACAGCTTTGAGAGGGGCAAACATGGATAGTAAAGAAAGAAGGAGGCATTTGCATAGCCAACCAGATACACCAAATCAACTGTGGTGATCAGAGCAATGAGAGATATCATATAGCCAGCTGGCCCTCACAACCCAGGTGAAATATTTTTTGATTCCTTTCTTGTATACTTGCTGTTATGTCTTACTTTTAATTTAGTGTTACGTTATACATTGTTTTCTCAATCAAATTTAATTCAACAGAGTTTTAGAACATCCTGACTAGCCTGCCCTATTTGTTCTCATATATTCATTCATTTCATTATGGTTCAACTAAATGTATTAGGTTTTTGCCAATAAAATAAGAAATGAAAATCCTACAAGCTGAGACCGTGTTATTGTGAAGATAATGTAAATTCTTCATTAAGCCTTTGCTTCAACAAAGGCAAGTTAAAATATTTTTGTGGTGATCATCATTAGTTACATTAGGAGAGAAAGCAGTTTGACAGTGGGCAAACTTGGAAAACCTCAGTGTTTTTACAATAAGGAAATCAAATACACAAGTTTTTACTGCAGCCATAGTGAAAGTGTGTTTAATCATTCTAAGCATTCGGCTGTCTATTGCTGTAAGAATTTCCTCTTTCTTTTAATTATGTCTCGTTTACTTGGCAATGCCTACGTGGTTTTAGGGAATTCATTAGCTTTTCTGAAGAGTGGGGACAGAAACAGTTGCAAAAGGAATATTGTAGAATTTCATTATGACATTCATTTGTCCAAAACTCTTTTTCAAAGCCCAAGCTGTCAAACTGACAGAAAGGAAAATCAAAATTAATATCAAGTGTGATTTTTGCTTTCTATCTGCCTGGCAGGGACCAAGACTATAAGCAAGAAGAGGCCTAGAGGCTATTAGAATAAATTTCTGCTGTTCACTTAGCTCACTGAAATTTGACAGGTTGCTTTTCTACCTGTAAAGTGCTATGTGGCTTTGCCAGTCACATTTGCACTAAAATGTTGTTATGGTTTTAGATTTCAAAGTTAATCAGTAGTAAACAAGATACTTCAACATGGTGTTTTTTTCCGGGTCTTATCTTTTTCTTCCTTTGCCAAAATGAATCTGTTGCAATCGCAAAAAAGAAAATTCTATTCACTGATACCAATAATGATCAATCGTTTCCGTGGAGACATCTACCCCTTCTTAGTGGGTTTGTTGTGCTCAGCTCAGAGGTCAAAATACCCTTTCTCTTCTCTATTTTTGGCTACTGGGCAATGACTACATGACCTAACCTCTCTGTGGCATATGAATGGATTCCTCTCATCCCACCATATGTATATTTTGTCAGTTTTCCTTTACTGTGAAGAAACACCTAAAGGATGGAAGGCTGAGTATGGCCCAAGTTTTCGTAGGTTTCATCCCATGGTTATCTTGATACATTACATCGAGCCTATGGCAACCTATACCACTGTGACAGAGGAATCTGTTCACATGACTGTAACTGAGAGCTAGAGGGAGAATGAGGGTCCAGGGTAAGCTCTCTTTAAAAGCCATGCCTCCAGTAACCTCCCTTCCTTCCACTAGAGCCCACCATCTTGCACTAGTGCCACCTGGGGACCAAGATGCCCTGTGGAGTCTTGAGTAAATGAGACAGTGTGGAGAAAGTTCATAGCTCATTTTGAAGTAGAGGCCACAGCATACCCATACCCCTGTTGAGATGAGCAGTAGTGGCAGAAGCAGGGATGAATGTGGTGCTCAGCCTCCTTTGGGCTTCTGGCCTCTTGTGAGCTTGCTGATAACTTTCTGTGAAAGGTGCTTTCCTCATGGGTTATCTGGTTGCTTTATCTTTTGTACACAAAAACATGATATGCTATTTTAGCTGTAAAGGATGAGGCCAAACAGCAGTAGGTATTTAAGAATATCCTTCTATGGTGGAGGGTATCCAGTGATTGAAGAGACCAGCAAGGTTTAAAACATAGACCATGGCATTGATTCACCAAGCAATTCCTGGTCTGAAAGTACGGATTTTACACACACATACAATTACTAAGATCATTTTAAGGTATGTTTATTTACTTATAAGTAAATATGGCATCATGCACATAAAGGAAATGTATGGAAAATATTCACTTAGAAAATTATCAACTCGCTGGGCACCAGTGGCTCACACCTCTCACATCTCTCATGATCTGAGGATCATGGTTCAAAGCCAGCCCAAGCAGGAAAGTCCATGAGAGTTTTATCACCAATAAAAACCACCAGAAAATCAGAAGTGGTGCTGTGTCTCAAGTGGTAGAGCACTAGCAATGAACCGAAGAGCTGAGGGACAACACCCAGGCTCAAAGTTCAAGCCCTACAACTGACAGAAAAAAAATTAAAAAATTAAAATAAATTGTCAACTAGTAGACAGGCACTGGTGGCTCATGCCTCTAATTGTAGCTACTCAGGAGGCTGAGATCTGAGCACCACAGTTGGAGGCCGAGTGAGGCAGAAAATCAGTGAGACTCATCTGCAGTTAACCAACTACTAGGAAACCAGAAGTGGTGCTGTGGCTCAAAGTGGTAAAGCAGTAGCCTTGGGCAAAACAGCTCTGGGATAGTGCCCAGGTCCTGAGTTCAAGCCCCACAACTGACAGGGGGAAAAAAGTTGCCAATTTGAGTTTTCAAAATATATCACACAACAGATAATGACTCTTTGTTATACATTTTCAGGTGAAAAGTACAAACATACTTGCTAAGATACAAACATTTTGGTTCTCATGCTAGATCCTACTGATTTAAATCCATAATATTAGAGATATGATTTTCATTGTCAACAGAAGTATAAACATAAGACTTTTCTGTGATTATTTCCTTTCATAACAAAAGCAAGTATTAAATTCTAGGCCAAGGCTGAGTGAAAATCAATGATATTAAAATCTCAGTCAAGGTCTGTATAAAACTGACATCTTTGTGAGCAAGTGAAAATATTAGTGTATGTCTTAACAAAAATCATTTACTTTAAGCACATGTAGTTACTCTAGAAATGATACACAAACAATTTTACATTTGTGTTGTCAGGGTGTTTATGATAAGCCCTACTTATACAATAGGAAGTTCTCCACCATATTTGCCATGTGTGTCAATCATGATTTGAACTCTTTTGTGAGTGATGGGAAGACACAGAGACCATTTATTTTCCAGGACAAAAATTAGAAGCCTATGGTATGACATGACACAAAGCATGTACACACACACATACACACACACACACACATAAACACAGAGCATGTGATATTATCACAGAAACGAATGCATTAATAATCAAAGGTAATATTCAGATTTGAACTTATTTCTCATCCTGGTCTTAAAATTAGTATTTTTAAAAGTACTATACAGGTAGTTATTCTTCAAGAATATATTGTAATATTAATAGTTACTTCAATCAGAGGAAATATCTACTTAATTATAATTTAAATTTTCTTCTGTTTTGTATATATATATATTCTTTTATTTCTTTTATGTGCCAGTCCTGGAGCTTGAACTTAGGGCCTAGGTGCTATCCCTGAGCTGTTCTTTGTATACTACCACTTGAGCCACAGCTCCACTTGTAGCTTTTTATGCTAGTTAATGGGAGATAAGAGTATCATGGACTTTCCTGCCCATGCTGGCCTTGAACATAGATAGTCATCTGAGCCTCCTTAGTAGCTAGTATGATAGGCATGAGCCACCACTGTCTTCTTGCTATATTTTAACTCTCCCTTAGGTACTTCTTTCAATATTGATATAACTCTCTTCATTAAAAACCCACAGATTTCCAATTCAGTTTTCATAATGTAGCTTATAACATGGAAACATGAATTGTTAGTGAATTTAAGTCAATTCTTCATGATAAGTCATTAAATACTTCATTTTTACCAAGCAGACTAATAATCAAAATTGTAGATGGCCAGTATTCTGTTTTTAATGTGAAGGATCTAATCACATGCCACTGGATAAAGTACATCAGTGAACCTCTTTGGGAAATCAGAAAAACATTAAACTTGTCCATTGCTGTCAGCCAGACCTTCAATATACGACAAGATGATAAAGAAGAGAAAATTACTTCAGATTTCTAGATGGTGAGAAAAGTATGGAGAACAATTTGAATGAAACATCGTCTGTGTCAATTAAGAATCTACATTGTATAATTCTTAAATTCTATGTTATTTTAAATATCTACAGTGATAGTTGAGAACCAAATAACTACTCAAAAATCTCAGACTACACAAAGCCAGAGTCACAGATGTTGACACACACACAGACACACACACACACACACACACACACACACACTCATACAAACACACTCACATAGCTACACAGCTATACATACACATTTATCCTTCTAGTCTCAAATCAACAATCAACTACAACAATAGATAGCGAAGACATGTACCTTTGGTTCTTGCTAAAATGAATTATATAGACAACAGAAACTGTGATGTTGGAGAATTGTGGTTCAAGGCCAGTCCCGTCAGGAAAGTCTGTGAGGCTCCATCTGCAACCGATAACCAAACTAGCTGAGCAAAAGAGCTCAGAGACAGCACCCAAGCCCTGAATTCAAGTCCCAGTACTGAAAATATATATACATATGTATTATATACATATATAATATATATATACACATTTATATAGGCTATATATGTACATCCTCACTACTCAATGGTGAAGTGATATTTGGCATAGAAAATGCTTGAGTTGTGATATTAATGTAGTATCTACCTCATTGTGATTGTCATCATTCATTTAACATTCATAAGAACTCAAAGAAGAAGATGCTGTCATTACTTCCTAATTTATGAATGGGAAAACCAAGAGCCAGTGAGTTGCAAACATTTGAACAAACTTCTATAGTAGATAATGGCTAGAATCTTCTCTGCTCTGTGTGGATCTGTTCTCTCTCATAGTTAAATATATGGCATTTCCTATGCCTCATAATTCTGCAAGGGTCTTAACATAGACAAAATTAGTAAGTACTCAGTAGAAAAACAATTTTTTGCATGTCAACTTGAACCTAATTCCTTCCTTACTATTGAAAAGCTCTGGGGTAGTTACTACTTTAATCTTCCATGTCTTTATTATAAAATATTGATAACTACACCAAGCATAGATCTGTATTAAATATTAACCATGAACATGTATAAGGCACCTAGCATGGCTACCACAGCACAGACTGAAAAATTATAACTATTTTCTGTGATTCTCAGTGTTAGTCATTGTAGTGATTACTTTTCTGAAGGTGTAACCAAAATATCTGAAACTACAATTTCCAAGAGGAAAGAACTTGCTTTGGCTTTTGAATTCTGAAATTATGATCTGTGGCTTCATTGACGCTGGATTTGTTAGTAGGCAGAACGTTGGGACCACAAGAGCATGTAGAAAAAAGAGCCACTCGCCACATGGTAGACAGGAAACAGAGAAGAAAAGAACGTAGGAAATGGGGTGTAACTTTCAAAGGCATAACCTCTGTATCCTCCACGCAAAACCCATTTGAAACTTCTCCAAACAATGCCATCAGCTGTAGCTGAAGCATTCAGAAGATGAGATGTTTTGACATTTCCTATTCAACCCATAAAAACCAATTGTTACAATGAATAAAATAAACTATTTTCACTCATCCAAGAAACTAGCATACATCTTGCACCACAACCTGCATTTCTTTGTGAAATAAAGCAGTCATCTTTCTTGACTTGGTTTACTGGAGAAATTTGGTGGGGGTGTGAAAGAAATGGGAAATGTTTCCATTTGCTTCCTCTTCCGTAAACTCTTTAATAGAGCCATAACCAAAGAGTGAATTGTACAAGGAAGCCTGAATCCCATCAGGTAGAAGTCATTTTCAGTTTTATTCTGAGAAGGTGAGATAAATCTGGAAAAACAAATTCTGAGAGTATCACGAAAACCCCAAAGATTTCCAGAATATTTTTGTACTGATGCCAACCACATTTCACGTGGTAGATCTTATATTACAGGACGGGAAGAACAGAGCATTGTGTGACTATTGGGAGGTGGGTGGGAACTTGGGTGCAAATAGGATCAGACTCTGAAAGCTTTCATCGCTACTTTTTCCTATGGCAGAGAAAAATACCCTGAAGTGCTCTCTCTCTATATTTCTTTTTACATACTGGCTTTTGGAACAAAGCTTAACAACTCTCATCCGAGCTTAATCACTATGTGGCTTCTAACAACACCCATATGTCTCAATTTGTATATTTGCCATGAGATTAATGAGAAAAATAATAATAATGCTCTTATTTTAAGGATTATGTTAGTGGACAAATGATTGGAACTCAGCGGGGTATCCGAATAGTCATGAAAGCACTGTCTGAATGTTACAGATTTAGCATGATGTGCGAAGTGCTATTCTTTATAGAAGTGGGGAAATTAATCAAACAGCACAAATATTGTTCATATTTAAGTGAATACAAAAGTCTAATTAGAGTTTGGCAGGATCAAGTAGGATTATGGAAGAAAGCAGGTAGACTAGGTTAAAGAAAAATCAGAGCAGAATCGAGAGATTTGTAAGCAATTCTGAGTCTTTAATCAGAAGAGCCATCAGGCTTCTTGAGATGCACAGTATGCTCTGAGGAGAAAGGACCCCAGGGGGAGAGCTATGGACTCAGATGATAGATGTGTTTCATGAAAGAGGTTAGACTTGGCATAGATATGTCTGCATACTGATCAACTCACATCTTCTGACATTTCCTCACTTGTGTTCTTGAATACCTACCCCTGTCACTTTCCCATACAATGGCATATCATGGCTCTGACAAAGAAAGCAACCTGAATGTGTTGTTTGGCGTGGTCAGGATCATTGTCTTCTGAAAGACATTAACCACTTTATAGTTTGCTGCAATTGTGTGTGTGTGTGTGTGTGTGTGTGTGTGTGTGTGTGTGTGTGTGTGTATTAGGTCTACCAAGAAACATGGTCCCTTCTCTTGTTTTCTCTCCACATGAAACCACAGAGACTCCCCTCCACATTTTGCTCTCTATGCAATACTGCATGCTGCCCTCCCTAGAAATTTCCACTCAGCACCTGAAACCCAGGTAACTGATGCATTTGGGGCCAGTAGAAGGTACCCCAGGTCCTGAGGTCACTTTCTTATCCTCTGAGGTCACTTCCTCACCCAACCCAGTCATGCTTCCTTGGGACAGTGAGAGGTTCCCCAGGCTCTGAGGTCATTCCTCACCAGCTTCAGTTATACCTCCTTTTCACCCTATCTTATATATCTCTGCTGTAAGTTCCCATTCTGCACATCTACATCTGGTGCATCTGGTTCAGGTCGGTGGTTTGGTCCTCCTAATAAACTCTCTTCTTCTGCCTGGATTGTGTGGAGTTCTTCTTTCACCAACCCTTACAACACAAACTAAACAATAATATAAATTAAGTACTGGAGCATCTGGAGTTTTCCCAATATTACCTTCAACTTCTGAGGAATTCTTAAGAGCTAATTTATCATAATAAACTGTCATGCAAGTATTAAAATATAACTCAATTTTGCTTTCGTCACTGTCTCCATTCCTTCCAAGGAATAACAGGAGCCTATAAGGGGATTATTAGCAGGTGTATAAGCAGTACTCTTTTAAAATTTTAGTCTATCCTATACCAGATTATTTCAGCTTTCAAATAATCTCTTATTTCTGTCCTTTCTTCATTCTGTAAAGTACATGTGCACTTGAGAGATTTTCTATTGTGGTTGACCCTTTCAGTTAATGAATCAGGACTCACAAGTTTAGTTTATTTCAGTTTTACAATTGAGAAGAAATTGTTATCTATGATGTGATTGGTGTATTCTCAAAAGTTACACTATAAAGGTATGAACCAGAAGGGGTATTTCTATTTGTTTCATGATTTTTGGACCTACCATAGTTTTTGGAAAAGCCCTAGGCCAAAGATGTTGCACATTTCTTCATGAGCTGATTAGGCATTTTTACATCTTCCAAAGAGCTTCTATTTTTCTCCTTTACCCATTTATTGATTAGGTATTGATTTTTTTCGAGGGATAGGTTAATTTCTGAGCTTGTTTATTCTGGTTATTAAATTCTCACTGACAAAGATCTTCTCTTCTGTCTTGTTAGCTCAGTCACCATAACCTTCCCTGTGCAGAAACAGATTGATGCAGTCTAATTTTACAATTCTCTCTCCTATGGGCTGAGCCCCTGGAATTTCTCTCAAGAAGTTCCTACCTATGCCAATAAACTCTAATGTTTTCCCTACTCCTTACCTAGTAATTTAATTGAGGTCTTTGAACTGACACAAGTAGTTTTGTCTGAAGCATGGTGAGGTTTAAGAGGGGAAGTAGAGAGCTGAATGGTGGGTGTATGTATTCATAAAATGTAGATATGTGAAATGGACCCAGGACTCATGACATGATGGGTAGGGTTGGGATAGATTGACTTGAGAATGATGGAAGGGATGGCATTGCTAATGATTCATTGTAGTTGTAACTTGACATCTTGAATGGAAATTCCTTTGTACAACTACTTAAAGGTAACAATTTTAAAAAAAGAAAGGTCATGGGCAAAGAACTGTCAGGCTAATTGTTCTGGGTTGATGTTGGGAAGACACAGAGTAAGACAAATAACCTTTTTTTTTTTTTATCTCCTATCCTCATCTTCAGCTTGTCTTCCTAGACATATGTTAAATAAGTTTTCAATCATTGCCAGAGATCCTACGGAAATGAAACTCATTCGTTACCTTAAGAGTAGTTGGAGTTTTAATGTCATGTGCTGCAGCGGAGATGAATGTGCCAATGTTATATAACAGTCTGGCATAACAAGTATGGGTAGCAAGTCAGATAACCGTAGGCGGGGCATGATAAAGATAAGTAAAATTCATGTTATTGCCTCCTATTGAATTTAATCTTTCGTTTGGATCAAGCAGTACAGTTTCACCTTTGCTTGCTAATCTTTTAACCTGTATTTATGGATCACATATTACTAGATATATTTTGAACTTGCTTTAAAACTATTTGTTACAAATAATGTGTATACATGCTCTATAAAAAATTACAAGTTCACGGAAGTGGAGCTGTAGCTCAAGTGGCAGAGCGCTTGCCTTGAGGTGAAGAGCTGAGGGACAGCGCCCAGGCCCAGAGTTCAAGTCCCATGACCGACCAAAAAAAAAAAAAAATTACAAGTTCGGGCTGGGAAGGTGGCTCAGTGGTAGAGTGCTTGCCTTGCATGCATGAGGCCCTGGGTTTGATTCCTCAGCACCACATAAGCAGAAAAAAAGCCTGAAGTGGTGCTATGGCTCAAGTGGTAGAGTGTTAGCCTTGAGGTGAAGAGCTGAGGGACAGCACCCAGGCCCAGAGTTCAGACTCCACGACCGACAAAAAAATAAAAAATAAATAAAAAATAAAATTAAATTAAAAAAAATTACAAGTTCTACAGACAAGTTATAAATATAAGTCCAAAGTCATCTACAAACAGCAGGCTGGGAGTCAGAAGATCCTGAGTACTGGCTTATTTGGGTGGTGAATTTATTTCTCCAGGTTTATGCTTGTTAATAGAAAGAGCTTAGGTAGACAACTTTTATTTCTCTACTAAGTCTACACATCTCTAATAATAAACTATATTCTGTTGAGCTTCACCAACCTGATGTTTCCCACACATCAACATTTTTACAAAGTCAACAATAGCCAAATGTGGAAACAAAGACAGTTTAGTTGTGTTCCCAATTACAAAGGTAATGGGGTCTTCTCCCCAAATCAACAGCCGATTTGCAAAAGAAAACCAGAGACTATAACCAGGCTTGTGTGCTTTCAAAGACCCGTTATTTACATAATACCACATTTCTATTCATAACATGTGCCAAGAATTTGCAAAACTCCCAAACATTGTTTCTATCCCACCCTACCATAGAATGGCAAATATTTCAAAGGTGTTGAGCAAATAAGACAATCCTTCTTTAACCTATATGTCAAATTTTAAAAGAAAATACATTTCCCTAGTTTTTGTGAAGGCAAAGCAAATTTCTACTCCTAGTTAGATCCTGACCTACAGCAGCAGGAGGGTTATTTTTCATGTTTTCAAATTTTTACCATCCCATTCTAGCCAGAAATTCAACCCAGAAAATGCTCCCAAGTAATGACGTGAGCCCAAAGACTCAGCATAGACAAAGCACTTTTCTAGTTCCTGACATTCAGTTACTGGTCCCTCCCTGCACCGTTTTCCTGTCGCAAAAAAGAAAAAGAAAAAGAAAAGATTCATATAAAGGAAAATAAATAGCAAAGCCAGAAAGAAGCTGTAAGAATCTGTTTAACAATTTCCCATTGTGGTGGGACTCAGAGAAAGTGAGAACAGGCCAGGCATTCTTACTTTACAATCATGTCCTACAAATCCTTTTGGTTTCTGCACAAGAGAATTATCTCTAAGAAGGAGAGCTACAAAGAGACTCTAAGATCATGTATCTTTACCTTGATCAGCAGCAGGTGCATTGTGAAGGGATCCAGCAGTCCCCGGAGCAATAACTGAAAAGGAACTGATTACAAGACATACGAAATACTAGACTCCCTTTTTACTCTCCCAGTGACCACACTCACCATCAGCTCTCAGATTAGCCCATAAAAGCATTTCAGTTTTGTGAGATGTACAGTCAGTAATAACAGAACGTGTATGAACCTGGACAATTCTGGAAAATACACCTTTGAGAATGGTAAACTTATGTTTCTAGATGTAGACATTCCATACCCAATAGAGAGAAAATCTAGAGACCTCTCTCAGTCTTATTAGGAGAATGAAAATGTCTTTTTTTTTACCAAGTCAAACTCTCACTCTTTTTTTTGCCATTTTTATACTGATCTCAGAGGGAGAGGGTAAAGGACAGAGACAGCGAGAAAGAGACACAAAGAGAATGCGAAAGTGCAACGTGTTGATTTAGCATTAAGAGGATTCAATTTTTTGTTTTAATCGTTGCATTAGAAACAATGATAGCTCTACCATTTAAGGTAAGAAAATGCTGTTGGTGACTTCCTGACATACATCACTACCACCTCCTTACCCACTGGAAAAAGTTGGAACAAATCCAATTGTGGTGCATCTTGCCTTGTTAAATTCACTGTTTGCCATAGGTGTACCAATATCATGCCCCTTCCCTTACAAACATCTTCCACCCTCCTCAAAATGCAGGCTCTCAGAATCACTGTTGAGTTATTCATAGTATTCAAGAAATTCTTCCTGATAATTTTTTTTTTTTTGTCATTCGTGGGACCTGAACTCTGGGCCTGGGCACTGTCCCTCAGCTCTTCAGCTCAAGGCTAGCACTCTACTACTTGAGCCACAATGCCACTTCTGGCTTTTTCTGCTTATGTGGCGCTGAGGAATGGAACCCAGGGCCTCACTCATGCAAGGCAAGCACACTGCCACTGATAATGTCCTGATAATGTCTTCTAAATGTCTGTTGCCAAAGAAACTGAGAATTTAAAAAAACAAAAACAAAAACTAATGTGCACAAGAGGGATGAAATGAGTTAAGACCACTTAGCTAACTTACTTACTCTAAGTAAGTACAGCTCCAAACTCTGGCCAAGATTCCATGAACATTGTCTTTGCTGGGAAAGACCTGTCACTAACACTAAGGCAAAGAATGCTGGAGGGTCAAAGGAAATATCCATCCCTACCTCTCTTGTGCTCTAAGTGGGAATGGCTTAGAGGATAAATAGAACTCATGCAATAGGGTTCAAAATTTTGGGCTATCTGAAAAAAATGTTAAACATTACCAGCTACATTTATCTAACATTCTCTAAAGAAATTACAGAAATTGGATAACAAATTCGTTGTCTGTGGTTGGCAAAGAAGCGGAGGGCATATCTATAAAGGAGATGCAGGAGAGACGCATAGATGCACAGGCATGAAATAGAAAATAGAAACTAGTACATTCAAAAAAAAAGCAAAGAAACACAACTAGAATCAAATGAATGGAATTTGGCATATATAATTTACTTCTCTCTATAAATACAATTCCATGTACTGTATTTTATAAGATTAAGAAAACTTAAATGATGGGTATCAGGGAACATTTTCTATGCTTGTATTTCTATGCTTCTTGTGAGTCAGTACCAATTTGTAAAGACAAATTTACAATACATATTCTTAGAAGACATTACTAAGAGTCTGTATTGACTGGTTTGTTTAATTATTAAGGGACTGTTTTCTGACCCTATTGTTGGGTGAAGTATCTGAACACATGGAGAAAAAACAGGGGAATACACTGAATTTACCTGACAACAGTGGTTCCAATGGAGGGGCAGACTCAAAAGTAAACCTAGCACTGTACTATAACTATGTCTGAACTTCTTTAAGGCTGAGAGCAATCTCTTCTGAGGAGATGAAGGGAGACTTCACAAAAGCATGATGTTTTGTTTGACTTTTAAGATTGAATTTTTCCTCAAGTGGACCAAGGCCAGGGGGCATTCTTTACACAGAATGCACACTTTTTCTCTCACTGAGGAAATGTTTCCAGAGTAGGTTTTTTTGGAGGTGAGGACATTGATTGTCCAGCTATTATTCTGGAGACACAGTGATAAAATGACTATAACTGTGGCAAATGCAGGAAGGGGCTATCTGAAGACACGCTTTCTTCTTCCTTCTTTACCTTCTGTCCACATAAGGGAAATCCCAGCAGAGAATGCTTCAATACATGTTGCCTGCTTATGAAATTGGTATGGACCTTACAATTATACAACAGGTTCCCATGAAGAGAATTGCTGCTGTCAAGGAGGGAGAAGATATAAAGTGGCAAATGTGCTTTGCTAAACCACTCCTATGTGCCTGTGAAATTTTCCTGGGTGAGACGTGGTGTTATAGAGACAATGTCACACTCAAAGGCCACACAAGAAGTCATCACCACCGTTTCCCCCATTTATTTCTTCCTCTCATGATGAAATGCACTTGGGGATGCCAGCTTATTTATGAGAGAACAAAAGAGAGAGAAAAAAATGGAGATAGGAAGGATAAAAGAGCAACTGAGTGACTAAGTGTTGCTTGGATATCCTACTGTCATGAGACTGTTACCTCCCATGTGTATATGTAGAAACAACAGACACAAACAACAAAACTTTTGTATATTTGCATGATAAAGTTTTATTTGGAAGTGAGAGAAAATCGCGGAATTAGAAATAGGGTGGAAGAAAGCAAGCATCTGGATTGGGTTCATCTCAAAACCTTCCTGCCTTACTGGTCCAAATGGTAGGGGATCCATGTCAAATTTGTTTGAAATGGTTAGTTCAAATTGGCTAGTTCTAGGGCTTAAATTCAGGGATTCATACTTGCTAAGCAAGTACTCTACCGCTTGAACCCAGTTCTTTTTCTCTTTTTTTAAATTTTGATATCACATGAAAAGATGGTTATACATTTGCATGACTAAGTGCCAATAGTAGGAGGTGAGTATAATTATACACACACAGACACACATATATATGAATATACATGCACACACATCTACCTATACATACGCATGCCTACCCAGAAACATATACACACAGACATGTGTACATATACATGCACAGTTAAAAGAGACTTTTAGTCAATACTAATTTTATTAATTCCTAGTGGCTCCTTATTTCCAGAGGTGACATTATACACTAGTCACCCACACACTGGTTTATTTGGCATTTATCCACAACTTCTGTGAGATCATATTCAGCATTCTTTGAGTACCAAGATCAAAAATATGCTCAATGACTTCAAAAGCCTCAAAGATAAATGAAAAAACAAAAGTGTACTGGGGTCATAAAGTTAGAACAGATGGGATGCAAACAGGTGAATTGCTAATCTTCTACCCTAAGAAATCACTGCCAAATGGCATTGGGAAACACATTGGGAAACATATCTTTACCTATAACCAAAAAGTTAAGGTCATTATATTACTGAAAATATTTTCTATGTGGTTATAGTAGATATGTGACTTGAAAACATCTTTAATTTCATCCTGCTTTCTTGTAACCATAGATTATCTGTCTTCTGTTTTCTAGAGTCTTATGTCCCTAGGTATTAGCTCAGGTTTTTCGCTGAGAAAGGGGGTCTGGTAACAATAACATCAGAAAATATGTGTTGAGATCTCACGTGACAATAATTAACCGTGACCTTGGGCAAGGTTATCCCCCGTTCATCTTGACTATTTTACTGATATCAATGGAGACAATGTAAATCCTGAGGACGAAAGACAACTCTTGTAAATGAATGTAATATTTATTGCCTAAAGAAAGTTTTTAACAAATTTGAAAGACCATTTTTTTTGTCCTACTTGGAATAAGATTGAAAACGTCTATGGACTTTTGTTGGCATTTATTTTTGTTTTCTTCCTTCACCCCACATCCCAACTCCTGCCTTAGGACAAACTGCTGTTTCTTCTCTCTTTTTATTAGGAATGGTTTGGTGTCCATGTCTTGGAAATCCTTTGTTATCTGTCATGAATTGCATGCACTTGCAGTCATTTACTATTTTCACTCCACAGCAATTTGTTAGCCAGATGTTTCTGTCTGATGTTCCTATGATGAGAAATATTGCACAATAATCAAAGACCAAATCTGTCACTGGTCCAGAGAAATTTTGCATGCTACTTTATTTCAGACATAAACTTTATAAAGGTTAGGGGACCAGAAACCATGGGGAAAAACAAAAAGAAATCCAGACCAGACTTGGAAATTTGAAGATCATCAAGCTTTTATATAGACATACACAGATAGGTTGATGTTAGGCAAAATGAACCCCAATATAAGGACTCAAATGGTTTTTCTTTTTTGCTACTGTTTCTAACATATTTATAAGATTATTTCTTTGTTGCTTTGTATGTTCTTCCCCCACGGTATAACCCCCGTTTTTTACTGTACTTGATGTTGGTATAATTTGTGGAGGGGAAGGGAAAAAACAAATTGTTTAAATAAGGATACAGGTGGACTCATTGCAACAATGAGATGTACAAGATGTTATGTCAAAAAATGAACTTTACAACTTGGTGGGGGAGATGGGAGGGCAAGGATGGTAAGGGGAAGCAAAGGATGAGGCAACAATGTTTGATAAGAAATGTACTCATTACCTTGCTCATGTAATTGTAACCCCTCTGTATGGTATTTTCACAATAAAAATTTAATAGTAATAATAAGAAGAAAGATTCTCCAACTCTTTCTTTGTGAGAAGGAGGAAGAACAAAAAGAAAAAAAAGGAAAGAAAAGAAAAGCTGAACCAAGCACCAATGGTTCATGTCCATAATCCTGGCTATAAAGTAGCCTGGGATTTGAAGATTGTATTTGAAAACCAGCTGGGATAGGAAAGTTCCTTAGACTCTTATCTCCAATAACCTACCAAAAAATCTGGATATGTAGCTATGGCTCAAGTGGTAGAGTCCTAGCCTTAAGAAAAACAAGAACAAACAAACAAAAAACCCACCAAAAATCAGGCCCTGCATCCAAGCTCCAGGACTGGTACAACAACAACAACAAAACAAAACAAACATACCCAGAAAATTGGCACAGTCCATAGAGAGAGAAAGAGTGAGATGGCTCTTGTATTCAACAACTATGCAAATTTATGCATTTTTGGTACCCCAATTTCTCCAACTATATAAAAATACAATAAAGATACTTTATAGTAAACCAAATTTCTTTTGGGGGGGGGGCAGTCCTGGGGCCTGAACTCTGGGCCTGGGTGCTGTCCCTCAGCTCTTCAGCTCAAAGCTAGCATTCTACCACTTGAGCCACAGCACCACTTCTGGCTTTTTTTCTTTTTGCTTATGTGGTGCTGAGGAGTAGAACCCAGGGCCTCAGGCATGCAAGGCAAGCGCTCTACCACTGAGCCACCTTCCCAGCCCCGAACCAAAATTTTTTAAGCTTTAACATTTTTCTACAAAATAAAGTATCTACTTAGAATGTAAAAATGTACACACATAAGTAATTACATAAGAATGACAAATTTGTGATAAAATCAGATCATCAATGCCAAAGCCCAAACCTTGAGTATTTTTCCTCCATCCAGCAACATATACAGGGATACATTTCCACATGTGCACTCTTGTGTTCTTGCGCATATGCAATCTGTCAAAAAAATCTGATTTTTATCAGTGCTTGAAGTGACATATCAGGATTAAACATCAATCACTTGAAGTTATGATAAATGTCATTGATAGCAGTGAATGTTTACAAATAATATTATGAAAGAACAAATTTTTTATTTCCAATGGCAAAGTACATCCTTGCATGCCAGGCAGCAATTAGGATGGCAGCTCTTTTCTATTTCTACTAATCTTATTGGACTTCATAATTTGTTAAAAAGATAAACTGCACTGTCTTCTTAGTTGTTTGGTATGCTGCATGAATTATCTTCAGTCTACTTGATTTATTTTTCTTTTTTGCCCTTTCTGTTCAACATTTTCATTCAATAAGAACAAAATAAAGAGGATTAAAAACCTATAAAATGTTTTTGTTCAAAGTTTTTTTTAGCATATATTGTACAAAGGGGATATTATTATGGTAATTCCTAACCTGTATACAATACACTTCAACCTGACCCAATTTTCCATTTCCTATATAATACAATTAGAGTAGATCTTAATTATGACAAGTTTGTATCCTTCCCTATTTGCAGTTAGCTTTTTCTTCTTCTTAACTCTCCCTGTAACTTAATGAGATATCAAATACCTGTGAAGTCCTATTAAATTAATAGTTTCCCAGATATGGTAGTTATATATAAAGTTTGTAAATGAACCCAACCTGTTCTCCGTATGGTGTTTCCTGGGAAGCTCTTCATTGCCTTTCATTTCTTGAAACCATACACTGAATTTACTTTTCCTTAAATATTCATGTTTCAACCCCCACCTTAAGTACTTATACATGCTCTCCATTTACTCTGCTTAGAGTTCTCTGGCATTGTTTTATTTCTTTATTTTCTTTTCACAAAACATTTGCTATTTCCTATCAAAATAGGCCATTTAACAGTATCTTTTGGATGCTATTTATCTATGGACATTTTTTTTAACTCTGAAGTTCCTTTCTTTAATCATACACCTAAAACATCTGATAAAAAAGGTGATCATAAACAAACTATAAAACAAATAAAGCTGTATTCATTTTCTCCTTTTACATGACAGTTTTTTCATATCTGTTTCTTTCTCTTATTACCATTAGTTTACATTTCATCCCTATTCCTAATGACTTATACCTCTATACAATATTAAAGTGCTGACTATATTGTTTCCCGTTAGATAGTGGATGTCAAGGCACCATTTAAGAAATAAGGAACCAAAGCCATACACAGGGGCCTCATGTCTGTAATTCTTGCTACTCAAAAGTCTGAGATCCAGAGGATCATGTTTCAGAGTTCATGGGATTGCATCTACAATGAATAATAAAAATAACAGTGTGAGGTAAGGCTCAAATGGTAGAGTACAAGATGTAATCAGGAAAGATAAAAGGGAATTGGAAGCCTTTAGTTCAATGAGGAAAAGAAGGAGGTAGCGAGGGAGGGAGGGAGGAAGAAAGGAAGGAAGGAAAGCAGGAAGGAAGGAAGGAAGGAAGGAAGGAAGGAAGGAAGGAAGGAAGGAAGGAAGGAAGGAAGGAAGGAAGGAAGGAAGGAAGGAAAGCAGGAAGGAAGGTAGGAAGGAAGGAAGGAAGGAAGGAAGGAAGGAAGGAAGGAAGGAAGGAAGGAAGGAAGGAAGGAAGGAAAGGAGGGAGGGAGTGAGGGACACCGTTCTTACCACTCATTTAAAATACTATCTGTATTCCACCTATTGGGATCTAGTCTGGACTATTACAAGCAAATATTTTATACGTACCAATGTCATTCTGATTAGATTAGATGGGCTGGGAGTACAATATTTCTGTTTAGATTTATTATGCCTGGCATTCATTTCCTACTACTTTTCTTAAGTTTTCCACATTAAAGCACTTTTCAACTTGCAGCAAACCAAATAATCTTCTTTATTCATTATTTTTATTATATCTATATAGAAAGTGCAAATTCATGGTTTTTGTCTATGTTGCTTTGTATTTATCCATAAATACCAATATGAACAATTGCAGGTTTCTTGCCAACAATTTTACAGAAAATGAAAACATCAAATTGTTTCTTGCAAAGCATATTTTCGGTACAGAAAATAATGACTATTGTTTAATCTGTCTTACCAGACCCTGTTGTTCTATTGTTTTATTTTGAAGTTCTCTAGGCAAAATAGGGATTTACAGTCAGCACAAATGGATTGAACCAAAGCAAAAGATCACTTTGACAGTTTCTTCCTCATGATTATAATACATATTTCCCCTTGATGTGTACCTTTAACCTGTAATGTAGGTGCCAATGATAGCTTCTTGGGGAAATCAGTGTAGAAGGGTTGGATATTGATATTCTACAAACAGAAATGACATCTCCTTCCACCAATTCCAAGGACATCCCCTACTCTGTAATAGCTCTTGGTCCCACCTCATTTAACTGAAGAGTGAGTCCTTCATGTCCTTGATTATTCTCACTCCATCTCTTCGGACATCATCCCCATCTTGGTTTCCAGAGATCAGCCTTGAGACTCTCCCAAACATGATGACTAGTGCGATTTCTGTTTCTACTTCTTGCTCTGGTTGCTGGTAAGCAAGCCTCAGAAATAAACAAGTTCCAATCCCAACTAAACAACCCTGACATCACTCGCAGTGTCCAGATGGGTGGATATTATTATCCTTGCTGGAAAAACACAGGAGTAGAGACTCATTTGGTAAAAATCTGACATTTTCTTCTAAAAATTCACATAACAATCTTCAAAATGAATATAAATGCAAGATACAAACTTCAGTTTTCTATCATTGATAACTTTAAAGACATATTTTAGATGAGAAATACATGAGTAATAATCCATAACTCCTCTTTCCTGCACTGTAAACAGGAAATGTTTCTTTTCCTATTTCTCCTTACTTTAACCCTGTTTGACTAAAATAAATCTTTAAAAAAAGAGAAATAGAAAGTAGGCAGACAATATTAATACAGTTATATTCTTATAGAATATGGTAAAACAAATATATTACACTACAAAAAATTAATGAATTAGAGTAACTTTTTCATTAGCTTGCAATAGGTATGGGACAGGCTTCATTAACGCCTTTCCACACATATTTACAGTGCATTCTAATCGTAGTCACCTCACCATTCTATCACACTTTTGCTTTTTGTTATTTTTTTACTTTTAGATTTATTTGTGTGTGTGTGTGTGTGTGTGTGTGTGTGTGTGTGTGTGTGTGTCCTCCAGGCTAGTGCTCTATTAGTGCTAGTGCTCTACAGCTTGACTTCTGGCTTTTTGGTGGATAATTAGATTAGAGTGACTGGCTATGAACTTCCAGCCTTAGATCTCAGTCTCTAGAGTACCTAGAAGTATAGCCAGGGCAGGAGCTGTGGGCTAAGCTAGATTGATTCTTTATTTTTTATCCTTGGGCTTTTATCCCATTGGTGTGGTCTTTCTTTCTTTCTTTCTTTTTTCTTTCTTTCTTTCTTTCTTTTTTCTTTCTTTCTTTCTTTCTTTTTTCTTTCTTTCTTTCTTTCTTTCTTTCTTTCTTTCTTTCTTTCTTTCTTTCTTCAGAAGAGTTACAGTTATATAAGTCAGGTAATGAGTACATTCCTTTTTTAGCAGTGTAAAATCTTCCCTCATTTTCTCCCAGTTTTTTTTTCCCATACTTGACTGACCGACCCACAAGTTTTAAAGTTCATTCCACTCCTGGACATTTATCTAACTGACCACAAACCAGGCCACACAACCATACTCATTGCAGTATTGTTTACCATAGCCAAGATATGGAAGTAACCCAGATTCCCCTCAGTGGATGAATGGATCAAGAATATGTGTTTATATATATATATATACATTATACATATATATATAATATGTAAATGTTATACATACATATATATGTATATATACAATATATGCAATATAATATATACATATATATACAATATACACAGTATATACACAATGGAATTCTATGCTTCCATCAGAAAAAGTGTTGTCTCATTCATAAGGAAATGGAAGAACTTAGAAAAAAGTATATTAATTGAAATAACCCAGACCCAAAGAACCATAAGTTGCATGTTTCCCTCATTTTTAATAATTATTATGTGTCTAGAAATCTACACGTAAACACAATTGGATAGTAAAAGACAAAAATTTGCCCTGGGACATGACTAACCATTCACACAGTGAGACCAACGTAGGATTTTTTTTTAGGAGAGGAGCACAAGGGCTCAGTTGCTATTTGTGTACGACCATATAACGTGATACTTATGGAAATGAACTCCAAGAAATAGAAACAAGAGTTTTTTTATTTTCTTTTTAGTATGGTTTATTTTTCTTTTCCTCCTTTTTTATTTTCTTTTTTCTCCTTTCTCATTTTTTCTCCTTGTGTTGCTATTTTTGATTTCTGTACCTTTTTCTTGTAGGTGGTTTATCTGATGTGGGAAGATAAAGGGAAGCGCAGAAATGGTGAGGCAAAAGTGAACGAATTAGAAAATGAACTCTAGATTGATTCTTAAATGGCAGCCCTGCTCCTTTCCTCCTCTTCCCAACATAAGTCCAAGGAGTTTCTTTGTTCTTTTTTTCATAGTGGCAAGTAATCAGCGTCTACAGTATTCTGCATCCTCACTGTAAGCCAACCACTTGCTGCTAATTCCTACACTCAAAGTCCATTCACTCCCTTCCATTTCTCCAGTGATCAGTAGCTTCCACTGAGTTTCTTTATACTGTTCATATATACTTTATCTTTGTCTCTTCCTTCTCCTGTTCGCCTTATAAGCAGTCCTTAGTTTGATTCATGTTCTATGTATATCCATATAAATAATTTTATATATTATATATACATGTATATATAAGTATATATTTGTGTCCATGTGTGTGCATATGTATATATGTGTGTTCATGCATATATATGTCCATAAATATGTACATCTGTTAGTTTTAGTGTCCACGCATGGCTGAAAATATACGACATTTCATTTTTGTGAGATTGTCTTGGCTTGCTCAATCTGATGTCCTCCAATTGTATAATTTAGCTAATGGCCTTAGAATCATTCCATCTTTCTGGATTACCCTATAATTTAAGAACAAAATAACCCTCTTTTCCACTTCTTCATCTTATCAATTATTTCTATTTTCTAAAATAAGAATATAAGCATGTCTCTACCTATCTACAGCCTACAAAAAGAGGAGTCCTTTTCTTTTTTTAATTTTTTTACATTTTTGTTATTTTGATTAAGTAATTCTATGAAGGGATTAAAATTTCCCTAAGTACAATGCCTGTTGGTCATGTTCCTTGCGATTAGATTAACTCTCTTTCATTGTTGTTATTGTTGTAGGTGGTGGTAGGGGGGTTTGAACTCAGGGCTTTGGACTGTTCTTGAGCTCTTCTTGTTCAAGGATAGTGCTCTATCACTCTGAGTTAAAGCTGTACTTCTGGTTTTCTGGTGGTTAAATGGACATGGGTCTCATGGATTTTCCTGCAGAGGCTGGCTTTGCACTGTGATCCTCAGCCTCCTGATTAGTTAGAATTACAGACATGAGCCACCAGCTATGGACAGTTTAGCTCTCTTTGAATTTTTCTATAACTACTCACTACTTCCAACTCTTAGACACGCATAAACACACTCACCCACATGCCAGTTTGTGCATGTAGGAGCACATTTTGCAGTCAGTGAAAAATGCTTCATTGCCATTGCACATATTGTTTTATGGAAGGGGTGTTAGCAACACAGAGATTGCCTACAATTCCTCCATGCTCCATGTGAGATGACTTTCTCTATGAAGACTTCTGAATATATCAGAAAACACAGATCACAAATGACAAGACAAGCAATGCATAGTAAATTCACCAACAAGAGATCATTGACTTGGTCGAATAAAATTGCTCAATCTCTATCCTCTATCCATGAGCTCTATCTTGATTTTAATCCTTAACTTCGAAGAAAGAAATTAGAATTATTAGTTCTTGACATACTGGTATTCTGGACAAGATATTTTCCTAATCTCTTAGAAAAAATTGCTTCAATCTGTATATTTTTATTGCATTATATTTCACACTGGAGTGTAAGAGAAAGGAAAGAGGGAAAACAGAAGTGAGAGGGTTGAAGGAAAAATGTGGGGGATGGGAGCTTTGACAAACTCCAAAAGAAAGAAACTTCTATGTTCTGAACTTGTAAGTTGAAGGGAAAGCTATTTATGAAGTAGAGTTTTCTATAAAAATAAGCTCCTATTGATTTTGATGACTTTCTTTTTTATACTCTAAGCATCTGGTGAATATTATTGTTGAGTGAAAGCTTGGTGCCTCGCTACAGAAAAGTAACTGCGGTTCAGTGGGTGAACTAGGCCTCTTATAATCCTATATCCTCGATCATAAATCTCAAAACAGCAAACATTCATCAAAGATTTTGTGGCACATTATTTTCCACTCTTCTTGTTCTATATTTTCTGGTGGATAGTAAAAGGAAATAGGCAAGCTAAGCTGTCACAATAGTCATCATGATGGTACAATACAATGTCTTTCTATGCTGTGAGAATATTTATATTACTCTTAGTTGTGGTATACAGTGTCATTTACTGGTAAAATACATTTTGCCTAAAAGTAAGATATGCGTTCTTTGAGAAAGCAAATTCACACAAGAGAAATATTTAAAATTATATCTTGGATGTTAGCATAATTGCTGCTTCTCTATAGTAACACAATAGACAAACCATAAGTTAATAGGAATTATCTGAATTTTGTGACAAATGTATATAATTACAAACAATAAGTGATTTTATTTTTTTTCCTCTGAATGTAATTGTAAATTCTGGAACCAACACTATTCAAAAGCGGAAGAAAAGAGTTTATCACTAAGATAGGTTTTTATTTCGTCCTCTTTTTCTCACACCTTGGACTTGGTGTAGCCTAAAACAAAAAGGAGCTTCAGGCTAGGAACACTGAATTGAAAGTGGGGCTCTCTTATTTTCACACATGCCAGAAAATAAGGATTGGAAGAAATCTCCCAGTTCCCATTTTGCCATAGTTACTATTATTCTATTATGCTTATTCCTTCCTTATCTTGTTTTCCATGATAAAGAAAGTCCATAGCCCCCTCAAACTTAAGCCTAGAACATTGACGCAAAGTTGATGTATGCGTTTTCTGATCCTTTCAACATTTGGCTTCAGAGGCAGCTGCATTGACAAGAAATGTAAGGAAGAATGGAGTAAAAGGAACTGTGTATGAAGTTCCATGCAGATACTTTTGGGGAATACTTTCATTTTCCTGAATTGTGCCTACCAGTGACAGAGGATGATGGGAAGCAAAGAGAGGAAATATTATGAAAGAAAAGAATTTGGTAACACAGACACCAGGTAGATGGTTATGAACACATTGGTTTACATATGAGCGTGTGTTTCTGAACCTAAGCAACAACTCTTAGATGTTACTGTTTGCCCTCTAGGATGGACCTCCTCCCATTTTCTAGACTGGCCACTAGAAGGTACACCTTGGAAAAAAGCTCTAAATATTCTTACAAATTAAACAGTTATTTTGAAGGCTAATTGGACAACTTTAATAGTAATGTGACTACCAACTTATTTTCACTCTTAGTGAATTTTGCTTGTTACTAGTTTTTAAAGAATTGGTCCACTTCAGCTCATGTGCAGGTTTGTTTGTAGTATTTTTCTTAAAATTCTTTCCTACCTGAGTACTCTGTAGTGCTGACTCTTCTTTTACTAATAATACGAATTAGTCACTTCTTTTCCTTGTTTAGAATTTTTCCAGATGCTTATAAATTGAATTATATTTTGGAAGAACAAAGTTGGAGTTTCATTGATATTTCTCTGTACCTTGTTATTTTCAATTTTTAATTTTTTAACTTTTTATTGGGCTTTCAATTCATTTCCCTTTATGTTTGTTATGTTTTTAAGCTGGAAGACAACATTATCATTGTTGTCGCTGTTATTTTGACAGTACTTGGGTGTGAATTCACAGCTTTGCACTTGCTAGGCAAGGACAGTATCTCGAGATACTAATTCATCCCTTATGATTTAGTTATTTTCAAAGAGCATCTCATGCTTTTTGCCTAGGGTTAGTCTTGGACTATAATCTTTGTACTGAAAACTCCTAGATAACTAGGATTGAGATAGGATCTCTCTAACATTTGCCCAGACTAAACTCAAACTGTGATCTGCCTACCTCAGCCTCCCAAGTAGATGAGATTAGAGACGTGAGTTATCATATGTAACCTCAAATGATCAAATAAGAAATTTTTTGGATCAAATAAAAATTCAGTGATTATCATTTTGTCCTAAACATTTTTTTGTTAAATCTCACTGGGTTTGTTCAGATAAGTTTATTTTTATTTACTCACAATAATATTCAATATGATTCTTTTTGGATTGTCAGGCTAAGAATTGCATTTTCTCTCTGCATATTGGCTGAGTGTGTTCCCTGCTTCCTTGCCATGTGAAACCCTCTGTGGAACAACTCACAAACTTCTACCAACATGAAGAAGGAAGAAAGCAGGAACTTAACATATCATTTTATTCAACATTTTTTTTTGTAACCTAATTTCAAAAATCTTTTTTGTAGAGCAAATCTTAGACCCAACCTAGACTCAAGGTGAAGAGATTACAAAAGGCGTCAATATCAGCAAGTAGGTATCATTGGAAGATCATAGAAAATAATGCTAACGAAATCTCAGATAAGGCGAGGAGGAAGTGAGAGAGAGAGAGAGAGAGAGAGAGAGAGAGAGAGAGAGAGAGAGAGAGAGAGAGAGAGCCATGAAAATCAGATTCGGAAGATCTGTTCACTGGAATTAACCTGTACAGGTTGACCGACCTTTCTTTCAATGTCCCGTGCAAGGCAGCATCTGTTTTATGCTACACTGAAGGAAAAGGCTCTCATGGATACAAATCCTGAGATTTCTTTTTCACCCTTCAGCAATCCCCACCCAGGCAGCAATAGACATACTATCATTGGAACTTGGTTTGCTTTCTGATTTCACTTCAAGAGCTGGCTCAGCTGTACTTCCTGCCATTTAATAGAAAAAGAAAACTGTTTTCCAGACTATTTTTACCTCCTTCTGAACACTGAAGGTTCTGAGTCAGGAAACAATTATACCCCTGGGAACAGGGGCAAGGCAGAGCTACTGAAATCCAAGGAACTTCAGGGCAGCTGTGCATGGGTCCAAACAACTTCTGCTGAGTCACTGAGATGACTCTCTAGAGTCACATAATAGGGAGATTAGGAATGGAGATGAGGAACTTCCCTGTTTCCTATTAGACCAGGAATGTGGTAAGCCAGGGAATCAGTCCTTGAGAATGGTGTGGAATTCTCGAAGATGAAATTTTCCTGTCAACGTTTGTTGTGTTTTTACATGACAAAAAATAGTATAAAAGAAAACAACACACTACAAAGACTTACTTCAAGGCACAGCTATGGTGAGACTCTTCTTATACTTATTTCATGAACTACTCACTCTTTGTCTGTGAGGAAGGTAATGCAGTCTTGTTTGAGAGAGGAGGTATGACAGCTCATGCAGGCAGCTCCTCTTAGCCCTGAGATGAACTGGGCTTCTCATCCTAGGCCTGCCCAATGCCAAGGATGAACTTTGCATGAGCCAACACTATTAAGGTAAAGAGACTGAAGCCAGCTGCTGGTGGCTCACACCAGGAGGCTCCTCAGGAGGCTGAGAGCTGAGGATCATGATTCAAAGCCAGCCCAGGCAAGAAAATCCATGAGACTGTTATCTCCAATGAACCATCAGAAAACCAGATGTGGACCTCTAGCTCAAATTGTTAAGAGTGCTAGCCTTGAGAGAAAAGGCTCAGGGATTGCACTCATGTCCTGAATTCAAGTCCCATGATTAACCAACAAAAATAAAATAAAATAAAATAAAATAAAATTTTAAAAGAAGACTGAAAAGTACAGTCATTAACAACAACAACAACAAAATCTCACCTGGAAGTAGTATATTCTCTTTAATAGACATGATGATTATTATTGCTTCACAAGGAATCGTGTTAAAAACTGTGGATACATTCAGAAATAAATAATTTAACACTGGGATCTTGTACATTCATTCTCCCCTAAGTTGTAAACAAAATATTATAATACACTGGAAGTGCTGATAGAATATCATCAAAAGTATTATGGAGTATGGAAGTTTGTAAGAGACTTTAGACAAGGCTAGTTTTATTTGGCAAGACACATTCCTGTATCCCTTTGTCTTCAAGAGTCTGAAACAAGGAATTCAGAGGGAATAGATATCATTTAGCTGTAAAAATAATAACCTTCTGCAGATTTTTTTTAATAATGAGTTCCTGAGAGCTTAAATTAGTAAATGAATAAGTGAATGAACACATGTCTATGGTCATGGTCATAACAATTATTTGCAAAGCAAATGACCTGGAGTTATGAGTTAATTATTACTATGTGTATATTTATCCCAAATAAATAGCTCTAATACAATTTTTAAAAAGATATTTGATTAATATCTAAACACAAGCAGCTTCTAAAATGGTAATTAGATGTCAATGCTTTTGCGAAAATAAATACAAACATTTGTAATGGTGATTGAATTTGAAGTTGCCATAATTATTTATTAATTCTAGTTTTCAAGCATGCTAATTATTACAGGTGATGAAAAGTCTTTTCAGTGTTCAGGAAGTTCCATTTCAGAATCCGCACCTAGCTGAGTAGGTGCTTTCTACAAGATAGGCCAGTTTAAGTATATTTTTGAGTATATAAATATTTACTCTGTACTAGTGTTTATTTCTTATGATGCATTTCTCAAAGAGATAACTATGTGGATGACCAATTTGAGAATGAAAGAATTCACAGAAAGGAAAATAAAAGGTGACTGGCAAAGGAGCTTTGAATCTCCTATCAAAATAATTCTAATGAGAGGAGAATGATAACTTCAGTACTTTCATAGCCTGTGTCTTTCCCTGATAAACTTCAAAGCTTTACCTGGTTGCAATTAGTCATTTTCTTTTCTGAACTTCCTTCAGCTGTCTTCCTGTACCACCAAGGTAAATTTGCCAGTCCCTATTTACCTTGGTCTCAAGAATCTCAGCAAACCTAGATTCTTGGGTAAAAAATATAGAAGGATATTTGATTGATGTTAGAAGTACTAACATCTGTAATAAAGTTCATTTTCCCTCTGTATTCTTCAATACCAGGTAAAACTTGCCTCCAACCATTATTACATCGCCTACTGCACACCAATCGAAGTTGGACCTTATGATTATAGTTCCAAGAAGTTACATGATTCTGAATAACCTCACACCAATCACAGATGTATTTTATAACTATTTTTTTAGGCAGTTATATGATTCACAACCCTCCCCTTATAATATTAAACTCCTTTATTTGTTCACGTCTCTATTGATTATGAAGACACTATCCTGTGTTTGATTTTTTTCCTTGTGGTATGGCTGGGAGCTTCTTTCCCAATTGTGTACAAGAAAATTGGTTTCAGTTTTGTATTATATATGTAAAATTTGGTAAGCTGAAATAATGTCTTGGAATGAAATTTACTCACCAATTAAAGGAAGATGAAAGAATCCTTAGTTCAGGGGCTGGGAAGGTGGCTCAGTGGTAGAGCACTTGCCTTGCATGCTCGAGGCCCTGGGTTCGATTCCTCAGTACCACATAAGAAAAAAAGCCGGAAGTGGTGCTGTGGCTCAAGTGGTAGAGTGCTAGCCTTGAGCTGAAGAGCTGAAGGACAGCGCCCAGGCCCAGAGTTCAGGCCCCACGACCAGACCCCCCCCCAAAAAAAAGAATCCTTAGTTCATATTATTGGATGGGATTAAATGGTATTCATCAATATTTTACTATACATACATATGCACATATATGTATGAAGCTTTGGCTTTGAAACAATCTTAAAATGGCACTGGATTTACTTAATTAAGCAATAGTACACCTTATTTTGTCTGAACATCTTTATTTTGTACTATGTTGGTGGGGTTGGTTTTCCTAGGGAAAGGTTATTGTATCTTACCTATAGAATCTATGGTAGGATCCTGTTTATATAGTGACAAAAAGGTCAACCTAGACATTCTCTACAGACAACACAGCGGATGTTCAATACTATGCTATGTACAGATACCTTTTCCAGGAGAATAGCTAACTGTACATGAGCATTCACTAAGAGTTATTCCAGATTTCCTCATCTCAGGCTTTTTCCATGTTTTTATATCTTTTATTTCTTCACTAAGTCAGATAAGTTGAACTCTCTGTTCAATGTAGACATGACCGAATAGCGTCTGCATGAGCACCCTAATAATTCTTTCCACCTTTTCCAAAGCTCTTACAATTATTTAGCAAGGCATTTTGCAATTCATTCATTTCCTCCCTTCTTCTATCTGACCTTTCCCTTCCTGAGAGTTAGTACCCATTTGCTACTTAAAAATGGAGTCATAATTTACTCCTAAACCTAGCCTTATCTGCAAATGAAGCACTTCTTTCTCAGGATAAAAGCACTCTAAATATTATTTTTTTAAAAGAACTGTCATTATATGGCCCAGAGAATTGATGACCTTGGTATTTTTGTAGAGTGCCCTGTTTATATTTAATGATAATTTTTTCTATAATTTCTTACAAATGAAATATAGGTACAACTTTATTTTGTACCCAGTGGCATTAAGGACTATGTTAGGTATTTGTCTCATTTTTTTTTACCTAACCTTAACAAAAAGGCATATTGGGAAATATGGATTATTTTAAACACTGGAGGTGAAAGGAATTAAATCAACTATTTGATATAGTAGAAATCCTTACAACTTCTACCTTGTAGTTATTATTCCAGTGTTAATGAGATTCCAGTTCAAATCTTCTTCACCTGTCTTATTCCTTGGTTTCCTCATTGTATGGTATGGCAGACTCAGGGAATTAGTGCTCTAGATAAAGTTCATGTGGGTTGGCTGAAGGCAGTTGGACAGAAACATTGATTCTTTCTGTGTGGCGAGACAACGCTGAAAGCAGGCCCAGGAGGTCTGTAACATACGAAAATAATGCATCCATTGTAAACATTTTGTCCAAGTCTTCTTTGCTTCCCAAAGTTCTTTGTTCCCTAAATCTTAGGCTTAGTGAAATCTTCCAATAAAACTCAATCTAAGACCACTACTCAAAGGAAGAACTGAGGTATAAATCTAGATCTGCCCATTTTCAAAGCTTGTCCTCATAGACACATACATCCAGGTGGTCCAGGCAAAAGTCAGTACCTTTGCTGGAGTTCACCTTGAAGAAGAGAATGTACACTAACAGTAAATGCCACCCCCTTTACCCATCTCATGAGAAAAGAGTGTCTTGGAATTAAGATTTTAAAAAATAAGCTTGGATGGTGTTCTTGTCTTTGAAATTACAAGAAAAATCTCCCTTAAACAGAGGTACAAAGTTTTGCCTTGGAAAACCTAAAAGAAACATGCTTATCATTCTCAATTCCTCATTTCCTTGTGTTCCCTCTGTGAAGAAGGTATCAGATAAATGCTCGGAAAGCCACAGCTGTTCTCTGCTGAACACCCAAACCTGCAGCACAGCCTTGCTGGTCAATTGACATAAACACTGAATTAGCAGGAGTGGCATTTGGCTAATGTAGGAATAGTATTGCTTTTGTACTTTATGAGTTTGCTGGCACAATGTAAACACAGATAAAAATAGAGGTATACGGATAGAAGGCCTGGAGGGACTGCTCTCCTAAGTTATTTTTTCCAGGTTATACATTAAATGAATCTTCAGAGAATATTGAAACTTGGTCCTTTAAAGAAGAGAAGATAGTAAAATTGATTCTCAAGAATATCTTTTTTTTTCTTAATGGACATTTTGTGATATCTGAGAATGTGCCTCATAGTAGTAAACCACTAAATGAAATTATATGAGTTTTTTTGAGTTGAAGAAAATTAAAGTATTAGGTAAGTTTGGGTTTCCAAATTGAGCAAGGAAAAAGGTCTAGTTCTCCACAGGGAAAGTGAATAAAAGGGGAAGAGGACTTCATGAACTGCTTAATTTGCTAAAATAGTTTACATGTGAGGTTGGCATTATTTTCTCCAGTTTCTAACAATAAAGTAAACCAGAGAATAATATAGAAGTTATGAAATCAGATGAATGTATACAGGCGGAGAGAGGAGATGTGGCTGTGATAACTTGATTTGAACATTATGATTTTCCATTATTCTCAAAGGTGTTTGAGAGTCAGAAGTGAAAAATAAGGTTTGCAAAGATGTATTTGAAGAGAAAAGGTCCAAATTCAAATTCTGACAATGTCACTCAAAGATAGCCTGTATACATTCATCAAATTTCATAACTTCTATATTATTCTCTGGTTTTCTTTATTGTTAGAAACTGGAGACAATAATGCCAACATTACATGTAAAACTATTCTAGCAATTTAAACAGTTCATAAAGTCCTCTTCCTCTTTTATCTTCTGACCTTGTGGAGAACCATAACCTTTTCTTTGCTCAAGCTATAATTGTAATTACTGTTAATCCACACTGTAACAGAGTTAGTCATTTATATTTCAGAACATATTTGTGTCTAGACTTTAGGAAGTTTTCTTTTTTTTTTAATTGTGAGAATACCGTACAGAGGAGTTACAATTACATGGGCATAACAAGTACAATTTCTTATCAAGCATTGTTGCCTCCTCTTTGTTTCCCCTTCCCATCCCTTCCCATACTTCCCACCTTCCCCTACCTGATCCTCTCCCACCCACCCCCAAAGTTGTGAAGTTCGTTTTTCAACATAACGACTTGTACATCTCATTGTTGCAATGGGTCCACCTGTATCCCTAGTTAAACAATTTGTTTTTTCCCTTCCCCTCCACAAATTATACCAACATCAAACACAGTGAAAGCAGGGGTTATACTACGAGGGAGAGACATACAAATCAACAAAGAAGTCATCTTATAAATATGTTAGAAACAATTGCATGAAAGAAAAAAAAAACATTTGAATACTTATCTTGGGGTTCATTCCCCTAACATCAACTTAGACTTTAGGAAGTTTTCTTAGGGTGAAAAAATAATCAGAGGCAATGCTCTAATTTTACCAAATAAATGCTTGAAGAATTCATAAAGGTTAGGGCTATCTCAGGAGATTTTGCTCAACTAGTATATTGGAATACGGTCTGTTACTTGTGGAGTTTATATAAGAAATTATCTGTAAGAAGTGACTCTAAAGAAGAGATAGTAAATAAAATAAAACAAAATCTATTTTGGTAATCTAATTCAGGAAGTGACTAGTATATATCTTCCCTGGCTTTTTCCCCTTGTGATAGAGGAATTCTTAATCATTAAAATAGAGATGATTTTGCAAAGATAGTGACATTTAGTTTTCCTAGAAATGTTTTTATTCTATTGAGCACGTCCATATTTTATATAGTTAACCTTGAACTTTCAAATAGTGTTTATAAACTTTGAGTATTTCACTGTCTCTTTTCTAAGGGGATAAACTGCTCTATCATTAAAAATATATGGTTGGTCCCTAGCAACTTACACAATGACATGAAAAAGCAAAAATCTTATTGGGTGATGTCACATTCCAGTTCAAATTATCCCTATGTAAAATATTTTTTCCAATTAGAACTATTAATTACTTATATTTTATATATGTCAGGTAATTATAAAACAGCAAACACCCAGTCATTGAAACTGAATATTTTTTTATTTCTATAATTGATACATATATTTATAAAATACCATTTCCTTAAAAATATTGATTCTTATTTGAGATTGATTCTATAAAATTTTCTCCAGTAGTACAAAAAGATGGGTTAAAGGCATTTACATTACATTACTCTATTAAGAAATTATTTAGTTATAGAAGTGTGATATAGTCATATTTCCCCCAATCCTCAGTGTTTTTCCAGTATGTTTTTTATTACATTATTACATTTATAGGTGTCCTTGCCAGCCATCTAAAAATGACAGCTACAACTCAGTATGTAGCATTGAGTAGATCCTTCCTTTTATCTCACATATAACTTGTGGGATTCAAGACCAGAGACTTCAAGAATAGAATACTCCTACCTAGCATCTCCTTCATTCCCTCCATCCCTACCTAATCCAGGAGCTCTATAGATCCTAAAGACGTTCCTTTTTGAAGAGTTCTTCTAGTGCTCATAAATCATGCACTGGATCTGTGAACCTTTGAACCTTCACAAGTATCTACTTGGTCTTTTACTGAAGATAATTTTATGGAAGGAGATCAATCAGGGCTGCTGCTTCAGGTTTATTCATTCAGAATCCAACATGGACAGTTTAACTGTGGTTGAGGACAATCAGTCCCAGAAGAGATCTCTGCTATAATCCTGGGTGCTATATACAGATTACCACTGATTGTGTGAACTTTCGGACCCCCGAGTCGAGTGGAGCTTTGGCTTTCCCATTTGGGCATCTAAATAATTGCAAGCTATGGCTCCCTTACGTGCTTTTATGAAGATCAATATTGCTATGTTTGTAAGTAAGGACAGTGAACCAGTCAAACTCATCTTCATCAGTATTTAGCTCATTTACATGATAAATCTACATTTAAGAAGAAATATTCTTCAACGGGTAATTGATGTAACAAGCATTTGATCATCTGTTTTAGACCAGATCATGTTTGAGGTATTGAAGTTGTAAACGAAATCAAAAGAGAAAATTCCCATCTTTGTGGAACTTATTTTTCATGAGAAACCTTGCTTTCAGAGGGCACAGCATTTAATAGATTTTTTTTCCAAACTACATGTTATTAAAGAAGAATTTTAATTAACAAATAAAACTGATGTATAGTGTGATATTTTAAGTATATATGCGCTATGGAATTACCAAAAATAGCTAATTAACACATGTATTACTTTATAGAATAATAATTTGGGGATGTGAGAACATATGCATCTAATAAGTTAGCATTTTTCAAAACTAAAACTACTGCTATTAACTGTAGACAGTTGCTTTAAAATAGATTTCTTGAGCTTATTCATACTCTTTGTTTTTTTTGTTTTGCTTTGTTTTGTCTTGGGACTTGAATTCAGGGGTCTGGAAACTGTCCTTCAACTTCTTTGAGCAAGGCTAGTACTCTACTACTTGAGCCACAGCTGCACTTCTAGCTTTTTTTTTTTTTGGTGGTTAATTGGAGATAAGAGTGTTCATGGACCTTCCTGCCTGGCTGGTTTCAATCTATGACCATCAGATCTCAGCCTCTTGAGTAGAATTACAAGACTGAGCCACCAGTACCAGATGTTTTTTTTTTTTTTAAATTTATTCTCAAGGTAATATACAGAGGGGCTACATTTACATACATAAATTAGTGACTATCTTTCTTTACAACTTGTTAACCCTTCCCTCATTTTTCTCCCACTTTCCCTCCCCTTGAAATTCCTTCCCAAGTTGTACAGTATAGAAGTTTATCTCAATTAGGGAAGGGAAGGGAAAAATAAAATGGTGAGACAAAGGACATAGGGTGAACCAATGCAACAGCGAAACTCACAAAATAATATATTGGAAATGAACTGCACCAGGAATTTTTTAAATCTTGAAGTATTTGCATAAACCAAAACATTGCAAACCAGGATATAGTAAAATCAATAGTACAACTATGTTTATTGCCGTGCCAGGCTTTATTCCCATTAGCTAAAAGAAATTTGAATCATTTCAGCCATATATTCATTTACTTGTTATATATTCCATTTACTTGTTACATTTACATGTTAGACCATGTCGAATAAGTTAGACCATGCAGTATTTAGTATTTATCTTACCAAGTTGAACTTTATTTTCTCTCACATAATGTGTCCGGGTTCATCCCTTATATTAAAAATGATCTTTTTTTTGTCTGAATACTATTACGTTATGTGCACATATAAATATTCATTTACGTGCGTTTATGTATAGCCACATGTTTTTGTATATGTATTCTAAAATTTGAACTTTGTATATTCACAATTTTTATGACCAATCATAGTAACATTTAATTTGCCTTGAGATAATTCTTTGATTCATGTAGGTTTGTGTGAAGAAACAGAACTTGTTCTTAGTTTTGGTCTCATGGGGGTACAAGAAATCTATTCTTAGAAGAAAGAGCTTCCTAGTGGCATTGTATTTAAAATGCCTCTAATTGGAGAACACTGCTAAATAATTAAACAATGTATTTGTTACAAAAAGAAATACAGGGGAACAAATGAACAGATTTTTAGTTCTTAATAAAGCAAAACCAATAACCATAGCACCACACCTCTTATCTTTGTTCATAAGCACAGATGTTCAGGCATGTATGCCAATGTGGAATAGAACATATAACCTGCTGTAAATTCACTGAGAAAGTGCTCTGCAGTAAAGAACTACTTGCTGGATAAATCTAACATGGGTAGACCTGTATGTGTATGTATGTGTGTGTGTGTGTGTGTGTGTGTGTGTGTGTGTGTGTGTGTGTGTGTGCGCGCGCGCGCGCACCAGTCCTAGGCCTGAGTTCTGTGCTCTGTCTCTAAGTTTTGTGCTCAAGTCTAGTGCTCTACCACTTAAGCCACAGCTCTACTTTCAGCTTTTTGGTGGTTAATTGGAAATAATCGTCCCATGGGCCTTTTTTACCCTGGCTGACTTGGAGTCACTATCCTCAAATCTCAGCCTCCTGCGGAGCTAAGATTACAAGTGTGAGCCACCAGTGCCTAGCTACCCAGTTGGTCTAATAGCATAACTCAGCAGCCACGCTGGAGTAATCAAGGTAAACACTCTAGCCCTGTGCAATTGTGATACTCTCTATGTAGGTGTTTGTTGCTATAATAAAAATGCCATCCACACTGACAACTCATTACCTATTTACTGATTATCCACAATGCCCTGGGTGCTGAGATCACAAATAGGAAGATAATCTACCATCTTAAATGAGCTGATGAAGACTAAGAAGACTCAGATTAGAAATAGGAAGTGTAGTTAAGAAGCCAGGAAGACATAAACTTGAGAACCATCATAGGTGAATTGTGTAACTGTGACATTTTTATTTATCTCTCAGTACCTCTGGATTACCAAAACAAAGACCCTGCAAGGATTCTCATAGCTCTTTTGACTGAGGAGATAAATTGACTGCTTTTAATACTGTATTCCTGATAAAGCTGCGGAGTGAATGTTAAATACCACTATTTAGAGAGAACTTCGCATTCTCCGCTTCATTAGTCAGAAAGCCAGAAATCATTACATATAAGCTAAAACAATAGCAGCTTATTTTCCTAGGGATTCTGGCTGCATAATGCATGGATTCTGTGTGTCAGAAATACAGTGTATCATCAGGCTGACAAAGCAGTGGTAGGTGACTTTATAATAAAGGTTAAGCTCTGAGAATGACATGCATTCAAGTGTGTGTTACTGACAATGTGATAAAATAACAAAGCAAAAAAAAAAAGGCAGCGATAGTAGCAACAATAAACATGAGAATATACTTGGGAAGAACAACAGTTTAATGTGCTTTCCATGAATTATAGAACGATGTGAAGCCCATTTGACCACTTCTGCTTCTGCCTTTCTCATTCTAATACTGAGATGGAGATTGCCTCTACAATCAAACACAATTTCTGAATTATCTAGGAGGGGACACACTGTCTTTCTTCATGATCGTCCCTGTCTACGAAGAGCTGCTCAGTTTTATTTAATAAATCAGTCGATAGACTAAGTATTATAAATCCATGTTTCATTCTGTTTTTTTTTTTTAATTTCAACAATCTAAGTTTGGAATGTAGGCAGAAGAAAATGATTCTACCATTTACTTTCTTGTGCTCGAGGAATTTGTCATTTCTGTATCATCTGGCTAAAAATTCAACTTGGAAGGATAAAGAGACTTGTGTTAGGGAATAAAAGCTAATTTTACATAGGAAAAAAACCTGATGTTTTAAATAAACATTTAATTAACAGCATCACGGAGGAGATGTATTCCCACTCTTGTTTTACACATGTGGGAAAGTAGCAGGGAAGTGTGTGAGTTGCTGAGTTTCACATTGACAGAAGCAATGCCTGGCACATCTAGTCAGTAGATGCTTGCACTCAGATATGGACACCATGAGTTACAGGTAAGAGATATCACTACTGTTATCTCTCCTTGTGTATCTGATAGGCAGAAGTGAACAGCATGTGCATAACCAAGAATTCACTTTACAGTTCACTTTTAATATTAGCCATCTATGCTCCTGAAAGAAATACTACAGTAGGCTAGGAAATCTATACTAGTAATAAATTTTGGAGGTAATAAGTATGCTCTAAGCATGCTGGTATACTTCAGACACACATTTTGTCCTTGAATTCCCTTTTAAGAGCCCAGTGACAGAAATGTTTTCACTATTTTTCTTGTACTAAATAAACAAATAGAGAACATTATAATCCAAAGCTTTTTAAATAGCAGGGCAATCCTGACTCCTCTTGTGATAAAACACAAAGCCAAGGAAATCCAGTTCCACAATCTACAAACCTTTGGTCTTCACATTGTCTCCTCCTAGCTTGCATTTGTTTATTTGTGATATATGCCTCAAGAAGGAAATAAAATGTTGGCTTGTGTTGTTGGGAAAATGGACTCATACTGACACAATGTGAATTAGGGAAGGGAGAAATTGAACCCATAACTAAGATAAATTGATTAGGAAAATGTGATGATACTCTAAGTGTCATGGAGTCCAGCGACATGGAAACACTGTCTGAAACCATAATTATCTTCTTGGTATTAGAACGGGACTTATGATATTGTATCGTGTTAGAAAACCTAAGGCATGGTTGAACAGGAGTTTCCTGAGCTGAGTGCAAAGGCCCAGAAGATGTATCTTCCCTGAAAAATTATAAATCATTAATTGAAAATTGCTTTTATTAAAGGAAGTTGTTTTGACAGCCATCAATATTAAGACTCCTAACGAAGTCTTCATTAACAGCAAAACCACAAAGTAGGTTCATTCAATGAGGTCCTGGCCCCAGAGTTCAGGTGAGGATGGAAATCGCTCTTAAAAAACAAATCAGGAAAGGAAGAGAATATTACAAATGAACCTAGCAGTTGCATTCTCCTGAGTAGGTGTCACAGTGGATAGGAGAGATAGAAGAGCAGAGGAAAGTCATTCAAGTGCTCCTTTGCTATAGACAGTATGTATCTCCTCAAGAAATTCTGTCTTCTTCTGCTGACTTAAATGATCTTTTGAACACATACTGCTGGTTTGTATGTGGTCTCAGTTACACTTCTTTACAAAGAAATGAAGATATTTCTTATTTGTCTATTTCATGAGATCTAATAATTCCCAGTTGATTCTGAGGGTGACCTCTCATAGTTAGCAACTTCAGAAGGTGGGTGGGGAGCGGAATACCACCTTGTAATTAGAACTGTTTCAGTTCTTGTTCTCTGTAGACCCTCAAACTTTTTAGATTACCTAAAATTATTTTCTCCTCCAAATTCTTCCATGTTTCATATATTCTATTTGAAAACTCTGCTCTTTTAGATCAGAATTTATAGAACTTGCAGTCAATTTTCAGCCTCCCTTTGTGCTTTGAGTTCACATTTTAATTGTAGTGGTTAGAGCTAATCCAGAGACCAGAGCTATTGGCTTTTCCTGTTAGACCCTGGACACACACAGAAAATTCTGGAAAAATAGTGTTTGTCTTTTTTATCCTACCTTTTTTATTTACAGTATCACATCAGCAGTATCCACAAAGCTGCTTTTCTCTAACAATGTGTTTCAGCTTTTATTTCGTTGTTTTACTTTCTGTGCCTATAATATTGGTCCCTGAACAATTAAGGACAAAGACCAGCATTGTTAATCATAGTACTACTTTTCAACAGCTCCATTTTTGTCGAAGTTTTAGTGACTAGTTCTATTAATATCTTTTCTGCTTCACTTTCAGTATTTTTCTTGGCCATTACATCTTTGGATTTCCCAGTCAGTTATTTCATACTTAAATCATTGAATGCAAAAAAAGAAACAGAAGCATACAGTGATCATAAAAAGGGAAAAGATTGGCAGATAACACCTAGCTTTAATACCCTCAGCAAATGTGTTTCACCGTCCCTACTGCACAATTGTGCATGCAAAAAAATCTCAAAAAAAAAAAAGCCCAGAGCACATATATCAGCAATAATTTCACAGAAGCAAGCTCTAGCTAATATGTGCAGAATCTTATATTACTTTATCAAACTGTCTTTGTGTAATTAGTCTGTCTGCAATGCCTGCTGTATAAATTAAGCATCTAATTTATCTTGACTGGCCTCTGGACCACTTGCTCAGTCTATTGGGTCTCTGTGGCTATTTAGTGAATACCAAGTATGGCAAAGGACCCTTTGGCGACTGGGAGGGAGAAGAAGCAAATTCTCCCCCTGAGGTCACAGGCAATTTCAAATTTACTCACCACTGAGACCGGGGGAGAAAGTGTGCCATTCATTCCAATGACAACAATGTTCAGGGTCAGTATCACTGATGTGTCTAGTAGTAGTTTACTTTGTATCATGCCTAGTAAATAATGAATCACTCCAACTCAAGCTGCAAAATGAGGTGTGCTAAATGAAATCAAATTAAAAGTAAATTATACTCTCTTCCCCATTCAACACCATTTCTCATAAGCCACTTATCAATGCAGTCCCTGCCGTGCAACTGTAAGAGACAGCTTGTGCCACTATTCTGTCCTGACTCAGAGAAAATAACTCCAGTAGCCACAAGCATTCCTCAAGTGCATTTAATTTGTTGGCTCTTGCATTATTGCTATCAAAACAAAATCTCGTAGCTTTATTGGAATGCATAAATCTCTTTGATTTAAGGGTACTTCATCCCTCGTTTTTTTCCTCTGATGAATTTGAAATGGTACTGAGTTAAATTTTTATGGAGTGATTTCTGGGGAGAAAGGCAGACATAATTTTCAGCATGGGACGTTGTATCCTGCTGATAAATCAGAAAGTTTGAGGAAGATGTTTCGCTCACAGGCTAGTTTTCTCAGAGTGCCTTCTTTCTTTTGAAGTCATGGAGGTATACCCCAAACACTTGTGTGTTCACTTGTAAATAAGAAAAGGAGGTACACTCAGAACAGATGAAGATGACTTCTCTTTTGACTATACAAATGAATAGTCCATGGATACCTGGGTTTATCAGACTTTTCACAGAACCATCTCATGAAAGTTTTTTTTTCTTCTTCTACTGAGGATTTCCTCAGGGTTTTACAAACACCCTCGGTTATTCCACAGCTATCACATTTGAGAATAAATTTGTTAGAATCTCTTTGTGTTCCACCTCTCTGATCATGTGGCTCACTGGGACATATCTGTATCTGTGGAACAAGAACTTGACAAATGTTGCATGCCAGTTTTGGAATTTTCTGATTGATTGATATTCACATAGCAATCTCATCACTTCTTTCAAAAAGTGTGATTTGTTTTTTCATTAAAAATTGAAGACACACTGTCTTTACACTTAACCTGATTCTATGTCCTCTGAGTAGATATTTGCAGCCAATGCTTCTAAGAAGATTCTTCTAAATGGAACTGTGTTCATATTTATGTCAAATAACAGAAGCTTCCCATCCTACAGTAAGATTATAGAGAAGGATAAGATAAGTGGAGACTAGAATAGGCAAAGATTTGACAGTGGACAGATGTGAAAAAAATGTCAGAAAGTATATGATGTGGATGTATAAGCTTAGCATGGTCAAGTCTTTTGCAAGTCCAATGACTCAACAAAGAATTTGTATCATACCACATTGAAATATAAGATACTCAAGCTGGGTGCCAGTGGTTCAAGCCTGTAATCCCAGCTACTCAGGAGGCTGAGATGTGAGGATCACAGTTTGAAGCCATCCTGGGCAACAAAGCTTATGAGACTCTATGTCCAGTTAATCACACAAAAAGCCAGAAGTGGCACTGTAGCTCAAGTGATTCAATGCTAGCCTTGAGTAAAAGGAGCTCAGGGACAGTGCATAAGCCCACAGTTCAAGCCCCCAGGACAGGAAAAAGAAAAAAGACCAAAAAAAAAAAAAAAGAAAAGAAAAAAAGAGAAAAGAAAAAGGAAAAAAAGAAATATAAAATTACTCATGGTGCCTTCACAGTAAAAATACTCATGGAGGCTTCGTAGACGCTTCAGTTGAAAGATCTTTTGTTGGTCAATATATCTAATGACCAACATTGGAAACTGTTGAATTAAAAAAATGGGAAAATTACCTTCCTCTAGGTCATGCATGAGCATATATTAAATAAAATATGAAAGCATTAGATTCATCTTAACTTTAGATACTCTTTCATTTCTTCCTTTGTGTATTTGTTTATTATCTGTGTGTCAGATACTGTAAAGGCTGGAAAGTTAAGAATCTCTGTTTCTATTCTAGTGTGCACACCATGGTTAATTGTACTGAATGTCAATGAGAACATGTGTATGAGAGTAGACCAGGAAAATAATATTCTACTTCAGCTTACTTATGGAAAGAAAAGTATACACATAATAATGAAGCAAGTTGGAATTTGCTGTGGACTTTCTTATGAACATGATTAGGTAATTATAAACATCATGTAAGATGTATCTCAGTGGTAAGTCTTGTCACCAAGTTTTCATTGACTTTACTTTGACAACATTCTCAATTTTCATATTTGCATATCTCTTCCATCACCAGTTTGGATTGAAATTTTCTTTCTTCCTCACTAAATCATAAGCTCATTAATGCCAAAGGATTATATCTGAACCAATGTCAGTCCTTTATCCAAGACATAGCAAGACATAGCAAAAGAAAAGAGAAGAGGAAATGTGAAGGAAGGGTGGGTTGAAGTAGTCACTTCTTGAGATTCACATTCAATTCCAATGTCCCACACAGTTTCAGTACAGCTCTGGTGCCCATGACAAGAACCTTGTGGTAATTTTATGTTGTTTTCCAACAACATAAGTAAAATTCAACCTGTGGCATAGAAGAAGCTTGGCCATATGGGGAGAGAGTTCTTTTACATTTCTGGAGTCACCTTCAACCTATGAGCTACAGAGGCTATTGAGTTCTATTTGTCGATGATGGTAAATTGTTCAATAATTCATGCTTTATTGTGTTTCTTCCCCCCATGGATTGTTTATTTCCTTCTCCCCTACTTTCAAAGACACTAATATATGAAGGAAAAACAGTTGTATCCTGTGTATATGTCTCAGGCACTTCAAAGAAAACAGAGGTTGCTTGGTAAGAAATGTACGCATTATCCTGCCCATGTAATTGTAACCCCTCTGTACAGTATGTTCACAAATAAAATTAAAAAAAAAACAGAGGTAAAGCCGGGGAAGTTGCAATGGAAAGAATTACTAATTAATTAATTAATCCTGCAAAGGGTTCTAGTCTGTTATTAACAAATACATTAATAAGCAGTAGTTGAATACTTTCAATCTTAAAAAATGATAAATTCGTTTGGTGGGAGGTTATAAATACCACTATAACTGATATACAAGTTATTATATTGAATTAGTATCAACTTCAGATTCTCAACTGTGAGTGAAGCAAAATATAGGAAAGCTCTCATCCTTTCTAATAATTTAGATTACAAATGAAACTTTTCTAGAGTGGGTTGCTGGCATATGCCTTAGACTAAAACAAGAACAAACAAATAAGCAAAGTTTTCTGTAAGAGATTTTTAATGTGGCATAGAATTAGTAATTATTTAGAGTCTGGTATTTTAAAAAATTGGCAGAAATTTCATAGAGGTTTACATATTAATCTGGATGTATCTTAAAGCCATAGTGATCAACAGAAAAAGCAAAAAGATATGCATTAAAATATTACACATGCAAATTGAGAATTCATGCATGGAAGAGCCCTTCATACATGTAACCCAAAGCTAGCACTTGGGACACTAAAACAATGACTTCTCAAGGTTAAAGCCAGCCTGGCTTACATAGCACGATGCTGTCTAAAATAACAACATACAAGTACATGCACACAACCAAGTTTAATGATTATACATAACAAGAAAATGTATTATAGTTTTAGAATGACTGACAACGAAAAGATGAGGAGGCTATGTATACACAAAAGGTAGAAAATAATAATAAAAAGGTAGAAAATAAGTGAATGAAATAAAGAGAGATACTGGCCCAGATAACTGACAATATAGTGATAAGACCTAATGAATAGAATCATTAGTAATTCTTTCAGATTAATGCCCCATCCCCAAAACTACTTGTTACAAATGGAAACATTACCTTTATCATGGATTATGCTAGTTTAACTGTTGAATTTATGAGTATCAATACTGACACATAACAAAAGAAAGTGGCATACATTCCTAAGAAAGGAAAAATAAGCATTCCTTTATAGGCTTCCTCAGCTAAATGGCAGTTGTTAATAATTTGTACCAATCCTTTTGGTCCATTTAAATGATAAGAGTGTTCTCATTTGTAAAGAATTTTAGTGGTAACCAAAGTCCAGATTAGAAAAATAAGTTAAAATACAATCAGGTTACGTCAATAAAATGAAGGTGGATCTTGGAAAACATCTTGAGGCTTCAGAGATATATGGTTATGTACAGGGGAGGTTTCCAATAGACAACAGTCTAAAGGAGAGAATTCAATGGCATAATGAATAGGTATTCCCCAAGTGCTTGACTTTATTACTGACTGAAAATTTACAACTATGTCCTTCCTTCCCTAAATAGAATGGTTTAGAAATAGGAAAACAGGAATGTCACTTTATGTGGGACACACTAAATTATTTCATTTTCCCATAATAGATTTGTCTTTGTCTTCTTACTTCCTCCCCTTCTCTATGGATTATTGAGTTTTAGTTCTATTTTTATTTAATAATTCTCATTTTTTGATGGTACTGGGATTTGAACTCAGTGACTCATGTTTACTTGGACTGTTTGATTGGCTGACTCTGCCACTTGAGCCATGCTGTCAGCCTTGCTTTTTGTTCATTATTTTGAAGATGATATCTCTCCAAAGGTTTCAGCCTTGGCTAATTTCCTAAGTATTTAGAATTACAGGTAGGAAATACTGGCACAGGTTATTACAGTTTTTCTTTTTTTAAGTTTTATTTTATTGTAAAGATGCTGTACAGTTACATGAACAAGATAATGAATACATTTCTTGTCAATCATTGTTACCTCTTCCTTTAATTTTTTTCCTACTATCACATCCCTCCCTCCCTTCTCTCCCCATCCTCCACCCCTGCACCCGAAATGGTAAAGATGATTTCCAATGTGTGTCTTGTGAGTATCAGTGTTGCTATGGGTCATCCTGTGTCCTTGTTTCAGCATTTTGTTTTTATTTATATATTTACTTGGTGTGTGTGTGTGTGTGTGTGTGTGTGTGTGTGTGTGTGTGTGTGTCTGTCTGTCTGTCTGTGTCTGTGTCTGTGTCTGTGTGTGTGCTGGTCCTGAGTTTTGAACCCAGGTTCTGGGCAGTGTTATAAACTTTTGTGCTCAAGGCTACTGTTCTACTACTTTAATTCATAGCTCTACTTCCAGCTTTTTGGTGATCAATCAGAGGTAAGAGTCTCAAAGACTTTCCTGCCCAGGCTGGCTTTGAACTGAAATCCTTAAATCTCATTCTCATAAGTGGCTATGATTTTAGAAGTAAACAACCAGCACTCAGTTTAAGTTTTTAGTTGCATAACTTTTTCCAAAGCAAAAATTAAGGGATACATTATGAATCTGAAAACACCTTAATGTTTTAGCTATGTGTAGTAGAAGAAAGATAAAGATGATAAAAATTGAATTGTTCTCAGAAACAGGTATTTAATAAAGGAAATTAGATCTCTGTAGTTAGCTCTATAACTCCTTTCAGCTCATTGGACTGTTTTAAAGAAGAAAATTCATGTATGAAACATAAATGTTCATTAAATTATTCTAATCTAGAGTTTCAGCTTAAGAGTATTGTCAATATTTTTGCATGAGTAAAGAAAGCCCTGATACTTGAACTCAAGGCCTGGGTGATGTTCCTTAGCTATTTTTTTGCTCAAGACTAGTGTTCTACTACTTGAGCCATAGCTCAACTTCCAGTGTTTTGGTAGTTAATTGTAGACAAGTCTCAGAGTCTTTAATTAATGGGCTAGCTTCAAACTTCAGTCCTCCGAACTCAGCCTAATACATTGTCAGGATTATGAGCCACTGATATCCAGAAATAACTTTTAAAATAGATTTGTATTATTTATAAAAGTAGTTCTAAAGAGATAGCTATTATGCTTTCTTACATATCCATAAAACATTAAAAATGTTCTAATTGCCCAAGTCCTCAATGAATATTACAAATAATGATTTAATAGATTTTCCAATCCATCTCAGAAAATTATTGAGTATACTTTTGAAATTATCTGGCAATAATCTTAATGACAAAGGGATTTCTATGTATTTCTAAGCCATATGAAATATAACATTCAAATACGCATTAAAATTTGCTAAAAAGAATATACAGGTTTGTAGCCTTTTGATTTTAATTAAGTTGTATAATATAGACTATTTATTCTATGATATAATTCCATAGTAAGAAATGTGTTTTTGGGGGGGATCCGTTGCTTCCGTTCTCATTTTGTTACCAGCTCATTTTCAAGTGTCTCCCTCATCCCTCTATACCAATACAAAATGAAAGATCAAAGTACAAGCTACCATTTCCTTGAGAACTTTGCAATCTCCAAGTACCACACAGTAATATAAGCTGTGTATTGCAATTCCTGGAAAGTCACATTTTCTTAGAGTAGCAATAACAGGGGAGGGAAAGTGCCACTTCAGTGGCAATTAAACCAGGTTTCCATGCGTAGCGTAACATTAAGCAGAACCATGTTTGGAATTCTGCAGAGAAAGCATAAAAGAAGTGACTGTGAAATATGCTGATGTGGGTACAAAGTAGTTAGGTCAATTCTTCTATGTGCAACTGCTTCTGCTGGTTAGGGACATAAACTTGAGAAACTCCTACAGAACACATCATCTCATGGTTCAAGTACCAGGGAAGAAATGCTCACCTGGTAAAACTCCAGCTTAACTCTAGTTTACCAAGGATGCTTAACATTCCTGGAACTCTGGTTTCTCATTTAGAAGAGGAGGGGGAAAAACTCTCACTTCTGTAGTAATGATCAGAAATAAGTGTGTTGGAGTCTAGAAGACATTTAGAAGCAAGCTCAAAGGGTAGTCATGTTTATTCAATGCACATATTACAATATATTGATAAGAGCTTAGAATCTTTGGTTAGTTTGTGATGCAATGGCATTATGTGTGCATTTTTCACATTCAGAATATAAAATACAAGGGGAGAAAGATAAAATGAAGTTCCATTTCTTTAAATCATTGCAAATATACTTTTCATTGTAACACAATAGAAAAAGCCTAGAACAACTTCGAGTTGGTCACTCAGTGAGTGGTGAGCAAAGAAGCTGAGTGGACAGGGGGAAGCCCCGCCTTTTTGATTGTATAAATGAATACTAAGAATTTATTTATTTTAAAATATTTTCTTAGCCAGTTGCCAGAGGCTCACACCTGTAATCCTAGCTACTCAAGAGGCTGAGATCTGAGGATCCCGGTACAAAGCCAGCCTGGGCAGGAAAGTCTGTGAGACCCTTATCTCCAATAAACCACTCAAAAACCACAAGTGATGCTGCGGCTCAAATGGTAGAGTGCTCTCCTTGAGCTGAAGAGTGCTGGGACAGAGCCCAAGTCCAGATAGATAGATAGATAGATAGATAGATAGATAGAGATAGAGAGAGATATAGATATATATAGGCAGATATAGATATAGATATATAGATCAATAAAAATATATATTCTTATTGATCGATATCAAGATACCTAATATTTTAAAAGAGAACATTATATTTTCTTTTCCATAAACTTTTAAAACCATTTATGTGAGTTATATATGATGATGCTAGATGAAGCTTGTCAAACTCAATGCCTAAATAATTTTATGAACAATGGGTATTTGAAAGAATTATTTATGCTTTAAGATTCCCCTGATATAAGCAGAACATTGTGCTTTGTGTTGCTGTTAGAGGACTTACTATTTCATTTCTCTTTTCAAACTGTGAGATTATCAGTAGACAGGTCCTGTCTCATTTAGATTTAATAATATCTACAGGGCCAGAATAAGACATACTAGATTCTCAATAAGAAAATGAAAGAGAATGTGAGATCCTGTTAGTTATGACATGACACTCCTTTGTGTGTGTGTGTGTGTGTGTGTGTGTGTGTGTGTGTGTGTGTTTCCTTTCTTCTTGATCTTTTTTTAAACAATACTTAATACTTTACAGTTGGTGAGCCAGAGAATGTGGAAACAATGGAAAATTCATGGATATCAATGTCAATGGACAGTGCAAGATCTTTAAATAGAAGGTCAGATAACATAGAGTATAAATACTATAGAATTAGTACGATGAAAATGTATTATTGGAAAGCAAAAATCCATAACCTATTATAAGACAGTTTACCCTTCTTTCACATTCTTATTATCTTTTAATGAAGTTTCCATTTAATATTCTTACATATTTTGAAGTTACAATCTTGAAAAAGGGCAAGATGTGTTTTTACTTGAGATTTTGATTATAGTCATCACTTTAAGGTTATAATAAAGACTGATGCATTATTGGGTTGAAGAGAATTTTACATAATATTAATTAAAACACAAAGTTGGCAGTAAAACTTTTGCAGAGCTACAGGGCACTTCGTAATGTAATAATAATCAAACAACAATAGCAACAACAACAACAAAATAAAAAGAATCAACCGGGCTCTGGTGGCTAATGCCTATAATCCTAGTTACTCAGGAGGCTAAGCTCAAAGCCAATGTGAGCAAGAAAGTCTGTGGGATTCTTTTTTTTTTTTTTTCTTATCCCTAATAAACTACCCAGAAAAGGCCAGAACTGATGCTATGGCTCAAATGCTAGAGCACTAACCTTGAACAAAATAAATGTGTTGACAGTGCCCAGGCCCTGAGCTCAACCCTGAGATCTGGCATAAACAAACAAAAATCCCACACTAGAGATCACTAGATACAAGTACTCTGAAAGAATCAACCAATAAACCAACAATAAATAATTTTGAATAAATGGTTTCTTATTGCATCCTTCTAGAAAGGAACTAGTTAATCTGAAAAAATATCTCAGGAAATTGTAATCGCTTGTTCAGATTCACAACAAAATTAAGAGTCAAATCCTGACATCTAAACTTTAGCCTGGCACTCCTTCTCAATGATATTCTTGAATCTCTTAAAGCTTTTCTCTTTGCTCAAGATGACTCATCATCATTTCACATTAAATACTGCATCTTTAGCATTGAAATCAGAATGAAATAATAGCATTGCCCGAGTCACAGGAAGCAGAATTCTCCTTGGACTAGGTCAAATATTTCCATTAACAAATACCAGTGGCACGCCTCTGTTCCCCTAGAGTAGCTTTTGCTGCAATTATTTTCTGCTTAACAAGACAATGTGCATTAGACAATATTGTAATTCCCTCATTCTTTCTTGACATTGGAAACATCTCTGAATTTACTGCCAAATAGAAATTTGCTTTAAGAAAGAAAAGTCATTGTCTATAAGACACAAGTAAGAAAAAAGAGAAGGAAAAGGCCAGAGGAGTTTACAATATGGAACTGATAAGCACATTTTCAGAGACCTCTAAGCACAGGGAACATAAGTTGTCTTCAGAAGTTGGATTAAAATATTCCCCTTGAATTGGAGAAAAGCAATTCAAATACAGCTTTAAGAAATCTTTGTGTTCTCTTTATCAGACTTTAAGAAGGATTGTTTAGTTTTTCAGTTTTCAATATGTGTTTATACAGTGTCAGACTAAACATCTTCAAGGTAAGACTTTCCATTTCATAGGTGTACAGTATAAGTTGTGTAAATTCCATTTAGGAAAATGTACAGTTAAGAATTAAGAACATAATGAATATAAAGCAATCATGAGCCAGTCTTGCATCTATAGATACTAGATTGCCCACTATGGCTGCATTAGATTGCCAAACAATTACCCCAGTTCTATGTCCAGACCTTACTTTGGGAATGTCACTGTTCCTGGGACTTTGTACCAGCATCTCCTTTTAGCTGGACCTCTCATGCGAGTAGCTGAATAATTCTGGTGTAAAGGGAGACACTCCATACCCTTGGTTCCTTTTACTGGGGTCTCTGCAGTGGCTTGCACTCACACTAATCTTGGATTGTTCTGATTCTCCCAATATCCATTATACATCAAACCCTATTATATTTGCCTTAATTGAGACCCAGTCACATCAGTTAGGGTAATGACAGCCCCAATTTATTTATAATGAGCCATCATTCAAATGACCATGCAATATGTATAAACTGAAAGCATATGACTATTTGTAAGAAATTATCAGAATGGTAGATCTTATGTCAAGCAAAGGTTCTGACCAGGCACACGCATACACATAAATACACATACCCTCTCTCTCTCTCCCTCTCCCTCTCCCTCTCTCTCTCTCTCTCTCTCTCTCTCTCTCTCTCTCTCTCTCTCTCTCTCTCTCTCTCTCTCTCTCTCTCACACACACACACACACACACACACACACACACATACACACAAATGTGCAGGCACATCCACGTGCAAGGAAACTTTGAGAGGTGTTAGTTCCATTTATTATCTTGATTGTGGTAATACTATCATGGATGTTTGCATATTTACAAACTCATCAAATTGTACACATTAAATATGTGCACTTTTTATATATCAATTACACCTCAATAAAGCTGTTTAAAAAAAGAGAAGTGATTAGTAGGAAAACTGAATCTGAAATTGTGAACATCTGCTGAACTGGTAACAGAAATTGCTCTGAATGATTGGAGACAGAAAAAAAAGCTTTAAGTTGGGGGTGGGTGAAGTGTGTGAAAAATTTAACTTCAAAAACTGCTGTGGTGCTATAAATTGTGAGGCTCTGTTTCTGAGACGGCACATCTTATTTGTATCAATGGATAGTAGTTCTTGAGCAGCTGGATTTTCCCTGTAAGGAACTTTCATTCAAAAGAACTTTTAGCAATTCTGAAAGTTAAGCATTGACAATTATGATGTATCAAAACCAAAGAGGTATCTTGTTTCGGGGCTGAACATTGTTATGGATGCTATATTATTAGAGAGGAAGGAAAGATACACTCAACAATGGTAAACACTATATATTATGTAACATAAAATATAGAACATTCCTTTTACATGTACTTAGGTGCATTTATCTGTGTGAGATATTTCTTTCTTTCCTTCTTTCTTTCTTTCCTTCTTACTTTCCTTTCTTGTTTGTTTTGTTTTAGGTTTTGTTTTTTGGTTAGTTGTGGGGCTTGAACTCTGGGCCTGGGTGCTGTCCCTCAACATTTTAGCTCAAGGCGAGTGTTCTACCACTTGAGCCACAGCACAACTTCTGGTTTTCTGGTAGTAAATTGGAGATAAGAGTCTCACGGACTTTTCTGCCAGGGATGGCTTTGAATTGCTATCCTCAGATCTCAGCCTCCTGAGTAGCTAGGATTACAGGCATGAGCCACTGGCGCCCATCTGTGAGAGATATTTCTAATCTGAAAGCAGCCATGTGATATTGCACTCATGTTGACAATCATATATTTGCATTTCCCAGTTAGAAGAAATTGCCATTGGGTGCTTGGTGACTCATTTCTATAACCTAGCTACTCAGGAAGCTTAGATTTGAGGATCATGGTTTGAAGCCAGGCCAGGCAGCAATGTTCAGGAGAATCTTTTCTCCAATTAACCAGTAAAAAGCTGGTAGTGGAGTTGTGGCTCAAGTGGGAGAGCACTGAGCAAAAAATGCTTAGGGACAGCACCTAGGTCCTGAATTCAAGCCCCAGGACCAGTACATACACACAATAAAGAAGCAAGGAAGAAAGAAAGATAAGAAGAGAGGGAGGGAGGGAGGAGGAGGGAAGAGAAGGCAGGAAGGGAGGGAGGGAGGAAAAAAGAGAGAAGGAAAGATGGAAAGAGAGAGAAAAGGGGAGATGCAAAGAGAGAGAGACAAAAAGAAAATTTAGCAAATGGAGAGGATGGTGCTCAAACTGCAACCACAAATTGCAAATATTGTCCCAAGATACCTAGCAAAATTCAAAGTTAACAGTTGATTGATGAATCAAATGCTTTTATAAAGCTAATATTGACTCTGCCTTTAGTTTTTCAGCAAATCACTCAACTATACAGTACTTACAAATAATCACGTAATCTCCACATCTTTCAGTGGGGCTTTTCAGTTGATGTGCGGTGGGAACATGGATATTGGCTCTGTCTTTGAGAATACATTGCACACACGATTACTACTCAGACACAGCCTGCACTGAAGTTTATTTTCGTATCCCTCCCTTCCCCTTTGTCATCCTTTTTCCTCTTAATTCTCACTTCAGAAAGCTTCTACCAATTCCAGGTCTCAGTTTCATCCTCAAAGAATGCCAGCAACAATATAGTTTGGTTAGAGAGTTGTTACTATGAATTAATAAGATAGTACATGTGCTTACTGGTATATTTATTAAACTTTGGATAAACATGAACTGACACTGTACAATTTTACTTTATAAAAAAGTCATCAATTGAAAGAACTTAAACATAGCTTGCTACTTGCAATTTGAAGCCTGCAATATAAACAAGTTTGTAAGGAATCTCCATGAGACAAAACAGTCAAATGAGATATTATATTTAATGAGAGATAATAGTATCTTGTACGTGAGAAACTCACCAGAAAGCTTATATATTTCTGGAGATAATAAGATCTGAGTGTTTGAAGAACTCTTTGCACATGATTGTATGAAGATCTGGGCAGAGATTAGGACAAAATACTGGATTGGGGGGTGGGGGCTCTTTAAAAAAATCCCACACGTCTTCTGTTGATCCTGCATGTCTTCTGTCCATCCTCTAAGAGAGTCTTTTTTTTTTTTTTTTTTTTTTTTTTTTTTTTTTTTTGCCAATCCTGGGGCTAGAACTCAGAACTCAGGGTTTGGGTGCTGTCCTGATCTTCTTTTGTTCAAGGATAGCATTCTGTCACTTGAGCCACAGCACCACTTCTGGCTTTTTCAGTTTATGTGCTACTGAGGAATCAAACCCAGGGCTTCATGCATGGTAGGCAAGCACTCTACCACTAAGCCACCTTCCCAGCTAAGAGAGTCTTAATGACCACATTTCAGTATTTAAAATGTTATCATCCTATCCCATCCATCCATTTGCTTTTTTACATATTTGTTGTCAGCTTAGTGTAACATAACTGTTCCAAAGAGCTTCTTTATGAAATGAAAACCATGCATAATTCTTAATTCTTATTATCATCACAAATCACTGTTAAATAAAGCCCAGCGAGAATATTTATTGGTGTAAGATAGAAATCATTCTGAAGATTTTTGTGAACTTATATGAAATCAAAGCCCACATGTGAACATTGCTGAGTATGATGGATCAGCACTCTCTCATTTTATGTCAATTTTTTATTCAAGCATTTATGATTTCTCACTTGTTTAATGAAAGCCATTACTCCCTATTTTTCTTCTCCTCTCCTAGCTGCAACATATATGGCCATTGTCATATTTAAAAACAGTGCTAATTATTTTGCCAGGGTTAAATATGTAGTTGTACTTCCTTAGCCACAGAGAAAGGCCTATAAGCCCTCCACAATTATAATAAATCAATAGACCCTCAAGTGCCTTATAGGTCACAATTCAATAGAGATGAAAAAGAAGAAATTTTTAATACTCTGTATCCTCATAATTTGCTTGATCTTTAAAAAATGCTATGCTGCATATTAAATATGTAACTTCTTTTCCACAAACACAGAAATTGTTCTATTTTTATTTATTTTTATTTTAAATAGTTATATAAAGGAGTTGCCTTTCACTGTAGACTAAAAATACAATGAATTGTGATCAATTGTCACTCTTAATCATTCTCCCCAATCCTTTTCAATCATACTTGGTCCCTCAACTTTCTTAATTTTGTAGAATATGCATTCAATTTTAAAACTTCATTTCCCCTTCCCCCTTCCTAATGCTAGCACACATTCTGACTGATTGATAGCTTTCTGCGACCCATTAGCTATGAGTAGGAAGATCCAAAAGAGATGAATGATGCCCATTATATCTTGTTTCTCCAGGCAGATTTACAAAATACATTTCATATAAAGAAACTATTTTTAAAATGCTATTTATTTAGTAATAAATACACTATCCAAGTGAACCTGTTCATGCTGTATGTTTGGAATCAACATAGGAGAAGGATGATGTATCCATTTATTCTGTTTAACAATATCATACAAATTGGTTCCTTTTATTTAGTCCTAAATTAATTAAGTTTGTGAGCGCTGAATAAACAGCTTCTTAATTATTTCATGAGCACATGAACATTTCATCACTGGGCTTAATGTTTTTATCTGTGTCAAATTGGACCAATCCTCTTGTGACCCGTTTCTATTTATATAGGTGGTTGAGGCTCTGATGTAATCATCTGTGAAGGTGGATGCTCTGTTCTGCCTGCCAGGAGGCTGCACAGATCAACGTGGGATCCAGATGAATAGATGCTGTAAATTAGAAGGAAATCTAAGACCAGGGTATGCAGGTGAAATTGAATGAAGACTCAGGTTCTGTCACTTGTGATCAGAGCTCTGTCTCTGAATGACTTTTTCCACTACTCCAAGAATTGTCACATTACTTTCTGGGGCAAATTCCAATAACCTTGGTTGTTGTTATGACATAGAGAATCATAGCTGCTCTCCAGAAGGAAGCTCCCCCACTAAATGGTGGGATGGAACTTTCTGGACACTCTGTTCTACATTTTCCCTAGAGTGGCAATGATATTACAGAACATTACGAAATGCCTTCACATGTTTTGCACATTCTGAAAATTCTTACAGAATGTATACAGGTAGGGTCTTCTGATAGTGATAAGCTTTGGTTTCCAATTAGATCACTACCTCAAGCACACATTTTAAAACAAAATTTTAAAGGAAGGGATGGAGCATGATGGGAAGAATAATGGAAGGAATCACCTGACTTGTGCAATTGAAACCCCTTTGTACATCTACTGACAAATGAATAAATTTTAAAAATTAAAATTATTTGTATTTTGAGATTCTCTTACTATATAAGTAATTCATTAGAATGAAAAGTGTCACTATACTTTTATCTATAAGGAAAACCAATAAGGTTTATTAATCAAGAAATTATTTACTGTGTCAAGTACTGTTTATGTTTATAGAAAATTAATGTTATTTTAACTCTACCCTTGAATAAATGGCAAGAGATATCTATCTCATAAGAACCATATAAACTACTTATATGAAATAGAAAATCCTATAAAATATATTTAAGTAAATATATTTTATTTTAAAATATAAAATTATATATATATATATACATATATATAGGTCAATTGTGGGGCTGTCCCTCAGCTCTTCAGCTCAAGGCTAGCACTCTACCACTTGAGCTACAGAGTAGTTTATTGGAGATAAGCGTCTCAAGGGCTTTCCTGCCCAGTCTGGCTTTTGAACCTTGATCCTCAGATCTCAGCCTCCTGAATAGCTAGGATTATAAGAGAGAGCCACCAGCACCCATCTACTTTTAAAAAGATGTATTTAATAAATACATTTAAATAAATATATTTTATATAAATCATTATGAAAATAGAGGGAATGTAAGGTTGTTTTGATTGAAACACTCAAGTAACATTTTAGAGGAGATAGCTAAAAATTTTCCCATCATATATTAGTAAGATTTCATCAGGAAGATTGATGGATTGGTTAGCTCAAAGACTATTTAAACAAAATCAAATATAGAACTAATCACAGTTATGACTAAGGAGTCATCTGAGTTGTTTTTTTTTTTAGACTGTTAGGAAAGTCGTTGGCGAAACAATAACAGAAACTGTCCAGCTAAGTTAGCTGAAACAAGTTGCCAAGGTTATTAGGTCATGTGTGCTAATGATCCTTTGTTATTCTCGGTAGCTTGTATCTCTTTGTAGACTCAGCATAGAGGTGGTTATAAAATCTGAAAACATTGTGGATAAATGCATCCTTTAATGGATTTAGACATGATTTATCTTCATTATTTTCTTAAGAAAGCCAAACTTGTCCTATTTACAGTCATGGGATAGAGACAATAGAATCTATGCCTTTATTTTCATAATTAACATATTCCTTGCTCTCTCATATAGGCAGAGAATGAGAATCCTTTGGTATGGTAAAATTCTCTTAGAATATTACATTGACAGGATGAGGGCTCAGTTAGAAGTTGGGAAAAACTGTTTTGTTTTGACTATAATACAGCTAAATGCTTTCTCATTTCTTCCACAGATGCGTACAAATATCACAAACTGAACTTGGTCTAAACAAAGACCTTCTCACTAACAGGTTTAAAATCTTTCAAGTTATTATTTGTAGATAGGAAAGCCTAAAATAAGTCAGAAAGGAGTTGTTTCTTCACCTTTTTAGAACCAGCATCTGTGGGGTGGGACGGAGCTTAGAGTCTGTCTTCTGATGACCTGCCATATTTTAAACCTGAGTGAGGAGGCTCCAAATTGAGCAAGTGTCTAGGCACTGAAGCTTGAAATTATGGGTCACTTTTGATTAAAAGTTGCTAACAGAAAATAAGCCCTAGCTTTCAGAGGTACTCTTCGCGCTCTCTTTTGCAAGAATTTAAATGCCAGTGCTTATTAAAAGCATCCTGAGTAATAGCTGAAGATAACTCTGGGGATGAACCCTTATAAGAGAAAAAGAACCTACATTTTCTTTCTTAAAAATAATTAAACATGTACCATTTGGAAGAATTTATTTAAAATGTATCTGTATTTGTGAAGAAAGAACCCTAAATGCAGATTCTAAATATGATCTAGACTGGATTACATATTAACTGTCCTTTGGCACTAGTGAGTCAACATGTCTGAGTTGTCATTTTAAAATACGAGCATTAAACCACCGAACTATAAGGGTTGCTGTGAATATTAAGTATGCTAATTTATGCAAAAGAATCAAGTCTTCCACCTGGAATACGTTAGATGCTAAGTATAACTTGTTCTCTGGGGCAATCTGAACTTTGTACCCAGCTCTTGATGTGCTATGAGCTCCCAATAAGTAGCAGCTACTATTATTATTGGTTTTATTACTTGATAATGTATTTATTTTGCTAATTTTCTATGTCCTCTATTCAACTGATTTATTCAGGAACAGTCAATGGGTTGAGAATTTATTTTACCGATGTTGTTATAATGCCCCAAGAAGGAATTGCTTTTGATCTGAATACATTTTATTTCTTTACATGTTTTTTTATTGATTTTTATATTGAAATTCTGCTTTTAGTATATTTCCACCATAATCCTTATTTATAGGACCCAAGACCCCAGCATCTCTTAATAAGTTGCTTATTAAAAAATGACATGATTTTTTATTAGAAAATCAAAATCGATGAATCATATTTTTGTCCTTAGGTGGATAAAAAGAACATATCATCTACAAAATCAGTCTTTTGACCTCATTATGGAGCTTATGTTCTCAGCCATAAAGTAGATTTTCTTCAGTCCATGATAGTGTGTGCAAGAAAACTTGATTGCCTTAGATCCCAGGCTGACAAGGTACCAGATCAGAATATTGAGCTAGTGATTACTATATCATCATCTTTTTTTTTTCTTTTTTCTTTTTAATTTAATTTTATTTTATTTGTGAACATACTGTACAGAGGAGTTACAATTACATGGGCAGGATAATAATGATGGTAATCCCATCATTATCTCCTGGTTTTTTTTTTTTTTTTTTTTTGAGTCCGGTTGTGGGGCCTGAACTCTGGGCCTGGGTGCTGTCCCTCAGCTCTTCAGCTCAAGGCTAGTGCTCTATCACTTGAGCCACAGCGCCACTTCCGGCTTTTTTCTTTTTGCTTATGTGGTGCTCAGGAATCGAACCCAGGGCCTCACGCATGCAAGGCAAATGCTCTACCACTGAGCCACCTTCCTAGCCCTATATCATCTTCTGTAAAGAAGTAAATGCTCCAAGCAGGGACAGAATATCCTCTAGGGATTTCTAAGCCCAGTTTGCAGAGGACAAGCTCTGTTCTCAGTACGGAAACAAGCTATGAGGATATTCTTGCATTTTTTTTCTTACTTCACCACACTAATATGCTAATTTTTCAATCAACCATTCATTCATAAGTTGCTCATTGAGTGTGTGCACTGGTCCAAATATAATCTTAGGTGGTGTTGTGGGTAGAGACTCATTTTTCCTGAAATTTATTCTCTGCAAGGAGATGCACACAGGAAAAGAAAGAAATGGAATAACAAATTGCATAGATTATCGGAAATGAATCCAGAGAGAATACACAGGAAGACACTGAGGCAGTGTCTTGATACATAGTACGTAGTAGTACTTTCTTAGTATGTGTCTGTTTAATGAATAAGCGCACTAATGAGTAGTTTCTCAATAAAGAGGTCAAGGAAACTAGATGCCCCGTCCATTCACTCCTTTTCTTTTTCTATGACCTGTGGTTGAGCTTCTTTAAGGTAATAAAACATTCAATCATGTCGAAATCTAATTTTAAAAGGGAGACATCAATGTAACTTTCCTGACATGACATCAGTGTAGTGAATGCTGCAGCACAGATCAATGAAAGGAAAGACTGAATTCATGGATCGGTTCAGGTCACAGTCATAGCACTGAGAAGGGACCAACAGGGAAAATATGTGACTGTAAATTGAATAGCAAATCCATTCATAGGTTTGATCAACAGTCTTTTCTGCCCAGATACACACATCTCATCATAATAATGTAACAGTGGGTAGTAGACACAAGGTCTGTGGTGGCTAGCAGCCACATTCATGGCTCTAATTTGGTGATTTGTCATATGGATTAGTGCATCAGTCATATGGTACCGGAGAGAACAGACAGCAACAGAAATATTGCAAGACTTAAACAAGCATACAGATGAGACCCAGGTATTAAAGAACTTTTGCAGTGGAAATGGGAAAAAATGAATTGAATTAAAATTTATACACACACACACACACACAGAGGTTTAAAATTGGAAAATCTGAATTCAAGTCAAATTTCATCTTTTCAAAATAACTGATGTGTGAGTTTGAATAAACTTGTTCATATTTTCATCTTTAAAATAGAAATATTTATTCTCTCACTTTGGCTAATTTACTTGGTGCTTCAGCTCTATATTGTTCAGAGAGGCCTTTACTACAGTGAGATGTATTAACTATTAAAAAAGATTATAAGTTAATTCTCTTATAATTAGATGGTATATTATTATAAAGACAGCACTGCAAAATCTTCATAAACCATACGATATTCTCATATGAAAACGGAAAGTAATCTGTCTAGACAAGTTCAGTAGCTCTGCCATAGATGTAGGTAGATACAAATAGATTTATTTCATTATGTATATAATTATATATAATATGTAAATATATAATTATATAACTATTATATAATATCAAGTACACAAATATATAGAATATAAATATTTATATAAATATACTCTGGAAGCCATCATCCTACTCTCTGATTCTATAAATTCAACAATTTTACCCGAATCATTTAACTGGAATAGCCCCGTTGTTAGCTTATTTTCCTCAGCACAATGTTGTCTAGGCTCACTCGTGTTATCCAGTCTATAGGATCTCTTATTTTGTTAAGTTTGAACAGTATCCATTATACCTTGCTTTTTTTCTGTTGATTGGTACTTGCATTGATTGCATATTGTGACTATTCTGATGAATGCTGAAATAGATACAGGTCTATATTAATAACTCTTTGAGACACCGATTTTGATTCTTTGGGATACATAACCAGGGTTTGCTTACCTGGTACTGGAATTTTTAAATTGTTGAGGACTCTGCCTACTGTTTTTTCTCATCATATTTTATTCCATCTTCCCCACAGCTTTTGACAAAACTTGTTATTTTTTTAAGTGGCCATCAGCACAAGAATACAGTGGTGTCTTACTATTGCTTTATTTGCCTTTCTCTGATGATCAGTCACTGAGTGTATTCCATTTTTGTGTGTCTCCTTTGAAGAACTTTCTTGTCAGGACCTGATTGACTTTTTAGAGTTCTTTACACTCTGTTGGTATTTCTTTTGCTATGTAGAAATTTGTTTTGATGTAGTTTCACATGTTCGTTTTTGTTGTGATTATAGGTACTGTTAGTATTTTACTTACAAAATTGTTTTAACACCAATGTCATAAATATTTCTTCTATAATTTCTTCTGGGATTTCTACATTCAGGTCTTCAAGCTGTTTTATTTGTTTTATTTTATGCATACTATTTAGTATTCAGTGTTTCTCTTTTGCTGGTAGATATCTGTTTTTTTTTTTTTTTCGTTTTGTTTTTTGAATGCGGTCTGTAGGGGATGCTATTCCTTCCTTGCTATTATTACCTGAGTTGCTTATTTTTTCAATTGGAAATAAGTTGATCACATTTACATGAATTTTATTCCTGGGTCCTTTTTCCTCTTCCATTGGTCTGTCTTTCTTAATGTCAGAACCATATTGTTTTCGTTACAGTAGCATTTCAGGCTTGTAAAAGGTGGATATTTAACTAAATGCTCTCCAGGGTCAAGAATTCCATAATTTTACACATCACAAATACCACGTGTGTAAAAAGAAGAGTGTCTTTAGAAAGGGAGAGTCATTCTTTCAATGGTGTAACAGGTATAACTTCAAAACTACATCGCCAAAATCCTTCTGTTAACAGGATCAAGCATGAATTTTCAGCCTTCTCTGTAAAATAACCTTTTGGCACCTATTAATATGGGGGGTTGTTTGATGTTTTTTTAAAAAAAATGGGTCCTGAAAAATATTAAAGCAATTAGGGGGAGAAATTAACTCTTGCTCTTAAAGTCCCACCTTTCTTTATGCATCGATTAGCATGGAACCTCTTGGGTTTTCTCCCTTTATCATCCAAATTTCCCACCCACTTGTACACTTGTTTATTGAATTACCAACTGCTGACTGTTGTGCTGTTTGAGAATTTAGGTTATCCATTAACCTTGCTCCGTCCCACTGGCAATATCTTTGTCCAACAGATGTTGCTCCTCCTATCCAGCATTTTGGATGGCACCTTGGCTCTTTTAACATAGTTTCTTTCAATATGAGCCTTTATCCATTCAATTTGATAGGTCAGGATTAATATATATCCCTCCTTTCTTTGATTTTAATCTTTTTTTCTGCCTTCCATCTCTATTTAAGGATAATTCCCTTGACATAAATCACCAAAATAAATCTATTTTCATTTCCCTAAGAGTAAAGTAACTAAGAGTTTTATGATTTTTTTTTCTGAGTTACTGCCATTGGTGTCAGTGTGATTATTTATCCTGATAATATGTGCTCTTCATTCCACTAATGATATTTTCAAACAGGATAAATTTCAAGAAGAGCTTGACCCAATACATACCTAATTTTTTTTACCTTTAGTTCTTTCCTCTTGTACCTCTTGCTGAACTGACATATCATCTAAGATACTAGACTCATTAACTCAAGGAGATAGTCTTGAATAGAACATATTTCTATTGTTTTCACCAACTGAATCTTTACTTTAATATCCTTTACCCAACTGTTCCCTTGGCTGACTCTCTATGAGTCCACTTGGCAGGCAATTACTACTTCTGGGAAGTATTTTCTTAACTCTTTAATGAGTTAGGAATTCTTCTTTATTCCACAATTTTCCTAGCATCTTAAGAATATTCATCAAACTGAATTCTTATTTTCTCTTTGTTTGTACCTTCCAAGAGAGGGAAAGTTTCTTGAGGCCAAAATTTATTTTTCCTTCATCCTAATATGGCTAAAGTGTATATCTTACCCTTTGGTAGATTATTCAACTACAAAATAAATTGTACTAGGCTGCAGAGGGGTTTATAGAAACTAACCTAAGATAAAATGACACTAAATTCTCTATAAATAATGCAATATTGCATTAGTGGGTGGGGATATCATCTGTTTCTGTATATAGATTCTCCCAAAAAACATATTTATTGATACGTTATTTAAAGCACTTTCAAAAGCACTAGAAGAATTTTAAATATTTCTTCCCAACATATGCTATTTGTGAGACAATTGGATTAAATTTGATTAAAATACTATACATTCTATACATTATCAAAATATCATATGATACCCCAGAAATATGTACAACTGCAGATGTACTGATTAATAAAATAAAAATAAAATAATGTAATATAAATATATCTTTTAAGAAATCAAGCCAGAGGCTACACTTCGTTTAACAAAGTAATGTCAGTTGTTGACAATAAAAATTGACATTTAAGCAATGTTCCTTACCTAAGAAAGTCATTTTCGTGTTGTTAAAACCTAGACATAGAAACCACATGCAACAATCTGGAATTTTCTGTTCTGCAAAACTGCCAGTAGTAAAATGCATTGGTCAGCAGCTCAAGAAAGCATCTACTAATTCAGAACTTTCTGATTCCACTGTTCTAATTCAGTGCAGTAAAGATTTCGACCTATGGACTGTTTTTCTTGACACTTCTCACTGTTTCATTCATTCACTCATTCATTCATTCAATCATTTTTTTTTCAGTCATTGACTTTGTGACGGGCAGGATTCTTGGGAAACAGCTCCAGATCCGGAACTACTCATTCTATCAAAAGTCTTAAACATTGGCAAAGGCAGATGGGGAAGAGTAGAACAAGAGCAAAACATAAATCAAATGAAAAACAAATGAACATTGGCTGTAAGGGCTCCAAGATGAATTTACTCATTGGGTGGAATGTTGACAACAGGAAGGAGAATAATGAAAACTCATTAAGCAAGCCCTCCACAGAGGGAAAGCATAATTGCTGGTGCTTAGCACAGTGATTAGAACCATAGAGGATGAGTTTTCAGGGGAGGAGACTGGGATGCCAGACAGATACCTTCTAGCAAGAGTGGTTCTTAAGAGGCTTTTCATATTTTAAAGGGCGTGTAGGTTTTAGAGAACCTAGGGCTCAGTGCAGACAAGAAGTTGTTTTGCAGCTAGACAAACATATCCCTTCTAAGATGGTCTCCTGTGTCTTGTGAGAAGTGAGGAAGCCTGAAATTATTTCTAAATAATTATGTAGGCAAGCAAAATGGTAGATCATGATGCACTTAGAATCAGGAGGTCCATATGGGTCTAGAGGCAGATAGACAGACTAGTACTCGTGAGGCTTAAAGAACTTAATTGAGAATGGAGTATCTAAGATTAATTGATGACTCTCATATAGCAGCTGTGTGGTGTTAATATCAACTTAATCTTCCTGTGCCTTTGTTTTACATTATTTTCTAAGTGAAAGCTTCTACCAGCACTGTGTCAGTGTCTCATTGTTCATGTTAATTCAGATCATTTGGGGCAATTTGTGATATTACTGTGCTACAAATGACTCTGTAATTCAATCCAGGCTCGAGGAGAAAGAAAATCTGATGGAGAGAGATGCTCATACATGTAACATTCCTGTTTCACATAAAGATTCTTCAGTCATGAGGTGAGTATTTCTGAGCTCTGTCTCACAGATTTTTTTTTCTTTTACTTTCTACCTCACAATCATCATCCTCACAAACTCACTAATGGTTCCTAGAAAAAGTGAATATATGAATAATATGACTAGTTAAACACATTTATTTCAAAGATGGAGGAACCATTTTCAAAGAAGGGAAGTACACTTGCTATGTTTGTCAAGAATGCTCTCAAAACTAGGGTTAATGCTTGGCTTTACAGGGATTCAATTTGCAGTAACAAAGAAGAGATGGTGAAGAATTTTCATCTCAATAGCTTTCAGAGCACAGCTTGTGACTAAGAAAATATCTTATGTTTTCTAATTGGCTTAAATGTCCCTAGATCATCTTAGGTGGATAATATCATTGAGATATTTTTAGTAATTTCCCTCTAACAGGATTTGAAACTGAATGTTTCTGCCTCCCTTCAGGACAACATCGCTTAATTGCTCTAAATTATCAGTGATGTTCGAAGCATTTTCAGTGAACATAGATTGATTTCAATTAACTTTCTCATGCTTTTGCATAAAGGCAGTCTTTTTTTCAATTTGTCTAATTGGATCACACAACCTCTTGGAACTGAGCAGTAACAGTCATTAAAAGGTCGGAGAAGGGACGCAATCAAGATTGTTTACTGGTTAATGGCTCCTTTTGGGATTTTTTTACCCAGGCTTGATCAAGTATGACCATCGCTAAGAAGGTAAGTGAGAACCTTGGAATAGTTGTTCCTTCCCATCAACAGGGCTCTTGGAATTCCCTAGGACATATTTCAATGGCACACAAACTAAAAGAAAGGATTTCTTCAAAGTTTATTCAGATAATTCTGTCCCAATTTGAACACTATCCCTTGTTAGTAATGTCTGCTCATGCACTTAGCAGAACTGAATGGCTCTGGAGTTTGGCACCAGAGTGGATTGCTGGGGGCAGATAGAAAGCTCCTGGTGTTTTTAAAGCGTGTTGTGTCGGGGTTTATCATTGGGGCATATGAGATTTGAGATGATAAGACATTGGCAAAACAATTGTAAGGAAATCGGCTGGCCAAAACACCTTGAATGTTACAAAGATTGAAGCAAGAATTCTCAGTGTGGAACAAGGCAGACGAACCAAAACCTAGAATCAATGGAGAAAATAAAACAACCCTAAAACCAGAAAATGAATGAGAGGGAGAACAATTACAAAAGCTAATTTTACCAGTGTACCTAAATGAATTCAAGGGAACAAGAGAATCAACTTAAAACATATCATTCATTGACAATTGAATGAAATTACTCAGATGACTATTGACAAAATTAATGTGGAAAAAATCACGTTTTCTTCATATGAAGAATGAAAGAATAGGATTAAAAGGCCCTATCTGGTCTCACAGATCTACATTATGATAAAAGTTATGCTTGAATATGTTACAAAAGAAAAATCAAAATTTGGGGGTAACATTCAATATTTTAAATGAATCCATTTTTTAAAGAATATTTTTTGGGGGAGTCCAGTCGTGGGGCCTGCACTCTGGGCCTGGGCTCTGTCCCTCAGCTCTTCAGCTCAAGGATAGCACTCTACCACTTGAGCCACAGTGCAAATTCCGACTTTTTTTCTTTTTGCTTATATGGTGCTGAGGAATCAAACCCAGGGCCTCATGCATGCAAGGCTCTACCACTGAGCCACCTTCCCAGCCCTACAGAGTACATTATCAATAGAATTTGATACTTAGAAATAGGCAACTTGATTCTGAACAATATGTGTTATTCTTTAAAATAGTGATTAAAATTGGGAAAATAAGGAGGCTCACCTTGTCAGGTAATTAATAAACAATTTAAATATAAATCTACACTTGCATGTAATGTGTTATTGTATATGGTAATATGTCTAAGCATATCTTAATGTTAAATATCGATTTCCTATTATATCTACATATACGATATATTATATATGATAATGCTTCTACAGGCCTTTCAGTCCTTATGTTAAATATAAGCAGATGTCTTTGATGTTGTTTTTAATTAAAAATCAAAATAATGGCAAAATAACCATCAGTGACATTCTATAATGCTAAGAAGAACACATATTTCATAAGAAACACATTCCTAAATTTACTGTACAGAGATCAAGGATAATTACTTCAAAATTCAGAATCCTAGTTTTGGAAGGTTCAGACCTCATGTTTAATGTTAATATATGACAAGACATGAAAGCAATTGAAATCAAATAAAAATTAAACCCGAACAGAAAATGTTGTCGTGAGAAAGGCTACCATTTCCAGTGCAAGTGGGTTAGATATCAGACTTCTTTTTGCTATGCTCCATGATTCGATCTGTGGAAAGATCCTACCTATTATATATGCAGAGTTATATCTGAACAACCTCATGGAGACAATTGATTTGAACTGTAAAGACAAGACAATTCTGTGTGCTTGCTAAGACATGCCATATCAAAAATCCGCACTAGCAGAATAACTTCAACAACAGACACTTATTTTCTCATAGTTGCAGTTGTCAGCAGGATTGGTCTCTCCCAGAGCTGTGTCTGGCTTGCAGGAGTCTCTTCTCCCTGTGACTTTACAGGGTCTAGCCTCTGTGCAGGTAGATCCCTGATGTTTCCTTGTGTACCCAAAGCTCCTTTCTCTATAAACACGACAGTTAGATTGATTCACAGCCTACATGAAAACTCTTCTTATAAATTAACCAATTCTTTGAAAACCCATTTTTCAAGGGAAATCTCATTCTGAAATATTGCTTGTTAAGGATTAGGCATCAGGAATATAAATGATGAGAGTAAACAATTTGTTTGTAGCAGACTTTGATTGACCTTAATAGCCATTGGTTGGATACTAATTAAATAATGTATGTCACATCTATGCAGTAACTACTAACAGCCATTCTAAATAATATCAATGTCTCTTCTTATTGGAAACATTCCCTGACATGCATGAAATCAAGAAAATTAAAATAGCTGTAATATTGGTCAGCTACAGAGAGTGACACACACGCATAGATCACATTCTGAGATCATCCCCCAAAGGATAGACACAGTAGTGATGATGGTGGAGAGAAATAGAGCGATTGTGGTTGTGAGAGGGAGATGATTACGTATATACTACTTTTTATGTGCCTGCATCCTTTAAAAAAGGAAGATAAATAAAATATTTAAGAGAGTGATTCTAGTTTATAGCTGTCCCCTCCAAAAAAATGACAGTTTTGCTCCTAACTAAGAAAATGAATGGAGAAATAAAGAGAAAGAAATGAATTTGTGAAAAACAACATCCATGAAACTCAAGCTCTTCTTTCTTAAAGACCAGTGCAATGATATTATTAGAGTACCATCCTGCTGATATTTCATGTAATTAAATCTCCTTCAGTAAGGTCATACCCATGCAATACTGAACTCCCTAGAAATGTCAGTCTTATTATGTTGAGCCACCAGGTTGTTACTCTACTTGCAAGACCAAATTCCACTAGAGAGAGCTACATGATGATTTAAAATGAGTGTAATATTGAATGGACCATCACACCACTATAGAATATGTCATCTCTTTCCATTATAATGCAGTGTGACTTTCAGAAAAGGCCTGATTTTTGTTGGTAAGTTTCTACTTTCTTTTGGATGTCAGGAGATATTTAATGTAATTATCAGGGTTGAATGAACTTTTTTTTTCAGCTGAGTGATAGATAACTACACTGTGGAACCAGAACCATCCACAAACAAATTAATTCTCCAGCTGTGGAGACATATAAATAACCACATGGGTGCCATTGGTGGGTATAAAGGAAATGCAGGTTTTGTGAGAAATGGCTGAATATTTTCTGAAAGAGTAGGAAGAGGCATTTGGATACATACAGAATAGTTTGATTCCACGTTCATCATTTACTTGAACATTTTCCACAGTAATTTTCTATATTGGCCCAATCTTTTAACAGTTACTGTGTAGCTGCAATCTACCTCCTAAATAAGTCTAGTGTCCATTCTTAACCACTGCTGGTGACATGACTGATTCTAGCCATCACGAGCAAGTTAATGGCAAACATTTCTTAATTATCATCCCTTTTTCAGGCCCATCCAGTAAAACCCTGGTATTCCATAACATTTACAATAAATACAACAATCCAGAGGTTCTCTTGCTCAGAATGATTCTGAGCAATTGGTTAGCTCTAGGAAAAGCCTTCAACGCTTCACATATCTGTGGCAGCGACTTCACATGTCTTTACTACTTAGTCCATTAAATCTCTTTTATGCTTTACACTCTAGAAATACTAAAATATTCCCAGTGTCCTCAATATGTCAAATATATTTGTGGATCGAGGAAGATCCTAAAGAGTGTATATTTTACTCTAAGTATCTAATGAACTCCCTCCTGTCGAGATCAGTGCTTTGTGTATTTTTATATCAAAGTTTTGCTACAAACAAAATTAAAATTTGCAACCATTATTCACTCAAGCAAGAATATATTTCTAATACTTTATCTGAAAAAGAGCTCTTCTATGGAAAGAGCAGAGCAGATCCAGTCTAAATTAGTATAATTATAGTACCAACAATCTTACCAATGAAGACCCCTTTTCTTGCCAGAGTGAGTGGGTACAGATAGAGCAGACATCCAAAATTTGGGTTAAGGGGGTGGAGGGAGGGAGCAACGGAGGGAGAGAGGAAACAGTGAGAGAGAGAGAGAGAGAGAGAGAGAGAGAGAGAGAGAGAGAGAGAGAGAGAGAGAGAGAGAGAGAGAGAGAGAGAGAGAGAAAGGAACAGAGATGACTTCTTTAATTGTAAGGCTGGTGAATCTAGAAGTTTCTTTATAGGAATCTGATCTCTGCAGATTTGGAAAGTTTTGGATTTTTTCTTACCTGCCAGATTAGAGTTGGCCACAATTTTATTAATGAATTAACCATTATAATGTAGAGATTATCATGACAGCCAAGCAAGGATGCAATGAAGGGTTCACTATTGGCTGTAAGCAGCAGATATGTTCTGCCTGACATAATTGTGGACATTTGCTCTATTTTTTGGCATTGCAACTGGGAAAAAATAGTTCAAGTCAGCAAAACTCAATTTCAGGTCTTTTTCTGTATATAATATTTATCATTATTCCTGGTTTTCTTAGGTTTCAAATAACCATGGACAAGCTTGATTCAAAATATAAAATTACATGTTGTTGTGTTATTGCTGGTGTGTGTGTGTGTGTGTGTGTGTGTGTGTGTGTGTGTGTGTGCGCGCGTTTATGTAGGTACTGGGGCTTGACATCAGAGCCTCACTTGGCTTTCTTGCTCAAAGTTAGTACTGCATTATTTCAGCCACATCTCCATTTCTGGATTTTCTATGGTTAATTGCATAAAGTCTCAAGGACTTCTCTGTCAGGCTCGCTTTGAACTTTGATCCTTAGATCTCAGGTTTCTGAGTAGCTAGTATCACAGATGTGAGACATAAGAGCCCAGCAGAAAAATTTTGAAATAAGTAATCCTTAAATTTTAAACCATGTCTTTCTGAGTAGCACGATGAAATCTCCCTTCCCTCTCTCCCTCTGATCATCCTCTGACTTTTCTGTCTGCACCTCCCACCCCTTAGTCGCTTACAAGCCCTCTTGGTTACAGATTGTCATAGAATCTCATGCTGTGTTCAAGTAACCTTTAGTTTATTTAATTAGGGTCCCAATGAGCTAGAGTAGTGAGGCTGGCAATTCAGATCTGCCAAGATCTACCGTGTTTCCTTTATGGGAAAAGGTAAAAGTTCTCAACTTAATAAGCAGAGAAAGAAAAAAAAAAACATACTGCGTTTGCTAAGATGGCTGGTAAAGAGTTTCAGATCATAGAAATTGTGAAAACAGAAAAAAAGATGTACCAGCATCTCAGACTCCAATGGGCACAGTTTGTAATAATGTTTAATTAGAAAATGAATTATATATGTGTATATATATTTATACAATAAAAATTAGGAGAATCAAGTCCATTTCCAATTCAAAACTAAAAGGTTTAGCAGAGGTTTGGCTTAAGAGAAAACATCAGCTCTGAACAAGCAAGTCTAGGGAAGGCTGGAAACCCTGAGCTCAAAGCCTGGAACTGGGGGAAAGAAAATGAAGACAGGAAATATACAACCATGTGATCTTAGTAGGAAATTGGATTTCAGAAGGGTTTTCATTCTTGCTGTGACTGATATTTGGGAGCAGAAAAGTGTTTGATGAGGTTTAGGATATTTAGCATCAACCTATGATGGGAACAGTTTCTCCCTGAGTAGGTTTTCTACATGGCAGTCTGTCATGTTGACTATCAAACTACTGACCCTCTCAATTTGTAACTCATTCCTAATTCCAAAGTCATAGGTTTTAATATGTAAGTTTTGGGGTAACATACAGGATTCATTTCAAATGGATGTTGGGCTTATTATTCGGCTCTCTCTTTCTAAATGTCTTAAAAACTGCTCCCTCTTAAAATTTGGAATTCATTTAATCCATTTGTAAAACTAAAGTCTCACAACAACAGAAAATTATCAATTCAGAGCAGAATGTACTCCGTGTAATCCTTAACAAAGTAACACTAATATAATTAGCAATAAAGAATGGGAAGTGGATAAAACATTGCAGAGTGCTAATAATGTCATTTGCATAAAGAAGAGTCAATCCATACTGCCTTAAACATGTAGGGGATAATAATGATTGTAACCTCTTAATGATTTTTCATAATGCATTTTTTTTTATTTCAAAGGGATCTTTTAATAGTCATAGTCCTTGACATAGAAGATGAATTGTTTTATTCTATTTTTCTTCAGATTCTTTTCTTAATCTTCAAATAATAGAAATGAAGAACATTCACATTAGTAGCAATAGTCCTTGTAAAATTTATTTATTTTTATTCCTATCTTTAAGTAGCTGTACAAAGGAGCTGCCATTTAGCAAAACAGATTATGAACATAATATATCTTTATCTCGGTCACTCCTTTCAACATCTTTTTTTTTGCTTATTATGTTTAATATTTATCCGTTATCCATTCCTTCCTCTACTCTTTTTAATTTTGTAAAATATACATTGGATGCATGGTTGCATTTTTTTATTTATTTATATTTTTTTAATTGTGAAAATAGTGTACAGAGGGGTTACAATTACATGGGTAATGAGTACATTTCTTATTAAGCATTGTTGCCTCCTCCTTTGTTTCCCTTTCCATCCTATCCCATCTTCCACCCACTCCCCCACATCTCCACCCCTCCCGCAAAAGTTGTAAAGTTCGTTTTTCTGCATAACAACTTGTACATCTCATTGTTGCAATGGGTCCACCTGTATCCCTATTTAAACAATTTGTTTTTTCCCTTCCCTTCCACAAATTATACCAACATCAAATACAGTGAAAGCAGGGGTTATACCATGGTGGAGGGACATACAAAGCAACAAAGAAATCATCTTATAAATATGTTAGAAGCTATCACAAGAAAGAAAAAAACACATTTGAATATTTAACTTGGGGTTCATTTCACCTAACATCAACTTATCTAACCTTTTCTGCTTGTCTCAGACATATACTAGTTATTGCAAATAAGGGAAACCATGGGACCTATGTTTCTTTGGGCTTGGCTTACTTCACTTCATATAATTTTTTTCCAAGTCTTTCCATTTCCTAACAAATGGGCAAGGTCATTCTTTCTGATGGAGGCATAGAATTCCATTGTGTATATATACTGCATTCTCTTGATCCATTCATCAGCTGAGGGGCATCTGGGTTGGTTCCATATCTTAGCTATGGTAAATAATGCTGCAATAAACATAATTGTGCTGATAGCTTTAGTATGGTCTTGTTTGTGATCATTTGGGTAAATGCCCAAAAGTGGGATTCTTGGGTCATAGGGGAACTCTATGTAGAGTCTTTTGAGGAACCCCCATACTACTTACCAAAGTGGTTGAACAAGTTTACATTCCCACCATCAATGCAGTAGGGTTCCCTTCTGTCCACATCCCCTCCAGCATCTGTTGTTATTAGAGTTCTTGATTATAGCCATTCTAATTGGGGCAAAGTGATATCTCAATGTTGTTTTGATTTGCATTTCTTTTATGGCTAGAGAGTTGAGCATTTCTTCATTTGTCTATTGGCCATCTTTCTTTCCTCTTCAGAGAAGTTTCTCTTTAAGGCTTTAGCCCACTTATTTATTGGCCAGTTGTTTCTTCGAGGATTTGTTTTTGGGGGATTTAATTTTTTGAGTTCCAGGTATATTTTAGATATGAGACCCTTGTCCATTGTATGGCTAGTGAAGTTCTTCTCCCAATCCATGGGCTTTCTATTGATCTTGCTAACTATGTTGTTTGCCATGCAGAAGCTCTGCAGTTTTATGCAATCCCATTTGTCCAACCTTTCTTTGATTTTTTGTGTTTCTGGGTCTCTATTAAGAAAATTTTGACCTGTGCCAAGGAGACCTAGGATTTCTCCTATTTCATCCTGTAATGTTTTCAGAGTGTCTGCTTTGACTCTGAGATCTTTGATCCATTTGGAGTTGATTCTGTCAGTACTCAGAGGAAAATTTATAGTTCTGAGTTCCTTCATCAACAAATAGGAAAGATATGAAACCAACAATTTAATGAGACATCTGAACCTCCTTGAGAAAGAGCAGTAAGATAAACCCCAATCCAGTAGATGGAAAGAAATAATTAAAATTAAATCTGAATTAAATGAATTAGAATCCAAAGAAAACAGAAAGAATCAACAAAACAAAGAATTGGTTCTTCGAAAAAAAGTAACAAAATTTACAGACCCTTAGCAAATCTTATCAGAAAAAGAAGAGAACACACACAAATAAACTCACAAATGAGAATGGAAACATCACGACAGAAACAACCAAGATTCAGAACATTATAAGGGAATACTTCTCAAAACTTTATGCTAATAAGTTTGAGAACTTGGCAGAAATGGACCTTTTCCTAGCAAATATCAACATGCCAAAACTAAACCAAGATGAGTTAAACCATCTTTACAGGCCCATATCAAGCATTGAAATAGAAACAGCAATAAGAGACCTCCCATCTAAGAAAAGCCCAGGACCAGATGGATTTACAGAGGAATTCTACAAGGCCTTCAAAGCAGAGCTCACACCAATACTCCAACTCTTCAATGAAATTGAAAGAGAAAGTTCACTACTGAACTTATTCTATGAAGCCATCATAACCCTCCTCCCCAAACCAGGCAGGGACTCATCAAAGAAAGAGAACTATAGACCCATTTCTTTGATGAATATTGATGGAAAATTTCTCAACAAAATTTGGCCAATCGACTTCAACAATTCATCCAAAAAATCATATACAACGATCAAACCGGGATTCACTTCAGGGATGCAAAGCTTGTTCAATATATGTAAATCAATTAATATAATTCATCACATCAACAACAGCAAGGATAAGAACCACATGGTTATCTCAACAGATGCAGAAAAAGCATTTGACAAGACTTCAAAACCCCTTTATGATGAAGTTCCTAGAAAAATTAGGAATCAATGGATCATTCCTCAATACAATAAAGGCTGTATATGAGAAACCTACAGCCAGCATTATACTTAATGGTGAAAAACTAAAGCGATTTCCCCTTAACTCAGGAATGAGACAAGGATGTTCACTCTCTCCACTTCTCTTCAATCTAGTACCAGAAAGCCTAGTTACAGAACTAAGACAAGATGCAAACATAAAAGGGATCCAAATAGGGAAAGATGAAGTAAAACTCTCCCTCTTTGCAGATGACATGATTTTGTATTTAAAGAATCCCACGGACTGCACTCCCAAATTACTCAAGCTGATTCAAAACTTTAGCAAAGTAGTGGGGTATATAATTAACCTCAAAAATCAATGGCTTTTCTGTATGCCAACAATGAGAAAAGTGTGGTTGAAATCAGGAAAGCAACTCCATTCATAATAGCCCCACAAAAAATAAAATACCTTGGGATTAACTTAACCAAAAAAGTGAAGGACCTCTATGATGAAAATTTTAACAACCTGAAAAAGGAAATCAAAACAGAACTTAGAAAGTGGCAAAACATCCCATGCTCCTGGATTGGAAAGATCAACATCATGAAAATGGCAATAATTCCCAAGGCTATCTATAAATTCAATGTGATACCTACCAGTATTCCAACTTCATTCTTCAAGGAAATAGGAAAGATCAACATCATGAAAATGGCAATACTTCCCAAGGCTATCTATAAATTCAATGTGATACCTACCAGTATTCCAACTTCATTCTTCAAGGAAATAGAAGAGGCAATCCAAAAATTCATATGGACCAATAGAAGACCCTGAATAGCAAAAACAAGCCTTAACAGAAATAACAGTGCTGGAGGAATATCAATATCAAATTTCAAACACTACTGCAAAGCTATAGTAATCAAAACAGCTTGGTACTGGTGCAAGAACAGACCTCAAGATCAATGGAATAGAATTGAAAACCCAAAAATGAACCTACAGACATATAGCCATCTAATCTTTGATAAGGGAGCCAAAACAAATAGAATGGAAGAAAAACAGCCTCTTCAGTACATGGTGCTGGCAAAAATGGTTAATCACTTGTAGAAAACTAAAGCTACAACCTTATATATCACCCTGCACCAGAATGAACTCCAAATGGATCAAAGACCTCAGAGTTAAATCATGGTTGCATTTTGCAACTCTGGGTCTGGGTGCTGTCCTTCAGTTCTTCAGCTCAAGGCTAAAGCTCTACTACTTGAGCCATAGAGCCACTTCAGGTTTTGTGAGTGGTTTATTGGAGATAAGAGTTTCACGGGGCTTTCCTGCCCAGACTGGCTTTGACCCGCTATCTTCAGATCTCAGCCTCCTGAGTAGCTAGGATTACATATGAGCCATTGGTGCCCAGCTAATAGTTCTGTTTTTAAAATCTAATCCATGTGAGAACAAGAAAAGAACCTGGCTAGCAGTCAGAGCCAGGCCTCCTCTCTGAGTTCTGCATTCCTTCCTATGGCCTTGAGCAGGCCAGAGTCCAGGCCAAAAGACATCCCATCACAAGTAGTCATTTGAATATGCCTGTTCCTTGGGAACTACATCCTGGCTCATTGTCTCTGGAAGAACTGCATTTGATTAATGGCTGATTGGGTCCCACAGGTATTAGAATGCGTATAGGGCCAGATAAGTTAAAGGTCAGTTGGAGAGCTGGTACAACTTGCATGGAGTTTCTGATCAAGTCTGAGGACAGAATGGAACCAAAAGCTGTCTGATAATCTTGAGAGTCTTATAGTTCTCTCCTAGAAACATTTTATTAACCTCTGCACAAACAAGCCCCACATGGAGCCTTCCCTTGTGACCCCTCTTTTCTGGTAGAATCACTGCTTATATTCTATTTCAATAAATCTTTGGTTCATTTTTGTTTGTTTGTTTTCTTTTCTGTGTCCTAAGATAGATTCTTTGAGACCATAGAGAAAAAGGACTTGATTCAGGTGTGGTGGGCTATTTCTCAATACCAGTGCATCTTGTTTTTAAATCTTTCTATTTATTCTAATTATCCATTAACATTTATCTTTTCTTCCATCAGTACTTCATATTTGGATGTTTGAGGCAGTGTCTAGTTATGTAACCCAGGGTAATATGGAACTAGTAATTGTTTTGCCTGGTCTTCAGAGTGGTGGGATTGCCAGAATCATCTAGTGTGCCTCAATCAAACTTTCAGTTTTCTTTGTATTTTTATACATAGCCAGAAGTCTGTTTAATGACTAACTTACACTGTTATTACCAAATATGAATATAAGAAATTACTTAGCTAAAAGATTTTGGTTTACTTTTGGGGGGTATTATGTGGAATGTTGGATGAACATAGATGCTTTAATAATATGAAATAATTGTGCTTTCTGTGGGGAAATATAAAAACTCAATGGAAATAGTTTATAAAGTCTTTTGAGGGTCAGAGTCACAATAATTGTTGTTGTCAAATAGAGGAAGTAATATTTCATGACATAAAAAATATAGGCATTGTTGCTAAGTAGACTACAGGTTAATTTAAAGGTAAGAACTGCAAATATTGTATGCATATCACAAAACAATTTGATTGAGTTATGAATTCAGCATAATAAACACATCAACATACTCAAAAGCAAACTGACATACAATTTCTATTTTTCTAGCCATGCCTGTACTTTTAGATTCTAAATTTCAGCCACAGCCAACATCACACTTAAATCTCCATTCTTTCTCATATGATCTCCTATCTTGTAAAATTTCAGTTTTGCAACTTGACACATGCTTGATCTTTTCAATCCATTTTTACTTCCCAACACACAGAATTATAGGGAACTAGCAGAAGAAAATAACCTTACATTACTTTATTTGACAACGTTTAAACACTTAAATTCTAGATATCAAATATAGTACACTAGTACAAAATGTTACTGATTGAGCACTTTGTATTTAAGTGGTAAAATCATTGAATAAACTATTGTAAGAATACATGACTTCTTTTCTTGCTTTTTTTTTTATTGTGAGAATACCATACAGAGGAGTTACAATTACATGGGCAAGATAACAAGTACATTTCTTATCAAGCATTGTTGCCTCCTCTTTGTTTCCCCCTTTCCATCCCTTCCCATACTCCCCCCCCCCTCACCAAAGTTGTAAAGTTCGTTTTTCGACATAACGACTTGTACATCTCATTGTTGCAATGGGTCCATCTGTATCCCTAGTTAAATGATTTGTTTTTTCCCTTCCCCTCCACAAATTATACCAACATCAAATATGGTGTTGCTTTTTGTTTTAATTTAAGTTTTATTGTAAAGGTGATGCGCCAAGAGGTGACAGTTACATGAGTCAGGTACTGAGTACATCTCTTTTTGAATGGAGTGACTATGTAGTCCAGGCTGGTTTGCAACTGGCAATCCTCCTGTTTCAGCCTCCTGAGTGCTGAGATTAGTTATGCTCTACCATGTCCAACAAAGAAAAAAACTGTAATCAATATCCCTTATATGACTCAACTATATGTGTTCTGACCCCAAAGCAATGAGAATTGAGGCAGAATTGGACTTAAATGACAGGGATGGGGGGAAAAATAAAACACACGGATTTCATTCAATTCTTTGTTCAGGGATTATTTTTCTGTCTAGTATTAGTTTGTATCAATCATAGGATTTGGGAGAAGTCTTCTAAGCATGTTGCTTTTACTGGATTCTTTAGATAAAATTTAATTTTAAAAATTATGAGTTAAGATGAAGATCTAATTCACTTTCATTATTCTGGTACCATGTTCTCTAAGGCATAGCTGATGGGAAGGTGTTAAAGTATATGGACATTTGATCGGCTCCATCTCTTCAGTGTAGAGCCAAGCACATCTTCATTCTTATTTGCTTTGGCACTATCACTTGCTTGATTAGATATTCTGTGTTTTACTCTCCTGCTGCTATTTTTGTGTGGAATTGGGGCTTGAATGTGGGGTCTTGTGCTCCTACTTGGCTTTTCCATTGCTGACTGGCTCTCTACCATCTAAGCCACAACTCCATCTTCAGCATTTTGTGCTGATGAGTTCGAGATAAGAATTTCATAGATTTGACTGCCTGAGCTGGCTTCAAACTTCAACCCTCAGATCTCAGCCTCCTGAGTAATTAATATTATGAGTGTAACCCACCAGTACTTGGCTTATCATGGTTGAGAATGAATGAAAATAGATAAAATATGATTCATAAAATTATATAGATTAGGTTAAGATGAGGGAAGCAAAATTTCCTTGGAAATTTTCTGTATCAAATGAATGAATATTTATAGTGAAATTTATTGTTCAGGCAGTAGTCTTATATTACATTGACAATATGGCCTTAAGGCTCTTCTATAAAAAAAACAAAACAAAACATGTTGTTAAAGTAAAAATAAAAACAAAACCAAACACTAGGCCACTAAAATAAACAGTGTGAGAAAGTAATGGCCACTAAAATAAACAGCATGAGAAAATAATGGGCTGGAAGGATCTAGTGTTTGATGCATTAAAAAAAAAAAATTAGAGGAAAGAAATTTGAGAAGACTTTAAGTAAATTGGTATATTTGAAGGTTTAAGCCATTTGAAAGAGACATTGAAAGTATTCCAGAACCCAATAGCAGAAGTATATAAAGGAACTTAGTTACTTTCTTTAGTGTTAATGCAATATCCAAAATGGGAATGCATGTAAAGGAAAATAGGCCTTCTTGGTTATTCACTCATTGAGATAAAGGATATTACAAGCAAAATACAATGGAAACGTGATCAAATCCATCAATGGTTAGAGAAAGCTAGGACCTTCAATGTCTGTAAATCTTTGGTTTGGTTTTGTTTTTTTGGTGGGTCGTGGGGCTTGAACTCTGGGCTTCGGTGCTGTCCCTGTGCTCTTCAGCTCAAGTTGAGCGCTCTACCTCTTGAGCCACAGTGCCACTTCTGGTTTTCTAGTGGTTTATTGGACTCACTGACTTTTCTGCCCAATCTCTGCCTCCTGAGTAGCTAGGATTACAGGCATGAGCCACCGGCGCCCAGCTTCTATAAATATTGACATGACACATAAACCCTGCTTCATGTGAAAATCAAAAACAATTTGACTTAATTTGAGATCTGTATAGTACATTGGGCTTTGATAGAAAATAAATTAACTATGTAATAAAAAAAATTGAATCAGCTTATAGTCTGCTAGAAACACTGGATGAGAGATGTTCAGAAAATATAGATTTCAATGGATATTATCACCAATTTTCTCAGTAGCTTTGGACAAGTTACTTATTTTCTGTTGTTTCCAATATAAGATGGCACAGCTTATATTTCATTCTTACAAAGGTCATTCTTTCAATTCAGTGTCACTAGTAATCAACAGATACATGAAAAGATGTGTAACAATTAATGATTGTGCAAGTGGAAGTAGAAATTACCATGAGATTGTATCTCCCACCTAACCTTTTAAGATAAGATATTCTTTTAAAAATGTAGACGTATTAGTGAAAATGTGGAAAGTTGTAATTCTGTGCACTATTGGTGGGGAGGTCACATGATTCAGCTACTATGGAGAATAGTATGCAGTTTCTTTAACACAGAAGTACGAACAAGACAAGATAAATGCAAAACATACAAAAATAAATAAATAAAATAAAAGTAGAATTGACATATGAAGCAATCTCACTTCCAGGAATAAACACAAAATATAAAAATCATAATCTTAGGTCCTAAGTAAAATGCATCAAATCCATCAGCCTAAGCCATGATACAACTTCTTGCCGATTCACATAACAGAAGGAGCACCTAAGAAGGGGTAAAGTGTCACACGCTGACCCATCATCAGACTTTGCAGGACATGCCTCAAAGATCCACAGGCCATGAACTTGACTCTGTCCCTGGGCTTCAGCTCACCTTAATCCCTCTATTTGAAATGACCTACTGGGATTGCTGTGCTGTCAGTCTAGATTCCCCCAAAGCCTAGACTCAACTCTGCCCCTGAATTAACTCTGTGTTGTGAACACAGAGGCTGTTTTATAAGATTGCTGTCATACCCAGTCACCTGCAGTGACTGTTTGCATTTGTATTAGCACCCCCTGCCCTTGGTCTAAAGTCTCTTTGTTTCCTCCAACACCTTTATTCTTTCTTCAACAGGCTCGAATCCCTATATTTTGATGAAATACCATGGGTCTCAGCTATCAAGCAAAATCAGTAGTATGTGGCAAGTTCAGGGCAATGAAATTTGACATGGCTTCTGTAAGTATTCAACAAATTCTGACTTGGAGGAAACACACAAGTGTGTCTGCTTCTGACATAACTCCCTGGGGACAATTGACATGTGTGGGAAGAAAAATGGCCATGACACATGCATTGTGGGGGAATGAATGCTTTTTTCTCACCTCTGATAACAGCCATGGTCAGGTTTTTATGGGTGATCCTCTAAATGAATAATTCTTCAAACCAAAGTACTCTTATCATCTGCGTGCTGCACTAGCTCAGACCCTTTGCATCTGTGTAGAGGCTGAGTGAGTTTTTGAACAGTAGCCAACTTCTGTCTTGGAGTTGAACAGCTTGCTTCTACTTTAAAGACATCTTCTCACTAGGATACTTGCCTGCATGCTAGCCTTTCTTTCTTTGCAGCTCTAGCTCACTAATAATGTGGGGTTTTCTCTGGACTAGCTCAGCAAATTCTGCTCATTTAAAAAACATCAATCTCCTGGCTGGATTTACCTTCTTTCAAAGACTATCATTTGATTGTTTTCATGCTGTGAAATGATAGATGGAGCATTCGGAGGGGTACTGTGATTCTGACTACAAGTGGAAGACTCTAATGGTCCTGCTTTGTCTGATCAGAGGAAACTATTAATTAACTCACTCGGTTTCTTTTTTTCTATTCTGATTTTTTTTCCCTTGAACTGATGTGAAGTTTAAAGCTGGCAAGTAGATTTTTAACATCTGTACCTAAGAGGGATCCATTGAGTTCCAGTGCTTACATTAGAAGGAACTATTCCATGATGGTCAATGTAAGGAACAAAGAAATTAGTTTCAAAAAACATAGGTGTTTATCTAGTTCTGCCACTAGATGACCTTTCTGGGTGACCCTGGATAAAAACAGTGTCCAAGTATGAGGACAGCATGAAGGACAGTGTGTACCACAGGGTGACCTTTGACGTGGACTAGCTACAACTTTTCTTACTCATTGTTATAGGTACCACCATTATATTCCAATAAATAATGGGAAGATATCAAGAACTTTGATATATAACTTTTTCCTCTTATGACCCTGTTCCTGTACAACCCCAAACCTTACAGTTTAAATACAATGGTACACTTAATGCTGAATACTAGATCTTTGTCTGCTATGCTTGCAGGTTTTACAAAAGCATTCATTCCCATGTAAATTCTACAATATATACTGTAATGCAAATCATAGACCTCTCCCTTGAAATTCCAAGTTCAACCATTCTCCATGGTGCTGTTCTTTGAATGTCTATCCTTAATTCTGTAACTTCTCTCCTATGTCTAAGAAGTTGTTATTAATACTACTCCATTTCTTCTATGGATTCATTATTCCCCTCAGGTGCTGCTTCTCTAGTTCATGAGTTATTACTTTTGTTAATTAAACTTATTGCCTTCTAATACAACTATACCTTTGACAGAATTGATTAGCATCGATTACTATCAATGCTCTATTATCCCTGAATTATGTATGCCAGAGTCTAATTTATCATAAGTACTAAATAACTGATAGTTTAAAAGGTCAGCACTGAAAAAAAATAAAAACTGTAGCTAGAAAAATCTTAAAAGCTCCAGCTGTTAAATTTTAATTCAATCCACTATTTTCCTTCATAACTTCTAAAGTTTTCAAATTGCAAATGGAGAAGAAATCAACCTGACTGGATATATCATTTGTGTTGTCTGAAAAATTCCATGGATATGATTCCATATGACTAGTAAAGATCTTCTTGCCTCTTACCAAACTAAGTAAAATAAGATTCTTCAAAAAATAGTATAATTGGGCAGAAAGACACCTCACACTTTGACATTTTCATTCTTTGTCATACTTATACCATGAAAGCTAAGAATCCCTAGGTCAAAATATATTTGTAAGAGGCCTGAGAATGTACATCTTAACACATTCAGTAATTCCTTATGAAAAAATAAGTTGGAAAAATACTAATGTACGCTAAACATTCATGATACAAATAAATAAGTAAATACATTTTCAGAACAAGGAACTTTAGCCAAGAATACCTTTCCTAATCTCTTTCTTCCTAGAATGATTCGCAAGGCATTTGGCCAATGGCAATCAGAAAGACTTTCCATCTTGTCAGAGCAATTTCCTTCTGTGAACTGATTCAGTCAGCCTGTGTGGCTGGAATATCAAGGGCAGGACAGAATTCTCACTCATCCTTACATAGAATGTCAAAGATTTGACAAAATCCAGCATGCAATGAACAGGTCATGCATAGTCTTAAAACCAATGGGTATTTAAAGGAAATGCACATACTTCTTTCTTTCTTTTTTTTTTAAGAGTTTGGGAATAAAACTTAAAATTTTTGTTACTGGGTTACCAGCCAGAGCACTTTGCTCATCAATCTTTGGATAATTGGCTCTGCTGTGTCCTAACAGTGAAATCTGGCTCTCTGCAGAGACACTTTATACAACATGACCTCCCTGAGGACATCTCTCTGAGTTTTGTTCTTATATTTTCTCTAAAACTTTTCAGACGCAGAATAATTACAGGACTTGATGGCTGTTCAGAAAATGGAATCTTGAATTGCTCAACATGGGATCATGTTAAAGAGGCAGATTGTTGAGAACCAAGCACACATTTCAAGCTTCTCTTAGACCTGTCTCCAGGAATACTGAACCTATCTACTGGCTTATCACCTTCCCCGCAAAGCCCTGTGTCCCCCACAAGGGATTGCACCAGGCTAAAACACCAGCTCAGAAAGGCTGCCTGCCCTCATAGTACATAGTGATTGATGTAAGTCACTTCTTTACCTCTTGAAAGATTTCTCTAGAGCATTCCTTACTGATACTTCAGTTTTATTACTGACATATCCTTTTGGTAGTCTCTTTAATTCTAAACTCTCATTTCTTGGCAGCTTTCTTTCATTAGCAAATTTCAGACCTAGCATTTTTCTTTTCCTTCCTTTCTTCCTTCCTTCCTTCCTTCCTTCCTTCCTTCCTTCCTTCCTTCCTTCCTTCCTTCCTTCCTCCTGTATTCTCTTGCCCTCTTTCCTTCCCAATTTCCCTCTCTCCTTTTCCCTTCCTTCTCTCTTTATCTACCTCTTTGTCTCTGTCCTTCTACCCTCAATCTCTTCTTCCCTCCACTTTTCCTCCATTACACCTGCCTCCATTCCTCTTTCTCCTTTTGTTATTAGATCTTCATTTCAAACCTTCTTGTAACTTCCAGCATAAATTGCATTATTTCTAATTTTTATTTTTTTATTTGTATTTTTCACATCTTTTTTTAAAATTTTTATTGTGAAAATACCATACAGAGGGGTTACAATTACATGGGCAAGGAAATGAATACATTTATTATTTCTTTTATTTACTTTTTTGACAGCCCTGGGGCTTGAACTCAGGGACTGGGAGCTTACCCTGAGCCTTTTTGTGCTCAAGGGCTAAAGTGTTACCACTTGAGTCACAGCTCCACTTTCAACTTTTAGCTGTTTAGTTGGAGCTAATAGTCCCACTGTACTCACAAAGTACTTTGTTAAGTGGCAACTCTTTTGTACAACTGCTTAAAGATAATAGAAATGTTTATAACAGTCTCACAGGGTAGCCTGGACTACAGGCATGAGCCACTGGTGTCCAGCTCCTAATTTTTATATTTTCATTAGAGTTAGATAGAGACAAGATAAAATCAACCACTTTAAAGTGAACCATGTGGTTTCATGTATTTCATGTATGACATTCACAAAATTTTACTAGGGATGCAACTCAGTGGTACACTGTTTGCACACCACGAATCAGGCCCAGGAATATAAACAACAATGGCAACACTAGCAAGACCTTTCACATGTTGAGGTTGGGGAAGTACCACTATAGCAGAGCATTTGCCTAACATGTAAATCCCAACCCAATTTAGGTCCAATCCCCAACACTGAAAGGGAAAATAAATGCATAAAACCATACAACCATTTCCATCTAGTGGCATTTACTCATTCCAATGGGTGAGTGAAATAGCCCTTTTTTTCCTCTATGGATTTCTATGTTTTGGATATTTCTCCTCAGTGGAATCCTACTATACCTTTGGTGTCTGACTTCATTCACTGAGCATGATACTTTTGAGTTTTACTAGACTATGGGAGTTGTCAGTCCATACGTCCTATTTATGGCTAAATAATACAGGAGGGTTTGCACATAGTACCAATCAGTTATCTGTTCACGAACATTTGAGTTCTGAGACAGGCAAATATTTGTTGTCTGGCCTTCTTTCTTTTTCTTTTTTTTTCTTTGTAGACACCTAGAAGTGGAAATGCTAGATCATGTGATCATTTTATACTTATCTTTTTGAGAAACTGCCAAATTGTTTTTCACAGCTGCTAAACAATTTTGCATTCCCACCAACAATGCAAAAAATGTTCTATTATCTCCACATCCTCTCAACACTTATTATTTCCTGTTTTGTTTTGTTTTCAACTGTAACCATCCTACAGTCTATGAAGTGATATCCCGTAGCGACTTTGATTTGAATTTCTTGATGCCTAATGATGTTGAGCATCTGTTTATCAGACTTCCAATTTTTAAGATAAGTCTTTAGGATATTTCTCTGCCCAGCTCTCTTTCACACCTTGCTCAATGTTTTCTGAACTTATCAAATCAGGATATATTGTCCTGGGCTGCATACATACACACACATATATATTTGTATATATATATATATATATATATATATATATATATATATATATATATATATACCTACACATACACATATATATATGTGTATATGAATATATATATATATATATATATATACCTATGCATACACACACACACACACAACACACACACACACACACACACACACACACACACATATATATATATATATATATATATCTGCCTCTCTCTCTCTTTATATATATCTGCCTCTAAATATATCTGCTAGGATTATTGGTTTTATTTTCCTTCTGGTATTAAGGAACTCTTTTAAATATATCTCAGATAAGAAATTTCCATTCAGGTATGTGTGGACATCCTTCCTGTAATTCACAGTATAACCTTTTGTTAACTGTAAGGTCTGCCCTGGCCTTGCAGGCCCTGTGCAGACACCTCCCTACCTCTTGGCTAAGTTTCCACCCAGTATCTGTTACCTAGGTAACTGGCAGACCGGGAAGCAGTCACCTTCCCCTCCTGCTAGGTCACATCCTGGGCCACCTCTGGTCACATGCCTTCCATCTGACCTTAGGAGAGTCCCAGACCCTGAGGTCACATCTGGATCCAGTGTGGCCACACCTTTCCCCCACCTGGCCACACCTCTTCCTGTACCTGGCCTAGCTAAGTCCTGGCCCAGGGGTGAGTCACCCCTTTTTTCAGCCATACCTCTCCACCATGCCGGGGAGAGGCAGCAGTTTGGTAAAGAAACTTCTTTTCCTGCCTGAACAGCACATGAAGTTCTCTTCATCGGCTACCTAATTAAACCTACCTACTTAATATACCTTACATTAACCATACCATGTTACTGATGTGAATTCTTTCCTAAGTCATCTCTCCATTAGATTTAAAGATTCTAACAGCCCCTGTCTGTCCTTCAGAACATTTGCTACTCATATCATGTCTTGGCATTGGCGTATTGAACACTCCAGTGTTTCACATGGTATTTACAGAATCTCCAGAAACTGAACCAGACTTAAATGATGTGAGCACTTAAGTCTTGAGCCCCGACCCCACCCCGCCCCACCCAACTCCGACCATTTTATCTTTTCCACCTCTAGGCAACTCTCATTTTCTTTCTCTGTCATCTTCTTCCTTCTTTTTCCTAGTGCCATCCTCACGTTTTGTCCCAGCTCCTTTCACTGTGCTTAGTTTATCTTGCACACTTATCTCAATGGTTCCTCCTCACTGTCTCTCCCCTCCTTCCTCTCCCTCTGTCTTCTCCCCTTCCCTCCCTTTCTGTCTTCTCTCCATTCCCCTCTATGTGTCCTTTATCCCTCTATTTCCCTTTCCCTCTTCCTTTCCTCTCTCTCTCTGTCCCATCTTCCCTCCTTCTCTGTCTTCTTTCCATTTCTCCCTTTTCTCTGTCTTTTCCTTCCTTCCTTCCCTCTTTCCCTTCCTCTTCCTTCTTTTCATTTCTTTCTTATCTTCCTCTATTGTCCTTCTGCCTTTTTCTTCTATCTCCTTATTTCTACTCTTTAACTTTAACCTGTTTTTTTTTTTTTTTTCATCTAAGGCCCCCAGTGTTCCTTGTTCCTCTCCTCTGCTCTCTTCCTATTTGTTCCCTAGCCTCGCCCTCAACCTCCTCCTTCCACCTTCTGCCTCACTAATTGTCTTCCCACATGTCTCAATGCTTGCTTCTTCAGCGATGGCTTAGCTGTTTCCCTGGGCTAATTTCATTCACATTAGGTAGCTGTCTCATAGTCTTGTGACAAGTCATTTCCTTTTACGATTTTCTCTTAAGGAAAGGCTTAAATCTAGGCTGAAATAACTTGCAAATAGCCACATGGTTCTGTCCCCTACACTGAAATAAAGCAATAATCAAATGCTGTACTGCACTGGAGATGAGCTGGGCAAAGCTGTGAGCTATAATGCAATGGCTGGACCTTGCCATCATAATCTCCTCATTTTGATCATCAGATTGCTCTTTGCAAGAGCGGAATGAAGGTGGTGGCTCCCCATGGCAGTATTGGGGATACACCATTAACTCACTAAAAAGGTCAGAGCCTTAATTTCTCTTCATTTGACCTCTATTAAACCTATCAGCAACTATTTATGGAGGCTTATACAGAAAAAAAAAATGAACAGAAACGTAGTTACTGAGGGCCAGGTGAAAGGCTTAGTACATCAGGTGCATCACTCAAATAACTTTCACAAAACACTTCATTTTGTCTAAGCAATCATTCATTCCGCTTTCAACTGATAGAATCCTTCTGAGGCACATTAAGAAACATTTGTAGAAAAATTTCAGTGAATGAAAGACAGGAAGGAGGAGAATGCAGTCAAGAATCAAATATATATTCTACAAAATTAAGATGAGTGAGGGAAGGGGGGGTGTAGGGGAGGGACAGGTGAGAACGTTGAATAGGGTGGCGTCCATCAAGACACCTGGCATTCATAAACTGCTGTGTTAAATGGACACTGCTTTGTACAACTCCTCAAAGATGAGATAAAAAGTTAAAAAAAATAAAAAGAGCCTCTTGTTCTCATGGCCTAGAGAACAACAACCTGCGAAGACAACTACAGGGGCAGATTCATTCACCAATCATCATCCCTCCCCAGATTCATTCATCAATCACCCCTCCCCAGATTCATTCATCAATCATCCTCCCCAGATTCATTCACCAATCATCCTCCCCAGATTCATTCACCAATCATCACCCCTCCCCAGATTCATTCACCAATCATCCCTCCCCAGATTCATTCACCACTCATCATCCCTCTCCAGATTCATTCACCAATTATCATCCCTCTCCAGATTCATTCACCAATCATCATCCCTCCCCAGATTCATTCACCAATCATCCTTCCTCCGCACGATGCCTACTTGCCCCACCTAAGCAGCAATAGCAGGAAGTGAGGTGGGAGACATTTCTTCTTTCTTGTACTTTATCTTTTTTCTTTTCTCTCGTTTTTTTGGTGGGGGGAGGTACTGGGATTAGAACTCATGGCTTTGCACACCTCTACTTGAATTACTACCTCAGCCCCTGTTTCCAATGCCTATTTATTTTAATCTCTCAATGATGGTTTCAAGTATTTAATGGTTTATATTTTTCAAGTTACCCACAGTCATATGTCCTATATAATACATAATGCATTCAGTATGGTTCCAAGAACAATTTAACAACTTATGTTCACACTCTTTTTAGATATTGTCAATATTTTAAGAATGTTAACTTGTCCACTGCCCATAAATGCTAAGATAAACATACATATTTATCTTTTTTCTGTATATGCTCTTATTGTAAAAATATTGTACAGATGGGTTATAGTTACATGAGTAAGGTACTGAGTACATTTCCTATCCAGCATTTTTACCTCCTCCTTTGTTTTTCTTCTACAAGTGAAGTAAGCCAGACCCAAAGAAACACAGGTCCCATGGTTTCCCTTATTTGCAATAACTAGTACATGTCTAGAGCAGGCAGAAAAGGTCAACAGCTATATACCTATGACCATACAAGATAATGCTAAGCAAAATGAACCCCAAGATAGGGACACAAGAGGTTTTATGTTTTTACTATATTTATACTGTACCATGGGATTTTTTTTGTTTGTTTCTTTTGTATGTTCTTCCCCATGGTATAACCCCTGTCCTCACTGTATTTGATTTAGGTGCCCTGCATCCTGTATAAACATTTTTCTAAATTTGGGGAGGGGAAAGGAAATAACAAAATGGTGAAATCATGATACAGGTTGACCCATTGTAACAATGAGATGTATAATACATTATGTTGAAAACAAACTTTGCAACTTCAGAGGGGGTGGCAAGGGAGGAGTTGAGGAGGTGGGGAGGGAAGGGATGCATTACCTGTTTTTGAGTTAGGATCTCATATTGTGTTCAGCCAGCCTGAATTATAGTCTTCCCGTGTGCTTTTCTCTACATAGCAGAAGAGGGAGGAGTGTATCACCATATCCCACAACCAAATGGGATGGAGTCATTAGAATGCATTTTGGCCTGTCTGGTTTGAACCAGTTCTTTCACCTCTACTGTCAGTGATCATCTTAGAGGGCAACAGAATGCAAAACAAAGCATCATCTACATTTGTTCTTAAATTGAGTGATTCCCGGTTGGTTTAATTTTATTTATTAATTCATTTATTCCTTCCTTCATTTATTTATTTTGCCCATCATGGGGCCTGAATTCTGGGCCTGGGTGCTGTCCCTCAGTTCTTCAGCTCAAGTGCTCTACCACTTGAGCCAAAGAGCCACTTACAGCATTTTCTGCTTATGTGGTGCTGAGGAATTGAACCCAGGGCCTCATGCATGCAAGGCAAACATTCTACCATTGAGCAACCTTCCCAGCCCCAGGCTGGTTTGTTTTTAAATGATTTTTTATTTCTACTCTGTTATTCCCATCAATAAGTAATAATATTGTCAGAAAAATAACAGGAGCTCACAAAGGCTACCCTTCTAGATTATTCTGTGACAAGCCACAGAAGGAAGCAGGCATAAATCAATCCCTTACTACTTACAAATATTGCTGTGGGTTATACAGCATCTCATTTAAACCACCAGGAAGGACTTGTAGGGTAGAAATTCTTTCTCTTCCTGGAATAGATAAAGCAGGATGGCGAGAGATTATCTAATAGTGCAGGGTTTATATTTCCTAACTTCCAACTCCCACTGTACCAAAGTGTAGAATCCACAAATGAAGATTTGATATGCTTCACTAGTTAAATTCATTCTAATGTGATTGTTCTAAAAATGATCATATGTAAGGGATAGCAAGACTTTAAAAAGAAAAACATTTTATGAATTTCCCTCCTGGATCCCTTGTCATTCACACACAGACATTAAGAAAGTCATTAAGGACAAACATATATATATATATATATATATATATATATATATATATATATATATATATATATATATATATATGATGGCAAAAATCAATCAAACATGTATGCGAAATAGAAAAAAAATTATATTGCTTAGGACTTCGCATAAGCAGTCCTTTAAAAATATTTTATTGTAAAGATGCTGTACAGAGGGGTTACAGTTTCGTGAGTAAGGCAGTGAGTACATTACTTGTCAACCACTGTTACCCCTTCCCTTTCTGTGTCTCCCTATCCCTCCCTTCCCCCACTTCTCATGCTCCTCACAGCCCTTTCTCCATAAGGAAAATCCTGTTTCCTCTGTTTCTTGATGGTATCTTTGGGAAACATGAATGAAGGCTGTTGGATTTCGTGTTTAGGAAATGTTTTTAACATTAAATTCCATTTTAGAACGATAAATTGCCAACAGCTCACCAACAATAGGGAGTCTTTTTTTCTCTCTCTCTTCATTACAACTTTTTGGATTGGTTATAAGGCAAATATACACAAACTCTGGCCATTGTGGATCCTTTATTTTTATTGGATTAAAACAATGCAAACTGAGCACTGTGTCTAAATGTTTAATGTAAACATTGACATTGAATGAATTTGCAGATCTACAGCTGCTCAAACAAAAGCAGTGGGTCTACTGGATTTCCTAGCTAAAACTCCATTCAGAGTAGAGTTGATAGTCCCAATTCAAGGCTTACTCTTCTGTGCTTGTGTACAGGCTTTGAGGATAGAACTGTTATCTCCTTTGAATCCTCTTCTAAGAAGCAACCAAAACAAAGCTACTTAACATGTTTCCAGATTAAATAAGTGCAATAAGGAATTGCTTTTATTTTCTAAATTAAAAAAAAAATTCAGTTGATATTATTGATAGGCTAATGACATCATGGTATGCTCTCCCATTTCAATGGGACCTATACTAAATCATTCCAAATGCTGCCAAAGTCTATATTTTTACTCTATATCCCATTCCAAGCGTTGTATCTGAAGGTACTTGCAGACCCTAGAACATAGTTTGACCCTTTGAGTACAATCAAGACTTGCACCACTCACAAAAAAATTAGACTTTGCAGAAAGTTACATGTCAAGTGTAGAAGTCAATCACTTAGTATACAGATACCGCTAACATATGTATCTCGTTTAACTTATTATTCTTTGAGAATCAAGATACCTTGGGGAAAACAATCAAAGTTGAGGATTTTTTTCCCTTTGGTAAAAAAAATCAGTACTATTAATGCCACTAATAAAAATTAAAAGATAATGAAGACATCATCGTAATTAATGACATTGTAACGAAACATTGAAGCAACACCCTCTTCACACCACCACTGCAAAGGGGAAGTAAAAAGTCTTGTCACATTAATTAAGCCGGTTATCCCTAAAGGGCTTGCAATGCATTCCTCATAAGTGACAAAGTTATAATAGATGTGATTAAATGAAGGTATAATTATTTAGTTTCACATTAATGTTTCCTCTGGGGATGGTTTTAGAATATGGCTATTCTCATGACATAGTCAAAAGAGGAAAAAACTGAGTTAGACTCTAGTAGAAGGTGCAGTGTCTGACGCTTTTGAGTCCTCTGAGTGTCTTTTAAGTAGTTCAATTTAATAAGCTAGCAATGACTAGTTTGAGTCACTTGGGTTTTACCTAAATCTCATCTTTTCCATTTTTTGAAGAAAGCACTGTTATATTCAATTCTTTCAGTCAAAACCAACTTGCTATTTTATCTTCTTTTTTCTTTATTTTAGGTAATAACAGAAATTTCATAGAATAAACAACTAATGAAAATAGTTATTCTCAGGTATCAATATGCACATTTTTAAGTTTGTCTCATCTTAGAAAATAAATTGTAAGGCCATACTAATATTGGAGTTCTTTCCTTCCTAGCCTTGGATTCTTCTGATAAATATTCATAAAAACATCTGTAACTGCTACATCTCCCATGTTATTTCCATGTTCAGTTTCAATCTACCTTTATGTAATGATGATAGACTATGTTTCCTAGAGAAGTTTTGTTTTGTTCTTTTATTTCGAGATAGGATTTGATTATGGACCCCATACTAACTTTTAACTCATGATCCTTCTACTTCAGCTTCCTGAGTGCTAGATTACAATATTGTTGTTTTATCATAAAAGTTTCCAGTTCACAAACTTTAATGATTTCCTAACGTCAACAACTTAGGAATTCAAACAGTTTGGGTTTTGATATTTGTGTTGTTGTTGTTAATTTACTTTGGGTGAGGACAAGAGAGATGAAGGAGAATGATGATAGGTAACTGATTAAGATGCTTTTACTCAGAAGTAGAGCTGTGGCTCAAGTGGTAGAGCACTAGGCTTGAGCTGAAGAGCTGAAGAACAGCGCCCAAGCCCAAAGATCAAGCCCCACTACCAACAACAACAACAAAAAAGATGCTTTTACTCATAAATTTTTATTTTGAATTAATAACCCTTGGATGTGGGGAAGAAAACCAAGATGGAGACAGGAATCTTGTGATTTATCTCCTACTCTCTGTGTTGAGAATGGTGCATATATAGTACCGCAAGTAAAATAAAATAAAGGTAAGGGGTCTGTGGCTGTTTTGGGTATTTCCAGAAGATTACAGTTCTAAATGTTTTATTCCTTGGTCCATTCTTGTGAAGTGCCACTCTTTGAAAATAGTCAATCCCAGGTGTTTCCAACACACACAAAGGACTTTCAAAGCCATTTTCAAACAAAATCAAATCCTGTGCTACCCTGTATGCTCTAGCATCCAATTGATTTTTAGCTCTCTATTGCTAATATCTAATGTTCTGCTCTCAGAAGCTTAGTCACCACCAATAAGCACAGGCTATTGAGACAACTGATGCAGGGCTCTACCTATGGCTCATCTAAGTAGATACCTGCTACTGCCCTTTTATGGCTTATTGTAATCAGATGCTTGTCTAGATATGCCTGCAAGGAAGCAAACAATATCGTAAGAGGTATTTATGGATTTTGATTCACTTATGCTTTCATTCACTCAGTAAATAGTAGTGTTGATGCCATATGGACAGACATATTTCTAGAGCTTGGAGCAAAGGGAGTTACATAAATGAGCAGCTCCCTGTCTTATTTTTTTCTCCCTGTCTTAATATAATCTTGACCAATGACTTTGAGATGATTCTTTTTTAGGATGTTAGAGGATCCAACAATTCCACTGGTATCCATGGGTGCATCATTCATCAATACTTAACCAATGACTACGTACACCAAAGAGAAATTAAAAGACACATGAATAAAAACTACAGTTATGGAATGGACAATGATGTAGTCAAAAGTAAAAGTCACGACATTTCCATGAAAACATTTGGATTTGTACATGAAGTTGAAATTATAAAGCAGAATTACAAATCAAGTATGTTATGGACATGGTGAATATGGGAAACTGTATATAATTATTAACATTTTTTTCTGTGTTGCATGAATCAGATTTTCTAATTTTCCTTTGAAGTTTAAGACCACAAAATTGATCATGTACTTATTTTCAGAGACCAACAGATATAAAAGTAAACTGTGGCAAGGAGCTGATGGCTCATGATTATAATCCCAGCTACTCAGGAGGTTGAGATCTGAAGATCACACTTTGAAGACAGCCAGGGCAGGGAAGTCTGTGAAACTTTTATCTCCAATTATCCACCAAAAAACCAGAAGTGGCACTGTGACTCAAAGGGGTAGATTGCTAGATTTGGCTGAAAAAGCTCAGGGACAGAGCCTAGGCTCTGAGTTCAAACCCTACAACACACACACACACACACACACACACACACACACACACACACACACACACACACACACACACACACATAATGGTATATGAAGACAAGGTAAAAAAAAGTAAATGGTATATGAAGACAAGGTAAAAAAATATCAACAGAGAAAGTGAATTTGATCAAAGCCTGTTAAATGCAGCTATCGAAATATCACAATGAAACCCCTTGCATCATTAATATGGACTAATGAATAGATAAAAATGTAAAAGTAATCTAAGCTAACTGCACTCCTTCATTCTGCCCTGTAGAAATGTATTTAACCTCTCAATTAGTCCTCACAAGCCCAACCCAGTAAATAAGCATACTTGACAAAGCTGTATAACAAGGTGGGTATTATTTGGACAATAGTAAAATAGAAAACTATCAGCAGTCAGTGTTTACTGTTGCAACATAGATAAATTTCATGGCTATATGTTGGTATGAAGCTCATTGCTTTCAAACAGTTTAAATTCTTCTCAAATGAGATACATGCGGTGATTTGGGCTACTTCTTTAACAACTATGACAAAAGCAATGAGGAACAGAGAGCTGCTCACAAGACTATGGAGGAAGAAGGAGGAGGACAATCTCTTCCACTGTGAATTGGGCAGAGTTGATCAACTCAGGACATCCTTGAAAGAGAACTGAAGTCAAGCCAAGCAGGGCGGATTTGCAGAACCGTGCCAGTGAATCTCATCCTTTTCCCCAACAGATTCTGAGTTAGTGGGAGCAGTAGAGCAACCCATTCTTCTCATTAGCCCTAATAGTCTAACAGTGATAGAACATGATTTCAAAGATTTCTTTAAGAGATGGCAAAGGAACTGACCTCTTAAGTAAAAGACAATAATGATGGGCCTAATAAGAGAAGTAGACTTAAGGACAACTTATTGACCCACTCAATATGAAGACCCACTCTCTTGTAATTAGAAATAGAATTCCTGAGATTTAACCAGCTCTGTTGTCAATCAGAAGCTCGGTGATAGGAGAGCCAAACCATCTTTCTTAAAGATTGCTAACTAGGGCTGGGAAGGTGGCTCAATGGTAGAGTGCTTGCCTTGCATGCATGAAGCCCTGGGTTTGATTCCTTAGTACCACTTAAGCAGATAAAGCTGGAAGTGGTGCTGTGGCTCAAGTGGTAGAACAGGAGCCTTGAGCTGAAGAGCTGAGAGACAGCGCCCAGGCCCAGAATTCAGGCCTTGCAATCAGCAAAAAAAAAAAAAAAGAATGCTAACTAAGGGGAAAGAGAATGCGACAAGACAGAGGGGAGGGATAGTAGGTTGTGAAATAATTCAGAAATCTTCAGAGTCTTATATTTGTTAATAGATTTTTCTAGGTAAAAAATGCAAACTAGTTATTTCCAGGTGTTTTGTATGCAGGAGATGGTGCATGCCAGTCCCGGGGTTTGAACTCAGGTTCTGAGTGATGTTCCTGAACATTTTGGGCTCAAGCCTATCTCTCTACAACTTGAGCCACACTGCTACTTCTAGCTGTCTGCGGGTTAATTGAAAATAAAAGTCTCACAGACTCTCCTACTTGGACTGGCTTCCAACCACAATCCCTAGATCTCTGCCTCCTGATGAGCTAAGTATTTATGTGCATGAGTCCCAGGCAACTGGCCCTTATTAGAAGAATGGTTTGATTACTCTGGATTTTTCAAGAACGTTTTGATTAAAATATCTGAAAGGAAATTTTATGTTAACACTAATAACTGCTTGTCAGCATTTTATATAAGCTAATTCTTTCAAGCCTTATAACAGTTCTTTAAAGTGCATCTAATGCTGACAAAAAAAAATAGCATGCTCAGAGATAACATAAGTATCAAGAACACTGTCTTGTATGTCTTGCAGGGGGATATGAAACCAATTGCTCTGACTCTAAGTTTAATGGGCTTTCAATTATGTCAGACTGCAGATGCATGTTTAAAGATATACTTCAAGAACCGATAATTTATTTCACAATGAACTCTCACGTATTAATTAGATGACTTTTCCACATCAAAACATGCCTTTTAAACTGACATTTTGATGTGAATTCTCTACGTTTATCAAATAATTACTGCCTTACAGCTTTAAGCCAATGGTACACCAAACATTGAGCAAATTCTCTCTCAAGAAAAACTTATGTGCTTTCATTATAATGCCGTATAGCTCTAAATCATATTTAAATTCAAATCTTCACTGATTATAGTACAGAATGTCATTGTTATATGTATAAGGAAGAAGAGTATCAGCTTATGTACAGTGAAAGAATATTTCTTTGGTGTTAGAATATAAGAATGTTCTAAACTTAGAAACAGTAACACAAGTCCAGTTTAACTTTACCAGTCTACTAGGGATGTCATAACAAAACATCTCTGAGTGGCTTCACTCACAGAAGTTTATTTCTTACACACTAGGTGTTGAATACCCAAGATTAAAGTATCAATAACTTTAGTCTCCTCTGGCCTTGCAAATGTTTGCTTTCTCACTGTTCTCTCATATCTCATTTAAAACCAACTCCTTATTTAGTATTGCTAATGTAAAATGAACTTCATGTCAAGTAGCATGTCCAGTTTTAGTTCTATGATACAAAACACAGGATGCCTAGTTTTCTTTTATACTTTGGAGGAACTGTGGATAATAAGAAGTGGAGGGAGTACTTTTGAAGGTTTTCTATTACTTTATGAAGGAATTTATGAACAGCAGCTCATTTTAGCATCAAATATGTCATGGATCAATGTATTTTAAACATTATATACATCCATGATGTTAGACATGAAAATGCAACCCATGAAAATTTATGTTAGAAAATAGATTTGCTGTGGTTAGGGTACTTGAAAAAAAATTCAGAGTCATAAATTTAGAGCCACTACAGTAGAGAGGGGGGAAAATGAACAAAAAGCATTAAAATCTGTTTAAGACAGAATTCTATTTATTCACACAATAAAATAAAACCTGATTTGAAGTGGTTAAAGATAGCCAGGAGCCCATGGCTCACTTCTGTAATCTGAGCTACTCAGAAGGCTGAGATCTGAGGATCATAGTTCAAAGCCAGCCAGGTAGATTCTTATCTCCGATTAACCACTGAAAAACTGGAAATAGAACTGTGGCTCAAAGTGGTGGAGCAGAAGAGCTCAGAGACAGTGCCTAGGCCCTGAGTTCAAGTCCCACTATATATTCAAAGACTTTGCATAAACTTTTCTTCAAAGATAAATAGCTGGCCTGGCCGATTAATACATTAAAAAAAAGTTAAGGTCGTTTGGGAATGCAAATTACAACCACAGTGAGATGTCGGATGGCAATGAGTACATACAGCAATCTGAGTGTACTTAAGTCCACTGACTTACCCTGATACTAGAGGTAAATTTATGTATATCTTCCCAGATTAGGATTTAAATATAATTTGATGCTACTTGTTTGCGGATTAAATTAAGAGTAAATTTTTCAGCTTGGCATTGGACATGTGTGTGACATCCAGATTCCAAAATAAAATTGGCAAGGGCAAATTCTATCAATACATAAGACGACTGCTTTATCTAACCAACTATTCATGCAACACACGTGTCAAAACCAGGATTATGCAACAAATGTCAATTTTCTAGCACAGATGGGGAGCTCTAAACATGGAGACCTTCTTCCTGTTTTCACTAACAGAAGCATAGCCCTTAGATGCTAGGATTAGAACTTGTGAGGATACGGGTACAGAAGCATAAAGAATAAAACAACATTCCCATTACGAACAATATTGTTATCCATCTGTAATTCATATCAATATTTCAAAAAGACCCTGCATCTTGTATATATATTGTTCTAATTTGGGGAGGGGAAGTGAAATAACAAAATGATGAAACAAGGATACAGGTTGACCCCTTGTAACAATGAGATTTAGCAATGCTCGAGAGGAAATGTACTCATTACCTTACTCATGTAACTGTAACCCCTCTCTACAGTATCTTTACAATAAAGACTATATATCATTAAAAAAGATATTTAGAAAAGAAAACCCTTGATAATAAGCTCCAATATATCAAAGCAGAAACAAATGCATATGTTCCTAATGTCACAAAGAATCATACAAATAAATTAGTACACAACCAGGAAAAGAATGATTGGGTTGATCCTCTTTATTGCTGCTGTTTCTTTTTTTTAATTTTAATTTTTATTTTTTGTGAACATACTGTACAGAGGGGTTACAATTACATGGGCAAGATAATGAGTACATTTCTTATCAAGCTGCTGTTTCTTTTTGTTTAATTCCATTTATTGCTTGAAGTTGCTTGCAATGCCTTACCAGTCTGTTTTGTATTAGCTTGTTACATATTGTCATAAATGTTTTAAAGTTTGGTTATTGCTTTTCTTCAGATCCATAACCTTGCTTTAATTACCCACATATATTCACTTCTACTTAGCAGCTCATTTCTTTGTGTCAGTAAGTTACACAATGAGTGTAATTGTTTTACTTCCTACTGATTCTCTCCTAGGTCTCAGCTAAGTCATCAGAAAAGAGCATTCTCTCAGAGTTGTCTGGATCTAAAAGCCCAGTGGCATCTGACAGGATCAGGAGAAATGAGTGTCTCTGTATCTCCCTCAACATCTTAATTATTTATCACCTAGCTGCAGGTAGGTCAGGCCTTCTGGAGACATTCTGTCAATCTGACTTGAATCACAAAGAAAGGGAAGCTCAGAGCTCAGGCTCACTTACCTTGGCTGACTGTCCAATAACTTCAGAGACTCCCAAAGAGATCCACATACCAGTAAGGAATCAATAGGATTTCTTCAAGTCAACACAGTAAAAAAAAAAAAAAAAAAAAAAATCACCTGGTTAAATACTTCAAATTATTGGATTCACTCCTTTGCCCCGTCTCTTGGTTCATGAATGGGTACCATGTCAGCTAGAGACAAAGTAAAAGCATAATGTGAAACTTGACAGACTATTCTCTTTGGTTGCAGTGTGGTTAGGTAAGAACAGAATTTGAAACGGTTGGCAAATAGACAACCAAGGAGCCTGGCTACGTTGAGTTACTCACAAGCATAAGATTTGCTATAGGAGTGTGTTTCAAACACACACACACACACACACACACACACACACACACACACACACACACACACACACACACACACACACACACACACACACACACTATGAACCAAGGAATTACATAGATTACTTTGTGAGACAGTGTCCTGGCACTGCTGAAATGTCGAAAGCTAACACTGGGGTTTGTAAGGATCTTCAGCAGATGGCAAGTTCCTTAATCTAGGACTCACAGTTAGTGTAGATAAAAATTTGGGGTTATGAGTCATGATGTTCTCAAAAGGAATTACAATTAATTACTGTATTTTTTCCCCAATGAGATCAAAAGGACCTTGCTCTGCTTTTGGACAAGATATATATTGAATTCTAGTTTTGTCATTTTGGTTTCCCAACTCTGATTTTAAATAGCCATGTAAATTTTGGTTTCCCATAGAAAATAAATGTACCATAAAAGTCAACCCTGAAATCAATTCATAGTGAAACAAAACTAAGTTAAACAAAAGCTTATGGAATATTTTGGGGTGTGTTTTAAAACAGTAATGTTGTGAAAGTTTATACTCACTGGAGAACATGCCAGCAACAATGCCCCATTTGTTTCAGGGTCATTTGCTATGTTATGAATGTACCACAATTTATGTTTTTCCCCTGGAAGAATATTTGGTTGGATTTCAGTTTTGTGCCAACTAAAAAGAGAACTTTTACTAATATTCTTGTTTATGTTGTTGGATATACATGTTTAAATTTCTCTGAAAATAATAGAAATGAATATAGGTATTCCAGTGTCCCCTGATCATTTGTTGATGCAAAAATCATCACAAAGCAAATATGAATATCATTATTGGATAATGGAAGGTGGCATTAGAAACTTTGAAGTAGGAAACGTCGTGTTGATTTAATAGAAAATTTTTTAAAAAGGTAGAAAAATATTTTACTAAAAATTTGATATTAGATTATGAAAACACATGAAATATAACATTCAACTTGAAAATGTTTTTGATAAACTTATTCACAGCAATTCACCTACCATCAGGACAGAACAACAGATATTTTTCTATGGAAATATATCGTGGAAGTAAGGTGTAGATTATAGGTTTCATCAGTTATACTTTATGTGCTTTATGTTTTCTTTTTTGTAATTAAATTTATATTAGTTAGCTTTCAATGAGTGCTAATATTATCATCTCTAAAGCTTTTTTATCAAATATTTATATGAAGTTCTTTTTGTTTTTTGTTGTGTTGGTTGCGGGGCTTGAACTCTGGGCCTGGGCTCTGTCCCTCAGCTCTTCAGCTGAAGGCTAGCGCTCTACCACTTGAGCCACAGTACCACTTTTGTTTTTATGGTGATTTATTGGAGATACGTGTCTCACGGACTTTCCTGCTTGGGTTGGCTTTCAACCAAGATCCCCAGATCTCAGCCTCCTGAGTAGATAGGATTACAGGTGTAAGCCACTGGCTCCTGGCTAAAGAAGTTCATTTTATAGAATCTTTAAATATATAATCTTAAAATATATTTTATTATCTTTAAGTAGTTGTACAAAGGAGTTACCACTCAACAAAGCAGTTTATTAATACAATGCATCCTGATCGAGTTCATCCCTTTCATCATTCTCACCCATCCAATATCTGTTTCTAATGGGTACTCAGGAATACATTGACCTTATTTGTGAAAAGTGCATTCTGGAATATTTACTGCAAAGTTATAAGTAGCTGTAACAAACTTCCTTAGAAAGGCAATGTCAAAGTTCAGCAAAGTGAAACATAAGGAATAAGTTACTGGAAAAGAATCAGGGGGAAAAAGGTAGATGAATGAAGATGAGAATACAGAAGAATGCAATAAAGAATCAAATGCTCATCCTACACAATTTAAGAAGCAGTAGGGAAAGAGTGGGTGGGGAAGGGATTAGTGAGAACACTGGAAGGGGTGACATGAATAGAGATATATTGTCTTCATAAACTGTTTTGTTAAATAGTAACCCCTTTGTACAACTGATAAATTTTAACAAGCTAGATAGTTGTAACAAACTTTCCATAGCTGTCAACAAGGACTGATCACTATTTGTTATATTATTCTAAAAAGTAATTTTAATATGCTAGGATAACATAAAATAACATAAGTTCATGAATATCTGAAAATTATGTCCTATTCTCAAATCCTCATAGTAGTGTATTTAGGGAATTTGAAATCATAGGGACTTTCATAGAGTTCTCCAGGGACTCCAAGAAACAGAGTTTGAAGTTTGAACTTGGTATTTTAGAGACTATGTGCACTGAGGCTTCATGGCCATTAAACTAACTTCACCTGTAGGGGTAGTAAGAAAGTATTTGAACCAATAAATAGGCTTTTATCTTTATATTGCAAAGCATCATCTTTAATTTGGGGCTGTTTTTCCTTTTGTGATTCTTGAGGTTTACATTTCTGCTGCATGTTAAACTTTCAAAAGGTGAGAGACTATTTATTTACATTATGTTCCATTTGTCTAATAGATGTCTGACAGTTGCAATAATTTGGTGGAGCCTTAGAGGTTTCTAAAAGGAAACAAAACCAAACTTTCAATGTGACAGGTAGAGCAGTGGGAAAATCCTGCCTTGATTTTGGAACTGATTTTATGTGTTTGCTTTCAAGTACCCTATGGAAGACACATGTTATATGAAAGGTGGTCTAAGACAAAGGGCTGATGCCAAGGTTCAAACAAGAGAAGTGTATGGGACTCAAAATATAAGGGAACCGATTTATGCTGAAGGTTATGGTAAAATATCTGCTCCTGGTTAATGGCTTGATAGCTGAGGATTCTCACCTAGCTTACCCAACCTCCAGTTTGTTTTTCAGCTAAATGTGAATTCTCTTCAAAGAACAAGAATATAAAGTATATAAAATACATCAAATTCAGAGAGACAGACAGAGAGAGAGAGAGAGAGAGAGAGAGAGAGAGAGAGAGAGAGAGAGAGAGAGAGAGAGAGAGAGAGCTGATCCTTCTCTCTTGCATCCCTGTTTCCATGTCCTGCCCACCCAATTTCCTGCTTCTTGTTATCTAAAGAGGACATTGTAAGAGTGTAACTAGAAAAAAAGGGATGGGTACAGTTCCTTGTTTTGTGTATAGAGCATCTCGAAGAGAGAAGATGGTGCTCCTGTAATAAAGTGCTTAGAAAGGAGGCTTCCTATCTATGCAGATACTGATTTCACATTGTTTGGGTCTATATACCCAGAAATGGAGATATTGGACCATTATTGAGGAACCTCAATTCTGCCATAGTTGAAGAAAAAGAGGAAGAAAGGAGGGAAAGAGGGAGAGAAGGGATAGTAAGGAAGAAGAGTGAATGTCAAATGAAGAATTAAAAAAAACTGAAGAGATAGTAATTCATTCACAAATGTGTTCATTGTGAATACTCAAGTATACAACTTGCTCACTTTCCTCAAGTATTTACCATAATTTTAGATGAACAAAACATTACGAGTTATTTTTTGAAAATAGGAGTTATATTTTGAAAATTTCAACCTTCTTTTACAAGTTATTTTATGTATTCTACTTAGACATTTTTTTTGGCATGGCAAAGTTATATGAAGTTTCCTGTATCTTTCCTCTATAAATATGTTTATATTTTAAAATTTAATAGCATTTGTGGAATGTAGAATGTTATAGGTACTTCTTTTGCCCCTATAAATAAATAATTCACGCAATTGGGACTGGATACTATCTGTCAAATAAAATGAGGTCTCATGATCTCTGAACCTTTCTGAAAGGTTGAGATTTTGCTTTGGAATCATATGAAGTTTATTACTAATGGAACTATTATTGATTATTGTATTCTTTTCATGTAAATTTATTTGACATGGTGGAAGAGGGTAATATAAAGGTTGTATCGGTTTGTTATCATAGACTGACCCATTTCTTCTCATTCCAAGGGAAAGCAACACTTGCAGACTAGACTGTAGTCTCTGTAGTTTTGCCAGTAGAGCCTCTATTATTGCTTAGAACTTACATTATTAATCTTTCCAGAATGTGTTTTCTCTCCTGTCATGCCTTCACACACAGGAATACCACTTCCCTCTCTTTGTACCTACGATTAGTGTCTCATCACAACCTTTACTGCATCATTTCATGAATATTGGTTTTATTTAATTTTTTTTTTTTTTGTCGGTCGTGGGGCTTGAACTCTGGGCCTGAGTGCTGTCCCTCAGCTCTTCAGCTCAAGGCTAGTGCTCTGCCACTTGAGCTACAGTGCCACTTCTGGTTTTCTGGTGGTTTATTGGAGATAAGAGTTTCATGGTCTTTCCTGCCTGGGCTGGCTTTGAACTGCAATCGTCAGATCTCAGCTTCCTGAGTAGCTAGGATTACAGGCGTGAGCCACCGGCGCCCGGCTCATTTAATTTTCTTATGTATTTATTTTTTAATTATTTTAAGTATTTAAACAGAAGAGGTGTCATATAACAAAGCAGTCTCTAAATACAATGTATCTTGATAAGTGTCACCCCTGCAAGATTCTCACTACTCCTTTGACTCACCCCTTCCCTTGTGTTTCTTAGTTTTGTGGTTGATTTTATTTTATTTTATATTGGCTCTGGAGCTTGAACTGAAGTCTTGGATGCTATCTTTTAGCTTCTTCTTTCAAGGCAAAAGTCAACCACTTGAGCCACAACATACTTCCAGCTTTTCGCTAGTTAATTGGAGCTGAATCTCATAGATCGGTCTGCACAGGCTGGTTCTAGACGTTGATCCTCAGAATGCTACCCCTCAGTAGCTAGGAGTACAGGTGTGAGCAGTTAGCATTTGCCTGAGTGTTGATTTTTTTTTTAATATTCTTCTCATCCCTAGGGTTAACCTCAGCAAAGGAATACAATGTATACAGTTACATTACATCTTATACTTCACAGATTTTAATTATTTTTTATTTCTCTCCTGTTTAGTATTTTATTTACTATTTTATTTACTATTTCTTCTAAATAAGGATTAAACAGAAAGAAAAACATAGACTTCTACTAAGAAAAATGATCTCAAACTTTGCAGTTTGAGATCAAATGTGACTACTGTTCAGATCTATCTTTCATACCATCTAACCAACACAGAAAAGAGAAAAACATGATCTGCTACCCAACATCATTAGAAAACAAAGTACATCATCCACCAATAGCCTAAATTCCAAATAACTGTTGGGGATTACGTCACATAACTTTGCAGAGAGAATTCCAGAAAGGGCCCTTCCATTCCTGAGGAACATTTGAATACTTGATGCTGTCATTGTTTCGAGAAACAAATGTCATTTTATGAGTATGAATAAGCGGGTATAACCTCAATGATAAAGTTGATTTCTAGCTAGTTTCCTTTCTTGGCTTGTAGAATTTCAAAATATAACAATTAATTATTGTTGGAGTAAAACCTGAGCAATTTGGTTAAAGATATAATAACAGAAACACTATACAAATATTCAACTTGGAGAACTGTAGTTAAAATAATAGAAAAAGATTACTCTTTCCACAAAAAAGGTATCTAATGCTGCAGATACCTCATGTAGTTTATTCATAACTAATGTAACTCAACATTTTCTGTGTTCCTTAAATTTTTGTAATACATAAAAACGTTTTGTATTGAAAGACACTTTAAAAATGCACCTGTAACCAACTTTGTCTCAGTTACCCACAGTCAACTGTTATCCAAAATATTAAAGAGAAAACTCCAGAAAAATTTCCTGTCTTTTAAAATATGTCATTAGTGTGATGAAATCTCTCAATGTCCTGTTTAGGACATTAATCTTTCTTTTGTCCAATGTATCCACCCTGTTTGTAATACCTGCCCATTATTCACTTAAGTAGATGTCTGGGGTTATTGAAGTTACTATCATGTTATTACAACATTTATACATAGGATTCAGTACTGTCTCCAGTCTTGTAAGTATATGGCATTGTTTTTGGTGCATGTTCTTACGCATTTCTTCAAGAGCGGCTTCTTTCTCTTTTAGTACTTGTTTAAGCCTTCTGATTTTTTCATCTCAGATGGTTTCTTCCAGTTCTGGTAGTGTCACTGGGAAAACATCTTCAGTGTAATTTTATTAAAGGAATGATGGTTGAAAAGCTACATTAGGACTCATTCTTTCTTTCTTCTGCTTCTCAGAGGAGCAGTGTTCAGTCTCTGCACTTTTTTCTTCTGAGGTTTTTCTGTGGCTTGTGACAAAGTCATGTTGTAACGCATCTGAAGCTGGCAAAATACTGCCAAAGGTTTGGGAACGGGTGACATCAATTCCTTCATTTATGACTGAGTTAAATGCATTCTTGGTTTTTCTCTTCTTTGTGTGATCATCTTAACCGTTTTTGCTTTCCTTTTCTTACCAAAATTGTTTTCTTTCTTCTTCCTTCACCACAGACTCTGTCTCTTGGTGAGTATTAATTTCCACCAAACTACTAAAGGAATGAAATCCTTGTCCTTAGCCACTTGGTCAGGAGTTTGAATAAGGCATCTCTCAGATCCTTAGTGAGACCAAATATCTTCTTAAATTCAGTATCATTCTTCAGATACGGTGCCTTATTACTGCTTCTTTGAAAATCTTTCCTTCCTTCCTTCCTTCCTTCTTTCCTTCCTTCCTTCCTTCCTTCCTTCCTTCCTTCCTTCCTTCCTTCCTTCCTTCCTTCCCTTTCCTTCCTTCCCTTTCCTTCTTTTTCTTTCTTTCATTGGTCATGGGGCCTCAACCCTGGGCCTGGGCCTGGGCGCTGTCCCTCAGCTCTTCAGCTCAAGGCTAGCGCTCTACCACTTGAGCCACAGCACCACTTCTGGCTTTTATCTGCTTATGTGGTTCTGAGGAATCGAACCCAGGGATTCATGCATGCAAGGCAAGCGCTCTACCACCGAGCCATCTTCCCAGCCCCTCTTGCCATTTCTTCTTTGAATGCCTTTTTCTATTGTTGAGGACATTTGTGGATTCGTTGGAGGCGGGGCCTGAACTTTCCTCAGCAGAGTTCAGGAAGCTCTTCCGCAGGTGATTAGAACAGCGCATCCCATACAGTACAGAGCACTAGAACGAGATTTGCGACCTCGCCTGGGGCCAAATGAGAGAGAGACAGGCTGCACCTTATCACACAGAAGCCTTCTAGGAGTTGGTGCTGAGAGTGGAGAGGCCGCGGGCGGTGGAGTCAGATTTTATTTTTATATCTCCTGTTGGTTCATTTCTTCATGAGCAGCACTAAATTGCAGCTAAGAAAAGCAATAAAGAACTCTGTAAGTTATAGCAATCCCTGTCCACATCTCAATTCCAACGTTCTAAATTCTATAGGCATTACCACAGTACAAAAAAACATAAACAAACAAAAACCAAAAACCATTGACCCCCAAATTACCTGAATTTCTTCAATCCAGACAAAGATCTAGTTGAGTGATAACTTATAAAGATAATATTATCCTGTTTACTCAGTAACTTCAACTCTGCAGCATTGCCTAACTAGAAGAAAAAGAGAAAAAGTAGAAGAAAGTACAAGTCCGTTTGGCGTCCCACTGCCTGTATTTACTTAATTTCAGGCACTTAATATTTTCCATCCTTAGTGTTCACTATAATTAGCTGAACAAGATCCTTGAAATGATACATTTCAATAAAAACAATTATATAAAAGTACCTTTTAAATTAATTGACAGCCTAATATAGCCTTCTTCATACTGTGTTACTGGATATGTTATTGAAGACACCCTATGGTTTAAAAACAGAAGTTTGGAAAATGCTGGATAAAGTCAAATGGGAGCTGAACATTGAACATTTTCAGAAAACAGTGGTGTACAGATGGGTCTAGAGCCTCCAGCTGTGTCGACAGGAGGCGGTGCTTAGAAGCAGTGCTGTTCCGAAGCCCAGGAAAAGCATTTGGAAGACTTCATCTCAACAAATAATCTGAGCACTGTAGAAAGTATATGTACTCCCAAAGAGTCAATTGTTCATAAGTATGTATTATTAATTATTTCTTTTTAAAAATATTTACTTCTTTATTTATTCCTGCCAGTCGTGGGGCTAAAACTCAGGGCTTGAACGCTGTCTCTGAGCTGCTTTTGCTTAAGGCTAGCACTCTACCACTTGAGCCACAGAGCCACTTCCAGCTGTCTTTGTGATTAATTGGAGATAAGAATCTCACAAACTTTCCTGCCCACCATTCCTCTGCAGTGTCCTGAGTAATTAGGGTTATAGGTGTGAGCCACAGGTGCCCAACTATGGAATAATTTTTACCAAGCCTATTTTCACTGTCACTTTCCTTTACAGCTATGATGTTCTTTCTCTGTGTATGGGTACTAGTTGGTAATTACTCATTATTATTTATTTCAAGTTAAGAAATGAAACCTTAGCATTGTGCTTTCACAGTAAGCGATGGCAAACTGACTAGAGTTCTCTCTGTCACAAAGAAGATGTTCTGTGGTCTAGCCTCTACCATCATCAAGTGACCTTTGGCTTTGCCAGCACACAGAACACTGCACTGCAGAATTAAGATGAGCCTGCCCCTTTCTTCCAGGACAAACCATTGTGCCTTGCTCACCTTCTGCATTGCCTTGTCTTTCACCTGGGTGAATAGAGTTCCCTCTGTAGTTTTACTCAATCCAATCTTTGGTACTCTTTCAGAGTTCATTTTATAATTGGTTAGAAACATTCTATATATAAAATCACATTTGCATATGATTCATCACATATCCATTCACAGGGTTTATTTTTCTTTTGCTTTTATAAAGAGCACTTCTTTTGAGTTTGTAATGGACATCTAAAAAGCCTCATTTGTCTGGAGGTGTTTGGGTTTTAGAAGTATTCACATACAGGTACTTGTATTGGGGAAATTCATGTCAGGTATAGGAATAATTTAAGGCTGCATTATCAGGTGCTAGTTACAATGCCATCTTATCAGCCAGCTACACTGAGCATTGCTAGGGTCTCCTTATAGTCAAAGCTATGCAAGAGCGGAAAGGTCATGTAGAATAACTGCTTACGTAATGATTAAATATTCCTTCCCACCCATTTACCACACACAGCCTGTTCTCTTTGATACCAAGACTTCTGTCCACTGTGAGGACTTCAGTGTAGATGCCTTGCGTCTCTTCACATCTTGTCTGCCTTAAACATCCAAACCTCTTTGACAGAATTGGTGGAGATTTAATGATTCTTTGTTGAAACAAACCCTTTATTATTCCTTTAACTTATGATAAAACTGTTTCCTTACAGGCAAGCCTTCCTTACAGGTGACTGTGACCTTTGTTAGAGGGGACTATGACCTTGATGGCTGAATCCTGTCTATGACTGACATCTACAGTAATTCCAGCTTTGATTGAGGTAAAAAACTACTGGTGAACAGGAAGCTGCCCCCAAGGAAGCTTTTTCTTTCTGGAAATTCTGTACACCTGGGTAAGTGTGGCCCAAGATTCACCTGCAGTGAATCCAGCAGTAGCTCATCAGAAGGCTGAGAGAGGAATGTCAAAGAGTGAGTAAATTCAGATGATGGTCCTTCGAGAAAAAAATTCAAGCCTGCATCTAAAATAAATCTACTGACTTGGGGAGGTTTGCCATTCCTTTCAGAAACTATGACTTGAGATTTTGACATACATCAAGTTCTGTGAAGAAAACAGAAGATTAAAGAATTAGAGAATGAAACTAACATTTCTGAGATATGAAGCATATGCCAAATGTCCTGCTTACGGGCTAAGCTCTTCATTGGTAGAGAAATACCTATTATGCTGGTTAATCTCATAACTGGACTTTAGGGTGCCCAGAACTTATTGGGTCAAACATTATTCTGAGTTAGTCTGTGAATGAGTTTGTAGGAACCCTATTGCATTGTTGGTGGGAGTGTAAACTTGTTCAACCACTTTGGAAAGTAGTATGGAGGTTCCTCAAAAGACTCTACATAGAGCTCCCTTATGGCCCCACAATCCCCACTTTTGGGCATTTACCTGAATGATTTCAAACAAGACCATACTAAAGCTACCAGCACAACTATGTTTATTGCAGCATTATTTACCATAGCTATGATATAGAGCCAACCCAGATGCCCCTCGGTAGATGAATGGATCAAGAAATGGAATTCTGGGTTTAATATTTAAATAGAGAAACTTTTAGCAAGTAGATCACTTGCTGCCATGTGAACCAGACCCATCCAAACAGTTCAAAGAATAAGTTTTCCAAAGTCAGAGTTAAGTCCTCCTGCCTGCTTGCTTTACAACAGAGACATTGCTTTTGGTCTTTGTTTCCCCACTTTTTTTTCTTAGTTTTTATATTTCTGTTAAAAAAAAAAACCAGAAAATTAGCCTTGGTGGCCATATTAAGTGTGTAATTCTGTAATACTAAAACAGTCATAATACTTTCTAACTATACATTTCATTGATTTCTAGAATCATTTTGTCTTTTAAAAGTAAAATGCCTATTGAAATAAAACTTACATGGGTCAGACATGTCCATCTATTTATGTCTATCTTTTTGTTTGTCATTTGTGGGGCTTGAATACAGAGCCTGGGAGCTATCCTTGAGACTCTTTGTGTTCAAGGCTAGAGCTCTACCACTGCAGCCACAGCACCACTTTTGGTTTTTGAGTGGTTAATTGGAGATAAGAGTCTCATGGACACTTTTCTGCCCAGGGAGCTTCAAACCACAATCTTCAGATCTCAGGCTCCTGGTGAGCCACCTGTGCCTGGCCATCTATTTATGTCTTTAGATGAGTTGTGATATTTTCTTTTCTTTTTTTTTTCTTTATTTTGCTTAAAAGAAGTACTTGAATCATTACAGGAATTCTGTCCTTGGGATTTTTCTTTGTTTTTGTTAGAAGTTTTGCTTTTAGATTATTTTAGGCTCTTTCTGGGCTTAAAATTAGTTTAAGGTATGAACCGAAGATCTCTTCCCATCTTTTCTGAGCTTGGGCTTTCTCTGGTCTTCTGCAGTTACTTTATTGATTTGTGGACATACTTTAATCCTTTTCAATATTTTACTTCATGGCTCCCAAAGGGGAGAAAGATAATATATATGTTTACCTGTGTGTTTACATGTTTCTCTGTATGTGTGTGTGTGTGTATGTGTGTGTGTGAGAGGGGGGGAGGGAGAGAGAGAGAGACGGGGGGGAGGGAGGGAGGGAAGGAGAGAGACAGAGAGAGAGAGGGAGGGAGGGAGGGAGAAGACAGAGAGAGAGAGAGAGAGAGAGAGAGAGAGAGAGAGAGAGAGAGAGAGAGAGAGAGAGAGAGAGAGAGAGAGAATATCCTTCCTTTTCCTTTAAATCTCCCTAACATTGTTCCATTTGACATGGGTGGAGCTTGTCCTGTGACATATTTGGCCTCATATCTTTCTGTTGCAAACACTGACTTCTACAGATCCACTACATTTATTTATTGGTACAATACCTTTGGGAAAAGAAATTAAGTGATACAATTTGAACCTTTTGCTAATTAAGTGAAATGATTTTGAAAGTAGACAATGCCTACACACACCCAGATCTAAATTTGTTAAATTGCTTTGTCCTTAAGCTATCTTTCTGGAAAAAGGACTTATGCAAGGGCAGTTTAGACCAACATTTCAAGAGTGGGGAAGAAATCCTGGACAACAGAAGCCACAGACACATGCTCTATGGAGAGGCAGGAAGACCATTTACACTTTTCAAGGCTGGGGTCTCATTCTGGTAATCTTAACTACTCAGAAGGCTCGCATTTGAGGAACATGGTTAACTACCAGCCAGGGGAGAAAAGCCCACTAGACCCTTATCTCCAATTAGCCATCAAAAAGCCAGAAGTAGCTCAAGCAGTAGAATGCTAGCCTTGAGCACAAAAGCTCAGGGAGAATGCCTAGGCCAGAGTTTAAGCCCCAGTACCAGCACAAAACAAATAAAAGTAAACTAAACTAACTAGCTAAATAAATAATCCCAACACTGCCCCCCCCCCATCATCCAATCAAGAAGAAACCTCCCCTCTCAATCTAAAAATTCCTCTGTTACAAACGTGTCAAGGAGGTAGATTTGAGCTATCACTAGTCCCTGGTCTCTTGAAAGAGGATATGCAAAAGACAGGTGTTGTTGTTTTCTCTTTGCATAAACCAGTTGTCAAACATAGTATTGGCTTTCATGCCTGTTAGTCAGTAAGCTCTTGCTTGATTTTAGTCTCGATCCAGAGTTAGAATATAGAAGCTTGTCTTTTGAAAAACAGCTGTATAAGGCCATATACTTGTTTGGTGTATCCAAGGAACTTCACTCTAATCATCTGTAATGTGTTACCCCAGGGCCCATAATCAGAGAGACATTGACCCACTTCAATACTATTCAAAATTTCAAAGGCTTCATGAAAATTTGCCATTAAGGATCTACAGAAAGTAGAAGGGAAGTTTATAGACAGAGGCAGGCATAATACTTCATGTCTGTAAACCTAGCCACCATAAGGATGAAGAACAGAAGGACTGAAATTTGAGATCAGTTCAGGCAAAAATTAGTAAGTTCCTTGCTTCAAGAAATAAACTGGGCATGCCCATGGTGCACATCTGCAATCTGATCTATGCAGAGGGCATTGGTAGGAAGATTATATTCCTCAGCCATCTGAGGGCAAATAGCACATCCAGAATGCCACTAAAGTAAAACGGGCTAAGGGTATGATTCAAGGGGCAGAGTACTTGCTCACTAAACACAAGGTTCTGAATCCCCAATACCACTAAACATACCAAAGATGACTTTACAGAGCTACCAGCTCTTGGCTCTGTATTTCTGGAATAGGATTTGATTCTGTGTAAAAGGTAATGTAAATTTTTAATAAAGTACAAGGGGAGCAAGATATTTGAATGATTAGAGTGCACTCTTTTTATGTCTTTCTGGGATGTCTTGCTTTTTCCCAACATAAAAGTTTGGAATAGAGAGATAAATTAAATCTTGAGTTTCCCTCCAGGAACCTCATGTCAAGCTTGAATGAAATAATACTGAACCCTCATGATAACCCAACTGTGGTTGGCAGTGACACCCTGTAACACAGGTCAAACTCAGTAAACCTATTAGCTTCATCTGTCTTTAAATCCCATTTCCTGAGCTGCTGTAGAAATATACCAATAAAAACAAGGGCTGTATGTATATGTGCCCATATGCATACATATCTATACATGTGTATATTCAAATAGATACCCATATATCTGTTACATACACTCACATATTACACACATTTATACCCATGTACATTATATGTGATTATATGGAAGACATCACATGTATTTTTCTGATAGCTTACCACTTTCACCAAGCTCCCATCCAGGAAAAAAATGCATTTGAACTTGAAAAAGGCAATGCATTCTTTCCTTCCTTTCTGTGTTTGTGCCTATTATAACTCTTGGTTACTTTATTTCTAGGAAGAGGAAGTAGTAACATTGCTTTACTTGGGTCCTGGCAATTCTTTCTTGTTATTTGCAGTGAATAGAGTAATTTCCAGTTAGTGTGTTAGGGATCGATTGCAATTTCAGGCCTCCTTTTCTTCTGCTCACATTACCTTTGGTGGAGCCTGAGGCAAAATTGTGAAGAAGGTTAAATACTGTGGAAGGAAAACTTTATGTGTGTGTATGAAAGGTAAAAATGGTTTTGATGGCCTCCTCCTATTCTTCCTTGGCCTTCTCTGCTCCATTTCCTTCACACAGAGGAGTCTTCTGTGCTTCTTGGCACATTTCCAAGGGACTTGATCTGCATGGTAAAAACTCCTAGTCTTTCTTAAATGCCTATTTATGGATTCTGTGCGAGCCGCTGTGTGATGAAGAGAGAAGAGAGAAGAAGGTAGCCCCTTGCCCTCCACAAGTTTTCTCTTACCCCGCAATGTAGTGGAAAGAACTTTCAGAAAATATGAGGGATGCAAAGTGCTGTAGGGTTTCAAAGAAGGGGGATTATGGCTAGCTGTTGGGGCACTCTACTTGAGCCTTGAGGTATTGCTTTACACAACTAACAAATGGTGTGACACCTAGTAAAATCCAAGGTGCAAAGAGAGCCACTGGCGAGAGTCTTGGTTAATGAAACAACTTCTGAGAAAATAGAAATTGTGTAGAAAAATCATTCAATAATTCCACGATGCGCTTTTCCTTTAACATAAAATACTTAGAGCTCAAACTTTCGTTAATGAGATGAGCATGCCAAGTCCTGTATACATAAACAGAAGCCTTTTTGAGTTAAATACTGAATGTCAATTTGTATGACTGTGAAAAATCACATAAAATTGTCAGTGCATTTTTCTCATTTTTTTCCTGTCTGTTTAGAGCGCCTTAGCTAGAGGTTTCCTGTTCTTTAAAGTGAGAAGTTCAGTTTGGCATATTTGTAAGACAAGACTGGAATGATAACTAGGATCATAATATGAAAAGCCTTAGCTGATAAGAAAAAAATAGCATTGTTAATGATGAAGGGGAAGGAGAGAGGGAAAAGGAATGATGCAGAATTAACAACAGCAAAATACATGATATCTATGTATGAAGATGATAGAAGGAAACTCACTGAAAACTCTCTGAGTTGGGGGAGGTATGGGAGGAAAGAGAGATATATGTAAATTTAGCCTAAGTTATGATATATGCATATATGGATTATTATGGTATGATTAATATTTTAATTATAATTCTATTGCACCATTTTATAATTAATATATGCCAAATAAAGAGTGAATCACAATAAAGTAAAATAAGTTATTTGGGGGAGAGTAGCACAAAGGTGGAGGGGGAGTGAAGAGGGTCAATGTGGGTTCACATGGCTGACAGATTCTGTAAGCATGTATGAAACTGGAATAATTTAACATATTGAAATTGGTTTAAGAAGGATGGGGGAGTGAGGATGAAGAACAGAGATGAAGCAAATGAGTTTAATTGGAGTATGTATTGTAGGTATGAAAATATCACAGTAACCACCCCCTAAAACTAATGTATTATATAAAACCTTTAAAAAACTTTCCAATATGGAAACCCTTGACTGCTAAGTAGAGGCATAGGGGACATGGTCTGTTTGATCTCTTTATTTCATTCATTTATTATTTTAAATCATTGGTTCCATTTTCATAATAAAACATTATGACATGTACTAGGAAGGTGGCTCAGTGGTAGAGCGCTTGCCTTGCATGCATGAGACCCTGGGTTCTATTCCTCAGCACCACATAAGCAGAAAAAGCTGGAAGTGCCACTGTGGCTCAAGTGGTAGAGCACTAGCCTTGAGCTGATGAGGTCAGGGACAGTGCCCAGGTTGAGTTCAAGCCCCATGACAGACCAAAAAAATTATGATAGCAGCAGAATTTTGAAAATCTGACAAAGTCATCCAAAGTTAAAATGCCCAGAGATAGTAACAAGCTAGACATGAGATGATATTCTTTTTCTTGCCATATATATCAGTTGATATTGATAGAATTGGAATCATATTGTATGCATGTTTTTGTGTAACTCTATTTTCTATAACTAGCTCCAAATGATGTTCAATTACAGTCACTCCCCTAACCATGGAAGGCTACACCTAGATCCAACCAACTGCCAAATTAATTATGTGCTGGGAACAGATAATCTGGAGAAGATTTAAAATATGCGAGAGGATATGCATAGACTAACTAGAAGCACACTGTTATTTTGCACAGGCAACTTGTGCACTCTGGAATTTTGCTATTTGGGTGGGTTCTGGAACTAATCATCTAGGACACCAAGAGACAATCATGCACTCTTTCTTGCAATTCTCTTTCAGTATCTGAGTAACAGACCTTTCCATTTTTCTGTCACACAGTGCTAAAGAGATAGAGGTAGAGAGATAAATAAATGTTACTTTGATTTCACCTTGATCATTTGAATATAGTGTGGCTTCATTGTTGGGGTTAATCAAACATCCTGTTTTAGAATTCCCATACAGCTCCCTGGCTGAAAGGAGGAGTAGAATTCATTACCTGTTTATATCTGTTGTATAGCTTAGAGACTGAGGAGACATAAGGCTGGCCCAAAACATTAGGGTAACAACACTCTTAGAGCAGTGTTTCTGCATGCAGAACTGCCAGGAGCCTTTCACCCTCCCTTCTAGCTACAGACACTTCTATAGCTGCTCCTTCAACAACTGCTTTCTCCATATTCTGGTCCAAGACAAGAAGAGGCAGCTGACATCACAATGATTGTGGATGAGGAAGGGAAAGCCTGTAGTTGATCCCAGTAGAAATCCTCTGATGTGATTGGAGAAGGACTGTGACTTGCTACACAGCTCATTCCGAACAAAGAAAGGAAACCTTGGGGAACATAACAAGGGACTCCTTAGCGATCAGAACAGAGGATTCCTAATGATGCGTCGTAAAGCATTCGAGGGCTGTTATTTCTCAGTCAGGTTCCAGTTCTTGGAAACAACTTCATGTATTTGAATGAATAGTAAGTCTAATGTTCAGTGTTGTTTTGTCCTTCCTTCCATCCCTTGCAAATTTGTCTTAGACTCCACACTGCGAACCTATGATCCTTTGAAACAAACCAACTTTTAGATGAGGTTGGGTTTTATTTTTTTCTTGTGGTGGTTCTAGCTTTTGAACTCAGAGCCTTGAACTTGCTAGAGAAACTCTCTACCACGTGAACCACACTTTCAGTGGTTCAGTTTTGGTTTTCTTTCTTTGAGCTGTTTCTTCCATTTGAGGGCTGCCCTGTTTGCAAGGCTAAGTCCCACCTATCCCTGCCAAGCAGGTAGAAGGACAGACATGAGCCACAGCCTATGACTTGTTTGTTGACATGGGTTTCTGCAGCAATGTGCCTTCAAGTTCAGTACTTCTGCCCTTGGTCTTCCATGTAGCTAGGACATAGGTATGAAACTGCACACCTAGTCTTTAGGTAAGAACATTTTGGGGATTCTTTCTTATTTGGATCTTTGTACATTTCTAGGATTTCTAAACTGCCCCTGAACTTGAGAGTAGAAAAAAGAGTGGATAGGCAATTCAGGACCAAAAGCTCCTTCGAACAGAGGTTCTGCATTATTCAATATGGCCTTGAGAAGTGACACTTGCCAGCACTTGGGCAATTGCCCAAAATTGCACATGAAGTTGCAGGTGAACCCCAGACCAATTGTACAACAGAGGTGTATGCTATCTAGATTGTCCAGCCAATAAGAAGGGCTAATACATAATGCATGAAGCCCGATTGAGCCTGGGGAGGAATATGGTTCATGGGCTGTCCAATGATCTTGAGAGTCACATAACTGTCTCTAGAGATACCTTATTAAAAACTGTATAAGGTATCCCAGTCGGTGCCACCCTAAGGACCCTTTCTATGTAGCAGGAGCTCCATTTATCTTTCTCTTCAATAAATGTTTGCCTTTTTACTGCTCTCTGTCTATGGACTCATTTCTTCTTCAAGATCATTGAGACAAAGGGTCTGATCAAAATGTATCAAACTATGCCCTACTTTAGGGATTGGTTGCTGTCCTTTTCTGTCAGTTTGTCCTCAGTGTGTAAAACGCTTTTGTGTGAATCTCCTTCATTTTTGGATACTACCCTCATCTCTGGATAGTACTGGATTCTATACAGATAGGGTCTCTGTCTACTCAGTTTTCCAAACCCCACTACAATTATATGGTGCCTGGGAAGACAAGCTGGGAATTTCTGTGGTTTTCTAATTATTTCAGTGGGAAAAAAAATTGGGAGAAACTGAGCCAGCAAGTTCTCATTACTGAGATGGCATCGAATACTGGAAATAATTTCAATGAATGATTTTTTTTTCAGGAAAGGACCGAATGATTGGTGTTATACTTAAAAATAATAAAATCTTGGCTGTGATGTAGGAAAAGCTTTAAAGGAGAACTAAATTTCATAAAATCAGCTTTAAAAATCCCTCTAAAACTTTAAGCCAGAGGTAATGAAGGCCTGGAAGAGAGTACTGTTTGTGAAAACAGGAGAAAAAAAAAACAGATACGATCTGATTCTTGATTCAAAGCCAAGCAAAGAAATAAGTTAGAAAGATTTCTATGGGCCTTAGCTGTTGTAAAAGATGGTTGGCCATTTAGTGAAATGTGCTGAGCTTTCTTTCTGCCTATTCTTTCTTTGAAGAAAAGTAAAGTTTGAGGACAATCTATTTCACATGAAGAAAATTGTGATTTAGCCCAACAATGCTGGGTGGATCCCAACATGTAGAGCTCTTTCCTGCCATTTTTAATTGAGTTTCATTTGGTTTTATATGAGGCTGTCATTTAGTGGTGTCTGGTTATGCGTAAAACATACCTTCATCAGACTCTCACTTCTCACATACTTCCTTTCGTGGCATTTTTGATGTGTTTATATTCACCCTCAGCAGGTTTTACTCAGCTGCTTTTGTTTTTGTCTAACCACTGAGCTAAGACAAATCTTTCTGTTGTCTTAATTTTGTTAAGCTAAACAAATAGTGTTCCTTACCTGCTTTGTAACCCTGTCCCTGTATCAAAAATAGATAATGAATACCAGTATCTCTGGGGCCCAGGGACATTATCTCTGGTTTCCAGAATGGCTATCTGCCCCATGTATGTTTCAGGCTGATCCATGTCACTAAAATAACTCAGCTTGGGCCGTGGGCTGTGTGTCACGGTATCAATGAGTCTTCCCATCCTTTGCCATGGCTGAAGCAACCTGACATGAAATATAACACTATAACATGTCAGGTGGAAAATTTAAACATTGGTTTTTCCCAAGGAAGAATAGAATCTTTATATTTTAAACCACACTATTTCAACAGAGGGGAAAAGTTATGATGTGATATTGATTCTTCCCAGGGAGCTGAGTTAGTGAAAATCCCTTTCTAGTTAAGGATTTCTCATTTCCCTTCTCCGACACAAGAACAATTCTAAACAAGCTGTTTCATGGCTAAGATCCCTAGAAAATCACTGACAAAATATCTCACAAAAGCATTCCAATAGGCACCAGATCAATAAAACTGTTATTTAAGTGTCATTAGCTTCTTTGTTCATATTTTGCAGACAAATATGAAGTTTTCAAGAGGATATAGTTATTTACACATTCCATTTCCCTCCTGTTTGAACTAGAGAAAACTAGACTTCTAAATAGAGTATAGGACCACAAAAGCAAGTAAGAAGTAATGATATAAGAAATGTGAGTGATGGATGTTACAATTTTCCTGAGTGATGTCTCTCAAGAAATTAGCGTGATCCACAATGGTGAGCCAAACTGTTTTCTATACTCTGTATCTTTAAATTTTCTCTTTTCTTTATGTAGATTTATTTTATTATCTTAATTTTTCTCTTCATTTCTTACTGTTCACACTTTTTACTTGGTAATTGTCTTTCAAATAGAAAAAAAAAGTAACTTTGGTTCCACTGAATAAAAGTATGTTCTAACTGCACTTTTGACCTTTTGTAATGGTGATTCTCAGATCTGATGTCAACCTGTCTTAATATCAATGATCATTGCCAGATCACAAGCTTCAGTGGTGGTGAAGTAAGAAACAAATTATTACAAGCAGATGATTAATGAGGATGATTAATATGGGAATATTTTTAATACATGGGAATCAACTTATGCTCAATACTAAGGGGAATTAAAAATCAGCATTCTGTGGTAGAATATATATATATATATATATATATATATATATATATATATATGCATATATACCCAGTAACTAGAAATAATACCAAGGCATAGATGATACTTATTGAGCTTTTCTTATGTGCCAGGCATTGTGAAGCTTAACATACATTATTTCATTAATTCTTATAAGAATCCCATGTTGCAAAGATTATTGCTATTTCTAATTACTACTGAGGAAGTAAAGCCACATTGTTTCCCCAAGGTTATAGAGTTACTGCTAGCTTCTCCTGAGAGGAGATGAATGGGTTTGCCCAGTTGATACACAAACTAAGTTTATTCCAGAATATTAATGGAGTCAATTAATCTTTTTATTATAACCTCCCCAATTCTCTGGAAATGTTTCTCAAGTATGAAACATTAATAAATAATTAAAATGCAATATACTGAAATAATTAAACCCACAAAAGCTTGATTTATCTTTAATGCCTTTAACGATATTTTTTAAAAAAGGGAGAAGATTTGATAACATATGTTTGCAACAGCATATGAAGAGATGAACAAGCTGTTTCTTCTTATTGTTTATTCTTGGAGACTGCTGGTAGGCAACCAAAATGCCAGGGACAGTGATTCTGTTGGTGTGATTGCTGAGTGCATGTGTTTAGTGGCGCATTACACTTTTCTTCCTCTGCTATTTTATTTTTGTTCCATGTTCAAAAGTCCTCTTCCCTGTTGCACATTTCTTTTGCAAGTAAGGACCTATATTATTTTTACATTTTGAGTGTATGTATGTGCATGTGTGTTTATCTGTGGAGCATTTACTAAATTTATACGTTCAAACTTCTTCGTCTCTAGATTGGAAGGATTTGAAGATATTGTAGGCAGGATGCATAATACGTGTCATCTCGAATTATCACAGCAATAAATCAACTTAAAACAAAAACTTAAAATGAAATGAGCTATCAAGCCACCCAAAAAAGCCATGGAGGGAACTTCAGGTATGTAACTAATTGGAAGAAACTAGTCAAATGACCGTATAGCGTATTTACCCATCCACATGATATTCCATGAATGTGATTTTGTTCTGTTTTGTTTATGCTTTGGTTAGAGTCTCACTATGTATGCTAGAGTGACCTGGAATCTGCAATTGGCCTGCCTCAACCTCCTGATTATGAGATTACAGACAAGTACTCCACACACAGCAAATGCTAGGCAAACAGCAACATGATGGCTAGTTTTTTGGAAAAGACAGATGGCTCTTTAAGTGCAGAGAATAGTTAGGCCTTTAAAATTCCACTATAAGGCTGGATACTTATTATGCATTTGTTAGGTTAGTAAAACTTTCAACATACAGTTAACCATCATGTGGTCTATGGAATGTAATTGAAAATTATTTGTTGATATCTGTGCAGCTACTGTTAAAAATGGAGAATAAGCCAGGTGCTAATTGATTATTATTTCTGTAATCCTATTAGGATTCTGAGATCTCAGGATGGTAGTTACAAGCCCACCTGTACAGGAAAGTCTGTGAGACTTTTATCTCCAATTAACCACCTAGATGCCTGAAGTGTAGCTGATGTTCAAGTAGTAGAGCATTATTCTTGAGCAAAAAGCTCGGGGACAGCACCCAGGCACTGAGTTCAAGCTCCAGTAATAGCACAAATTAAAACACACACACACACACACACACACACACACACACACACACACACGTGCGCGTGCACACACACCACACACATACACTAAAGTATTGGTAGGAAATGTTATTAGTAGAAGAAGGCATGAGTGCGTGTATCTATGCATAGAGTGTGGAAATTCTAAACCCCTTCACTCAACTTCACTCTAAATCCATCAATTTCAAACTAGTTTAAGAAACTTCAGTTTTTAATGGAAGGAGGAGGAATAAATCATAGTGATTACTCAGCTAGGTTATATTTATCCTATACCACACAATCTCACTCTCTGATGCTTCAAGAATGTGGATATAAGAAATCCCAAGGAAACATTGCTACAAGAAATAAATTGTTGGGGGAGGAGGAGTTGGAGAGGTTGGGAGGGAAGGGATGGTAGGGGGAAACAAAGGAGATGGTAACAATGCTCAATAGGAAACGTACTCATTACCTCACTCATGTAACTGTAACCCCTCTGTACAGTATCTTTACAATAAACAAAGAAATAAGTTGCTAACCATAGGAATGTTGTTTTCTCTCCTTCCTCACATGTACAACTCCACCTTGTGCTGAGTCAGAGCTTCTAGACTATGAATCTAGGCCTTTCCTGATCCCCCCCCCGACACCTGTAATGGTTGCTTCCTTTGTGTATGACATCTTAAAATACCCCCAAATTCTCTATATATCTATTTTTTTTCTTTTTCTTTTGATAAATGTCTTTATCTTATCTTTCCTGTCTAGACCTTCCTACCCATATTTCTGGACATGGAGATCTTCATCTCTCTGTTCTGTCTAATACTTTTCTTAAGAAAATGCAATTTCATAATATGCTCTTAAATATAGAAAGGACACCAAAGGAAGATATGAGAACCTTTGGGATGGTTAAAAAGATAAGAACAAACAAACAACAAACCAAAAAGAAAATAAAAACAACTACTATAGGAAATCTGACCATCATAGCAACTGAGCACTTGTCCCTTAGCAATCTTCAAATGGAATCCTATACAGAGGTAAAATACGGTTAAATGGAATTTATCAAATCCAAGTGAGATGCACTGTATGGTTATTTTGTATCTGCTATGTGACAAATATAGGAATGGAAGTGTGAGTAAGGCAGGGTAACTGAGTTCGCCACAATGATAGATTGGTTATGTTGCTGTATAGTTGTATGTGGTGTCATTTGGGCCTATGCCAATGATGGAAATGGGCACTGCTTTGCCAAGTTGATTACGGTTAAGGATGCCTCACCAAAATGTAAATTGGTAACAGATTTTCAATATTTTTTAGGTACTTAGGAAACAAAGGAGAAATAGACATCTCCTTTTGCCTTTATTTTAATTTTAATTTCCCTTAAGTAATTGTACAAAGCAATTGCCATTTAATGAAGTAGTTCATCATCACAATGCATCTTGGTCAATGTTACACCAGTCAGCATTCTCTATCTCTCCCTTCCCTAACCCTTCTCTCACTCTTCTTAATTTTGTAGGATATACCCAGAATTCTTGACTCCATTTCCCCACTCTTTCCCTCTTCATTTATCTACCTATTTACCCCATGCCACCCCTTTCAACTACCCAATTTATTTCCTGGTATTAGAGCAGATGTGTAATATGATAAAAGAACAAAGGACAGCAGAGACCACAGCTTTCATGTGAATGAGAAGCAGTACATAAATGAGGTTGGAAAGTAAGACACTCATTCATCTTCAATTGTCTAAGGATGATGATTACTAAAAGAAGTATTCCCTACCATTGTGAGCAGCACAGGACCTTAGAGGCACAGTCATGAAGTCAGGTTGGGTCTGGATCATGAGTGGCAGGATAGATTCTGGCCCTTCCAGAATCACTCTAGAGAAAAGCACAAAGAAATGAGGTCCTCATATGGTCAGATTATGGGAAGGCAAGAGTTGAAAGATGAATACAAATGTGAACAGAAAATGGTCATGAAGATGAGGAAGAAACTGAGCATAGACATTTATTTCTTAGAGAATGAATTGGAAAGCAGAAGACAGATGGCCATACTTGTAATAGGACTTCTTTATAGTCTAAGGATATAACAATTTAGAGAGACCCATGGTCTGAGTTAGATAAGTTTATCTAAGAGAGGTGAACACAGATATACAGGAAGCAATCAATGACCCATGATACTGACTTGAGTAAAATAAAGGCAAGGTGAAAGCGAGTGTAATGGGATTTTGACTAGTACTAAAGGTAATAATAACTGGACATAATGAAACAGGACATGGCATGAAGCAATCTAACATAAATCAGAATTCTGCAAAAGGATTCCTTTTGTACCCATGCAATGTAGAGAGAGGATCTCCTTCTTGTATTCAACAAATGTTATTTAATATACTCTGTTTCAAGTACTATAATTATTATTGTGCAGTTGTTTTTATTATAAATGAGAAGATTTATACTCAGAAAGAAGAAGCATCTGATCAGAATAATAAGCCAATTGCAGGTAGAAGTGAGATAAACCTGATTCAAATTAATTCCCAAGTCTCAAGTGATTTCTGAATCACTTTCCTTTCTAGGTACTACATTCAGAACAATTCTGATTATGAACATGTTAATTGTATTGAAGATGAGGTGCTTTGTTTATAAAGAGGCTTACCATTTGAGGATAGCATTCCACAAAAAGAAGAATAGAAGTGTCAAGCTTATTGCAGTGTGTCTAATCAGGTACAAAAAGAAAACACAAGATTTGTAGACATTATGGTGACAGACAGAAAGGAAGACTCATCCATAGAAATCTGCTGTCATTTGAGATTCACTGAGTGGTAAAGGTGGTTGGTGTTGGGCGGATAAAAGAATTCTGAACACATCAGGGCAGGTGCAACCAGAGACGTGGGCTGGTTCTTGACATAATGACATGCTCACTAAGGGGAAGAATTTAGCCCGTGTCTTTCTTGAAGTCAGGAAGTCTCATTCGCATAACATTTTTACATGTGCTGGTGCTGGGTGAGGGAATGTTTTGCAAGTAACTCAAATTTTTGTTTTCTTCCCTTCCTTCCTCCTTCCCTCTCTCCCTCCTTCCTTCCTGCCTTCCTTTCTGCTTTTCACCCTCTGTCTCTCCGCCTTCTTTTGTTCTGCATTTTATTCTGAGCATGAACTATTGCAAGCAAGCTAAGTTTTAAGGCTCCCTTGTCAGCCAAATTTTCAGTCGATAGGAGGAATAGGTAAAATTTTGGTAAGAAAAAATGTATATAGTTGCATCTGATCCCTCTAACTTCTGCCCGGGTTCATCTTCAGAGGCAGAGACTCTTCTCTGTCCTAGCTTAGCTTCTATAGTTTTTTCTTTGTTTGTTTTTGCCAGTCATGGGGATTGAACTCAGGGCCTGGGCATTGTACCTGAGCTTCTTTTTCTTAAGGCTAGCACTCTACCTGTTGAGTCATAGCTCCACTCCCGGCTTTTTCTGTGTATGTGGTACTGAGGAATCAAACCCAGGGCTTCCTGCATGCTAAGCAAGCACTCTACCACCAAGCTACATTCCCAGCCTTATAATTGTTGTTGTTGTTGTTGTTGTTGTTGTTTTAGGTCCTGTCTTTGCTTCACTAGCCCAAGGATGGAGTGACTCCCAGGGGCAATGTGGTCTTTTTTTTTTTTTTTTTGTCAGTCATGGGGCTTGAACTCTAGGCCTGTGTACTGTTCCTCAATTCTTCAGCTCAAGGATATCGCTCTACTACTTGAGCCACATTGCCACTTCCAGTTTTCTGAGTGGTTTATTGGAGATAAGAGTCTTCCGGCTTTTCCTGCCTGGGTTGGTTTTGAACCGCAGTCCTCAGATCTCAGCCTCCTGAGTAGCTAGGATTATAGGCGTGAGCCAATGGCACCCAGCTGTTGCATGGTCTTATCTCAGTTTATCTTCTGCCAGTGTAACCAGTTCCTGGTTTAATCCACATTTACTCTATTTGTAGTGGCTTGTTGTATTTGATGACTTTGGTGACTTGTAATTTACTGGTAGATTCCATGAAGGCAGTAAAGGATAGAGACCTTCTGATGAATTCAGTGCAAAAGTAAATACAATAGAAACTAGAAGAGACTCTTCTAATCAGTGACACACATTCATGTCACAGAATAGGTGGCTTTTTGTGGCTGCTAAGTTTTGGACTGATTTGTTTTATAATAATATTTAACTGAAACTATCTCTACAGGTTACCAAGTGACATCAGTCATTATTTAGAAGGTATTAATATTGGCATTATTAGTAAATCTTGATTAAAATACTAGAAATACTCTTATTGACACCATAATAAGATTACCATATGCTAATCTTTTAAAAACTAATTAAAGATATTATTACTTTTTGAGACCTAAAGGTATAGCATAAGTTCTCATTATTTCTATCTTATCTATCTATACATATATATATATATATATATTCACCATTAGTTTGTGAATATAATTAATGTCACTTCTTTCATCTTCCCCCTCCCTCCTAACCCATCCCTTCAATTTCCTTAAATTCACAGGATAGGGATTACATATTATGACTGTATTCTTACTGCTTCCTCCTTTATTCTTCTATCTTCCTCCTGTCAAATACCAATTTCCTGGCTTTCATATTGTGGTACTGAGTTAGTTTTTCAATGGAATTACACCATTTGAATTGTCCCAAACAAATATTATGGTTAATGTAATTCAACTACCTATCTATTAAAATCTACATTCAATAAATTGTATTGAGGGAGAGGTCCAATTTTGGCTAATATTTCTAGGTCCTTCTGCTCATTACGGTTACCATGCTATTTCATTCATCACAAGTTGCACTGCATCTTATTTAATTTAAATAAATAGGGAAAAAAGTATCTGCAGTTTTCAGAGGTTACAATTTAAGTTCTTTTCTAACACTGAAAAAAGAATTCAGACTTTCTTTTGATTTAAAGGCTCCTACCAAAGAATTTAGGGATGTAACCTCTTGGCTGATGTGATGAACAAAAGACAAGCAAGTGAACTCAAGTTTCAAGGTCAAAACTTGGCCCCAATTGCCTTGAGACTTTCCCTTGCACTGTGGAAAAAGGCTCTTGAAAGTCATCTGCAGAGCCAAACTTAGAGTGCTCTTATCTAAAAGGAACTGCCTGTCTCCATCTATGACTCAGATTATTTCTTTGCATATTAAATTACAAGAGACAGTTCCAGCTGGCTCCTTCAATGTATTTATAACTCAGCCACACAATTTTCCTCTAGGCGGAAAACTTGGCAAACATGCTCCCAGCCTGGCTGGAACTTTCAGAGATGAGAACAGAAAAATAACCATGGTAGTTTTTAGATCAAACTTCTCATTTCACTTCTGAATACACTGGGAGTATTTCAATCATCCAAGGTATGGTAAGTCACCATGTTCACCATAGGAAGGCGTGAGTGGGGCAGTGGAGAAATTCAATGAGAATATACATCATAAGATCTCCTCTGCCTCTCTGAGATCTTGTTGGCAATGAATTACCTTCGTAGACAATAGTGAACATGCTTGCTGATTTCTGGGACAGGAAGATTTGCTATTCTTCAAAGACTTGGTTTAGTGTCGTGTCTTTCACAACATTTTTCTCCATTTGATATTTTCAGACCACCTCTACTGATTCAGAGAATGTTGACTTTATAAGCATGTGTTATCATTTGTATATGTGGATACTAAACAATTCAGCTAGATGATAATTATTTTAAGGCCAGGTCTGTGCCTTGTTCATTTTTAAACTTTAGAGCCATGAATAGAGTCTGAAGAAATCTCACTAGAAGTTAGTGGAATTAATAAGCAAGAATTCATTAATTTATTTCATGTTAGCAGCTGGGATCACAGAGCATTATTTTAGCACTAGCTAATGGCTTAACTTTTAAATAAATATTTAAATTAGAGTTTAGAATATGGGTTTAATTTTCTTCTTTTATAAAGAACAATGTTCAGTACCACTTGAAAACTGGAAAAACTGTATGAGCTTATACAAATGGAAAGGAGGAAGAAGGGGAGGAGGAAGGAAGAGGAAGAAGAGGAGAACAGAAGGCCAGAAATACCAAAATAGCATTGTTATTATTACTCTATGTATATATTTGTGTTGTGTATGATATATTGATAAATGGCACAGATAAGAATTCTTTTATGAATTTATTCTATGTTTGTTTAGGTTAGGTTATATTCCATCTGACTTAAGAAACTAATGAATTAATTGGAGAAGCAGGCATGCAAAGTAGAAAATCATGGTATACTGTACTACACTGAAAGTGAATTAGAGTTCCTCCACTTTAGCCCTGGCTTCCCTTTCATTTTTGTCTTTGGATTTGAGCCAGTTTTTAACCAACTTTGGTGTCGTCCTGTAATGTACATTCACCAGCAACCTACATTGAGCATCTGCTGAGGACAAGTCTCAGGGGACAGAAAGACCAGGGACTATGCTATCGGAATGTTTTTTTTTTTCTGCTCTGATTATGTATGCCACATATGAGGTGCTGTTTCTTTTAAATCAACTTTCTAAATGTAAGTTTGAGTAGCAAATATATACTCAATTTTGTTTCAAAGAAGCATTTTCATATTTCCTATGATGATAAGTATAATAAATCCTAGATGTTTGTCATAGGATGAAATCCAGGAAGAAGAAATCTTAGATTTCTTCTTGTGTCTAGAGCTGACCAAATGTCACCTTGGAATTCAGTCTTCTATGAGTCAATATGAAGAAAATTATAGGGAATTAGTGGATTCTGTGCCAAAAAACCCCAACAATTTATTCCCTGGGACTTTCTAACAAAGTGAATATTTAAATTCTCTAAACAATGGGAATGAGCTTAATTTCAGAAGCTTGGATAATATACCTACCTGCTATGAAATGAACTATACTCTCCTCCCTACAATTATATGGCGAAGTCATAATTTCCATTATGGTGGCATTTGGAAAGTCTTTTTGGAGGTAATAGTACTTAGATCATGATATGAGAGTGGGACCTTCAGAAGGCTTATTACACTCATGGGAATATATTCTAGAGAGCTCTTCCTAGCCCCACCATGTGAGAACGCAGAAATATATGATTATCTCTCTATAAATCAGAAAGAAAGCTCTACCAGAAACCAAAGATTTTAACACCTTGGTCTAGAATTTCAACAATTATAATGATGAGCAAAATAACTTTTATCTGATTAAGTCACTTACTCTATGGTAGTACTTTCAATAGCAACCTGAGCTAAGGCACTATTTCTTTTCCAATGTTTAATACCAGGAGAAGAGTGGACAAACACACTCAAGACTACTGATAATATGCTGACTTTTCACTTGAATGAACTGCAGGTTAGACTTGATATGAACTTCAATGAAATCCTGGAGGTCTTGGAAGCAATCAGGATTATTTCAGGAAAGATAAAACTGCTGCTGTTATTGATGACATCTTAGGATTCGGAAGACTCACAATCCAAACATAGCAATATCCTGTCCTGACTGAGATACAGGAAAAGAAAAGAGACTGTACCATTTATTCTCTGGGCTGATCACTAAAACCCAGACATTAAGATTTTGAGTGTCAAAGTAGTAAATGCAAATGGCCCAAGCAGTGGGTCTGAGGTGATGGGAAGACATGTTCCTAAACTGTGACTATTTCTACCCTTTCATGAGGTCACTGAGGACCTATATAAAGCATTGTTAGCTTCTCTAGAGATAACTGAGTCTTAACCAAGCCTGAGACCTAAAATTATGATCACTGGGAAGGTGCATAATCCTGAAATTTTCTGGATTTTACTGTGAGAGGTATTTTAGTTGGTTCTAGGCAATTTCTGATACATATTTTATAGCAAGTATGAAGAATCTAGTAAACTTTTCATATGAACTTGTTGTTAAGTGGTCTATACTTGCTCATGTCCTCTCCGTATGGTAGAGACCTCTTCTGTGGGGCCTTGCCAACTTTACCCTACTTGCAAATAGAAATCAGCAAATGCAACAGTAAAAATGCTCTGAAACTGGTGCATTGACTAATATACCTATGAATACACAACCAAACCTGTGAGCCTTATGTTTGAATAATGGAGACCAAATAAGGTGAACATATAGATCAGATAAAAGATATAGAAATGATTAAACAAAATACATAGAAATAGTTAAATGAAATATATAGTAACAATTCAGATAAACATGTGCAATGACCTTTTGCTACTAATTCTAAAGGTGTTAAGCTGGACACATCAGAGGATCTAAAATGAAAATGAAGACTATCACCGGTTAGGATCTTAGGTTGTGATGTAAGATACTTGTTATGAGTCAGAAAACTAAACTCTTATGGCATAGTTCCCCCAAACCCTACTTAAGAGACTAAAGTTTGGTTTGGGGCAAGACAATGAATCATTTTGCATACCTACAGTGTATGCAGAATGTATTGATCTGGGAAACTGCAAAAATATATTCTTTAAGAATACTGAAGTGGCAGAAATGGCAGTGTAGTTCACATGTTAAAGTACCAGCTGTGAGTGAAAAAAAGCTCAGTTTTGGTACTGCACTTTGAGCTGAAGCCCTAGAACTAGTACAAAGAATGTTAGTGTGGCAGCTTTAGAGGAGGTAGATTTGGATGAATAAATACGATGTTGGAGGATTTGGGTGATCTTAAGAATTCTCCATCAAGATTCTATTGCTAGCCAGGTGTCAATGGCTCACACCTGTAATCCTTGCTACTCAGGAGGCTGAGATCTGAGGATTGAGGTTCAAAGCCAGCCTGGGCAGGCAAGTCCATGAGACTCTTATCTCCAACATCACTAGAAAACCAGGAGTGGTGTTGCGGATCAAGTGGTAGAGCACTCGCTTTGAGCTGAATAGTGCAAGAACAGTGCCTAAGCCCAGAGTTCAAGCCCCACAACAACCAACCAACCAAACAAACAAACAAAAGATTCTATTGCTTATGACATTCATAGTAGAACACTATGATCTAACAGGAGTAAGTCATGGAGTCATGTTTATGAGTCAAGTTTTGACATGACAATGCAGGCTCTTTCTTTCCACATTGACCTCCCATATCATCAAATTTCATTGGCCCATTTTTTTTTAAATTTTCTTACATGAACCTTCCAGATCCTGACACATGCCACACCTCTTGCAACCATGGTGCCTTTGACAGTGTACACATTTATCACCTAGACTTGGAGCATGTCCTGTCTTTTATTTTAAATTCATCATCAGCTTTCAGATAGCTGCTCAGATAGAATGTCTTCAGGGTTTGGACTTCAACATTCTTGTATCTTCTCTCCTAGTCCCTATTTCTCTTGTTGATTAACTTATCTCCATTTAGACTTGCGCATATTGATTAGGGTTTGTGTATCTCAACTCTTGGAGAGAGCACTGAGAATGCCACAGAACATAAAGTCGAAGTATGGTGACCCATACTCAGCATTGAAGAAATATTTGGTGAACTTGTGAATCAATCAGCCCTTTAACCATCAGCCCTTAGCTTAGAAAGTAGCTAAAAGTAGGTGTCTCCTGAAGAGCTGACAAATGCTGAAAGTTACCTCCAACAGAGTAAGATGCCTGTGGAATCCTGCTGAATAGAGCCTATTTTGGTATCACTGAGAAAATAACTGGCAAGACTATTTGAAAAACTTTGCTCTTAAAGAAACATGGCATGCTCAAAGTATCATGTAACTCCCAATTCAGACAGTGTCAACTTTCTTGACATAGAACCTTGGAATAGAGATGTACAAAGACACCAGGGAAATGTTTGGAAGCGCACAAGCGCATCTTTGCATAGACTTCTCTCTGCACATATGAGCACCACGAGCTTTCTGGAAGGGGTTCAAAGCACAGCACACAGTAGCACTCAATGTCTGCAGAAGTGACTGACATTGGCTGTAGCTTAGAATCCAAAGGCGACAGCTGACAAAGAAAAGCAGAAAGGAAAGGAGAGGCGAGATTTGAACAGTTGCAAATGCCCAAGGCAGCAGACGGCAAACATCTTCTGAGGTTATCGAGAGCTCTTAGGAAGTGGCACTAGAGATCTCTCCAACAGCATAACAGCTGGTGATTGAAATAACTGGTCCTAAAATAAAATAGAATATCCTCTTCCTTTTCATTGTAAAGTCAGAGACAATATGCAAAGCAAGAATTCATCCTGTGCATTTTTGTATCTCATTTCTTCATCTCCAGAGGCAGGGTTGATTGGCATAAAATAGCCGTGAGGAATGTTTACTATACATTAGAAACTGCTCTAAATTTTTTTTTTTGCTTCTGTTAACAGATAAATCACGTAATGCTGTCATATAGGATCACCAACATCCCTTCTTCCCAGATAAGGAAGGGAGGCATATGCCTTAAAATAATTTGCCTTAAGTCCCACAACTACTATTTATGATTGCCTGGGTTTTAAGAGCTTGTTAACTATGATGCTATATTTTCCCTTTTGATGCTTTGGTCATGATAGAACACATGTGTGATCATGTCCTTATAGGCCTATAATAGAGTTGAGAAATTCACATTGACTGATGACTTCATAGAAGTTGTAACTTTGTAGCATAGCACTTTATGTTTTTGTGGCAATGCTGAGGTAGAGAAACTGACAATAGTACCAGTTATACGAAAGTATACAGGAACAGTTAATTAGTGTATGTATGTAACACTGGTGATAGTAAGCAATTATGGTACTAATTTATGTATTTACAAGACTACTGCAAAATAATTTTTCATGTTACACCTTCAGCATGCTCATGCATCCCCTATTTTATTGCAACTCTGGGTGGTATTGTAGAGAATGCATGTGACAGCTGGGTGCCAGTGGCTCACTCTTGCAATCCTAGCTACTCAGGAAGCTGAGATCTGAGGATCACAGTTCAAAGCCAGCCCGAGCAAGTAAGTCTGCAAGACTCTTATCCCCAATTAATCACCAGAAAACCAGAAATGGTGCTGTGGCTCAATTGGTAGAACACTAGCCTTGCGCTGAAGAGCTGAGGGAAAGTGCCCAGGCCCAGAATTCATGTTCTACAACTGACCAAAAAACAACCACCACAACAAAAAATAATGAATGCATGTGTCTCTCTGTGTACATCATATGAATGAATGAACATATATAAAGCCTATAGAAGTACTTAGCAGGCACTAGCATCTGACTTTGTGGATGTATATTCCATAATGCACATAGATTGTGCCTAAAACATGTTTGTTTTCTGAATGTATCTGTCATTGATCATCACATGACCATACTTAATTAATGCTTATTCAATTTTTACTTTATATGTTTTACTTGTCCATGACAGAGAGAGAGAGAAGGATAATATAAAATTTATGGTTCAGGCCTTGGGAAAATAATCTTTACCATCCTGACTATGGATGAGGAAACCGAGGCTGAGAGAGGAGTTGTAGGAAGAGGTAGCTGAGTGATTCTAGTAGAGGAGAAGATGGTAGTTGACAAGGTCATGGGTAATTTACACATGCTCTTTCCACAAGAAGCCCTAAGGAGATCAAAAGAGAGCTCTAGGAGGAGTCTTAGAAAGAGGTAGAAATAATCATTTAGGAAACTTTGTTCCAGATACTGTGCTAGATTGACTATATTTTGGTACATCTTTCTGTTCCACAGGTACGTGGAAGGGTGAATCCTGACCCAGACTTCTGCAAGGATGCATAGTTCAGTAAAATATGTATCCACAGAGAATAATGAAAGAGCTAAGGGTTCTACTTAGGTGGAAGTGCTTCTTTTTAAAAATTTTATTTTATTGTAAAGATGCTGTAGAGAAGGCTTACAGTTACATGAGTAAGGTAATTGGTTCATTTCTTGTCAAGCATTGCTACCCTCTCCTTTGTTTTTCTCCTACTATCCCTTCCCTCCCAACTCTCCCATTCCCCCACTCCCCACAGGGTTGTAAGTTTCATTTCCAACATAGTTTCTTATGAGTATCATTGTTGCAATAGCTCATCCTGTGTCCTTGTTTAAGCATTTTGTTATTTCCCTTTCCCTCCCCAAATTATATAAATGTATATACAAGATGCAAGGTACCAAAATCAAATACAGTGACAAGGATATACCATAGGAGGAAGAAATACAGTAGAAGCAGAAAAACCACATAGTACATTAAAAACAACAACAAAGAAAAACCTCTTGTGTCCATATCTTGGGGTTTATTTCACTTAGCATTATCTTTTTTTTTGGGGGGGGGTCCGGTCATGGGGCCTGAACTCTGGGTCTGGGTGCTGTCCCTCAGCTCTTCAGCTCAAGGCTAGCGCTCTACCACTTGAGCCACAGCGCCACTTCCGGCTTTTTTCATTTTGCTTATGTGGTGCTGAGGAATCAAACCCAGGGCCTCAGGCATGCAAGACAAGGGCTCTACCACTGAGCCACCTTCCCAGCCCCAGCATTATCTTATATAGTTATATGTATATAGCTTTTGAGCTTTTCTGCTTCTCTGATAAGATTATCCTAGACATATACTAATTATTGCAAATAAGGGAAACCAGGGGTCTAAATTTCTTTGGGTCTGGCTTATTCCACTTAATATGATTTTTTCCCCAAGGTTTTCCATTTCCTAACAAATGAGATGGTGTCATTCTTTCTGATGGAGGCATGTAATTCATAATATATATGTGTATATATATATATATATATATATATATATATATATATATATATGTATTTTCTTGATCCTTTCATCTACTAAGGGGTGTTTGAGTTGGTTCCATATCTTAGGTATGGTGAATAATGCTGCAATAAACATAGTTGTGCTGGTAGCTTTAGTGTGGTCTTGTTTGTGAACATTTGGGTAAATGCTCGGAAGAGGGATTGCTGGGTCATAGGGGAGCTCTATGTGGAGTCTTTGGAACCTCCATACTGCTTTCTAAATTGGCTGAACAAGTTTACACTCCCACCAACAGTGCAGTAGGGTTCCCTTTCGGCCACATCCCCTCCAGCATCTGTTATTATTAGATTTCTTGATTATAATCATTCTAATTGGGGTGAGGTGAAATCTCAATATTGTTTTGATTTGCACTTCCTTTATGGCTAGAGAATTGAGTATTTCTTACTGTTTAGTGACCATTTTAATTTCCTCTTCAGAGATGTCTCTCTTTAATCTTTAGCCTACTTATTGGGTCAGTTTTTTTTTGAGGTTACAGTTACATAAGTAAAGTAATGAGTATATTTTCTATAAAGCATTGTTATCCCCTCCTTTTCTTTTCCCTTACTGTCCCTTCCCCTACCATCCCCCTAACTCCTCTTTTCTCCTCTCCCCCCTCCCAAAGTTGTACAGTTGATTTGCGGTGTCTCCTATGTCTCATTGTTACAATGGGTCAACCTGTATCCTTTTTTTTTTTTTTTTTTTTTTTTTTTAGCATTTTGTTAGATACGAGGCCCTTGTCTGTTGTATGGCTAGTGAAAATCTCCCAATCCATAAGCTTTCTATTGATCTTGCTATCTATGTCCTTTGCCATGCAGAAGCTCTACAGTTTAATGCAATCCCATTTGTCAAACCTTTCTTTGATTTTTTTGTTTCTGGGTCTTTATTAAGAAAATTTTGACCAGTGCCAAGGAGCCCTAGAGTTTCTCCTATTCCTGTAATGTTTTTAGGGTTTCTGTTTCAACCTTGAAGTCTTTGATCCATTTGGGGTTAATTCTGGTGCAGGGTGATATATAAGGATCTATTTTTAGTTTTCTACAGGTGTTCAACCAATTTTTCCAGCACCATTTACTGAAGAGCCTGTCTTCCTTCCATTCTATTTTTTTGGCTCCCTTATTGAAGATTAGGGGGCTATAGGTCTACGGGTTCATTTCTGGATTTTCAGTTCTATTCCGTTGGTCCTCAAGACCTCTATGATAAAAACTTTAAATACCTGAAGAAGGAAATTAAAACAGAACTAAGAAAGTAGAAAAATCTGCCATGCTCCTGAATAGGGATGATTAACATGGAGAAAATGGCAATGCTGCCAAAGGCTATCTACAAATTCAATGCAATACTTATCAATATCCCAACCTCATTCTTCAATGAAATAGAAGAAGCAATCCAAAAATTCATATGGAACAATAAAAGACCCCGAATACCAAAAAAGCAATCCTTAGCATAAAGGACAGTGCTGAAGGAATAACAATACCAAACTTCAAACTCTACTACAAAGTCATAGTAATCTAAACGGCTTGGTCTGGGAGTGCTTCTTGAGGAAGTTTGACATCCATTATTTTCCCAGTTCTCATTTGTGTTGAGAATCAAATCCAAACACAGGCTTATCAGTGGAGAAACCCATGCTCTCAGACACCATTTCTTTGGTTCTGAGTCTCTACCCAGACTCACTCTGCTAATGTTGTCTTTTTATTATAACCTTGTGTTGTACTTTTCACTTTTACTCAAAGTGAAAAGTAAAGATGTAAAACCTTGAGGCAATGATCCATTCCAAAAGTTATTTGTGGAAACATTCAAAGTATTTGATAATTGATACATATCAAAAGTGATTTTATTTTTCCTTTAGTTTTATTTTAATTGTGAAAATACTGTATAAAGGGGTTACAATTACATGAGCAAGATAAGAAGTACATTTCTTATCAGGCATTGTTGCCTCCTCCTTTGTTTCCCCTTCCCATCCCTTACCATCCCCCCCACCAAAGTTGTAAAATTCCTTTATCAACATAACGACTTGCACATCTCATTGTTGCAATGGGTCCATCTGTATCTTTCAGTTTTTTAAACAGAACATTCTTTAAAGGGACAGATGAAGACAGATTTGACCAAGAAAAGAAAAACTTATTTATAGGAAATATAGAAAGAATCTACATAAACTTTTATAGTGCTTCAGAGATCTTTGTAGGCAGAAATAATTCTTTGCAAAGTTGATTTTTCATAGTATAGACATAGTATAGGCAGAGTTTCCTTGGCATAAAAATAAATAACATCATTAGGGACTTAATGAGAATTTTCTTGACAACCATGCAACCATGTCCCTGATTTTTTTTTTTTTTTTGTTTTGTCAGTCATGGAGCCTGAACTCTGGGCCTGGGCGCTCTCCCTCAGCTCTTCAGCTCTACCACTGGGTCACCTTCCCAGCCCCTGATTTATTTATTTTTAAAATAATTATTACCTTTTTTGTTTTGTAAATCCAAGACCATGACTAGAACTCAATATCTAAAACTTCAACTTGAGCCATGCCACTAACTCTTACTATTACCTTTAAATAGTTTTATAAAAGTGTTTCAATTCAAAATGTCAGTTTCTGAGTCCAATGACTCTTGATCAATGACAGCTCCTTCATTATTCTACCCCATCTTTCCCAATCCCACCATCTTCTCAATTTTCCTAGTTTCATTTTCATATTTATCTATATATCTACATATAGACATATATATATATACAAATATGGCTATAAATACAAATATCTATATATTTATATAGAGAGACATCTCTATATATTTATATCTATATCTATATATCTATAACTATCTATATATCCATATCTATAGATATAGATAACTATGGATAGATGGATATACATGTCTATAGAGAGATACATATAGATATCTATCTATATCTACATCTCTGTCTACATAGATATATACATAGAGAGAGATAGAAATATTACTACAAGGTCCATAGTTCCACTGTTCATGTCCTCAATTTCTAGGTCTTGGTATGGGTCACATTGGCAAGATTTAAAATCAAAAGATGATAAAAGCAAACACATCAGAAAATGCATATTATTTAATGCATATTGTGTAAAACAAGAAAATTGGAAAGGAGGGATGAAAGGGAATGATATCAGTCAAGATGCATTGTATTTATAAATGTATTTATTGATTGGTAGCCTCCTTATACAACTACTTAAAGATTGATCTGTCTATCTGTTGAGGGCTTGAAGAAGATGAATGCCAGAGAAGAGTGATCCTGTAGGATTTGAAAAATCCAGACCCTGTAACTGAATTCTTTCCTTTGACCTTGCAAGGCAAGTGTTCTACCAGTAAGCCAGGCCCCAGCCTTCTCTCGCTTGAATTCTAAAAATGAAGTCTCCTTTCTCATTACCTGGCAGCTCTAACTGCAACCTTTTTGTCATAGCAGAGCTCCCTGACTTTCTCAGGCCTTCTGACTTGTGGTTTTATGGGTTACTGGTGGTGGGTTTGGTTTAGAAAACAAACATCGCTTTGGTTCAGGATCCTATCACTTACTTCATTATTTTCTTCTCTGCATGTGTTTCACACCTCACCTCTTTATCTCAGAATGGAGGTCTCTTTATCTTTTAGGTTCCCAAACCTCTGCTTTTTGATGTGTTAATGTGTTGATTTTAAAGTGTGTATATTCCTATAAATTGGGTAAAAAATATATTTGTACTCTCCCAAATGAAATTCAAACTTTTTGTACCCTGGAATGATTTTTCAAACTAAATCTTAGGATGCAAATGTGTTCTCCCTAATGGAGTAGAACTTGTATATGGTAAGCATTTGCTTTTTGTTCCCTGTATGAAGGGGTAGGTTTTCCCACCATTTTTCACCTTATGAACATCTTTTCTCAGAATGTGTGTTTCAGATGTGTGGTTATGGAGTATTGTGACATATGAAGATTCCCTAAGCATAATGATTTGACCCCTGCCTTCAGGGCAACATTTACTCTCATCTTTCCAGTTGATGATGAATAGATTACCTAGCCTGTGTATATCTGTTGATATTTGAGATAACTCATCAATCAATGAAGGTATATATTTTCTATTTAATTTGAAACTACCCATGATTCTTCTCTGTCTGTTAAAGACCTGACAATCCTCCTTATACATTATCTACTATCTGATTCCTCTTTCTTTATCTGCAAACCTGTATGATGTCACAATGGAAAATGTTATATCATATGATCTTCACTTGTCTTTCAACCCAATCATTTTAGATGAGTAGTTTTCTTGATTGAACAGCAGAGCAACAAAATGTGTACTGACTTGATGGAAGGGACTAGTTTTATAGATGGACTCTGCTTCATGGATCATGGAACTCATTCTCTGGTTATGCTCAGCCTAATATCTTCATACTACAATCCTGAGTAATTTACTCACAGATATTGAATAGATGGCTTTTATACCAGTACTGTTGTACATTTGAAAGACTCATTCTCCTGGTCATTGTTGTTTTGGAAAGCTCTTATTCAATGTAGGGGGACCAACTGAGATTTGTGAATCATATTCTAACATGTGAACCTTTTAATCCTTTAAATTGTGTATATGCCTCAAGGATAAGTAGAATTCTTTCTGATATATAATAGATTCTCAGTAAAATACTGGTTGATGAATTGTTTATTGCAATGTGCACTTGGGTAAGATGGAATATTACACTAAATATATTGTATATTATATATTCTAAATTAAATGCTTTCTTTCTTAACACAGCTGTAAGTTTAAATATAATTTTCTCCCCTTGGCAATTCCTCAAAAAAGAAAGACCATTAACTGCTGACATGTGTAATCTCCAACTTGACTTAGTATTTTAACCTCACTCTTCTTAAATGGGCATAGTTGATTAAATGAAACGATGTGAGATTATTTGTCTCTTTGGTAGAATTCATAACTGAGAAGTTCCTCATATTTCAGTGTTCAAGCTTCAGTGGATTTCTGAGAAAAATTGCCCTTTCTTGAGTAAAGTAGCTTACATACTTTATTTCAGGAAAGTATGCAGATGATTAAATATACAACTTAATTGGAATAGTTTGTGTTCACTGAATATTTGAGTATATTATTCTGAATTATCTAATAGGGTCCAGGTTTTCATTCTTTCCGATTTACCTAATCTTTGGAGAAAAATACACATGCTAAAGCCATCACAAAAATTGTGCCACAATACAATTAGCTATGAATTTTTGTTTCTGTTTCTAATTAATTTTTATGTTCTTTACATAGAACTTTTAAAATGTAATCTTAGACTCACAGTGCTTTGAAGGTACATAGTCAAGTACTCTGGTAGAAGGAAAAACAATAAGTGAACTAGTCACAAAAAATTTTGGTCATCATTATAAAAGGTGAAGAAAAGATGCAAAATTTCTCTCCTTCAATTGGCTAATTTCTCCCCAGAAGGGCAAATGTTAATTTTGAAATTTCACATATATGTTTTCTGAGTGTACTTGGCATATGGTATTTGGGAATGATGATTTTTATAACAGACACTGACATATGCCACTCAGATTACTTTTCAAGACAAGACTTAATCTCCAGCTGCAAGGAGCAGGCTCACTGGAAATCGCCATTTTCCACATTTTAGGCTCTGTTTCAACAACTTCGCAGCCTGGACCCCACTCCCTTTTGGAGCCTTCAATCTGGTTCAAAACTGCTACCATTTTTACTTGGTATGGAATGGGTAAGAAATGATACAGACCTCCTGATTAGGATTCTAGGAATTTTGCCAGGTCTACATTATCATCCGACCATTCTTGCATTCCTCTGTACCCTTGTCTGGGATGATTCTCCAATCCACCCATAGCTACCTGTAGAAGTATCTGCCTCACAGAGAGTCCAGTATTTGAGCCATGTGTCAGGAAGACCAATAGGAAGGTGAGACAAGTACATAGATTTCCACAACAGACTGTTTTGCCTTCTCCCTCATTTTCTATTCAAGTAGAAATATTGTAGCGTTTCCCATAGCTCCTAGCTCCTACACTTTGGACATAGAATGAATTCATCATCCTTTAGGATCCTCCAAATAGTCTTCTAAATGCTGTACATGTTCATCAGAGCACATGGTAGCTGAGGTCGGTGATTGCCTGAAAAGTATCTGCCTGAACATCTTAATCATTATCATAACTGAGTATTTTATATAGGCCATGTTCTCTGCAGGGTATTTTATATTCATTATCTAATTTACAAGTTATGACAGCTTTATCACATTGATAGATCATGAGAACTAGGTAACATACCCAAGGTCACATCATTAAACATATCAGCTATGCAATGTTGATTCGTCTGATAAATGGATTCATTTGCCTAGATCCCAGGCTATTGCTCTTTTTCTCTGAGTTCAGATTTCTGTTAGCAATAGCACAAGAAGACTTTGCAATTTTTTGAATGGATTATAGAATTTTCTACTAACATGTTTTCATAATGCGTCAAATCAACAGAGATTTCATTGTACAGAATATATTTTTAGTTCTCAGGTCACTTAGAAATGTCTACTTCATTTCTTTCTTTTCCCTGTCCTCAGTAAGAATGCAGACATTATTCTGGTTTTATTTGTCAAATTCATATAGTTTTCTGATTAAGTGTCTATACTAAGTAATAACTATTTCCCTTTTTTGAGTTATATGTTAATTTAACTATTTTAATATAGCTGAGTAGGAGTTATGTGAACCATAAGCATGGTTTATAAGATTAAGAATCTGAAGCTGACACCAACAACCTAAGAATCTTATACCTTACCTACAGACTGAAAGATTCAGAGGATAATGCTTATTTTATAGGCTTTCAATGAAGCCTTAAATAGGAGCCTTCATCCAATCTTTCTTTCACTTACTCGGTATTCATTTATTGGTGACTATAAAAATAGATATAAATAAACAATTAAATGCAGTGAAAGACACCATAGTAATGATAACAGAATAAAGATTCAGAGTTAATGCATTTCACTCAGATAGGCATTGGAAAGGCCAGATTTTCTCTAAGACTTGCCTTGTGATCAGGTTTTAGGTTTGATGAGATGTAGCTGAAAGAGGCTTACAGGCCATGGGAAGAGAGAATATAAATCAAAGATGAGGCAATATAAAAGCAAAGGAGAAATCCCACATGAGGTATATAAACACACTATAGTTGTTTCAAGTCTCCAAGAAATAATTGGGAAGAGTTGCATGATGTGTGATGTAAATGTACAGGTAGTAGATAGATGGAGAGATGCTTTTTGGACATTCACTTGAATTTGTTAAATATCTAAAGACTTGAGTGTGCCAAAAACTTAGTAAGAACTTAGGAAATGGTAATTCAGGAGAAAAGAACAGTGATTAATAAATACTGGGAGGAAAGGAAAAGGAGATGGAATTTAGAGGGAGGTTGGATAATGAATAGCAACCAACAATTAGATAGGAGGATTAATACTTAGTGTTCTATAGCACAGTATGGTGGCTAATTTAGGGCAAGTTAATACTTATTTTATGAACCACTAGAAGAAAGGTATTAAAGATTCCAAACACAAAGAAATGAAGAAAAGGAAAATACCAATTGTCTGATTTGATTATTACAAATTCTGTACACATATAGAATGATTACATTCTACCTATATATTTGTATAATTTGTTCTCAATTAAGAGAAAGAAAGATCAAGATATATTCTTTATGATTCTTTCTCTCTCTCTCTCTCTTTCTCTCTCTCTCTCTTTCTCTCTCTCTCTCCCTCTCTCTCTCTCTCTCTCTCTCTCTCTCTCTCTCTCTCTCTCTCTCTCTCTCTCTCTCTCTCTCTCTCTCTCTCTCTCTCTCTCTCTCTCTCTCTCTCTTTCTCTTTCTCCCTCATCTTTTATCTACCTCATCTTTTAGGGCTTGAACTCAGGACCTGGCACTGTCCCTGAGCTTCTTTGTGCTCTAGGCTAGCCCTCCACTACTTGAGCCACAGCTCCACCTCCACCTCCACCTCCAGCTTTTTCTGAGTTGTTTATTGGAGTCTCACCGACTTTTCCTGCTGAGCCTAACATAGAATTAGAGTCCTCAGATCTCAGCCTCCTGATTAGCTAGGATGACAGGCATTAGCCACTAGTGTCTCTCTGGTATTCGTATTTTCACATTTAATTCTTCCCGTGTTCACCTTCATCCTGCTCTGACTTTCTAACTTTTTCTAACTTCTCTAACTTTCCTACTAGTCATAAGATTTCACTTATTTGAACTCACCTATTCTTCCATATTCCAGTCAGTGAATCAAAGACATTTACCCAGTTTTCCCATCTGAGAGATTTTCCAAAAACTCTTATCTCTTCCAAGTCATGATAGCTATGTTCTTAATTTACAACAAGCCTGCCATAATATTTAAAAGATTATCTGTACATTGCGTTTTGATCCATGTCACCCTATATATCATTCTACACTCCCCTCCCCACTGCAATTTCAGTTCAACTCCATTTCCTCCATTACCCAGTTCTATTTTCACATATGCACATTGAATAATATTGCTATAATCACTATAATATTGCTATAATAAAATTGCTATAATTTCTCAGAAATTGAAACATTGAATTGAAACACCTCTGTACAAACTCTTCACAATAATAAACTCATGAACAAACAAATATCTGTTAGGAAGCTCTTGTGAGACCAGTAAGAGTAGGAAAAAGAGCAAGAATTAGAATTCTTCAAAGTAATTAAATAAATGAAGGTATTCACAAAGTAGAAAAGTAACTTACAAAATACCTATTGTCTTGCATATTATATGACTTATTTCAGTCTAATAGAAACAGCTTCCTGAAGAGATCTTTTCATGACTATTTGGAAGACATGTATCTGTTCAAATGGAATTTACTAACGAGATTTTTAGGGCAGATTTTTCTATCCATACCTCAAAGAGGTATGTTTGTTTTGTTGGTTTTTTTTTTTTTGCCAGTATTATTGCTTGAATTTGAACTTTTCAAGCTCTTTCTTTGAGCTTACTTGCTCAAGTCTGATGCACTAACAATTGACAACCAGCCTGGCTTCTTCCTTCTTCCTTTTGCAGATGTAACAGACTTTCTATTCAAGCTGGCTTTAAATCACCGTCCTCCAGATTTCAGACTTTTGAGTGCTAGGATTACAGGAATGAGCATGTCTGCCTTGGGTAATCAAATAATTTTTAATTGATCACTATGTGACAAACAAGCATTCCATTCCATTAGAAGTGTTTGTGTGACAGAGACACTTTACAAAAAAAAAAATGTCCTGGAGCATTAATCGAGTTTGGCTGATTTATTAACTCATTCAGTCTTGCCTATAATAACATATTTCCATCAAACAGATATGACTAATCAGGCCCTGTGGTAGGTATTCAGCCTGTAAAGAAGACATATTATGTCATTACTAGATTCCTGAGTGGAGAATACCAGCATTGGGGTAGGAACAATGATTCTCTTGGACAACTACAGAAGGCCTTAGGTCATGGTGAAGAACCTCAAAATTGTACCCAATGAGGGAAATGGTGAGAGCTTTCACATTTAATTTTTTTACCTTGTACTTATTAACCTCTCACATCTCATTTTCCTAAGGATTTAATATAGGCAATAGCTATGAAATATATTAAGTTCTCCAATACTTCCATGTGTTAATTTACAGATGACCCAGGTATACATAAATCATGGTGAGTACCAGGTCACATGGTTTCTAAGCAGAGATTCTGACCTGCTCAGTTGTTCGGTACCAGTGCTTGGCTTCCAGGAAAGCTAATGTCATCTAATCCCTTTGCTCATCTGAGCTTTGAATATTTAGAATTTTTTATATTTATTGTAAAAATACTGTACAGAGGGGTTACAATTACATGAATAAGGCAATGAGTACATTTCCTATGGAGCATTGTTACCATCTCCTTTGTTTTTCTCCTACATCTCTTCCCACTGCGCCCCCCAACTCCTCCCCGGCTCCAAGTTGTAAAGTTCGTTTTCAACATACTGTCTTGTATATCTCATTTGTTAATGCGTCAACCTGTATCCTGTTTCAGCATTTTGTTATTTCCCTTTCCCTCCCCAAATTAGAAAAATGTATATTCAAGATTCAGGGCACTGGAATCAAATACAGTGAAAACAGGGGTTATACCATGGGGAAGAACATACAAGAGAAACAAAAAAAAATCACATAGTACATTTTAAGTATATTAAAAACAATAGCAACAAAGAAATAACCACTTGTTTCCCTATCTTGGGGTTCATTTAACTTAACATCATCTTATATGGTCATATGTTCATAGCTTTTGACCTTTTCTGCTTGTCCTAGACATATACTAGTTATTACAAATAAGGAAAACCATGGGGCCTATGTTTCTTTGGGCCTGGCTTACTTCATTTAATATACCTTTTTCCAAATCTTTCCATTCCATGTGCATTATTCTTTCTGGTGGAGGTATAGAATTCCATTGTGTGTATATACCACATTTTCTGGAATTTTGTATTAGTGGGGATCATTGTGGATTGCCTCCCCAGCTCACATGTCATTCTCTATTCATTTTGATAAAATGCATGAAAATGATATCAGTGGCCACAAAATGGCTGATTTAATTTGGGCTGTGATTGTAGACGATGATTTTAAAACCAATAGAAAACTTGGAACTGGATATTTTTATTTGTTAGGTGAGGAAACCTAGGTTTAACAAGGTCATGCAACTGTCAGCAGTTCAACTTAAGGGGAAAACAACCAACCAATGAGTAAGCTCATTCAAATCTACTCTATTTGTTCCCAGAAACTCTACATATCCAGGCTCATCGTAGTGTTTACTTCTGCTTAGAAATGAGCAGGATCCAATTCTAGACTGGCCTGCTGTCTATGCTACAGGAAGACCTATTATAAGCCTGGACTGTCAGGACAGAAAACAAAGCTCTGCAATTGTCAGAGACAAGAAGAAACAACACAAGGCTCTGGAAAGACAGCTTGAAAATGTTCACCCAAGCCTTCGGGGGAGGCACCAATCAGACAGCTGCATCAAACAACACTATCAACTCCCATTGATTTGATTGCCACCAGTCTTCAGGTGAAAAATTGCTCCACTAAAACCCTCTTTGAGATGCCGTGAGACTGTAGACATCTCCACAAAACTCCCACACATCTCCTTAGCAGTCGACCTGTCATTTCCTTGCAGGAGTCAGAATGGTACTTTTTTGTTGTTGTTGTCTTTTGTTTTTCCAAGAAAATATATTCTGAAATACCAGAGTCAGGTGTCCATGCTCTCTGCTCTCCTGCTATAAAATATAATAATTGTGCTTAGGTTTGGCTTTCTTTGGTCCCAATTTCTTTATTATAGATGCGATGAAAGATCTTCTGGAGAATTAAGCAATGGTAATTGACAGAATGATAAACGAGAGAAATATTAAGAGGGCTAATATTTCTTAAGCATTCAGTGCCTATCAAAAATCATGCTAACTTTGTCACAAAAGGCCCCAATGATAGACCCAAGAGAAAATACTATTATTTTCTTACTTTACAAATTTGGACATCGTGAGGTGTACTTCTCCTCCAGGGATGCTCTATAAGTCATTTACCCTGGGTGATTCTTTCCCACTGGCCCCACAAATAGATCTTGTCATCCCCTAGGTAAAGAGACCTTTCAGATGGTTTTAACTACAAAGCATTTGATTATTTTGATTTATCAAAAGGAAAGGATTTTCAGTGTGTCTGGGCAAATCAAGTGAATGGTACAAATTATTCCGCATGTGATGAAGAGTCTCTGTATCTTCTTCTTTAAAAATTAAGCACTGTAGGGGCTGGGAAGGTGGCTCAGTGGTAGAGTGCTTGCCTTGCATGCCTGAGGCCCTGGGTTAGATTCCTCAGCACCACATAAGCAGAAAAAAAAACAGAAGTAGCACTGTGGCTCAAGTGGTAGAGCGCTAGCCTTGAGCTGAAGAGCTGAGGGACAGCGCCCAGGCCCAGAGTTCAGGCCCAGGACCGGCAAATAAAAATAAAAACAAAACACTGTAGAAGGGAAGGCAGGCCTTAAGTAAATGTGTATCATCCAATGTGACAGGCGATACTTAAGCTGAGGAAATGGTGACTTGTCACACAGAAAGCACAGATTCATGAGTCACAACCTACATGGAGAACATCAGCGACAAAGGATAAATAGGATTTCCCTGTATGGCTTGCAGGAGACCAGATCAACTAGTGTTGCAGAGCCTAATCAATGTACCTAGTAGCCAAGGAGATTCAGTAAAAGAAGCTATAAAGGTATGTCTCCACAGCTTTACAGAAGTCACATGCCACAAATTCCACAACTGCAAGGGAGTAAATTCAGCCAACAGCACAAGGAGATTTGGAAATGATTAGCTAAGCTACTACTGAGCATTTAGCCTGGTCAATATCCAGTAGCACTGTCAGATCCTGAGCTGAAGACTCATCCAATACAGGTCCAAAAATCTGACCCATAAAGATTGTTAAAAAAAAAAGTTTTCAAAATAAATGTTTAAGGCAAAATTCACATAGAACAAAATTTACCATTTCAAAGCCTATGTATAACTATTTATAGATAATTTTTAAAATAAGTAAATAAATCAGTGACATTCAGAATACTGTGTGTTGGCAACCATTATCACTGTTCCTAAAACAATTTCGTTATCCCAACGTAAACCATGAAAAATGAAGCAGTCACTACACATCACCTTTTCTCAAATAGCCATAAATGTCTGTCTATCTGTCTGCTGTCTTGTCTGTCTCTCTCTCTCTTCAGGATATATGTTTTTTTGATAATTCATTTAACTGGAATCTCTTAGTACATACTATGCTATCTGTCTTGTGTGGCATAGCATGATAGCATAAATGGAAACAGAACATTCTGTTTATCTGTATCTGTTTATCTAGCACTGAACCATTTGAGTGTCTACTTTTTAGTTATTGTGAACAATGCCATGGTGTGTGTGTGTGTGTGTGTGTGTGTGTGTGTGTGTGTGTGTGTGTGTGTGTGTGTGTGTGTGTGTGTACTATTTTTAGTTCTGGTTTCCTTTCTTGATATAAATATTTAAATATTTCACTAGAGTGGGTTGATGGGATGTATAGAAATTCTGTTTATCCCTTGAGAGACTTCCAAATTCTACTAAATGTGTTTCCAGGCATTACATTTGGAACCATTTGTTATTCAATGATTTAAAAAATATTCCGTGAAACAATAGCACATGCACACTCAGATCCTGTAGAATTAGTAACTGGAAGTTCAAGTTTTTTTTTTAATCTTAGATCAGTATAGCATCAGGTACATATGATGTAAATGCTTCCATTACCAATTCTGAATTCCTGTAAGAATTCACTGACTTCCTAAAGTGAGTTGGTAGATTACAAAGCATCTGTATCAATGGTAGCAGCATGACTTGTGAGCTAGTAAGGAAAGCAAATCACTAGGCTCAGTGACAGCTGTGTGAAATCTGACAGCCTATGGTTGTACTTCAGACACCTATGTTTTAAGAAGCTTCTCGGTGTTTCTGATGAGTACTGAAATTTGAGATCCACTGCCTCTGTCAGGCAAGAATTTAGGAAATAACACTAAAGGAGGAAGGAGAATGAACTGTTCCTCATTGAGTGCACAGGTGACTGGAGAAAACTGACCCATAAGCAACCAATTACAACACAGTAGGGCCACAGGTAGAAAGACAAAATACATTATGCTCTATTTCCTGCAGGAAGGAATTAAGCCTTCTAAGAAGAACAAGTTTCCTCATTGAAAAAAAAAAACAGCATGCATTAAAAAAAAAAAAAAAAGTAGACTGCCTCCAGTTGATAGAAAAGAAAAGCATTTAAAGAATGCAAATTTCCCATTGCAGTGGAAGCCACAATCCCAGTGATGTATTGGACAAAGTAGGAGGCACATAGGAGACCACAGGGGAGGGTATCAGAAGACGAAGTGGCGTAGACAGGAGTCTTTGTCTGCTTGGGATGCTTTAACAAATACTAAAGTACTAGGTCGCTTATAAACTACACAAAGTTATTTCTGAACATTCTGAATAATAGGAAGACCAAGATCAAGGTATCAGCAGATTGAAGAGTTGTCGGTGGAACATTCCACTGATGACAAATTCTGGAGTATTGTCATATGATGGAAAAGACAGGAGGAGAAAAGAATGGAAAACATGCATCCCCTTCAGGTGGTGAAGCCTGTATAAACTGAGGGCCCACTAACAATTCCTGTCTCTTCATTATCCTAGGGTTAAGTTTCAAAGTATATTTAATGAGATTTGAAGAGGCAGATTCAGATCATCATAATAATGAATGCTCTTAGAAATAGATAGGTCTTATATCTTTTTGTTTTTCTTTTGGTTGGTATAGGACATGTACTCAGGTCCTGGGCGCTGTCCTTGAGCTTTATCACTTAACGCTAACACTCTACCACTTAGCTCTTTTTCTGATTTTCCCGTGATTCATTGGAAATAAGAGTCTCACAGACTTTCTACCCAAGCTGGCTTCCAACTGCGATCCTCGGATCTCAGCTTCCTGAATATTATGATTACAGGTGAGAGCCACTGGCACCTGATTTATTTCCTTTTTTTTTTTTTTTTTTTTTTTGGTCAGTCATGGGACCTGAATTCTGGTCCTGGGCTCTGTCCTTCAGCTCTTCAGCTCAAGGCTAGCTTTCTACCACTTGAGCCATGGCGCCACGTCTAGTTTTTTCTGCTTATGTGGTGCTGAGGAATCATACATTCCTCGTGCATGCAAGATAAGCACTCTACCACGGAGCGACCTTCCCTGCCCACCTATTTCCTCTTTTATAGACAGAAAAAAATGAAGTAAAGTTCTTAAGAAGTACCCAAAGGTGTAATTGTTCGCTTGGAGTCAAACTGATCTAGGACAGGTAGTATCTAAGCTTTATTCATGATGTTTTCCTCACTGTTAGTGCTCAGAATTCACACTAAATACAAAATTCACTGAAGAGACCTAGATGTGTTCTGGAGTAGCTAACAAAATCTGTAGAGAATGTCCATATTTCCTGTCACGTTCTGTCTTCCTGTGTTTGTGTTTGTGTGTGTGTGTGTGTGTGTGTGTGTGTGTGTGTGTGCGCACGCTTCCTGTTATGTGTGTCTTATGAATGTGTATTCATTGAGTAAGTCTACAAGTGTACTGGCACTTTTTTTTTCCTTAAAAATTATGGATTTCTTACTCTTTAAAGTTAGTGGAATGACCTAAAACTAACTTGGGTTGAGACAGTGGTATTCATCAATGCATTTTCTGAGTTACTCTTGGTGTGGGCCCCAGGAAGCCTTGCCAGGCTATGAATACACATTGGGAGTTGAGGGGGTGTGGGGAATGATATTCACTCTTTTGCTTGAAAATAGCCCAAGTAGGTGGCATAGACATTGGCAGATCTTAACACAGGACTATTATTTCATATGTATGCTTTTCTTTGTCATGCTTTTTTTGTTTGTTAACACACTCAATGGGGAAATTGGCAAACTCACTGAGCATTGGAGAACTCCTGGGTGAGTGTTAAGTGTTCACATCACTTTGGAGTCGGAGGGGTTCCCAAAATCTCATTTGAAACTCCAACGCCAAACTGAAATGGAGATTACCCTAGATGCTCTGCATTATTTAAAGCAGTCAAGCTGAAAGAGATTTGGAACTTCTTCTTTTTTCTTATTTATCGGATTTGCTCCATACTGAAGCTGCAATCATCAGGGATCACTTGGGAGTCCATAGCTGGGCTGCAGAACAGCACCCGGCAAAGAGTTCCACTTCCCGCTTTTCATTTGCAGAAGCGCCGCTGTCAGAGTTAATCTTTAAGTGGAAGAAAAACACATGATTTCAATTAGTTTCTAGGGGATATCTGCCTGGAAACTCATTTGTGTGATACTTTGAAGCTTCAAATCTTTCTTATTCACCACAACCATGGAAGCTGAAGAGATCAACAATTTTATCACAATCATTTATTACAATCATTTGTGTGTTCATGAAAAAAGGCTTGTCTATCACATATGTACACATGATATATATATATATATATATATATATAGAGAGAGAGAGAGAGAGAGAGAGAGAGACAGACAGACAGACAGACAGACAGACTAGACACAGACACAGAGACAGAGAGACAGAGAGATCGTTGAAGGAGCACCAGAGCTCTAAGACATTTTCATGGCAATTTGCATTCAGGTATTTGGAATAGCTTTCTTTCCTTAGAGAATTATTTGGGACATAAATAATTGGGTATAAAGAGCAGTAACTCAAAGATACTGCTGCTGAATAAAGTATACAAAGACCAAAGGGGGAAACAGACACAGATGAACACCTGAGTCCTTTGTTACTTCCATTTTGATTCTGTTCCCTACAAGTAAGGGAATATTCAGAGAATTTCTCAGCAGGACAATAGTTTACTTTTGCCACTAGTTGCCATTATATAAACATACAACTTTAGGGCATTAGAATCCTGATGGGTTTACTTCAAAGAGAAGGATGCAGTTGATGTATCTAGGCATTCTGACAGGCTTGTGTTGCCTTGAACCATTCCTCCTAAACATGGATTCTTCCAGGGAATCTTCTCCACATCAGACCGCCTGGCTGGCTAACACCTAATATCTCTATGTTGCAGGAACATGTCACTTAGAATCAATTTGTCCAAGTCCCAAGTCATGAATCTTCTCTACCCTCTTGTTGAGGAAAAAATAAGTATGGTAGTATTTCTTTTCTGGTCCTTTACATATATTTCTCTGAAGTTTCCCAATGAGCACTTACTCCATGGTGATTCTTGGTATCCCCATTTCAATCATCTCTCTTCGTACTCTTTTCTCACTCCCGAGCTTAGAATGTAAAACACTAGAACGTACCTTCATTTGATTCTCTTCATTTGTTTAAAATAGCCTTTGTGTGTTCTTGGAACAATAAATTTATCTCACCAGATTGCATTGCTTCTTCTGTGTAAAATGTCCAGATTGAAATGTTTGATCTCACAAGCTTCTCCAGCTCTGTAAAATCATAGGATGAAATGTGGTTTGTATCACTAACATAACAGTATGGTAAAATTAAATCAGGAAAAAACTTTTCCTTGAGGGTCACCTGGAAGCTGATAATGAAATTTTTACATGTCTGCAATTTTATCCAAAGTGTCAGCAAAATAGCATTTCCCAGCCTTGTCCATCTGGACTTCATATATATCTTTATGTTAGATAATCACCTGAAGTCAAGTGAATATCAAAGACCTCCTATATGCCCTTCTAGGAAAAGAGTCCCTATTCCTTTTGGGAATCTTAAACATATCTTTCATTGAACTTTCCTACTGGAGACTTACTCCATGTCCAAACATCTCTATTCACTATCTTTAAATGACCAAAAATTAATCAAGAAGAGTGTATTGCCGAACTTTCTTGCCTCCTTTCCTACCCGTAGCTTACCTATTATTTGAAGGCCGAGTGAGCCCCTGTTGCCTGGTTGGCCTTTAATGAATGTGTAGTTGCCTCTCTATGATAGTCCCTGAGTGTCATTGAGATGACACTGGTAATTAACTCAGGAAGAGTCTCTTGAGAACACTATGGTGGAGGTAGAAAATCCTCAGTGATGTGCTCCAGGAAACTCTCCTTGTCATGTGAGAGTAACAGAATCACAGGAGTTTGTAGAAAATTGTCATCTTGTGAGGGAGCCTGACCCAGACTGGCCTTCACTGTGACTTTTATGTCACCAACAGTTAACAAACGTTTCCAACAGGACCAATCTGTAGAAATTAGCAGAAATAATATGGCTTAATGGTTTTATGTTCTTTCTCTCTGATCACTTATTTTGAATTCAGGGAACCATTCTCTTGATTTTCCCTCCTTGTTCTTACATCCAATCAGCTACACAGACCAGAGCATCTTATGTTTTAGAATCACAATGTATGACTGACTGCCTTGCTACTGGGAGGTTTTTGTTTTTGTTTTTTTCAGATCTTACCAAGTCTTAAATTATTCCAGTAAGTATTATATATCTTCTTTTTTTCCCACTTTTCTGGCCTCTTTAGCCTGTCACATGGCATTAGAAATATTGTTTAAAATATGAGATATTTGTTCTATCTAAAATTTTCCAAAGGAAACGTACAGTCCTTACTTGGGTGTATTAGAGTTTCTTTTCTAGCTCATTCTCCCATGTAACCATCGGTATGTACACTGCTTGCCTTCCTTTAATCCAGTGTTTGAGAAACAGCCTTCACTATAACTTCCACACAATTCCCTATCTCTACCTCAATATATATTCTTTCAGGAGTATGTAATATTCTTTATTTTTAGTCTCAATGGTTTTTCCTTTAAAGCTCCATCGTGTGTGTGAAAAAATAATTACCTGCTCTCCATGATCAAGCAGGTAGTTACCTGTTGATTCACCCATTACTATTCATTACTAAGCACTGGGATAAAAGACTACCGGGGATGGCTCAGCCCAATCTAACCTGTAACTCCAGCCCCTGTGCTCTACCAAGAGTTTAATTATTGGATAAATGACACATTAAAATGAAGAAAACATACACGGTGAAGAGATAGCAGAGGGTTTAAAAGTGCAAGGTGACTCAATGTAGCCAAATTTAGCATCGTGAAAGAGCATGCCCTCAGTTACTCTGTGATTGCCTTTTCTGGAGCAGGCAGGAATATTGCCAGAAGTTGCCTGAACCTATATTTACACTCGCTGGGAGATCAATTCTTAGAATGTTCTCTAAGCAGCTGGCAATTTTTTTTCTTGTCCAAATTTATTTTAAACTTCTCAGTGTTCTCAACTGTGGGCACAGTGGACTCATCAAGGTACAAAACTAGTCCAGGTACAGGAAGCAACCACTAGATCAAAGAGATGCATGTGCCTGAAGTGTGGATATCACAGACTCCACTAGCATTTCCTGGGGTATACCAGAAAGGATAAATGGAGAGAGGAAATGAAGTCGGGGAGAATACAGTTAGAGTATTCAATGAACATCTTGTGAAACTAAGAACATCAAGGAAAGGTGTTAAGTTGGGAGGGGTGGGGGAGAATAATGAAAGGGGTAACATCCATCAAATGCATCGTTCTTATAGACTGATTTGTTGAATGGTGATTTCTTTGGACAACTGTTTAATGATAATACAAAGATAAGGTAAAGACGTATTTTGTAGAAACCAGTTCATTAGAACTCCATTATCACAGAGCATTCTTGTAACAAGAGGAGAGAGAAACACAAATTCAGAAGTCAGTCTTCTATAGCAAATGATAGGCCTCTTTGCACAAGCCAGAAATCATGAATCATGTGAAAGAACACAGAAGCAATCAGGATCACTTCTGCAGCTCCATCAGCGAGTGGTAGTGATCACTGTGACCTTACACTAGGGAATGGAGGAAGGCTAAAAACCAAATACCATTTAATACCATACAGACCATTACATGTTGTCTGTACAGTGCAGTCCCCTTAGCTTGCTCTATATGCCAGTGTTTCTTTTATTTAAAATTTTATTTTATTGTAAAGATGCTGTACAGAGTTACATGAGTAAGGCAATGAGTATGTTTCTTGTCCAGCATTGTTACCCCCTCTTTGTTGCTCTCCCACTATCCTTGCCCTCCCCTACCTCCCTTCCCCTTCCCAAAGTTGTAAAGTGTTTCCCAATATACTGTCTGGTGGGTATCATTGTGGAGGGGTTCTTGACTGGGGGTGATCTGGCAACATTTGGTTATGTCTGAAGATGTGTTTTGCGGTACTGCCTGGGTTTGGGAGAAATGATGGTACTCTTAGCATCTAGGGGTCACAACTTTGGGAAAATACTACAACTGGAACACATACTGGTCTATGTCCCCCTCTGCTCATCCCCAATAAAGGAGCAAACTGTTAATCATTTTCAATTTGGAGAAAATCTTCTGTTGATTTTATTTTGGCAGTACTGGTGTTTGAATTCAGGGTCTTGTTTAAGTGCTGTTCTACTTGAACCATGTGCCAGCCGTTTCTGTTTTAGTTATCTTTTCAGATATGTTCTCATGCTTCTTGTAGAAGTTGACATTGGACACTGATCCTACTACCTTTACTAGGTTTACAGGCAAGAAGCACTTTACCCATGTTTTTTTGATATAGGGTCTGGATACTTTTTAGTCTGGCCTCAAACTTTGATCTTCTGATCTCTTCCTCCCAAGGAACTGATATTATAGGCATCTAACTTTTGTTGTTAACATAGATACTCAGAAATTCCTTAATCAATTTTGATGATTTCTGTTAAAAAGAACAAACAAAAACTCTAAACATGTTGTTAGAGTCAGACTGAATTTCCTTCCTTCTTTCCTTGGTTTCTTCTTCCTCTCCCTCCCTCCTTCCCTCCCTCCCTTCCTCCCTCTCTCCCTCCCTCCCTCCCTCCCTCCCTCCCTCCCTCTCTCTCTCTCTCTCTCTCTCTCTCTCTCTCTCTCTCTCTCTCTCTCTCTCTCTCTCTCTCTCTCTCTCTCTCTCTCTCTCTCTCTCTCTCTCTCTCTCTCTCTCTCTCTCTGAATATGTGGTCTTGGAGCTTGACTCAGGACCTGGGCACTGTTCCTGAGCTTTCTAACTAGCATGCTACCACTTCAGCCACAGTTCCATTTCCATCTTTTCGCTGGTTAATCAGAGATAAGAATCTCATGAACTTTCCACTTAGCTGGACTTCAAATGGGACTCCTCAAAGCTCAGTCTCCTGCATAGGTAGGATTACAGGCCACCGACGCCTGGAAAAGCTTTCTTTTGTGTTAAAATTTGCCATCTTTAGCACATTATGTAGTCACCTTGTGAGTTCTGAATTCTTTGCATCCATTTGTCTTTTCCTGATGCTTGAACTCAGGACCTGGAAGCAGTCCCTGAAGCTCAAGGCTAGCACTGCTAGCATTCTACCACTGGAACCACAGCACCACTTCTGCCTTTTTCTAAATAGTTTATTGGAGATAAGAGTCTCATGCACTTTCTGGCCTAGGTTGGCTTTGAACTATGATCCTCAGATCTCAGCCTCCTGAGAAGCTAGGATTATATAGGCATGAGCCACCAGGGCCTGGGTTTTTATGCATTTTTGACACAGTGAAGAGTTGTCCTCAAGTGTAGCCACATATATGAGCTCCTGCTGTGTGTTTAGAAAAGAAATAATATATGGAATGTATATTCATGCTGAACATTTTAAGAATACATCAACTTTGCAATGAGAGGTCTACCCACATTCCCTTAATTTATTCTAAAGTGGATTTTAAAGCGTTTTGGATTGGATATGGGTAAAGAAAAAGGAAAAGTGCATATGTGCTGTGACTAAAGCCCTCAAAATAATTTCCATGATGTCGGTGTTTGACACTTTTCTTATGCTCGTGTGGAAAAATATCTTTGTGCCTATCAAATGTGTTTTATTTATTTTTTTACACATTCTCATCTATGTCAAAGTAGAAGTTTGAACTGATGTTCCAATGTTGTATTTGTATCCTGGAGTTCATTCTGCTCTCATTCTGAAGAACTCTAAAGCTTAAGGAAGACGCTCGATTACGAGGTGAGAGTATTTGTGTATATAAAATCCCAAAAACAATTTCCTTGGCACATGATTCCATGGTGCTACACTGGCATCAATATACCTAACCCTTTTGCACAATTCTGAATGCTTTTGAATTTCAGAGGAAAATAAGGAAGTGTATTGAGAAAAATCTTTCAGCCTATTATATTGGCCCTATTAGGGTCTGAACTCAAGAATTGGTACTTGCTGGGCAACCACTCTATCACATGAACCACACCCCATGCCTGTTTTTTCAATTTAATAATTTTGCAAGTAGAGTATTGTGTTTTTACCTGGGGGCCAGCCTCAGACAAAGATTATATAATGTATCCTACTTGCAGAGCTGAGATTGCATGCCACCGCATGCAATTGAGTTATTGAAATGAAGTATCACTCTCATAAAATAATGGTGACATCATTTTATTTCCCAGAAGCTGGGATACCACCACCATGACTGACCAGGCTTGACTCAAATGAATATTTAATCATTGAAATGATACAATGTGAGTTTTGATTTATATTATCAGTACATTTTTTTTTAGAGAATAGGCTAATTTAACAATTATTTTCCCCCCACATACTTTGCTAAGAATTGTGAAAATAAACTTGCTGGATTTTGTAGCACCATAAGCATAATATAGAGAATAGACACCTGTACTCAGGATGTGTAGTGCTTTGGAGCAAGTATATCTTAAAAATGTTTTAAAGGTATGAATTGATACAACTAATAAGAATGACCGATTATGACAGTTTTATTCTTGCAAAGCACTATGAGGAAACATATCCAGCTGATACATATAATGATATCCGTTATAATTATGTTTACCAGAAGCACTTGACTTCAAGTTTAGAATGACCAGATTAAAAACAAGCATTCCTCTCATCAACAACTTGGGTCTTAATGAAGACTGAAGAGGGATCTCTTTATTATTGAGTTGTCTTGCCCAAGTCCTTCCAGCATCCTTGCAAGGGCTTATGGAATTGGGAAGGTCATTTTTTTGCCCTCTAAGATTAAGTCTTAAGCTCAAACCACTCCACCTCCCCATTGCTAAGACGTCTCCGTGATTGTCTGAGTATTCATCTCATCCACAAATCACTCCTGATTTCTTTTACTCATGTGAGCTCAGCAAGGCAACTGCAAGTTTTTCTTCATTGTCACTCACGTCACATCGGAGAGACTCTGCTGGCAGTCGGAGATAAGTAGTATCTGCTGGAATCGAGCCAACAACAAATCCTTGTTATGCCTTTCCTACTGGAGTCTTGCTTAGTGAAAGACTGTCTGGATGCTAGAGGAGTAGATCTCCTCCAAAGGACATCCAACCTCACAACCTCCATGGTCATGAGGAAGTAGAAAGTGGAGGGCAGGAACAGGAGATGGTATGATGGACAAGGGGACAGGAGTAGATGTGGATCTCGTGTTGGAGGAAGAATGTGTTATCGCCAGTCTGGCAGGTTGGCGTTCAGTGTTACAAGTTCTCTGTGATGTTTCTATCTGAGCTCAGAACCTTGGATAAAGCACTGAATCAACTAGTCTTGGGTTTTATCATTTGTGAAAGAGGGATCATTATTTGTATTTTGTATTTCAGAGGAGTTGTGCCATCTCTGGCACAATTGCTTTAACGGTATTATAATTTTGCTTCTTCAGTTTTGTCACTAGTCTCAACTCCTCAGAAAATAGGGCATTTCATTTTTTCATATACATAGCAGGCAACTTCCAGTGCAATCCCTTTTAAAGAACTTAAAAAAAATATGACAAAAGAGTAGTGTTGGTAGGAAGAAAAAAAGTTCGATCATCTCTATCCGGAAGTCTGCAGCAGGTAGATGAGCCAGAGTATTTGGTGATAACATGCTAGAATTCTGTAATCAGATCGTCCTTATTTGCTATTGGACATTTACTTCCTGGTCTCATTTAACCTTTCTGTGGTTCACGAGCAGCATGAGACTGATGAGAACACAACCTTTCAGAGCTGAGGTGAGCGCTAAATCAGATGACGTCGGACACCTTGTCTGGTACAGAAATTCCCTTGACCATTTGCTGTTTATTGGCTGTTCTGCTTTTCTGTTATTTATGAGAGTATTATTGGGCTTTGATTGAATTAATAAGTGAGTGTGGCACACAATTACCCAGAAGTGCGCTGCACAGTTGTTCATACAAGAAACAGCCTGAGAACTGGTCAGTGAAAACTGAGAATTCCCACCTCAGTCATTTTAAGCAGGTTTTGTCTTGGAGAGCCCTGCTTGTGTTTTCTGTTCATGATGGTCTTATTCCTATGGATATCTCTCTCAAAGAATAACCCATGAGTATCTCACGTGTTACTTTTAACTATTCTGTAAGACAATTGCATGCCACTTCAAGGTATCTCCCATACATTATGATATAGAGATACATACACACACACACACACACACACACACACACACACATACACACATACACACACACCTGTTAACTCTGTGTGTGTGTGTGTGTGTGTGTGTGTGTGTGTGTGTGTGTGTGCTGGTTCTGGGGTTTGAAGTCAGGGCATGATCTTTGTGCTCAAGGATAGCACTCTATCACTTGAGCCTCAATTAGCGTGTTCTTTTTTTGTGTTTTGTTTAATGGGAGAAGGGTTAATTGGAGTCTCATGGATTTTTCTACTCAGGGTAGCTTTGAACTGTAATTCTCAGATACTAGACACCTGAGTAACTAGGATTATAAGTGTGAGCCACCAGCACCCATCATTAATCTATTTTTTAATTATGCAATTATGCTTAAATACAGTTTTAAGGCATGGTGATGTGTTTTAGACACAATAGTGTGACTTAACTTCATTGTGCAGATTAGAGAGCCTTTCTGTGCTCTCAGAATATGGAGCCTCTGCCATTTCACCTCCACTGTGCCTTAAGCTGATGCTTTATTGTAGTCCTACTTAGGACAAGGTTGGCATGTTCTGAAATGTATCATGTTGCCCACTTCTTATACCTCAGTGGTTCAGCTTCAAAGCAATGTCAGCTGCATGCAGAACCCCTTTGGGGGGCATAATTGGTATTTGGGGTCAAATTATCTGTGATAATATGCCTTATGGGTGTTCATGGGGTGATAGTCGTAGTTGGGATGTGGAATGTCACCCAAAGACCTCTGTATTGAAAGCTCAGTTCAAAGCTGCTGTTGAACAATGTGCAACCTTTGAGGGTTCGGGAGTAGCAGAAAGTCTTCAGGCAATAGGGCTGTGCCTTTGAAAGAGATTGTGGGACTCTGAGTCATTCGTGGTTTTCTATGGTTTGTTTGACCAGGAGTTAAGGGATTTGGGTCCATTGTAAGCTCCTGTCAGGATGTGTTTTCCCTGATCTGGCCATACACACACACACACACACACACACACACACACACACACACACACACACACACACACATACACACACACACAAACACACACACACACACAAGCCTACCCAAGAGGCCTTAAATCAATGGGGGTGGTTAATGATGCTCTTGCACCCTGAAAATTTTGCTAAAAAAACCTTTTTATGGATGAGTTATCTGTCTCAAGCATTTCATTATAGCAATAAAAAGCTGAATACCAATCACAGTATACAAACTGATATTTACATAATATTATAATTTTATCGGAGCAGTATTTGTTAAAAGATCAGAAAGGTCTTAAAATGTTCCTTGAAGATCTGGGTACCAGTGGCTCATGCCTGTAATTCTATCTACTCAGGAGGCTGAGATCTGAGGATCACGGTTCAAAGCCAGCTTGGGCAGGGAAGTCCTTGAGACACTTATCGCCAATAAAACGTTAGAAAACCAGAAGTGACACTGTGGCTCAAGCTGTAGAGCACTCTCCTTGAACTGAAGAGCACAGGGACAGCAAGAAAACCCAGAGTTCAAGCCCCACAACCGACAAAAAAAAATGTTCGTTGAAGAGATAATGGAAATATGTTTGGAAAAAATGCACTGTTCCCAAGAAGGCCAATAGGAACTTGTGATTGAATGTATCTCCTTGCCAAATTCACATATTGAAACCCTAACATTTAGTGCCTCACAATATGATCATATTGGATCAAGAAAATGTGGTATATATACACAATGGAATTCTATGCCTCCATCAGAAAGAATGACATTTCCCCATTTGTTAGGAAATGGAAAGGCTTGGAAAAAATTATATTAAGTGAAGTAAGCCAGGCCCAAAGAAACATAGGTCCCATGGTTTCCCTTATTTGCAATATCTAGTATAGGTATGAGTCAAGCGGAAAAGGTCAGATAATGTGATGTTAGGAAAACGAACCCTTAAATATGTATTTTAATGTTTTCGTTTCTTTCATGCATGTGTTTCTAATGCATTTATAAGATTATTTCTTTGTTGCTTTGTATGTCTCTCCCCCACAGTGTAACCCCCGCTTTCACTTTATTTGATGTCAGTATAACATGTGGAGGAGATGGGGACAAACAAGTCGTTTAAGGATTCAGGTGGACCTGTTGCAACAAGGAGAATTACAAAATGTCATGTCAAAGCAAGCTTTACAATGTCGGTGTGGGGGGGGGTATGATTGGGTGGGGGGAGGGGGGAGGCTGGGAAGGGAGGTGAAGGGTAAACAAAGGAGGAGGCTGCAATGCTTGGTAAGAAATGTATGCATTATCCTGCCAAAGTAATTGTAACCCCTCTGTACAGTATGTTCTCAAATAAAATAAAATTAAATTTAAAAAAAACAATATGATCATATTTGGAAACAGGCCCAGTACAGAGGTAATTAAAACTAAATGAACTTATGTAAAGAGAGCCCTGAATCCCTATGACCCGAGTCCTTGTAACAAGAGGAGGAACAACTAAAGATGTGTACAAACAGAGAAAAGGCCATATGAACAAAACAAGAAGTCAGCCATCTGAAATCCATTGAGAAATGTTTCAAAAGAAATAAAACCTGCTGAAACTTTGGCTGAGGAGCTCAGAAACTATGAATAAATAAGTTCAACTGCCACAGAGCCAATATTAATTTGTTATGGTAGGCCTAGAAAAAAAGTAAGGTATTCATTTCATATCCTAACATTGCATATTATACATTGCTGGAAGTTGACTTCCTAACATTTTAACTAACCTGTGAGTAGTCAGATTAATTGATCCAGTAACAAGAGGTGGCCTGAAATTATAAAACTCCTCAGTGAGAGTCCAAGAGGACAGAAAATTTTGCAGCAGCCAGAAGAACATAGAATACATTCTATGTATCAGGACTGAGGATCAAACAGTCCTGGTTTTAGCCCCATTTCTCTGTCTAAACATATCCATCAGCCTAAGCAGCTCCACCCATGGGAACCATTGAATGAGAAGCAGAAAGAGACCAGAAGTGTAAAATGACCAGAAGTGCCTCCCTGCATGTGGAAGGAAACATCTGCACAGTGACCATCTCTACCACAGTCCTCCAGCAAACACAGAAGTACGGCTCATTAGTATCTTCCAAATAGATCTAAAATGATAGGACCCAAGAATAGGAATACCTGGAGGAATTAGCCTTTACTTATTTCTGCTTTCCCTTTCCCATAATAATAACGTGTAGGTCATGACCTAAAAGTCAGCTTTGTTAAGATCGAGAATGAGTGAATTAATAACAATAATAGCTAAAATACATTTCTCGTTTCCTATCAGTCACTTGCTGCTCTAACTTCTGTGCATCCTCTAATGAAATTCACACAGTGACAAGTGCTTTATTATTCATATTTTTGACACCAAGGAAACTGAGACTCTAAAGAGCTTCATTGAATTTCCTATGCGTATTCAATTCGTATGTAAAGAAGCCTGAATGAATAGATTTGAAGTAGAGAAATATAACATGTTAATTAGCATATATTAATTTTATAAATGAGCTTTATTGTTTTCTTTCTATCCATGCATATATTGCAGTTTGACCCAATCAAATCACCTTATTACTATTCTTAGTCCTCATCTTTTTATTCCTCTTGTTTTTTCCTCACCTTTCTATTACTGTCAGGGAAATTCTGCATATTCCATAGGCAGAATTAACAATGTAAGAACATTCACTTTCTTCCATAGTGGATGTGCTTATATTATTTATACACATGTGCATGTGTATAAAATGGATGTCAATCATATTTTCCACATTGTATCACCTTCTTCTTTCACTGTAATCTTCCTAATGTATCCTCCTGTATACAACTATGTTATATCATCATCATCATCATCACCAATTATCATTTTAAGTCTACAATTACATGCGAGTGAGCTTAAATTATCTTGTTCAACATAATTATCTCCAGTTACATACATTTGTTTGCAAATGACAACTCCTCATTTTTTCTTATAACTGAAATCACATTGTGAATATGTTGTTCCACATTTTATTTATCAGTTGGATCATGAATATCATGGCGGCTTATTACCATTGTGAACAGTGTTGCATTATGAACAGATATGCAGCTATGTCTGGTATGTCTTCTCATCCAGACACTCATGAATGGTAGTAAAATAAATCATATCATCAACTCTAATGCTAAGAGTAGATTACCAAACTACATTTGTTTTCACATAATAGGTTCTCAGGATCAGAGATCATACTCTCACTTGAGGGTCAGAAGCTAACCAGAAGTGAACAAATATTCAGTGGACTCTTAAAAGCACAAAGATGCTAGAGAGGGCAGAGAAACTCCACCAGGCAAGGTGCATAGTGCTGTGTCAAGAGGCCTCAATGTAAGCAAGGTGTTTTACAACACACAACAATTTCACCTACAAGACAGAAAAGATTGACTTCTTCGTAATTTACTCATGTAACACAGTGATTCCTCCTCCTCACAGTGCTATTATGGGTGATAAGATATAGTATTTAAGGAAAATACTTGAGACTACATGGAGTGTGAATGGAACAAAAATCTTTGCTCTGAGAAATGTTGAAGATCATTGAACTGGTCTGGAGGTAGGCACTTGGTAGCTGTGGTTACTCTCTGTTCCTCTGTTCCACATTGGGTCCAAGATCTGCTGTATGGGTATACCTGTATGATTAGAGCAGTGTGACCTTCTGAAACAACATATGTAGCAAGGTCACCTTCTTCTCCCTTGTTTGATTTTTCTTCAAGAAAAGTTATTGTCAGGGCTGGGAAGGAGGCTCAGTGGTAGAGTGCTTACCTAGCATGCACGAGGCCCTGGGTTCGATTCCTCATAAGCAGAAAAAGCCAGAAGTGGCACCATGGCTTAAGTAATAGAGTGCTACCCTTAAGCTGAAGAACTGAGGGACAGAGCCAGGCCCAGAGTTCAGGCTCCATGATAGACAAAAAAAAAAGTAGTTATAACTTCTTAAGACGAAGGAGAATAAGATAACAGACTTGCATTTTGCTTCCCTGGAAGAGAGCAGCATATTTTTGAGAGGTACTCAGTAACATGAATAGTACGGGTCTTGGGCTTGGGCCCATTTGAACTGAGAATTGTCCCAGCAATGGGACACCTAACCTTGGAGTATCTCATGACTTAGTGACATTAAGGAAGGCTATATTTCCAAATGTTTGGAAAAAAACATCATTAGCAACATTTCTCTTTTTGAGAAATATCAAAAGCAGAGCAATGCAGGAGCTTGCTTGATTCTGCTGCTGTTCTGCACTTTATTTTGTGGGAAAAGAAAAAAAAACACCCACACCACCCATAGAAAATTGTTGTGGTGTTCATGTGTTAACTTTTGAACTTTAAAATTCTAGGAATGTTCTCAATTGTGGCTTTGTAAATGGCTGTGTGTCTCAGAGCATTTGTATGCCTCTCGGATGGTTTGCATTTCTCAGAGCTGCATAATGAGCAAGATTGAGGAGACAGGGACTAATACTTGAGAAAGCATTGTCACAGCATTAACCAGGTTACATAAGGAAAGCAGAGTGAGATTGTATAGAAAGCAGGGAAGCAAGTGAGAAGAAAGAGAAGAATGAAAAAAGAGAAGGAGGAAAAAAAGGGGGAAGAAAAAGAGGAAGAAGAGCACAATAGAGCTCACGTCAAAATGTTAGCAGATTATTAATGTCCATAGATAATGAATAAAGATGAATGCCTTATTAGAATTTCTAAGGGAAAGAATGTCTGAGGAGCTTCTTTTTTAGTGGATTTTGATTCTTTCCATTACATACAATCTGGCACGTGGTACTGAACTTCATGCTGGACTTCATCCCTGCAAACTGATTCTAAAGTGCAGAATCCACACTTTTCCTTTCATTTGGCCTCTCTTCATTGTGGATTGTCTCCCATAATGGTAATTGGATTTTTCGGGCTCTACATTCTCAAGAGATTTAGTTTGTCACTGTAGGTTACATAGCTTCCATTTCCAGTAGTATTCTGCTGCCATTTGCCTATCGTTTTGTACACAATTATCTTTCATCTTATTGTCAATAGACAGATATTGTCTATGTTAATACCTATGTAAATATATTTAGTACTTTTCACAATTGCTAAAAAGAAACAAAAGTCTTCCCTCTCTCCAACAACCCCTAATTTCAGTATATTCAAGTTCCTATTGAATTAGAAACAGAGAATTAAATATGATTCATCAAAATGCATTGAAATTTCTTCCTCACAATACACTTTTATTTAATCAGCCCTGCAAAATGGGGAATATATATATATATATATATATATATATATATATATATATATATACATACACACACACACACACACACACACACACACACACACACACACACACACACACATATATTCTGACTTGGGTAAAATTCTTAGTCGGTCCCAGTGAATGAATTTTTTTTTAACAATGTGAGGAATTTGATTTCTATTCAATACACTTCTGTAGTCATTCTGTTCTCCCATTTTATGAATATCTCTGTATGTTTCTTTTTTTTCTTTCCTCTTCTTCAGTTTAAATTTCCTTTGGATGTAATAACCTTTTCTCTCCTCACTGCCCCACCAATCCATACCAAATACTCTGCAGAGATTTTCATTTTCATCCTCCCTCTGAGAGTTTAAATGTCGCATTTGCATTTCACTCAATGTTTAAAATACAAGGAACTTGAAATGAAACGAAACCATAAGAGTGGGACTCCCAGTGAGTGGAAAGTAGCGATACATCCAGTGTGCTGACCCCAATTATGAGTGTTTGACCTCTTAAGAAACCACCCAGCCTTTCTGTCAGTAGGTGATGTGAACATTGTCCATTCAAAACACCCCTTCATCCGAGCCTACTGCTCCCACTGGAGATTCTCTGTGGAATGATCATCCAGTCCTGTGACATTTGCTTTCAATCTCTTCGTATTCCCTAAGATGAAGCCCTGTCACCAAACAAAACTTAAAATGCTCCAGTGAATATACTGCGCCTAAAAACTGTGAAGGTAATAAGGACATTGGTGTGTTTTGATCCCTGAGAACCATTTCTACCAGCTTCCAAAAGCTGATAAGCATAGCTTGTCCAATTTTTAATCATCTCCTAGAAGTACCAAGAGTATTCTTGCTTGGAAATAAGCAACAGGAATTAAGACTAAAATAGGTTGTTCTATAGAAGAGACATTGCAAAATGGTGTCTTGGGAACCAGCTATGTCTGATGGTTTAATATTATCTCTACTTGGAAATAGGTTAACATTCACAGATTTTCTGAGTCCCACATTGTTTTTGTATATAAAGTTAGGAAAATAATATCTACTTTTAATTTTGAACAAATGCAACAGCAATACTCACAAGTTACTATGTTGGAAATGAACTTTACAACTTAGAGGAGGGGGGTCAGGGGAGAGAGAAAATGGGAGAAAATGGGGGAAAGAGTAACAATGTTTGACAAGAATTATACTCATTTCCTTACATATATCACTGTAACCCCACTGTACCACACCTTTGCAATAAAAAATGCACTGGTTTTGGAAACAAAATTGTTGTAAAGATTAAATAAGGCCTGTGGATTTTCCTTAAACTTAATTGGAATCTTTACTAGTCATTTTATGTTTATTATTGTTTCTATTTCTATTACTATTAGTAACAGAAATACTCACTAATATTACCTTTATTGACCTTTATTTATCATGAGAGACACAAAATTGGTTATCCTAATTTTCAATAAATTATGTTTGTGCAGAACATGTAACTTGCTAAGTGGATTCATTTTTTTCAAAAAGATTAAGCAAAAAAAAACCTTAGGCAGTATAGATAATTATTTAACAAACATTGCTTAGGAGCCTATTCCATATTTCATGTTATTATATAATATTGTATAAAACTATGATTATCAGTAATATAATACAAAATTGTAATGCTAATATACTTTACAATTATGTAATGGACATTCAGTGGTGAAGAGGTTCATGGTTTTCCTCAAGCGAATGTTTGTAGGAGAAGGCAGCGAATATTAAAGAACACATACAAATAAATCATCTTCAATAATGCTATATGTTCTCTAGAATGTAAGATGGAACTGTGTGGTTGGAAAGGGAGAAGAGTTTTGATTATGTGGTCAAGTTAAGGGACATCTTTGTACATCATGCTTCATGATTTTAAGTTTATTCCTGAACTCCATACCGAATCAGTCCCTACAGAAGAGTTGGGTGGGAAGAAAGGTTCCACAGAGGGAACAGGGAGGGAAAGCTTCTGCTGTTTCCTGAAGGTATTGAAGTGGTGCCAGAAACATGTGTGTTGACATGAGCAGAGAAGTATTAAGATGAAGAGAAGTGGTGGAACAATATTATGTTCACCTCTGTGGGTCACCAATTGGCAATTCCTATAGTACATAGAAGAAAAGGAAAACTACCAACATGGGAATTTTGCTTCAGTTCAGATGTGTCATGATAATGACTTGGACCACACGCTGGCCAGTGGCAGAGAGAGTGAATTATGGGCAGATAAGTCTACATTTTGGAGCAAGAGTTGATCTGCTTTACTACATGGATGTAAGAGATGAATGAAAGAGAGAAAAGGGGAATTCTTTGTTAATAATTTGTAATCATAGCACTAAAAAGTGTGACGATAATATTTTTAATTAAAAATGCAAGTATCAAGAGTCACAAACTATTACCTGGATGGAAGGCAAAACACTAGGAATCCAACAACTGGCATTCTATCTTCTACATGGTTATAAGAAAATAATGTAATGCTTCAAGCTTCGTCTCTTATAAAGGTAGCATAATAAAAGTACATTTGTTGACATGAAAGATGCTTTTTCTATGCCAAGTAAAATAAAATGTATTGTATTCTATGGTGGTATTTTATTATTGAATTTGAACATACCAGGTTTATTTGGTGGTGTTGATTTATTTGATCTTTAAATGAACCACAGGGATATGGCACATTATGGGCTTCCTTTACAGGTTATGGAATTTTTGCATAGAGAGAATAAAAGTACACACACAGTCAAATCATGGTATTCTGTTCATAAATTCTTGTATCCAGTATCAATGCCATTATGCATTCCTTACTGTGCCTTTTAGTAAGGGCTATGAAGATTACAGAAGTTTATAGATGCAAATCATCTTTCATATTTTTAATAGGAATGATAAGAAGGGAAATGAATTTTTGTAACAGCAATTTTGAAAATCAGAAGAAAAATGATGAAGGAGTAAAAAGTTCAGTTTGAACTGAAACCTGGCAACTTTGTGATGGGAAGGCGAGCTAGAAAGAAATTATGTGATAAGTTATCTTAATCCTTCCAATAAGAATGAGAAGATTGGGTACTGAAGCTAGATACTATCTAATTCTTGTATCTCTTTCAGCACTTAGGAACTAGTAATAGGTCCCTAAATATGTGTTTATTAAACTCTTTCAGAGTGCATAAGTAGATTGGTGGGATAACAGATTTTATGATTCACATACATACATGCACGCATATAGATATGTATATATGATGTGCACCAATTGTATCCTTTTTTCTTGTCTTATTTGGCTTTCTTTCACAGTGTGTAGGCTAATAACATTTCTTTGAATATAATATGTATCAAATAAAATCATTTCTTGCTGCTAGACACAAATGAGAAGGCACAGCTTAACAGATGATATAAAAATGCCAGTAAGTCAATGGCTAGTTTTGTTCTTGTCCTAAGGCAAAGTAGTAATCAAATCCTTAAGCCTGGAGTCTAAAGGACATCTGACAAATGATTTCTTTTGTGTGTGAGCTTGTCTTTTACTTCCTAACTGGTTAAACTTTGTTTACCAATCTCAGTGCACATGGAAACATGAAGGGTTAAGTTTATATAATGGCTTTTGTGCATAACTATAGTTCATGCTCTATCACATTGCTGAACTATGAGCTAGCAGCATGAAACAATGGGAAAATAAAATCCACCACCTAAACTTTATACCTATACCACACACTGTATCTCTGTTACAGGCCTTATGCTCTTGATATATGTCATATATCTATATCTATATATGCCATTTTCTCTGCATTAGTCCTTTTTTTGCATTTAGTTTTATTCATTCACCTATACCCAACACCTGACTTTCTCTGGTCATGTATTTTCCAGGTGTCCAAAAAGAATATATATACCCAACAAATCAGCCACCCATAGAAGAACGTCAGAATGAATATATGCTCATTAAGTAAATGAGATCTTATATTATGAGCCCTTTGATAATGCTTTCCTAATAGAACAAATCAGATTCTTAAACTATAGTAATGTCTGGATGTAAACTCTTGTGTACAAGATATAACATGTGGCAATTGATGTTCATAATTCTGCAACTTAATGTTCAAGATAAAAAAATTAAAAAAGATAAACACCATCTCTGTAGAATCTTTTACAATTTCTGAAAATGAAGAACTTAAGACACATTCGTCTCACTGTGGCAGATATTGTAGTCAGATAGGGGCTAGGAGCAAAGAGCTTGGAGTAAACGGACCTGGCTGCTACTTTAATTTCCTCCATGTTGTCTCTTATTCCTCACAATGAATTTCAGCAATGAGTTTTTTGGCTTCCTTCCAGTATCATGGTCTCCAGGAAGTCAGTTTAACTCCACGATGGCTTAGTTCTCTATTCTGAGTCTTCTAGAAAATTAGGCAGATCTGCATCACCTTTCTGGTCTACATTTGTAGCTCAGATAATGGCACTAGTGCCATATTCAATCACAGACACTTTATAGTCAATCAGTGTCAAAGAGAAGGGATATAGTCCCCAATTTTCTTGTTGTTTTTGCCGTTGTCCCCAATTTTCAATGAGAAAAAGATCAAAGAGTTTATGGACATGTAAAGACACAGGAGTGGACATTTTTCAGTGTTTTATTTCTATGTAAATGCTTCTTTCAGGTACTCAAATCCTGTAACTACCACTATTTTTTATTTGCTCATTCTATCATGGGAGAGAGCAATATGGATGTGGAAAGGGGAGAGATGGTCCATCAAATAAAAATTACCTATCTCTAAAGTTGGAGGAAGCCTAATGAGTGTGGACTTCCACATGGCTACGAGAGAGCATTTGGAAACATCTCTGAAGACGTACCCTCCCTTTGTTTCTTCTTCACACAGCCCTAGGCTGGAGGCTCCATTAGGCTGCACTATCTCAGAGAAGAATACAAATGAGCATTTGTATGAACTGGTGGAAGAGGAGAGTCTCTGTGGGGATCCTGTGGTGAGTGGGAAAAGACAGATGTGTGAGCAGCTGCTCAGCCACACCATGAGTCAGCCCCTAGTGCACATGGGTAATGGACCAGGCAGTTAATCCATTCACAATCAAGAATTGACCATATGCCATGGCCAGGATATGTGAAAGGGAGCTCATAAGATGAAGATCATGAGTTTGACTATTTTATAAATAAAAGAAAGGAATGCTGTAGGAGTAACAATAATGGAACAGTCACAAAAATACTATTTGTATATTTTGATACATCATCAAAAGGTCCCATTGATAAGCTTCATTTCCATGTATTTTTAATTTCTTCCTCCTATCTTTTCTTTTCTTTCCTTCTTGGTTGAGATGAAAATGTTTAAGAAAAAAAAGGAATAAGGGAAAAGACAACCAGGAGAGAAATATTGAGTACCAAAGTGTTAGGTACTAAGCCTTGTTTAGGAAACACCAAAATAATTGAACTTTTTAATCAGCAGTCCAGTTCTCACTGAAAGTTATCTTGATGGCTAATTAATTACAAAGCATGCCTTTCATATAATTATTTTATTCTTCACTTTATCATCATGGAAATATGTCCTAGATTCCCAGAATCACATCTTTCCTAAGGATTGAGTTTCAGTTTGTTTTTATTTCTTAGTGAATTTCTATATTAAATTTCTGGCTACTTTGATATGATCAAGAATATTTGGCCTGAGCCAAGGAGACCTAGGGTTTCTCCTATTCCATCCTGTAATGTTTTCAGAGTGTCTGCTTTGAGTTCAAGGTCTTTGATCCATTTGGAGTTGATTCTGGTGCAGGGTGATATATAAGGGTCTAGCTTAAGTTTTCTACATGTAGTTAACCAATTTTGTCAGCACCATTTACTGAAGAGGTTGTCTTTCTTCCATTCTATTGTTTTAGCCCCCTTATCAAAGATTAGATGGCTATAGGTCTGTAGGTTCATTTCTGGGTTTTCAATTCTATTCCATTGGTCCTGAGGTCTGTCCTTATGCCAATACCAAGCTGTTTTGATTACTATGGCTTTATAGTAGAGTTTGAAGTTTGGTATTGATATTCCTCCAGCAGTGTTCTTTCCATTGAGGAGCGTTTTTGCTATTCGGGGTCTTTTATTGTTCCTTATGAATTTTTGGATGGGGCCTCTTCTATTTCCTTAAAGAATGAGGGTGGAATTTTCATAGGTATTGCGTTGAATTTGTAGATAGCCTTGGGAAGTATTGCCATTTTCACGATGTTAATCTTTCCAATCCAGGAGCATGGGAGGTTTTGCCATTTTTTAAGTTCTGTGCTGATTTCCTTTTTTAAGATTTTAAAGTTTTCATCATAGAGGTCCTTCACTTCTTTGGTTAAGTTAATTCCTAGGTATTTTATTTTTTGTGGGGCTATTACAAATGGAGTTGCTTTCCTAATTTCAGCCACACTTTTCTCATTGTTGGCATATAGAAAAGCCATTGATTTTTGGGGGTTATAACCTGCTACTTTGCTAAAGTTTTGAATCAGCTTGAGTAATTTGGGAGTGGAGTGTATGGGATTCTTTAAATACAAGATCATGTCATCTGCAAAGAGGGAGAGTTTTATTTCTTCTTTCCCTATTTGGATCCCCTTTATGTCTGCATCTTGTCTTATTGCTGTAGCTGGGCATTCTAATACTAGATTGAAGAGAAGTGGAGAGAGTGGGCATCCTTGTCTTGTTCCTGAGTTAAGAGGAAATAGCTTTAGTTTTCACCATTGAGTATAATGCTGGCTGTAGGTTTGTCATATACAGCCTTTATTGTATTGAGGAATGTTCCATGGATTCCTAATTTTTCCAAAACCTTCATCATAAAGAGGTGTTGGATCTTGTCGAATGCTTTTTGTGCATCTATTGAGATAACCATGTGGTTCTTATTCTTGCTCCTGTTGATGTGATGAATAATATTAATTGATTTGCGTATATTGAACCAGCTTTGCATCCCTAAAATGAATCCTGTTTGATCATGGTGTTTGATTTTTTGGATGAATTGTTGAAGTCGATTGGCCAAAATTTTGTTGAGAAGTTTTGCATCAATGTTCATCAAAGAAATGGGTCTATAGTTCTCTTTCTTTGATGAGTCCCTGCCTGGTTTTGGGATGAGGGTTATGATGGCTTCATAGAATATGTTCGGTAGTGAGCTTTCTCTTTCAATTTCATTGAAGAGTTGGAGGAGTATTGGTGTGAGCTCTGCTTAGATCTCCTTGGTTCAGGCCGAAATTTTCTGAATAGAGACCCGAAAACACAACAAATCAAAGAAAGGTTGGACAAATGGGATTGCATAAAGTTTCAGAGCTTCTGCAGGGCAAATGACATAGCTAGCAAGATCAATAGAAAGCCCACAGATTGGGAGAAGATCTTTACTAGCCATACAACAGACAAGGGTCTCATATCTAAAATATACTTGGAACTCAAAAAATTAAACCCCCCAATAACAAATCCTCAAAGAAACAACTGCCCAATAAATAAGTGGGCGAAAGACTTAAAGAGAAACGTCTCTGAAGAAGAAAGAAGGATGGCAAATAGACTTACATGAAGAAATGTTCAACATCCCTAGCCATAAAAGAAATGCAAATCAAAACAACATTGAGATATCACCTCACTCCAGTTAGAATGGCAAAAATCAAGAACTCTAACAACAACAGATGCTGGAGGGGATGTGGACAGAAAGGAACCTTACTTCATTGTTGGTGGGAATGTAAACTTGTTCAACCACTTTGGAAAGCAGTATGGAGGTTCCTCAAAAGACTTCACATAGAACTTCCCTATGACCCAGCAATCCCACTTTTGGGCATTTACCCAAATGTTTACAAACAAGACCACACTAAAGCTACCAGCACAACTATGTTTATTGCAGCATTATTTACCATAGCTAAGATATGGAACCAACCCAGATGCCCCTCAGTAGATGAATGGATCAAGAAAATGTGGTATATATACACAATGGAATTCTATGCCTCCATCAGAAAGAATGACATTTCCCCATTTGTTAGGAAATGGAAAGGTTTGGAAAAAATTATATTAAGTGAAGTAATCCAGGCCCAAAGAAACATAGGTCCCATGGTTTCCCTTATTTGTAATATCTAGTATATGTATGAGTCAAGCGGAAAAGGTCAGATAATGTGATGTCAGGAAAATGAACCCTTAGATGTGTATTTTAATGTTTTTTCTTTCATGCATGTGTTTCTAATGCATTTATAAGATTATCTCTTTGTTGATTTGTATATCCTTCCCCCACAGTATAACCCCTGCTTTCACTATATTTGATGTCAGTATAACTTGTGGAGGAGATGGGGAAAAACCAGTTGTTTAAGGATACAGGTGGACCTGTTGCAACAATGAGAAGTACAAGTTGTCATGTCCGAAACGAGCTTTACAATGTAGGTGCTGGGAGGGGGAAGGGGGGGAAGGAGAAGGATTGGGATTGGGGGGGAGGGGGGAGGCTGGGAAGGGATGTGAAGGGCAAACAAAGGAGGAGGCTGCAATGCTTGGTAAGAAATGTACACATTATCCTGCCCACGTAATTGTAACTCCTCTGTACAGTATGTTCACAAATAAAATAAAATTAAATTAAAAAAAGAGAATATTTGCAAAGGAAATTCAGATTTTTAGAATCTTTTCTTTTATACTTTTTGGTGCTAGGGGTTAAATCCAGTGCCTTGTCCATTGTTAGCACATGCTCTTACACAGAGTATATGAGTTTTCTATCCTGCAATCCAAGATATTCTGTTCTCATTAATTACAAGAGGACCGGAGCTCTTTATACTAAAATAGAGTGTCTTTGAGGCTCCAGGAAATATTTTGAGAAACACTATTCTGTGGCAGTGATCCCCTAAGTGCAGTAATTTTACCTTTTGCCCAGGAAACCTTTGACAATCATGGGAGATGATTTTGGCTATCATAACTGGGGACTGGAACAACCTTTATCTGGTGAGTAGTAGCCAGACATGATGGGAAATATTCTATCATGTAGACAAGACGCTCCCACCACAAATCATAGCCAGGGCATTAATAATTAGGAGTAAGAATGAGGGTATTCTGGAGATGCTATTAAAACCAGTTGCTTCAGGGTCTACAATCTCCTGAAAGCTATCTTTATCTTTCCTATCTCTACCTGTATAAATCACATATATCTATATCCTATTTATGCTAAATGTAGAATTATTTCCTTGAGTGTACATAAATAATATGTCTTTCCATATTATGTAACATCCCTTTCTATATCAAATTATGTCAGCCTAATTTCCTTCCATCAGTGAAAATCTAGGAAGTCTATTAAGAATTTCAGACACAAATGCTTTATTTTGAATACTTTCAGCTACAATAAGAAAATTAGAAATATTCTTTCTATTACAGATGATTTTCATCTCCAGCCATCCTCAAATTCAGACCCTTGATTCACAGATGTAGATCCAGTACTAAGTTTGAAAAATGAGACATTGTCAAACATGTCTTTGATGTGGTAAGTTAATGATGATAAATTTGAAAAAGCTGCATTTGAAATGTGCTCCTATGTATGTAACATCATGAGTCTGACAAGGACCTTTTCAAATCCTTCTACTTAGACCCACAGGCTGTCATACCTAAACATTCCGAAATTTGCCTGATTCTTGTGATTTACAGCAGACAGATAGAAACTGAGAAGAAAGTGAGGTAGAAGAGGCCATGTGGTAAAAAGTCTTCTATAAGATCCATGGGAATATTTTTAAGTTCAAGAAGTAGCTGAGAAAGAGGTACACCATCTGGATGGTGGCTCTATCTCAACTTGATGGATTCATTACATAACTGTTTACTGGACTTGTATTCCTCTTAGATATCCCCTCTTAGATATTTTCCTCAGCACTCAGATGATACATTTGACTTTATTCTGAAAATGTGTGCTTTTTTTCCTAATTATTCTGGCTTAAAAAATCTCCAAGGCCAATTTGACCTCTTGTGTCATTCTGAGGTCCGTATCACTGACCCCTTATTCACTCAGTGAGTGAAAATACCACACAGAGGGGTTACAATTACATGGGCAAGGTAATGAGTACATTTCTTGTCAAGCATTGTTGCCTCCTCCTATGTTTCCCCTTCCCATCCCTTCGCATCCTTCCCCGTCCACCCCCCTAACCCCCTGGCCAAAGTTGTAAAGTTCATTTTTTCATATAAGGATTTGTACATCTCATTGTTGCAATGCGTCCACCTGTATCCCTATTTAACGATTTGTTTTTTCCTTTCCCCTCCACAAATTATACCAACATCAAATACAGTGAAAGCAGGGGTTATACCTTGGGGGAGGGACATACAAAGCAACAAAGAAATCATCTTATAAATACGTTAGAAACATTTGCATGGAAGCAAAAACATTTAAATACTTATCTGGGGGTTCATTTCACCTAACATCAACTTATCTGACCTTTTCTGCTTGTGTCAGATATATAGTAGTTATTGCAAATAAAGAAACAAAGGACTCAATGACTCTTTATTGAGTGAAGATCAAAAAGAGACTTTCTTCCAAATGGTATCAGTAAAGCATAAATAATAGGGCAAAACTATAACAGGTTTTGGGCTTATTAGTAACCAAAGAAATCAGTAAACTAAGCAATAAACACACACATAAAGTAAAATGTAACAGGACACGGGAACATAGGGCATGGTGGTCAAGTGAGGTGTCTTTTCTATCTAAAATGCCTTAAGCAACCTCAAATGAAAAGGCTGTACTTTTGTGGAAATATGTTCTTGTTAGGATTCTTGATAAAATCCACTCCTCTACTCTTCCACGAGGACTCTATTTCTATCTTTCAACAGCTCCTTAGTGCATCTAATGGTCCAAACACAAAAGAAGTTGAAGGGAAACCTTTAGACGTGCCATGAAGAAACTCAGGAGAAGGTTGCTAATTCAGAAGAGATGAGGCTCCCCAAGAAGCTTCTAATAACAAGGACTCAGCAGCTATTTACATACCTTGAAGAAGTCAGGCCCTCATTATTCCATTCTGCCTACATCAGCCTCACACAGTGAAATTGGAATTCAGAGTTTTGAGTTCTTTAAAGCAGAAGCGCAATCTTGATTCTATCACTCTAATTTGGGGCATGGTACTTAATCTTCCTAAAAGCAGCAATACTCATTTACCAAAGGGATTTAATATTCATGGTACTCAGGCCCATCCCAAGCCCCAGCATCATTTCAGAGCGTGGAGTTACATTTTATTAACATTTGCTGGCATTGCTTCCTGTGATGTTTACATAACCCTGGATTTCCTTGCTACTTTCCCCACCCCACAGTCCTCGGTCTTATTGGCCATAAATACTATTTATAAACTGTGGAGTGTCCAAGTTTTATCTCCAGTGTGGATGCCTTGTGTAGACTGCTGACCCATGTATGACTGGCTATGTGTGGGTTTGTAAATATAAAAATGTCTACTCGACATCTGTTCTTGGATTTCTCACAGTGATGCGAAGCGTAATGTGTTTAAAGCAGAACAGTTTATCCTTACCACAAATTTGATTTCCTTGAAGTTGTGTTTCTTTCTTTTTTTTTTTTTTTTTTTTTTAGCAAAGTGGTCACATATGGTGCAACCCAGTAGGCATATTAGATCCTCAGCTACTCTTTAAACCTCCAAAGGGCAAGTTCCCATCAGGTGGAACATGGTAAGAACTTTAAAGTATCTAGATGAACTGACTGACATTTTTCCAACTTTTTTTATTCCAGTGCTACACAAAGAATCTTACTAAGAAAAAAAAAGATCAAAGGGTGAGCAAATGCAACTCTGCTTGCTACTCACTAGACAGTACTTTGAAAATGAACAATAAAAAATGTGGTGGGGGAATGGGATGGAAAAAACTGGTAGAGAGCAAGAGAAGGGGTGACTGTATTCACAGAAAATGTACTCTTTATTTGACTTAGTTAACCATAACCACTCTGTACAGCACCTTTGCAATAACAATAAAACATGCAAAAAAGAAAAAAACCACAAGATCAGCTAATGGTTCTGTTCATTCCTCTGCGCATTCTTCTTCGTTTCTCGTAAGATATCAAGATTCTCTACTGTGGGACCCATATTATTTAAAGCATCGTTTGCTGGTAATGAATGTTCCCACTCCTTGTCTTTCTTCCAATGATGCATTGCCCAAGCATTTTTAGTGTCTAGAATAATATTTGCTTCCTGTTGTTTTTTTTTTTTTTTTGCAATGCAATAAGTTTTCAGATTAAACACCAGTTTCCCAAACAGGTTTTTCTGCAGCAGCCATCATCCAGCCACACCTCCAACTTACTTTGCATTCTGTGAATATAAAATTCCTGATTATTTTTACATAATAATAGATGTAAGTATCTTATAATGTATATACCATATTCAGATTAATGCCTATTTTTTCCCAAGCGAACCTATGATTGATAAAGAGAGAAAATAACTCTGTTTTGTTCAATGCTCTATTGCACACCAAGCAGGCTGGCTGGAGTATTATATGGTTCAATAAATATTTTTGATTAAATGAATGCATTCAGTGTTTACTAAATCTAGCCATCCTCATTATTATTTTGAACAACCATATGTCATATATTCAAAGAAAATTAGGTTTTCACCAGTAGATTTTAAAAGCTGTTTTACTGCATTGCAATAATTTCAAATTACCCTAAACCTTCTCATAAATTACTGATTATATCATTTATTTCAAGTCATCAAACATGTTTTGAGTCCTTTACATGTTGTGAGTCATGAACATTGTACTAAGTACAAGAGATTAAGCATAAAAAAACACTGCTGCATAAAGGGTATTAAGTTTGGGGTGTTAAGTAGTACCAATGATTTCCTTTAAAAGAGCCAGCCATAGAATGGAGTCTAAATATTGTAGGGTTTTTTTCCCTCTAAAAAAGAAAATGAATCTCTCAGAGTAATATCTCTAAGTATTCAAGGGCAAATCTGATATATATATATATATATATATATATATATATGTATATATGTATAAAATCCCATAGCCAAGAGAGCAAGAAAAAGGTCACTAAGTTATTTTAATTAAAGCAATTCATTTGAGGACAAAGGGACAAATTCCATGAAAATAGAGCCCTTAGATTTCAACTCTGCTGACAGTGGTAGGCACTGCTTCAGATTAAGTAAGGGCAATTCATATTCTAAACTAAAAGCAAATAACTTTAATTAAGCCTGGCTCTAGAGTCCGAGCTTGGAAGACCTTTTTAATAAAAGAGATCACACAAATGAGAAAAAATTTTACTCACAATCTTACCAGGCTGTTTTTCCCTCTTCTTTAGAACTGCATTGGACAGTTTCCTCAATCTATTTAAGGATGAGAGTAGATGAAAGGCTAGAAATTCTGACCTGTGGCATGACATGAAGGGGAAAAAATATCACCTAGGATGTGATGGAACTTTGCGGGGAATATGCAAAATTTAGAACAAGGCAATATGAAAGTTGTACAGTCTGTCCTGATTTCTCTCTTTTTAAATGCAACAAATTAAATCAGTTATAGAATTTATTAAGTGCTAGGTATAATTATTTTGTAATACATATAAACTAATATAAAAGTTATGAATATGTGTTATAATAGATAAGGTGGCTTGGTATCTTGTAAAAAAGCTTGCGTTTTATGTATTACATTATGTAAGAATATAAATAAGAGAAACAATATAAGAGAAAAAGACAAGGTATGCTGGTGTTGGAGAGATTTCCAAGTTACTGTGTCAATCTATAGATCTGGACTTCAGATAACCAGGAATTTCCCAAGTGGTGGAAAAAGAAAGGTCTTTCTTTGATGAACTTGAGATGTTCTGTTAAGTCTTCATGCTTGCAAGGGATATCTTTCTTATATTTATTTTGCAATGGAGAAATGGTCTCTTGCTTTATTTGAGCCAGAGTAACACCAACATTGAATGCTTCTTTCCCTGAAACATTATTCTCAATAACAGAACCAACAATAATATAAATGCATTTGATCATTACATGCAAAAATTAGGCTAAATGTTCTTTATCATACTCAAATATGGAAGGGCACTCATGCATATATAGCAATAGTTTTTTATTTTTATTTTTAATATATAATTTTAGTGTAAAGATACTGTACAGAGGGGTTACAGTGATATGAGTAAGGTAATGAGTACATTTCCTATTGAGCATTATTATCCCCTCCTTTGTTTTTCCCCTGCCATTCTTTCCCTCCCCACCTCCCCAAAACTTCCCTCCCCATCCAAAGTTGTAAAGATCATTTTTGACATAGTGTCTTGTACATCTCATTGTTCCAATGGGTCAACTTATGTCCTTGTTTCAGCATGGTGTTATTTCCCTTCCTCTCCCAAATTAGAAAAAATGTATATGCAAGATGTAAAGCACCAGAATCATAAAAACAGGGGTTATACCATGGGGGAAAGAACATATAAAAGAAACAAAAGAAATCACGTGGTATATTATAAGAACATTAAAAACAACAATCACAAAGTTTTTAAAACTTCTTGTGTCCCTATTCTGGGGTTCATTTCACTTAGCATCATCTTATATGTTCATATGTACATAGCTTTTGATCATTTCTAATTTTTCTAGACATATATTAGTTATTGCAAATAAGGGAAAACATGGAACCTATGTTTCTTTGGGGCTGGCTTTAGTTCACTTAATATAAATTTTTCCAAGTCTTTCCATTTCCTCATAAATGTGGTGTTATTCTTTCTGGTGGAGGCATAGAATTCCATTATATATATTATATGCATATATACATATATATATATTTGTATATATACATATATACACGTATATATATATCGCATTTTCTTGATCCATTCATCTACTGAGGGGCATCTGGGTTGGTTGCTTATCTTAGCTATGGTAAATAATGCTGCAATAAACATAGTTGTGCAAGGCCATAGTTTAGTATGGCCTTGTTTGTGATCATTTGGGTAAATGCCCAAAGAGGGATTCCTAGGTCATAGGGAAGCTCTATGTGTAGAGCTTTCCAAAGTGGTTGAACAAGTTTAACTCCCAGAAACAATGCAGAAGGGTTCCCATTTGGCCACATCCCCTCCAGCATCCGCTGTTATTAGATTTCTTGATTATAGCCATTCTAATTGGTGTTAGGTTGAATCTCAATGATGTTTTGTTTTGCATTTCTTTTATGGCAGGAAAAGTTGAGCATTCCCTCATGTTCTTTCTGTTAAAGATTGTTTTTGCTATTTGGGGTCTTTTATTGTTCCATATGAATTTTTGGGTTGCTTCTATTTCATTGAAGAATGAGGTTGAGATATTGATAGGTATCACATTGAATTTATAGATGGCCTTTGGCAGGATAGCCATTTTTCATCATGGTAATCCTCCAAATCCAGGACCATGGGAGGTTTTTCCACTTCCTTAGTTCTGCTTTAATTTCCTTTTTCAGGTCTTTAAAGTTTTCATCAAAGAGGTCTTTCCCTTCTTTAGTTAACCCCTATGTATTTTATTTTTTGTTGGGCTATTACAAAAGGAGTTGCTTTCCTGATTTCAGCCATGCTCTTCAAATTGTTGGCATACAGAAAAGCCATTAAATTTTGAGGGTTAATCTTATACCCTGCTACTTTGCCAAAGTTATGAATCAGCTCAAGTAACTTGGGAGTGGAGTTCATGGGTTTTTTTTAAATACAAGATCATGTCATCTGCAAAGAGAGAGAATTTTACTTTATCTTTCCCTATTTGGATCCCCTTTATGTTTTCATCTTGTGTTATTGCTGTAGCTAGGCATTATAATGTTAAATTGAAGAGGAGTGGAGAGAGTGGAGATCTTGTCTCGTTCCTGAGTTTAGAGGAAATGGCTTTAGTTTTTCACCATTAAGCATAATGCTGGAAATAGGTTTGTCATACACTGCCTTTATTATATTGAGGAATGTTCCATGGATTCCTAGGAATTTATTGGGAAGTTTTGCGTCGATGTTCATCAAAGAAATGGGTCTGTAGTTCTCTCTCTTTGATGGGTCCCTGCCTGGTTTTGGGATGAGGATTATAATGGCTTCATAGAAAGAGTTTGATAGTAAACTTTCTCTTTCAATTTTACTGAAGAGTTGGAGGAGTATTGGTGTGAGTTCTGCTTTGAAGGCCTTGGAGAATTCAGCTGTAAATCCATTTGGTCCTGGGCTTTTCTTCGGTGAGAGAGCTCTTATTCTTATTTCTATTTCAGTGCTTGGTATGGTTCTGTTAAGTTGGTTTAAATCATCTTGGTTTAGTTTTGGCATGTTGATATTTGCTAGACATTGGTCCATATCTTCCAGATTCTTAAACTTATTAGCATAAAGTTTTGAGATTTATTCCCTTATAATGTTCTGAATCTTGGTTGCTTCTGTGGTGATATTTCCATTATCATCTCTGAGTTGGTTTATTTATGTATGTCCTCTTCTTTTTTCTGATAAGATTTGCTAAGGGTCAGTCAATTTTGTCAATTTTTTCGAAGAACTAACTCTTTGTTTTGTTGATACTTTCTATGTTTTTTTTGGACTGTAATTCATTTAATTCTGATTTAATTTTAATTATTGGTTTCCAACTATTGGATTGAGATTTAGCTTGTTGGTCTTTTTCAAGGAGCTTCAGGTGCCTCATTAAATTGTTGGTTTCAGATCTCTCCAATTTAATGATGTAGGAACTCAGAGCTACACACTTGTTCTGAATCCTGCCTTTGCTGTGTCCCAGAGGAGCTGGTAATGTTTTAATAAGTTTTTTATTGTGAAAATCCTGTACAGAGGGGTTACAATTACATGAGCAAGGTAATTAGTGCATTCCTTATCAAGCATTATTGCCTCCTCCTTTGTTTTCCTCTACCTTCCCTTCCTTCCCATCTTCACAACTACACTCTCCCCTCCCACACCTAAATTGTAAAGTTCGTTTTTCAACATAGCCTCTTGTACATCTCATTGTTGCAATGTGTCAACCAGTATCCCTATTTAAACATTTTGTTTTTTCCCTTTCCCTCCCAAATTATACCAACATCAAATACAGTGAAAACAGGGGTTATACCATGGGGGAAGGACATAGCAATAAAAAAAAATCACGTGGTACCTTATAAATGTATTAGAATCGATAGCAAGCAAGAAAAAAAATAACTCTTGTGTCCTTAAGATTTGGAAAAAAATTATATTAAGTGATGTAAGCCAGGCCCAGAGAAACATAGGTCCCATGGTTTCCCTTATTTGCAATAACTACTATATGTCTGAGACAAGCAGAAAAGGTCAGATAAGATCATGTAAAGCAAAATGAACCCCAAGGTAAGGAGCTGGTAATTTGTGTGTTCATTTGTTTTTTTAAAGAATCATGAACATTTGAATTTCCTTTCCAATTTCTTCCGTGATCCACTGGTGGTTCAGCATTCTGTTGTTCAGCCTTCATGTGTTATACCATTTTCTTTGGTGGCTTTTGATGTTGAATTTTAATGTTATTCCCTTCTGGTCTAAGAGAATGCAGGCCATAATTTCAATGCTTCTGAATTGGGACAAATTTGCTTTGTGACCTAAACTATGGTTTATTTGGAGAATGTTCTGTGTGCTGCTGAGAAGAATGTGTATTCTGGTGCTGCTGGGAGAAATATTCAGTAGATATCTATTAAGTCTAGTTGATCTATGCAGTTGTTTGGATCTGTGTTTTCTCTGTTGAGTTTTTGCTGGGTTGATCTATGCAGTGGTGAGAGTGGTGTGGCAAAGTCCCTAACATTTATTGTCATTGGATCTATGTGAGATTTGAGGGAAAGTAGTGTTTCTTGGATAAATTTGGGTGCTCTCTTATTTGGTGAATAGATTTTTAGAATTGTAATATCTACTGAAGGAGAGATCCCTTAATTAGTATGTAATGACCTTCTTTATCTCTTCTCACTAATTTTAATTTGAAGTCTATTTTTTCTGATGTCAGGATTGCAACTCCTGCCTATTTATGGGGGCCATTTTTGCTTGGTAGATTTTATTCCAGCTTTTCACTTTCAGAATATGCTTGGTTTTGTGAGCAAGGTGTGTCTCTGGAAGGCAGCAGATAAAAGGATCTTGCTTTTTGATCCAACTGGACTTTGTCACTTAAGTGGAGAGTTAAGTCCATTAATATTGAGAGTTAGGACTGAGAAGTGTTTAGTAGTTCCTACCTTGTTATCCACCTTCATGGGGGCTGTGCCAACTGGGTTCTTCCTATGATTCATAGATTCTCTGTTTGGGGGCTGTTTCTTGGCCTTTATTGTGCTCTTGTTGGATTTCTATGTGTAGGACATCTTTAAGTATCTCTTGTAGGGCTGGTTTGGTAGAGATACATTGTTTCAAATTTTCTTTGCTGTGGAAGGATTTTATTTGATCTTCCATTATGAATGGGATTTTAGCTGGATACAGTAATTCTTAGTTGATAGTTGTTTGTCTTCAGGGTGTGGCATACATCATTCTAGGCTCTTCTTGCTTTCATTGTCTCTGTGGAGAAATCTGAAGGTATTCTGATTGGTTTCCCTTTAGAGGTGATTGATCATTTTTCCCTGACAGCTTTAAAGATCCGTTCTTTGGTTTCAACTGATCCTGTGTGAATTAAAATGTGACAGTGGGATATCCTGTTCTGGTCAGATCTATTTGGGGTTCTAAAGGGTTCTTGGGTCTATCTTTTTGCATGTTTAGGAAGTTCTCTGCTGGAACCCTGTTAAATAAATTTCCTAGACCTTTAATTTCTGTCTCTAGGCCCTCCACAATATCTTTCTCTATAACATCTATGCTGTCTTCAATCCCAGTGATTTGATCTTCTGCATGGTCTAACCTACTGTCAAGACTTTCTACTTGGTTTTTTACTTCCTTTCCTTCTGATTGGTCAGATTTGATGGCCTCAAATTCTTTGTTGTAGCTTTGTTTTTGATATTCTATGGACTTCTTTACTCCCTTATTTGGTTTCAGTGTTCATTCTCAAATCCTTTTCTTGATTGGTTAGTTTCATTGGATTCCCTTTCTTTCTGTTGGGCTTCATTCAGCATTCCCTTTGTGTCCTCCATGGATTTCTCCAGTTTTCTGTTTATACATTCCATGAATGCCTCTATTAATCTTCATTTTATTTTCATCCCACTCATACAATTCCTCTATTAATCTTTGATTAGCTGCCTCACACTTGTGAAATTCCTATATTAATCTTTGGTTAGCCTCATTAGGCTCACAGTTTCCCTATCACACTCACACAGAGTCTTTTGCAGGCCTTCAATCTTTTCATTCAGCATGTTTACCAGTAGTGTTTGTAGAGCATTTTGGGAACTCTCCTCTGGATTATTCATTAACTGCTCTGATTATCTGATTATCTCTGTTGCCTGATTATCATGAGCAGGAGTTGAGATACCTGGACTTATCATTTTTTCCTGTGTTTCTCCAGCTTGTTCTGCCAATTTGGGTATATAAGCAAAACAAATTCTGCACTAGAACACTATTTTAAGACAAGCATCAAGTAGAGTTCTATAGTTGCATAGATTGCTTGACACAGTCAAAATGAGTACATGTAAAATCTAGTTCAACAGATATAATCTAGTTCAACAACAAACTAGGGATCAAGGGACTAAGAAAATCAAATAAGGAGTCAGTAAACCAGAAATTATTAGGTTTAAGGAGAATTGTGAGAAGAAAATATGATTAGAGGAATGTGGGGAGTGAAAGGGAGAGAGGGAATATAACCAAGACCTAAATTCAGAGAGAGGAAAAGGATGGAAGGAAAAGAGATAAAGAAAACCAAAAAATGAAAAGTAAAAAAAATTAAAAATGAAACTCTAAAAAATTATATAAGTATAAAGAAATAATATTACAATTAAGATAGTTAAGGCTGGGCTGGGAAGGTGGCTCAGTGGTAGAGTGCTTGCCTTGCATGCCTGAGGCCCTGGGTTCGATTCCTCAGCACCACATAAGCAAAAACAAAAAAGCCGGAAGTGGTATTGTGGCTCAAGTGGTAGAGCCCTAGCCTTGAGCTGAAGAGCTGAGGGACAGTGCCCAGGCCCAGAGTTCAGGCCCCATGACCGGACCTCAAAAAAAAAAAAAAAGATAGTTAAGGCTGAGAGTTTGTGAATTGAGTAATATCTCTAGGGATGAACAGAACAGCAATTAAGCAAAACAAAACAAAAGAAAACAAAAAACAAAAAGGACAAAAAGGAAAAAGAATAAAAAGAGAATTAAAAAAAGAGAAACAGGGGCTGGGAAAGTGGCTCAGTGGTAGAGTGCTTGCCTTGCATGCATGAGGCCCTGGATTTGATTCCTCAGCACCACATAAGCAAAAAGAAAAAAGCCAGAAGTGGCACTGTGGCTCAAGTGGTAGTGTGCTAGCCTTGAGCTGAAGAGCTGAGGGACAGCTGCCAGGCCCAGAGTTCAGGCCCCACGACCAGACCCAATAAAATAAAATAAAATAAAATAAAGAGAAACAAACCTAAAATAAAAATGGTGAAAAAAGTAGAAAACATTTTTTTTTAATTTAAAAACAATGTAGAAATAGAGTTCTTAGATTTTTGGGGGGTGGGTTGGGAGATCTTGTGTTTCCCCTGTGTCTGTAACCAGTCTCTTGGTGGAGTCTCTGGTTCACTTGTGGTGTTTTGGTTTCTTAAATCAGTTTGTTTAAACAGGCAGAATGAAACTTGGTCTTACCCAGCACTTTATGAGCCTCCTTCCAGGCTAGTTCAGTGGAAGGGTGATCTGCTTTGAGAATCACAAAAGAGGGAGGTGACTTTCCTCTAGCTTGGAGTTGCTATGATCGGGCTATGTTGTAGGTAGGGTTGAGACCTGTCACTTATCAGTAGCTTTTTCCTGAGGGTCTACCTCCTGAGGCACTCATAGCCCAACCTGAAGCCATTCTCAGGATTCATGTTTGCTGAGTTTCCAATTGTTTTTCTTTTCCCCTCCTGCAGCTGGGTCTGCTGCCTGTGCTACAGTGGGATAAGGCAGCCTCTGGCTCTGTTTACCCAGTGAACAAAGTCACTCCTCCATGAGCGGAGCTACCTCTGCCTAGAAAAGGTAACTTTCTCCTGGGGTGCGGCTTAGGTTCCTTTGACTTGTTGAATGGCTCCTATTGTCTTCTTCTAAGGCCTGAGTTACTGGCTAGCTGCTCTGGTCTTTATCAGTATCAAAAATGAAGTTCTTCTCCAGTGGTAGGGGAGGGGCTACCTTCCCACCTATACTCTGAAAAGGAGTGATACTCACATCTTTCCCTTGGGCCGCCCAAGGGCTGCAACTGTCTGTGGTCAGGATGAAGATTTCTGCTCCTTGTCAGTTCTTGCTGGCAGTGTGTAGAATCTGATTGCATACCGCCTCTAGCACCTTTGTCCAGGACTCTCTCTGTTGATATGATGGTTGATATAGCTGCTGCAGCTGCCACTTCCACCTCCACAGACACCAAAGAGTGCTCAAGTCTGTCTCCTTAACCAAGCTGCCTGAATTTTTCCTCTCTGGCAAAACTGTCTGTACTATGATGGCAAACTTGGTATGATTCTCTAGCCTTGGTCTTTTCACTAGAACACTAAAACTGGTTTCTATATGAGAACTTGTTTATCTCCTAGCTTCTCCTTTTCCATCTTTCTCAAGACTCGGTAATTTATTTTCATTAAGCAAGATGTTTTTGCATATAGCACAAAGTCACCCCTGATCTTTAAAGGTCCCTGAAAATCAAAAAAGTACTATGCACGCACACAAGCATACAGATACACACAAACCTTACATAGCAGTAAAAGACACACAATTGTACAGAGTAGAAATGTTGAAACTGAAACTTTAAAACCTAGAGTCAAACCCTGGATCTGTTAGTGATGAGGAAATGCTACTTGTAAGCATTTGCTTCACCTCTGTCACAAGAAAACGTGGATAGCTCTCTAGCCTTGTGACAAAGGATGAAAATACTTTGAAACTTTCCCACAAATTTTATTAGCAAAATAAATGTGATGATATTGTTTTGTGGTTGGTGTGATTTTCAAATTCCATGGTCAGTTGTGAATAAAGTATTAGACATTTCATCCCTAATTCAAGTAGAATACAATAAGCTATAAATATCAAGTTAAAGCTGGATACATTTCATGACTATCCATCCATCCTTAAGAATGAAAGTAGACATTTGTAAGGATTTCAAGGTTTGTTTTGGTGTATTACTTTTCTATGATAAATCACAAGTAGCTGAGATAAGGAAAAATAAGAACACATTTTGGTTAAATTGTATGCTGTGGTACATCTTTTTAATTGAAAAAGCACAATTGATTTTATCTCTTGCTAATTGTCACTTAGGTCAACAATTGATAAAGCATAAATTATAATTTCCATGTGTCAACATTAAACCTGCAAAATCTTGTTAACAGCTGGCCTAGTTGTCTCAAAATGTTAGCCTGCTGGATAAATATGTACTTAAGAAGACAGAGCTTGAGGCTTTCCCACAGCCATGCTTCTAAATGTTACTGCAGTTCTAACATACTTTCAATTAAATAAAAATTAAAGCTCAGAAAATGTCGCAAAAGGGTAACCTAATATTTGATCATTAATGTGCTTATGCAAAGGGATATTTACAATTGCATATTCAGCACTGATTGGTTCCTTTTCCAAGATGCATAAAACATAGGTTTAAGATATGTTTGGATAAACTTTAAAGCAGTATCTATATATTCTGTGTGCTGCTGACAGTCTCTTCTAATTTCAGTTTAAATGCTATGCTAAGAAATATTTACATTGTAATTTATTTTTAATCCAACAACCACTGTGTCTCAGAGTAAGAATCAGCCAAGTTAAAGATCATCAGGTCCAAGAGATGAAAGTGTGTCAACAGAGAACTGATTGATCACTTCCAAGTGGATATACCAGAGCCATGTGTGCAAAAGGCAGCATTAGTATCACAATTAGATGGCAAATGTTAATAGTTAACTCTCATGTATATATGCAAATGCATCAGGACAGTCCTTTTCCTGGTGAAGTTAGCCCATCTATGCTTCTTCACATGAACAATGTTGATCCATGCCCCCATCCTGTGGTTTCAAACACTTCCTTTTAGACAACAATGTAGATACCACATCACAACCATACACTTCTTATAGTTTCATATTCCTAATTTCTTTTCTCTTTTAGCATGGCTCTTTTTTACTTTACAGTTTTAATTGTCTGTAAGAATTCTTTTCGTGCCCTGCATCTTGTATATACATTTGTTTAATTTGGGGAGGGAAAGGGAATAATGAAATGCCGAAACAAGGACACAGGATGACCCATTGCAACAATGATACCCACAATAAAGTATATTGGAAATGAACTTTACAATTTCGGGGTAGGGGAGGAGGAGGAAGATGAGGGAGGGAAGGGATAGTGGGAGAACAAGGGAGGGGGTAACAATGTTCAATAAGAAATGTACTCATTGCCTTACTCATGTAACCGTAACCCCACTGCACAGCATCTTTACAATAAAATAAAATTAAAAAAAAAAGAAATTTTGTTTCTTCACCTCACCATTTCTGATACATTTATTTCCCGGAAACATTGCCATCTCTAATTGTAATACAAATCATTCTTGCTGGAGTCTATCAGAAAGAGGAAAACTCAATGGAGAAAAATGATATAAAAAGACATGTAGAGACATCATATATCTTTCCAGAATGTGTCACTGCAAATGTACATATGTTACCTCCCTTTGGGGAAATCTTGTTTGGTTCCAAGTTAATGTGATTATGTGGAGTTATATTTTTGAGATAAGAATATAAATAAGCATAGAATAGAGAGTATCAAATTAAATATCAGGATATTAAGTGATAGCACCTACTTGAACCAAGATACATATCCCATTTTTTTAATTTAATTTAATTTTATTTGTGAACATACTGTACAGAGGAGTTACAATTACATGGGCAGGATAATGCGTACATTTCTTTTTTTTTTAATTTAATTTTATTTTATTTGAGAACATACTGTACAGAGGGGTTACAATTACATTGGCAGGATAATGCATACATTTCTTACCAAGCATTGCAGCCTCCTCCTTTGTTTACCCTTCACATCCCTTCCCAGCCTCCCCCCTCCCCCCATCCCAATCCTGTTCCTTCCCTCCCCCACCCCCCCACCCCGGCACCTACATTGTAAAGCTCGTTTTGGACATGACAACTTGTACTTCTCATTGTTGCAACAGGTCCACCTGTATCCTTATAGAACTGGTTTTTCCCCATCTCCTCCACAAGTTATACTGACATCAAATATAGTGAAAGCAGGGGTTAAACTGTGGGGGAGGGACATACAAAGCAACAAAGAGATAATCTCATAAATGCATTAGAAACACATTCATGAAAGAAAAAAAACATTAAAATACACATCTAAGGGTTCATTTTCCTGACATCACATTATCTGACCTTTTCCGCTTGACTCATACATATACTAGATATTACAAATAAGGGAAACCATGGGACCTATGTTTCTTTGGGCCTGGCTTACTTCACTTAATATAATTTTTTCCAAGTTTTTCCATTTCCTAACAAATGGGGCAATGCCATTCTTTCTGATGGAGGCATAGAATTCCATTGTGTATGTATACCACATTTTCTTGATCCATTCATCTACTAAGGGGCATCTGGGTTGGTTCCATATCTTAGCTATGGTAAATAATGCTGCAATAAACATAGTTGTGCTGGTAGCTTTAGTGTGGTCTTGTTGGTAAACATTTGGGTAAATGCCCAAAAGTGGGATTGCTGGGTCATAGGGGAGTTCTATGTGAAGTCTTTTGCGGAACCTCCATACTGCTTTCCAAAGTGGTTGAACAAGTTTACATTCCCACCAACAATGAAGTAAAGTTCCTTTCTGTCCACATCCCCTCCAGCATCTGTTGTTGTTAGAGTTCTTGATTTTTGCCGTTCTAACTGGAGTGAGGTGATATCTCAATGTTGTTTTGATTTGCATTTTTTTTATGGCTAGGGATGTTGAACATTTCTTCATGTGTCTATTGGCCATCCTTCTTTCTTCTTCGGAGAAGTTTCTCTTTAAGTCTTTCGCCCACTTATTTATTGGGCAGTTGTTTCTTTGAGGATTTGTTGTTGGGGGGTTTAATTTTTTGAGTTCCAAGTATATTTTAGATATGAGACCCTTGTCCTTGTATGGCTAGTAAAGATCTTCTCCCAATCCGTGGGTTTTCTATTGATCTTGCTAGCTATGTCATTTGCCCTGCAGAAGCTCTGCAACTTTATGCAATCCCATTTGTCCAAGCTTTCTTTGATTTGTTGTGTTTCTGGGTCTCTATTAAGAAAATTTCAATTTTCTTCTTCATATTCTTTTTTTTTTTTAATTTGTTGGTCGTGGGGCTTGAACTCTGGGCCTGGGCGCTGTCCCTCAGCTCTTCAGCTCAAGGCGAGCGCTCTACCACTTGAGCTACAGTGCCACTTACATATCCCATTTTTAAAATAATTTTCATTATCTTATTTATCATTGTTTTATTTATACAAATATATTTAACTAGTTTACAAATTTGATATTCATAAAGGTTGCATATGTTTATATATACATATAATACATATATGTCACATATATCCCATATATATAATATATACATTATATATCCATATATATCCATATATGTTTATTGGAAGAAGGCACCTTTGGTTTTGTGAGGCTAATGCTTTGTTTTCCTGATTCAGAAATAGAGATATTTTCTTAGGAAGAATATATTTTTAATACTTAAAGTCATAGATGAATTTTTCACCTCTTCTTAACTTTAGGTACTTTTTTTTTTTCAGAAAAAGAGCTTGTGGGAGTCCCAATTAGAGTCAATTATAGTTTGATTGACTTCCTATGGCATTTGAATACTTAGAAGAGGTTATTTCTTTATAAAGAAAAATAATTCCCAGTCTCATGTCTATCAGAGTTTGGATTTTTACACTTTGTATGGAACATAACCATGGTACCTGACAGGATGGAATAATTAAAATATATACCACTAAAACTTGGCATGTGAGTGTCTGACTGGAAGCTGAAAACAATAGATAAGAGAGAAGAGGGATAAGGGGAGTAAGAATGAATAGGAGACAGAATGAATTTTAAAAAGAGACAATGGCAATTGAAACAGAAACGTCTGTCTATTACGTGAATAGAATATTTGCCTTCTTGAGGAGCAGAGGGTATTTGGCCAAGAAAGACAGGTCTTAAGGTTTTCCAACTCTGTGATGTTGTAGAAGTCATATTTTGTGGAACACATCATATGAAATTTGAATTTTTGACCTTTTTGTTTTTTCAATGCTAGTGATATGCCGTAAGTTCCTCTGTTGTGGTGATAGGCAGAAGCAGCAAGCCAGAGCTCCCAATCAGCCACAACATCCTGAGTTCAAAAAACAGACACTCAACAATCAGCTATGGTGCTAAACTATGTAGTTCAACAGGTTAAGTGTGTTGAATGAATTTTCAATGTATACTATTTGAAATTTATGATGAGTTTATGGGGATGTAACCTGACCAAAAATAGTTATTTTTACATCACAGTGGGACTATCAGAGTTGTTACCTTGCCTGGAAATACCATTGTGTGAAATCTTTCCCCTTTAATGCCTTTGATTCACTCAACTGTTTATTTTAAATAGAATAAAAATGTATTTGTCTTGCTCATTTTTACATATATATATGTTAATGGCAGATATCTATTTGTTTTAAGCAGTGACATATTCAGTTATGTATGTATATAGATCCACATTTTCCTCATCCATTTATCTATTGAGGTGTTCTGAGACTGTTTCAATACCTTGGATATTGTGAATGATGATGAAATATTCATTGGAGGCATTATGCTAAGTAAAATAAAGCAGACACCAAAAGACAGACATTGCATAGACTCACACATATGTGAAATGCAAGAATCATTGTACACCACAGCGATTTGAGGAGTATCTATTGGCTAGTGTATGTGAGAGTGGGAAAAAAGGAGAGGCTGGCTAAACAAAAAGAGTATGTTTTAACTGATCAAAAAAGGAAACATGGCCAGGCACTTGGTTGCTCATGCCTATAATCCTAACTACTAACTCCTGAGGCTGAGATCTAAGGATCAGGGTTCAATGCCAGCCTAGGAAGGAATTTCATTTTGACTCTTATCTCCAATAATCCATAAGATAATTGGAAGTGGAGCTATGGCTCATAGTGATAGAATACTAGACTTGAGCAAAAAAGGTTAGGGAAAGAACCGAGGCTCTGAGTTCAAGACCCAAGTCTGACAAAGAAAGACAGAGAGAAAGAAAGAAAGAAAAAGAATGAAAGAGAGAGAGAAAAAGAGTAAGAGAAATCTGTTCATTAAAGTAAATTAGATAGATTAGATAGATAGGTAAAATAATAAAAAATTTAAATTCTTACCCCCAAACATGTAGATGAGGTAATGGAAATACTAATTAAATTGAATTAAAACTTTGCATAATGAATATACATATTAAAGTAGCTCATATATATAAATATACCATTATTATTTGTTGATTAAAAAGAGAAAACACACATACCTGCTGGATGGGGGTGGGGGAATAAGTTAACCAACGCATTAACCAATTATCTAATGTGGAGGAGACTGAAAATTGTTGAGAAAATAGGAAGTCACGTCAAGGACCACTTCTAGAATGAGAAGAAATCAATTTGATGATGTGATACCAGAATGGACTGAGGTTTATCCAAAAACATGTAAAGGGACCCAAGGGTGGGTACAATATGAACCCAGTGGATTTTCTTTTAGAAAACCCACTATCCCCTAATATTTCCATCATGACTACCATCACTACCATCACAACATCAGAATAAAATAGTTAAGCTTGCTGAAGGTTGAGGCAAGAATTGGCAATCTACGTTTATGTGGTGGTTCATTCAGTCCTTATAATATCTTGCTGAGAGAAAGAAGACAAGATTGCAGAAACATTGGTGCCAAGGTTTGTGTCTGAATCATAGTGTGTGTCTTTTCCATTATGGGTTATTACCATTTAAAATTCTATATACCACACCTCACCCCTGGACTCGATTTCTATGAAGATAGGGATTTTCTAGTCGTATATTCAGAATGTAAGACAATGAAAATGCACAGTAGATTACTTGAATTAATGACATGAAGCTTGTATCTCAACTCTGAGGTACATTTCAATTAAGCACAAAGGATATTTCTAAAATAAGCATGAGTGGATGGATAGAACATGAAATCACCTCAAACAACAGTGAATAGTAAGTGGTAGTCTTCTCACAATGACTATTGGCAAGAGTTTTCTAGACACAAGAACTAGCTAGAATGTAGAACAGCATCCAGGTTCCAGGAACAAAATGAAAACAGGCAAAATTTCTATGCTTATTTTTGTATCCTTCCCTTGTACCTTCCATACTTTTGTCCAAACAACACAAGTATGTCCACACATGTCACAGGCAATCTGTATATACACTATTTTTTCATTTCCCTTCATTTATTTTTTTCATTAAAATCACTATAGATCTTACAAAATTTTTCCAAATTCATTTTCTGTGCCATACAATCCTAGAATACAAATGCCTTTTGCCTAAATTATTTTAAATCATTCTGTAACTTTTATGTAAGGAAGCAAATATGGACCTTATTTGCTTCTAGGGAAAAAGTGAAATTTTGCATGTATCCATAATCAAGTGAAGTACAAAGTAATTAACACTTTTCAATGCTTTCTGGTAAGTGCAACTATAACATAGTAATTAAGCCCTCAAAATTCATGAAGATGATAAAGGAAATTATAGTGTTTAAAACCTATATTAATTTTGAAAATGTATTTTAGGTGAGTATAAAACATGTATGTGTCTATTAGGTAAGGGGAAAGAAAGTTCAATTCAGTTTAAAGTTTAATTGCAGAAGCTACAATCGTATAGTACCAAATGATTGTGTGACTTTTTTAAATAAAACATTTTTACCAATAACATATATGCTGGCATTCTTAATTAAATGTGGATCTAAAGAAGTACTTAAAAAATTTAACCTATATTAACAATCTCATCCACACATACTTCAATTCTATTGCTCAGTGCATAATCAAGAATATAGAAGTTTTACAAATAAATGTATACATTACATATAATTGGATAATTGCAAACATTTATGTTTGTTAAACATTTTGTAAGTAATATGTTTTCCTGAACTGTTTACTCCTGGGGGAGTGGTCATCTTGCCAAAATATTTCATATAATGTAGTAGGGAAACAATAATATGCTATTAAAATATAACAATAAAATAAGACTTGACTATGAATTTAATTGCAATAGAATACGAGCAGCAGATCCTTTAAAAAATGTTCCTGGCTCATGCACTCCATACTTTCCGGATTCATCTTCCTTACTAGAGGTTAAAGTGATACTAATCTGATTTCTTTCTCTCTCTCTCTCTCTCTAATGGAGAATTATTTTTAAGTGTTTTTGTTAAGAAAATGATAAAACAAGCCTTATGACTTAAAACATGAGATTATAACCAATACATTCCGAAAGTGCTCCTTCAATTTTCTTTTTCAAGTTATTTATTCCTGTCTTCAATTTGGCTACGTGGTCAAGGAAAATGTGTGTGTCTCCTTGTTCCTCAGTTTCTTTCCCTATCTGCATAGAAATCGATACAATTTGAGATTTAATGTCACAAGATATATTGACAAATCATTGCTGAGACTATTGATTGGTACCTATTAAGGTCTGGATAAGTTTTAGTTGCCACCATTTTTTTGTGACACATATTATAGAATATTCAAATAGAGTTATTAATTTAAATAACAGACAATATCTGTAAGAAATGATACAAAAGTACAGACAAGAATCCAATGTATATTCTACAAAATTAATCAGAATGAGAGAAGGGTGTGGAAGGGAGAGATGGATGAGAATGTTGAATGGGGTGACACTGATCATAAATCACTTCATTAAATGGTAACTCCTTGTACAATTACTCAAAGATAATAAATTAATCAATTAAAAACTTATACTCCATCTACTACAAACTACAGAAGTATAGCTTTAGTCCCTATTTCATAATTGGGGGAAAAACAAAATTTTCCTTAATTTGACCATGTGGAACATGATATTTCAAGTGTATCCTAAACTTCAGACTGTAATGATACTACACCAAAAGAATTGGAATATATTCAACATTATATTTATGTATATTTATTTATGTATAAATTTATGTGCATCTGTACATAATGATACACACAGAGGACCTCTAGGTGTTTGATTGAACATTTTCTAGTTTTTATTTCTTGCCAATTAAAGAGAAAAATAAATTTCTGGGAGGGGATGGTAGGGAACATACAAATATATTTTTCCAAAGATGATTTTTAGTAATTCATTTATTTAGAATATTGAAAAGGTCAACATAATACTGCATGATCTCTACTTCCTTGAAAATATAAGGCATTCAAGTTCTGAATCTTCATAGAAATTTGTAATCACATAACACAAATTAGGTCTATTATTTTGACAGTGATAGTAAGAACACAAAATGAAATAAATTTAATGATTCTGCAGTTCTATCCATTTCATTTCAAAAATTTTCAACTTCTTTGCTGTTTTACACACATACAAACACACACATGTGTATGTATATACATGTACATAACAAAACTTTTAATAAGATATGCCACAAGAGTGCAGACATAGAGAAGAAAATTTCAATATTTATAAGTTTATTATTCAATTGGCAAAATTAGCCCTGGGAAGACCGTTATTTGCCCTTAATGGTTATTCTCAAACCTGAGAAAACAAATGTTTTTGAAATGTTTCTAAATAGAAATAACAAGGTTTTGAGTATCATTAAAACCATGGCACAATATTACTTAATAAGTTCCATTAATCCTCTGATAAAGAAAGAAGCAGAGAGCATTCCTCAAAGCTACATAACACATCTCAGGCTACAACAGTGCTTCCCTGTTTTACATATTTGGTTTCACTCACTCACCTCATTTCAAATAAATATCAAATGCCAACTTTACACCATTAATCAATTTGTCCTCTTTCCATTCATTAAAAAAATAAGAGAAAAACTCATTGCTACTGATAGAAAAGCAATAAAGAAAAAATTAAAATGTGTTTATAGGGATAGGAAAAATTTAGATCAAGGAAAAGAAAATTAATATTTTTAGAATGTCTTCAAGACCAGTTAACTCTGGTCATAGCAGAGCAGAAATAGTAACTACATTAAGAAAAGGGTTAATCTGGCAATTGTGATAAATTTTATCAACATGATCACAAAATTGCATCTCATTTCGAGAAACCCCATTGATCAGAGGAAGATGAGCTCTTTACATGGCTGTGGTGTGAAAATTATCTCTAGATGTGTGCTCTCTGTATTTTTTCTGTTATCAACTAAAAAAGTGAGGAATTTATAAATAAACTCTTTGCTCATGTCTGAGGATGAAAGGTTATTTCTTTAGCTTGCATTACCAGCTATCAGATATTTTTTTTTTCTATCCTATGGCACTGATTCATAATTTTATGTATTTACCCACAATGCCTTATCTAGTGCTCAACTAATCTGAGCTTTGATTCAAAAAGCAAGAAAAAACAGCCTAGCTTGCTTGCTTCACAGAATGCAATGAGGGGTGCTTGAAAAAGTACTGAAGTGCTTCACTAATAAACATGAAGAGACAACAGGTATACTTTGGACAGAAGTGTTTGGTACAAGGAGTGAAAATATCTCCAAGGGTAGGTAGTTTACTGCTGTAAAGTCAATGCATTGGTCAGATTCTGGAGCATACTAGATGCTTGATCAGTGTTTGTTGATGATTATGACCTAGTAAGAATGGTTTACCTAAAGAAACATTACTTTTTCCAAGCCTTTCCATTTCCATTTTTTTAAATTTAATTTAATTTTATTTGTGAACATACTGTACAGAGGGGTTACAATTACATGGGCAAGATAATGCATACATTTCTTACCAAGCATTGCAGCCTCCTCCTTTGTTTACCCTTAACATCCCTTCCCAGCCTCCCCCCTCCCCCCCAATTCCAATCCTTCTCCTTCTCCCTCCCCCCCCCCTGCACCGACATTGTAAAGCTCGTTTTGGACATGACAGCTTGTACTTCTCATTGTTGCAACAGGTCCACCTGTATCCTTAAACAACTGGTTTTTCCCCATCTCCTCCACAAGTTATACTGACATCAAATATAGTGAAAGCAGGGGTTAAACTGTGGGGGAGGGACATACAAAGCAACAAAGAGATAATCTTATAAATGCATTAGAAACACATGCATGAAAGAAAAAAAAACATTAAAATACACATCTAAGGGTTCATTTTCCTGACATCATATTATCTGACCTTTTCCGCTTGACTCATACATATACTAGGTATTGCAAATAAGGGAAACCATGGGACCTATGTTTCTTTGGGCCTGGCTTACTTCACTTAATATAATTTTTTCCAAGTTTTTCCATTTCCTAACAAATGGGGCAATGTCATTCTTTCTGATGGAGGCATAGAATTCCATTGTGTATATATACCACATTTTCTTGATCCACTCATCTACTGAGGGGCATCTGGGTTGGTTCCATATCTTAGCTATGGTAAATAATGCTGCAATAAACATAGTTGTGCTGGTAGCTTTAGTGTGGTCTTGTTGGTAAACATTTGGGTAAATGCCCAAAAGTGGGATTGCTGGGTCTATGTGAAGTCTTTTGAGGAACCTCTATACTACTTTCCAAAGTGGTTGAACAAGTTTACACTCCCACCAACAATGAAGTAAGGTTCCCGTCTGTCCACATCCCCTCCAGCATCTGTTGTTGTTAGAGTTCTTGATATTTTGCCATTCTAACTGGGGTGAGGTGGTATCTCAATGTTGTTTTGATTTCCATTTCTTTTATGGCTAGGGAGTTTGAGCATTTCTTCATGTGTCTATTGGCCATCCTTCTTTCTCCTTCAGAGAAGTTTCTCCATAAGTCTTTTGCCCACTTATTTATTGGGCAGTTGTTTCTTTGAGGATTTGTTGTTGGGGGGTTTAATTTTTTGAGTTCCAAGTGTATTTTAGATATGAGACGCTTGTCCATTGTATGGCTAGTGAAGATCTTCTCCGAATCCGTGGGCTTTCTATTGATCTTGCTAGCTATGTCCTTTGCCATGCAGAAGCTCTGCAACTTCATGCAATCCCATTTGTCCAAGCTTTCTTTGATTTGTTGTGTTTCTGGGTCTCTATTAAGAAAATTTCGGCCTGCTCCAAGGAGACCTAGGGTTTCTCTTATTCCATCCTGTAATGTGCATAGGTCCCATGTTTTCCATTATTTGCAATATCTAGTATATGTATGAGTCAAGCGGAAAAGGTCAGATAATATGATGTCAGGAAAATGAACCCTTAGATATGTATTTTAATGTTTTTTTCTTTCATGCATTTGTTTCTAATGCATTTATAAGATTATTTCTTTGTTGCTTTGTATGTCCCTCCCCCACAGTAGAACCCCTGCTTTCACTATATTTGATGTCGGTATAATTTGTGGAGGAGATGGGGAAAAAGAAGTCATTTAAGATACAGGTGGACCTGTTGCAACAATGAGAAGTACAAGTTGTCATGTCGAAAACGAACTTTACAACTTTGGTGGGGGGGGTGGGGGTGTAGGGGGGGGAGGTTGGGAAGGGATGTGAAGGGTAAACAAAGGAGGAGGCTGAAATGCTTGATAAGAAATGTACTCATTATCTTGCCCATGTAATTTCAACCCCTCTGTACAGTATGTTCACAAAAAATTAAAATTAAAATTAAAAAAAAGAAACTAAAAAAAAAAGAAACTAAAAAAAAAAGAAACATTGCTTGCCTTTTTCTTCCTGAGGATCAGGAAAGTTCACTAGTGCAGACAGTAGGGTTCACTAGTATAGAGAGTGGGAAGAAAATCACCACCAAGAAAACTGGAAACATGGAACAGCTAATTTTAGTTGCAGGGCTAGGTAGGAACAGGAGAATGCTCTGATGTAAGGGACACAGCCTGAGCAGTAGCAGGGAGGGTGAACTTACAGGGAGAACAAGGGGGAATCTGGCCAAGCTAGTTTACCTGCATGTTTGAGAACAGAATGAGGAAGCCTGTTGAAATAGCTTTAAAAGATAGTGTGGAAGAAAAGAAGATGGTGAGTTTGACAAAACACATTAATATGCATATATAAAAATGTAATGAAACCCTTTCTTGTACAAATAATGTATGCTATTTAAAATCATGTAAAATGTGATGTGTACTATAGATTCTAACTATTTCAGTAATGGAAAAGGATGCTAAATATATCTGTCATTCTTCACACAGGGGCAGTTAGAATCAAGTAATTCCCACTACAGAATCTGGGAAATATGCTCATATTTTTCTACTTCTACATTTTCAATGGAGAAATATTGAAAGGGCCTATCTAAAGCAAATATTAGTTTATCAACTCTTTTTCCTTTATGTATAGATGTATATTTTTATTTTGTTCTGTTAAATCCACAGAGTTGCTCAGAGAACAAAGTGTTAGCCTTCATTAAGATTTTATTTTTTATGAGTGGTCACTGGGAGTTATCTAATACATTTTTTAATGTCCATTTCATCCCAAGTACAAAATTAATGTATTAACCAATCATTACAAGGAAGCTTTCCCAAATCCTTTCCTAAATGAAATACTTAACTTGAACATTTTTTCCTGTGATCATCAGCTATTAACACAATGTCTTCCTGCTCATATTGACCCTGCTTTGTGCTTTAAAGAAGGAGAGCAATTACATGAATAATAGCTTCCTTTTCTATATGATTGAGGAAGAAATTACTATACCATATTGACCTGTGAAAATTTCTAGAAGTTATTTACTTATTTTAAAATAACATCCAAGCAAGGTGTTGATCCAAGTCCTGCTTAAGGAACTTAAAACTAAATGAAATAAAAGTAAGACTGAAACTATATTGTGTATCACAATGTATAATGTATGTACCTCATATATCCATATATGTAAAACATACATATATACAATGTTTATACATGTGCGTGCATAAATGTAAATGAGTGTTTTCATATGAATGTTAGCATATCTTTTAAATCTAGCATTCACACATGAGAGAAAAAAAGTGATCCTTGTTATTCTGAGACTGTCTAGTATTACTAAGATGCTGTTTTTATTCAAACTATTTTTCTTCCAACACCATAATTTATTCTTCTTCATGGTCAAATGCTATTTCCTTGTCTATACATACCACATCAAATGGACCCATGAATCATTAGTGAAGCGTTCGGGCTGTTTCTGTAGCTTGTCTTTAGTAGATGTTCTGCAAGAGCATCAACGCCTCTGCTGGATCATACAGTAGTTCCATTTACAGTTTTTTGAGGACTCTTATATTAATTCCATTGTGGTGAACACTAGTTCTGTGCCGAGAGCATAGGAGGGTTCCTCTTTTCCTATCATTTTCACTGATATGTGTTGTTATTTGTTTTCTTAACAATGACTATTTTGCTTGGAGGGAGATGAGATCTCAATATTATTTTGATTTGCATTTCTTTTATGACAGGATATTGAGCATTTCTTCATGCATTTACTTGGTCATTTGAATTTTGTTGTTTTTCCTTTTTTGAAATTGTCTTTTTGTTCATTTACCCGCTTACAGATGTGGTTATTGATTTCTTTGGAGTTTAAATTTTTTGAGCTGCTTTCATTCTGGTTTATTAATCCCTTATCATATATATATAACTGGCAAAAAAAATTCTCTCCCATTCTGAAGGATGTGTCAAGTCTTGTGACTGCTTCCTTTGCAGTGTAGAAGTTTTCAGTTCTATGCAATCCCATATGTCAATTCTTGCTCTTATTTTCTAAGCACCTGGGGTCCTAGTCAAGAAGTTATTGACTATGCCTCTATGTTTCAGTGTTTTCCTTATTTTTCCTGTGGTAGCCTCCAAGTTTTATGTCTTACATTATATTCACATTGGAAGGCATTTGGTTTGGGTCTTCTGCATTATGAAAGGTCCTTATCCTAAAGTCGCAGTTGTGATTCACCTTTAGGTTTCTTGTTAAATCAACCCAACAGTTCCATCTTCTAGTAACACCTTGAAAACATGGCCCAAGTGGCAATGTTCCTTGCTGTGTTACTGTACGTAATTTTATATTAAGTGACCAGCAGACTGGATCAGAATTCTGCAGGGTTTTGAGTCATTCTCATTGTCTTCCTATGCCCAAGCTACACAGTGATTGAAAAATCCACATATAAAATGCCTTTGAGAATGTAAGAAATTTATTGGTCCAAAAGTCATAGAAAAGAACATAGTTTCTACTATTATTATATGAATATTAATGTATCATCTGGAGGTAGTATTATCTAAGCAGTGATCATACCACAAATTCCTTGCAAAATGGACAGGTAGAGTGAGGTAATATTGCACAAATAGCTTAGGTATTTGGCAATTTTTGAAGAGGACTGTATTCTGTGGTATGCTACATATTTGGAATAGACTGGTTATAGGCTGATCTCTTGACGTGACTGCACATAATAAAGTGTCTATTATTTGAGTCATCCACAATATACTTTTACTCTGGAAGCAGGTCTTACGATTCCGTATATAGTAACATAGTGAAATAGTCAGAAGAAAATGGATAAATACAAGAGCAACATAAGAAAGGGAATGTTTATGATCAGGTGCAGAGTTATTGTTAGGTAAGAGAAATAATATCTTATGTTGTATTGCAAGCAGGATGTGTTGGCTATACTTAAACACAATGTGTTGTGTATTTCAAAACAGCTCAGAGAGAAAAATTTTAATGTCTTCATCACAAAGACATGATAAATGTTTATGATGACATGCATGCTAATTACCCTGATTTGAAACAATACACAAAGTATACTTATACAGAAACATTACATTCGACCCTATAAATATGTGCAATTGTTAGCTCTGTGTCCATCAAAAATACCTCGTTAAAAAGGGAATAAACCTCCTCTAATTGCTACTCTTATCACTCTTTGCGTAATTTGTTTACTTGGAGCCAATTTAAATGACAGCAAAACCAGTAGTGGTAAGGGAAGACTGGAAGGCTGCAGAAGTTGCAGAAACAAATACAATCTGCTGCCTTGATGACTGTTGCCAGGGGTGCATTGTTCTCATGCTAAATTTCCTCCTGAATCCATTTCCTTGCACCTGGGAATACAGTTGCCAAGCCATGTAAGCACTCCAACCCAAAGATTAGGCTGGAGAATGAATGCAGGCCTATTTCTGGCAGATGTAAATAATTGTAAACAGACTACCCCTGGCATAGACGGTATGAAACTGATTCTTGACTTAGAGGACTGAGAAAAAGAAAAGCATTCAGTGTAGTTATTGGCAGATTTGGAATAAACAAATGAAACACATACCACCAACAATATCCTTCACCCACACCAACATGACAATTTAAATTAAGGATAAATAATTTGTGTTAACACTTCATTCTGTATAGAGTAAAAATGCCAGGAGCTAGAAAAGTTGGAGCTGCTTATTATACTGGCCAATCTTGATTAGGATTCTTTGGGATATATGATAATTCCTACCAATATGGTTAACATAAACCATACTGTTAGGAATTCTGGCCCAACCTAGGGCAACTTTATTGAGCTTTCTAAGCCCCAGATTCCCCACACTTAATTGAGCAATAAAAGTTTTGTTCTCACAACACTGTCGTATATCAAGAAGCAAATAGAGCAATGTGCATAGAATAAATGACTAGATGGGTAATATATACTAAAATTAAGATTGTTAGACTCAGTTGCTATCTATATCCATGATAATAACAAGAAATACTCTTTCTCAGGTCATGAGGAAGCAACAAGAGCCTGATAATAGATTGCTAACCACATCTTGTCTGGAATCTCAATATTGTCTCGTGTAAGCATTCCCAAGAGGTTTTGTTTGGTGAAGTACATACTTCTTTTATTGTCTAGGTACTTTAGAGTAAATAAGCCTTTTTATTTGCATATACATAACTACTAAGTGAATATACAGGAGTGTACCTATAATATTTCAGATATTACTAAATAATATTACATAAATTCATCATTGTACTATTATGTTTATATTAAAATAGCACAGTGTGAATGTCCTTGTATGGGTAGTATTATGAATGTTAATAAATAATGTTATATACAATCATCATGATGTTATGCTTGCATTAATTATATGACATTGTAAATGTCCTTGATGTAAATCAGAACTTGATGTCAATCAAGTTCTGCCATACAACTACCTTAGCTACCAAGTACTTAGGCTTTCTCTTCTCTCTGTTTTATTTTGTTATGTTTTGAGAACTAAACAAAGGGATGAGCTGGCATGAGAAATGTTGTTTGGTGTCAAAGAACTTGATGCTTGTATAAGTAATGTGTGGAGATAAAACACACTTAATCAGTAAATGGCAAAGGAATCTGAGAGGTTAACAGGTTTCATGGAAGATTTTGTAAAGAGTTTATACTCACAAGACAGTATGTGGGAATGAACTTTACAACTTGGGTAGGGGGACCCTGAGGGGGAGCAAAAGTTGGAGAAATACGAGGGTGGGAATAACAATGTTTGCCAAGAAATGTACCCACTATCTTACGTGTGTAACTGTAGCCCCTCTGTACTTCACTTTGACAATAAAATTAAAATTTTTAAAAAAGACGATGCTCCAGAAAAATGGAAGTAATGTCCTGTTGTGTTTCTTGTGTTTGGGAATGAGAATTTGGGGTCTGAGTGGGAGAATGGATCATCACAAAGGAAGCATATAGGCTAGGTATTGAGAGGTTTAAATGGAGCAGGAGTGAAAATACAGGGGCCCAGTGCAGCCCAAGACACTAACGCCTGTCAAAGCAAGGGAAGGAAAAGGAGAAAAGCACTATGTTTCCTGAGGTCTATACCCTTTCATGATGGACAATCACAGGTAAATGATAGAGCTCTGCAAAATGGCGAGACCTTTCTTTCTGGGGTAGTGATATTGCTGCAGTTAGAAGAATGGAACTTGGGAGCTGATGAACCCGTTCAGAAGGGGAGCAAATCACATTGACCCGTCGCCTGATTTTCTCAGCTACAAAATAGAGAAATTCAAAACATCCTTAGGCATTATCCTACAGAGTAAGTAAGTTAATATGTGTAAATGGAATTTTAAAACCATTGGACAGACGATAATTGCTAAGTAATTGTGAGTTATTATTTTATTGTTAACGTTGGTTAAAATATTTTGCATTGATAAATGCAATCTCCCTATAAAATTAATCACATTCACCAGACAATGTTTGACAGGAAAAACAAAACATTGTGTCTTGATTAGAATTGTCCTAAAAATAGTGCCCAAGTTGTACAAAGCTGTCATAAATACCCTGCAATACTCTGCAACACATTTTACTATCAGTTGGACATAATTTGATCACTTAAGAACCAACATCATTGGTTTTATAAACACAACTACTCATTTGTTAGTTATAAAGCTAGAGGGAAAAGAAACTAATTAAAAACTTAATAAATGCAAAGGGACACAAGAAGACCAAAGCCAGGCAAGGATTTGGTGATGCATTCTTTTTCTCCCTGTTTTATTGCTTTTGTGTAGTTGATATACACAGGAGTTACAGTTTCTTGAAACTGGTACAATAAGTACAATTCTTTTTGAACCCTTTTTCCCTCTCATCACTCTCTCCCAACAATTTCCCTCCCATTTCCACCCATAAATTATTTTTCTATATAGTGTCTGGTGAATATCATTATTATATTTGTTCATCCTTTTTTTGTTTTTTTGGTCAGTTGTGGGGTTTGACCTCTGGGCCTGGATGCTGTCCCTCAGCTCCTTAGGTCAAGGCTAGCACTCTGCCACTTGAGCCACAGTACCACTTGTGGTTTTCTGGTGGTTTATTGGAGATAAGAGTCTCTCAGACTTTCCTGCCTAGGCTAGCTTTGAATCATGATCCTCAGATCTCAGCCTCCTGACTAGATAGAATTACAGGTGTGAGCCACTGTAGCCCAGCATTTGTTCATTTTTTATTGTCAAGGTGATATACAGAGGAGTATCAGTTACATACGCAAAGTAACAAGTACATTTCTTGTCAAACTTATTACCCTGCCCTCATTTTTCTCCTACCTTCCCTCCTGGCCCAAGCCCCGCACAAGTTTTACAGATCAGTTCCAATATATTGTCTTGTGAATATCACTGTTGGATTGGTTACCCCCTTGTCCTTTGTCCCACCAATCTGCCATTCCTCTTCCCTTCCCTAATTCAGATAAACATATATACAATACCAGAGTACTAAAATCAAATACAGTGACAATAGGGGATATCCCATTGGGAGAAGAACATACAAAAGAAACAAGAAATCACATAGTACATGAAAAACAACAACAAAGAAAAACCTCTTGTGTCCATGTCTTGGAGTTCATTTTGCTTAGCATCATCTTTTATGGTCATATGTATGTAGCTATTGGGCTATTCTGTTAAAAGTATCCTAGACATATACTAATTATTGTAAATAAGGGAAATCACAAGATCTATGTTCTTTAGGTCTGGTTTACTTCATTTAAAATGATATTTTCCATGTCTTTCCATTTCCTGACAAATTGAGTTGGTCCATGGATGAACACTGTTCTGTCTCATGCATTCAGGTGAGTGTGCTGAGAGAAGAAAAATCCACGGGAATCGTTCTGCATTAGTAGCTTCTGGGAATGAGGGCTACTATTGGTGGGGGATGAGATATCTGTGGCTTTCTATTTTTAAAATGTAAAACTCTGTGATTAGATTTTCATGTGGGCTTTGCCATTTTGATAGGCCAGGAGGGTCACATATCATAAGTAATATCTCAATTATATCACATGGGTGGTAAGGCAAGAAGAGGTCTACTGTTCTTCCTAAATAATTATATATCTCTATGTATATCTCCTGCAGCCTTGGCTAAGAAAATAGAGCTCCTTTTTAGCTTAGCCGCACAATGAACTTGGTACAAAGTGCAAAATAAAAGGGGTTCCTATTTTTGGGCTGCTTCTTAACTAAGAATATTTTATACCACTGCACCTACATAGTCTTTAACACACTGACATTATGTAAATTAAATATGTTAATCCCTAACTCTGTGCAATCTTCTATCATTTAAACTTTTTTCCCCCCTTTTGTTACCAGAGAGAAGAAACAAAAAAGAAAAAGAAAAGATGTAAGAAAAGACTCCTGCCAAATATAATAGCTATGTTCAATGTTTCCTCTGGTTTCTTATTGTTTAAAATGTGCTTTTCCTGCCAAGGTCTCCTTTATAGAGCATTACCTCCACATGCTAATTGACTAATTAAAATATGAATAAATAAAAAACTACATTTCCTATCAACTTTTTTTCACCCTTTCTGGTGAACTTAGGAGTTTTCTGAACTTGGAATCATCAAAATTTCTTTAATTCCATTGATTCTTTGCTAGGAAAACATTAAACCAAAGACTTGCCTTTCTTTTTTTTTTTTTTTTTTTTTTTAAGACTTGCCTTTCATGTAATGTAGGATTACATGCTACCCCAGGGGATTTGAACCATAATGTCAATTTTGAACAAGAAGGTAGCATTTCAGCTTCTATTTGCATCCATAATATTAATTTCCTCAGCTGTAGTTTCTTGATGTATAAATGGCCATTAATTTCCTTCATTTTGAAAAGAAAGTATATGTTGATGCAGGTGGCTTGCCTATAATTAATCCTAGCTACTCAGGAGGATGAGATTTGAGGATTGCAGTTCAAACTCATCTGGGCAAAAGAGTCCATTAAGACTCCCATCTCCAATTAATCACCAAAATGCCAAAAGTGGAGCTGTGGCTCAAGTACTAGAGTGCCTACCTGGAACGTAAATATCCAAGGGATTGCACCCAGGCCCTGAGTTCAAGCCCAGTAGCCAGTACCAGTACAAAACAAGCAAATAAATAAAAAGGAGAACAAAAAGGAATGAAGAAATTCCAAAACTAAACATGTCTTTCATCTGTCTCTCTATTCTTAGGGAACAAGAATTTTATCACAACCATCCTTTATGTTTTAGGCCATGCCAAAGAACACCAGGACTATTATATCAGTATGTGCTTGAAGATCTGGAGTAGGTAAGGTTGTAGGGATTTGTGGATGGTGGTCTGAAAACATGATTAGAAGAATGTTATGTTTCTGATGACTTAGTTAAAGAAGTCAAGACCAATAATAGGGAAAATGTGACAAAATTCATTGGATCTATGTAAGATATCCTAGATGTCTAAATATGGCTATGCGCAATTGCAAAATGATTGGGTATTTGCTGAGTATCTAGTAGCTGGCAGGAAATAATGCTGAATCATCTGGGATCCCAAAGACTTTAAAACCATTGGTTGACATACCAACTCTAATTAAACAAATTGTATAGAAAGCAGAGATTCTTCTGCATCATCCACAATGCCAGCCTCTGTCACACATCTTTACTTAGAGCAGTTTTGCTTTCAGTGTGAATTACTACTTATGAGGCATAAGTAATATTACTTTTATTTAGTTTAGAAAGACCTATAAGACATGTTCACTGTCATCAATCAATCAACCAAACAAAATGAAAGTGAAGTCTTAGCTGAAGTAGTATTGAACTTGAAAGCTATGGTTTTCATAGTAGTTAGTACAATGCACTTTAACATATCTATCTTTCTTTCCCTCACATGGTGCTTTTGGTCAGGAGATTTCCACTTCATTATTGTATTATGTAATCATCAAAACATACAGAAGGCTGCCTGGAACCTGGGTAGATCCTGTGTGAATGTGTACATGAATTGGAAATGGAAAAATAAAATCTCTTTAAGAACTCACTTATTCTGGGGCTGGGAAGGTGGCTCAGTGGTAGAGGGCTTGCCTTGCATGCATGAGGCCCTGGTTTGATTCCTCAGCACCACATAAGCAAAAAGAAAAAAGCCGGAAGTGGCTCTGTGGCTCCAGTGGTAGAGTGCCAGCCTTGAACTGAAGAGCTGAGGGACAGGGCCCAGGCCCAGAGTTCAGGCCCCACAACAGGACCAAAAGAAATCACTTATTCTTCCATGATCCCAGAGACCTTAAAATGAATTACACACAGCATTTCATAACACAGAGAAACTATCACCTTCAATTTCGAGTCATCTTTCAAAAGAACAAGTTATATTAAGAAGAATGCATCTGAAGCCAAGAAGCACAATGATTGTATATTTAAAGAACTCCAGCATTGATATTCACTAGGCACTATGTTGGAAATAAACTATACAACTTGGGGGTGAGGGGCAGAGGGAGGGAATAAAATGGACAAAATGATGGAAGAGGTGACACTGTTCAAAAAGAAAGGTACTCAATACCTGATTTATGTAACTGTAATGCCTCTGTACATCACCTTTACAATAAACATTTAAAATAAATAAATAAAGGACTATGTGAATAGGGGCTGACATTCTCTGCCCATCTGAAAAACAAACCTGGAAGCATTAGCCTTCATTGATTCTTCAGTAAGATGGTATAACAAGGAGACAAACCAGGAATGTAACAGGGGGAAGAAGGCTTTGTCTCTGACTCAGTCTAAACATTTACACAGTAACATTTAACAATGCCTTGTTTGTTGAATCGACTTTACTCTGACTTCTGGGAAGAGAAAGCTGTCTTAATTTATTTCCATTGGGGATAGGTGGGCTAATTTTGGGTTGAATTGCTCCGGAGGGAGTGGGGGTTAAATAGAAAAAAGCACAGTTCAAAAAAACATAGAATACATGTACCAGACCTCTAGAGCAGGGATTTCAACAACCAGGAATGATTTTGCTCACCTGGGCATACTTAGCAAAGCTGGGACACATTTTGTCACATGAGAAGATACTACTGGCATCTAGTGAGTAGAAGTTGAAACATTTGTAAACCATAAAGTCCTCCCCTGGCCCCTAAAAAAGAAATTAACACATACAATGGTGAGAGGAAGAAGTTCTACATTATACTCCATGGCATTAAATTGATCCTGTAACGGCTAGTTATTTTAATCACAGGACCTCATTTAATTCATCAGAAAGTAAAACGTCAAACTAAATCATTACTGAATTGTCTCCCATGTTTGGTGTTATTGAATGCAACTTTAATTTATGCATTTTTATATTTCAATTTAGTTTTAAATGCCCTATTTTAGAGCTTCTCTTTAATTGATACAGTGACATATTATATGACTTACAAAGTGATGGCTTGTTTCATGTATATATCAAATTATAATCAAAGCAGAGTAACTGGTGTATCTGTCACTTCAAACATTTATCAGTTATTTAAATGAGAACACTTAAAATCTGCTCCTCTACATCCGTTTGAAATATGCAATGAATTAATATCAATGACGGTCAGTCTACTGTGCAATAGAATACTTGACTTCACATTACCTATAAAACTGATGATTTTCACTTGATGACAAACTTTTCCCCACATCTACATACTACCTTATTCCCACTCTCTGGTGACCTCTAACCTATCCTACGCTTTTATGAGTTTGACTTAAAAATAAATAAGTTAGATTGATTTCACTTAATAATTTGTCTTTCAGGTTCAATCATATTAATTACAATTACAGATTTCATTCTTTTGAATGACTGAATAATATTCCTGCATGTAGATAAACCACAGTATCTTTGTCTATTTGTTGTCTGATGAAATCAGTATTTTGGAGAGACATCGACATCACTGTGGGTTTTACAAGTTCATGCACAATAGCAACAATGTGGAATGAGCCAAGGTACCATATAGTTCTATATAATCCCTACTATAGGATAGAAAAATAGACACAAAATAAAGCCAGAATCTGATTATAAATACATGGCAGAAACAAGAAACTACTGTATTATACTGCTGTTCTAGTTTGTGTAATTGACAGGGAGTGAATCATGACCTAATTAAAATTTTGGAAATAGGAGGTGTTAATTTCAGAAAATGTTATTCACTTACGAATTTACCACTTGGCCAAAAAATCAAAGGAAGAAGATAACCGAGTATAACCAAGTGTCTCTGCAGCTTCTTGAATGTGGCTTCTAAAGAACAAAGTTTCAGAGAAAAGCTGTTTGATTTGAGTCCACAGCAGGTTGTGTCACTGCCAATGGCCTTGGCCATGGGGGTGGTTTGCTGAATGATGAGAAGGGGTCATCTGGGTGGATGTTAGACTTTTCTTTCAGTTTCAAGTTTGAGCATTATATTCTTCATTCTGCCAGCTGTGTAATAACTATGATCCCTAGTCTCCCTAAACTGAATATAGGGCATATCCAAACAAATGGCCTTGCATTACCTTTTCTACAAGTAAGGAAGGGATTAACATACACACACACACACACACACACACACACACACACACACAAATGAGAAAAATTCAGGAAGAAAGACTTGCTGAATTTTCTCTACTTCTTTCAGATTTTGCCTTGAAGAGCAGGGCTGGGAATGTAGCTAAAGGGTATGGTAGAGGAGTTTCTAGTATATTTGAGGACCTAACTTCAATCCCTAGCATAAGAAAGGAAAGGAGAGAGAGAGAGACAGAGAGAGACAGACAGAGAGAGACAGACAGACAGAGACAGAGAGAGACAGAGACATAGAGGCAGAGATAGAGAGAGACAAAGAGACAGGAAGAAGGAAGGAAGGAAGGAAGGAAGAAAGGAAGGAAGGAAGGAAGGAAGGAAGGAAGAGTCAGAGGGAGAGGGAGGGATGGATGAAGAGAAAGGGAAGGAGAAAGAAAGTAAGGTAGGAAGGAAAGAGGGAGAGAAGAGAGGAAAGAGGGAGAAGGAAGGAAAGAAAGTGATAGACAAGTAGACAAAGAAAGAAAGAAAGGAAAAAGAGAGAAAGAAAGAAAGAAGCAAGAAAGAACAAACTCAATTTCTATCATGAGGATTAAAAAAATCTTTAGTTTGGTTGTGCAAGTCAACAAATAGGGTGCTAAACAGAGCAAAAATTCAAAGCATCTATACCTTTACCTGTCCCCCCAAACCACTAATTCGAGCATATATTCTTTTTGTTGTTGTTGTTGTCAGTCCTGGGACTTTAACTCAAGGCCTGGCACTGTCCCTATTTATTTATTTATATATTTATTTTGCTTTTTTCTCAAGACCACTACCTCTTTTGAGGTGGTTAATTGGAGATAAGATTCTCTTGGGTTTACCCGCCTTTCCTGACTTTGAACCATGATCCACAGATCTCAGACTCCTGAGGAGCTAGGATTACATGCTTGAGCCACCAGCACCCAGCAGCATATATCATCTTTGATATATGTGTGTGTGTGTATATATATCTATATATACATATATATAGATATATATACATTCATTTGTAACTAGAGAAAAAAATAGAGAAAGCTGAACCATTGTGTGAACGCTTTGAAAACTGTTTACCATACATCAGGTGAAAACGTAGGTGTCAGTGAACATTGTCCCCAGTGGCACTTTCCAGGTTGCATTCACTTTCTTTCTCCAAGGCTTTGCATTTCCTAACTTCAACACAGAATGTGTCTTCTTGGGGGTGGCAGGGATAGGGGGGTGGATATTGTTGATTCACTCCACAATGTGTGCTCTGCTCTAGACAGCAGGTAGGCAAACATGAAGGATTCTTTCCTCTTCTAGGAGATTATAGAGGATAGAGACAAGAACAGTCACAGAAATGCGTATAGTCAATGGGCTGTGGGTGTTGTGAGCGAGCTTTAAAATCAGACTGAGACAAGGTACTGATTTACCATTATAATGATGCATTATGTGAACTGTGTGTGTGTGTGTGTGTGTGTGTGTGTGTGTGTGTGTGTGTGTGTGTGTGTCTTTATGGTGGAGCCTTGAGTATATTATTCAGTAAAATCCTCAAGAGCACATACAGAGAGTCTGGGATCCAACTTAACTCTACCAGTTATTATATCACTAGGGAAATGGTAACACCTCTCTAAGGCTCAGTATATGCATCTGCAAATACATATGTGGTGAGAATTAAATGACATAATACATGTAAAGACCGCAGAACAGTGCCTGGAATACTGAGTACTCCGATGCCAGGGGCATGGGAGGGATATTTAATGAAAACATTATTACTATTTTTTAACATATGAATGGAGATGAGGACTTTAATATGCTTACCCTTTTACAATGAAACTAGTAAAGATTTTTAGCAGGTGTGTGCCAGTCAAGGTTTAGATTAAGAGAGAAAATAAAGCAAACATCTTTTAGGAACAAATATAGCTTCTCCTTCAGGCAGAATTCACCCACCAGGCAGCCACTCACGTTCTATATAAAACACACTCATGGTTTGGGGTTGGCATGATGAAATGCCTGGCAACATTTCCTTCTTTCCATTGTATAAATCTTTCCATAACCGTGGCAATTTAAATATTTATTTTATGATTCAGATACTGTGAGGACCTCCTACATTTTTTTTCCACTTTCCAGGTGTGCATACAGTAGTCTGAATTTAACAGTTTGGATCTCAAATGCAGACCCAGATGTAGCAACAGTTTCTAACTATAATGAATGTTTGGCCCCAATGATGGCCTTTAGTTTTCTTTCCTTGTTCAGAAAAGAAGGTTCCCTTTTTTGGACCTATACGGATCCTGACTTTTCATTAAAACTAATCATGGCAATTCTTACATCCTTAGGAATAGTCTTTGAGGCATTTTTCTAAGAATTGATTAGAGAAGCTATTGTCTGGGTCAAGGAGCTTATTTTATTTAATGTTTTATATTTAAATTCACTTTGAATACGGACTATGAACCATAATTAAATGTTCTGACCTTAATCAGGCCTTAAGATAACAGTTTGTCAAGAAAGCCCATCCCAGAATATTTCATTGTCAGTAATTCCTAAGTCCATGTCAGAGTCTGACCAAGTAAAACTAATATTGTCCCTTCATGGGCAGAGGAAGGCAAGACTTGAGGAATAATCAATATATCCAGCTGCTTCAGATTTAATGAGACAGAAATAAAAACAGATAATTTTGGCCGTGTATCCAAGGAACAAGGTGTAAAGACCATGCATGACTGAACTGGAAAAAGTGCTACAGTTCCTGGCACTCGACAGGACTGCCAGACAAGTGCGATGGAAGCAATTTACACATGAAAATTCGATTACCACGGAAAGGATTCCCCATCTTTCCACGCATGCTACATGAGGGGAATTTGTGAGTGATCTTAATTAGAAAATAACCAGTAGCTGATTGGCAGTTGAGCATTAGACTGGACTCTGGCAGCAGCTGATGGGGAAGGAGGTAAGAATGATTGTCAAAGGAGAGCTTTAGCGTATAAAAAAAGGGACTGGGGCGGGCTGTCAGTCATCCATCATATGCCACCACAATTGGCAGGTCTCCTGGGACACAGCCTGGGACACTGGCTTCTGCAGTCTGGCAATTAATATCACACTTCTCAAACACAGAGTCTGAAGTGGCGGTGGGGGGTGGGATTTGGCAAAAGGCTTACAGGTGAGGACATGCAGAAGTGCTAACTTTGCTGGTTACCAAATGGCTTCATCTTCTCTGTCTTTCCATGAGAAGTCACAGGATGATAATTATGATCACACTTCTGCTATGGTAACAAGGGGAAGATGACTAAAACTGAACATTTAATTATGTAACTTTCAATATGCTCCTATTCTGTGTGACAATAAGTGAATTCAGAGTATGAAAGAAACAGAACGAATATAAATAACCTGAAAGACAGCTGGCATTAATAATAAACTTGTAGATTAGTTGTAACAAACTACAGGACAGAAATGAAGTGTGACATTCACTTAAAATATATATATATATATAATTGATATTTTCCATTGTAGGTTCATGGACATGCAAGACATAAAAACAGTTGGACAGGAGCTCACAGTCCTATTTTATGGATAAAACAAAGAAAATAAAACACACTGGAAATATCTCAGATAAAAGGATTATGTAAAGTCTTATTAATGAATTTCAGAATTAATGTGTGAACTTAGTCTTAGATTTTCCCTTCAGAAGAATTCAAATTTTTATACAAATGAAGGTTGAAGATTAAATTATTTTCTCTAATATAAAGAGAAAAAAATAGAATAGGGAAAGTTAGTAAAAGGTGACATGGAGGATAATAGCTATAATTATAGTCAATGTAATAATAAGGCTGAAGACAGTCCAACAGAAACATAAGGACACCAAATCTAGCTTTACAATATATTATATTAATAATAAAAACTTCTCTAGAGATCTTTAGCTGTGGGTATGGCCTTTACATTTATATTATCTAAAGCAGAAGAAAAAAGAAAACAAAATTGGTGGTAACTGACTGGAATTCTAGCACTCAAAAAACGGAGGCAGGAGGACAGCAAGTTTGAGGCTAGAAAGAAAGACCCTTTCATTGTCGCCATTGTTGTTGTTAACAGAATATGTTCTGTTGCCTAAAGGTGCTAGAGGAAATGTAATATTAACTAGGCCAAGTTACAAAGCATTTAGTAATAATTAGATAAAATTGTTTAAATAAAGGAATGGCTGCAATACAACCATTCTCCTAAAATGTATCAGTAAATTAGATATTAATTTTCCAAGTTTTTGGTAAGTCTTGCAAACATTCAAGCCATGTCACTGTAGCCTGATTACTCCTGAATACAAACGATCTATTTTTATGCCACTCCAGGTAGAGATTAAAATGAAAGAATTCATTGAAAACATAAAATAACCCATGCAGAAAAAGAAACAACACTTAGAAAGAAACTATGCCAAAAGAACAAATGTGAGGGAGAATGTGAAGCTGTGTGAATTCAATGTCTTTATGTCTACAGATCATTGGATGTATTTTTGAGTAAGTGATGCCACAGACACACTTAAAGTGGAACTTCCCTCCTTCCCTTCCTTTTCCCCCAGTGCTCAGTTTTCTTCTGTGTCCTTCTCCTTTCTATTTTCCCTCACTACTTCTGCCAGTACTGGGGGTTGAACTCAGCACCAGGACACTATCCTTTAGTGTTTTTTTTGTCCACATGGGTGCTCTATCACTTGAGTCACACTCATTTTTTTTGTCTTTCAAGTAGTTAAGTGGAGATTAGAGTCTCATGGACTTCCTTCCCCTCCTGCCCTGGTTTAGAACCTCCATCTTCACATCTCACTCTCATGAATTGCTAGGTTATCTAGACATGGACCATGAGTGGCCAGAAAGTTCCCCTCTCCCTATTAACTAACACTATTATGCTAATTAAACAAAAATGTAAACCCAGACCTAGAGCCATTGAACAACACACACATATCCCAGTTAAACACACACACACACACACACACACACACGCGCGCGCGCACACACACACACACACACACACACACACACACACACACACACAAACCCCCAAACCCCCCGCCCCCAAAAAAACAAAACCAGCTGGGACACATAACTAGCTCAGCACAAATACAAACCACAGACTCAAAATTATTTCTTTCTCCTATACTCTGACTTGTTTACCCTTTTTTTTCATTTTATAGATGGGGATACCAGCTGTGGTTATGAATTACTGTAGTTCATTTTTATTTTAGTTTGAGAATTGTTGACATGTGAGTTACTGTCCATGTATAGAAGTAGTCTTTGATAAAACAGCATCATATTTTTCAGCCTGATTTTTTTTAACAATAGAAAATTATGCCAAGCAAATCTCCAGGTCCATGGTCTCTGTTTCTATTGCTCTTTCTTTCCCAAATTATCTGGAATAGGGGACAAAATCTCTCCAGAAGAGTCTAAATCAAATCCAGAGTCTTTTATAGGATGTAAATGTAGAAATATATATTGAGTCTCATTTGAATAAGGAATCAAGAAGAATAACTGTGGCTCTAGGCACCTGTAGCCTTCTTAGAAGAAGATGGTCTCTCATCCCCAACTTTCCTATTCTGACTTCTCCATTCATCTCCCTTCTTCTCTTATTGTTTTCCATAATCATTACTCTCTGGTTTTTTTTTTTCTGTCCACACATGACTAGATAGAATGGCCACAGACCTGATTGTCTATTGATTCTGATTTCAAAAGAGCCTTACTGAACAAGGTAAGACTGGATTCATATTTCCTCACAGCGAAGGCACGACAAACAATGCTTTGGAGAAAGCTGCACTTCTCTTCTGATGGTCTAGGGAGGACATAGACATGTGACTCTTCATCCACTCAGTGGGATCTTCCTGGCCAACTCAGAGCTTCTAAGATTCAAGCAAGGAATAAGGGCAAAGATGGCCAGCTTCTCTAGGTCTAATGTGGTTATGAAGTTACTTTGTGGTAAGGCCATCAAGAGCTCATTAGGTAAAGCATACCAGGAGATGGCAGATGTCAGGAGGCAAAGTGGTAACTAAGTCAAAAGATCTGACAACATATCAATAAGTGAATTCTCCTTTTCTTTCCTTAAACTATCAATAAAAAGGAACATACCCACTTTCACTTCATCATTTTTTTTTTTTACCAACTTCGAAGGAGCCTAATGAGAGTGAATAGAAGAAGCAGCAAAAATTAGGTTTTGAGAATCTTAGGTATAAAGTGGAAAGCAGAAGTTATCTTGGATCACGTAACAGTAGGTAGCATTAGGAAAGACTGAGTAATTCATGGGAAAGCAGAGAACTAGTGTAAGGAAAAGAAACGTCTCAGGTGAGTTTGGAGACAATGAGAGGACATTAGGTTTCTGGGTTGTATTAATTTAATCTGTTTTTATATTTTTGCTCTTCTAAAGGCAGGATTGGATTATTTGGATGAGTAATGTTGCCAATGATACTGAAGTGTTTGGATCCAGCATTCATCAAATAAGGATCTGTTCAAAGGAAGCTGCTTCGTGTAATATCGCCTTGCCTGAAGGAAGAGCTGTTGAATGGAACATTAAATACGCTCCAGATTTTGTAGATTTTGACTTTAAGCACTCAAGTTTAGGATTCTAGAGTTGCTGATTGCTTTGGTGAAGAAAGATGAAAAGTTGGGAGTAGGGTATCAATAAATCGCTCCCACATGCCCAAGTGCTGGTTTATTCTTCCCCAGTGCTTTTGAAGTTCTTAACCCCAGTTTTAACTTGGAACTAAGGATGGCTATCACTATGCCTCCCACAAATTATAAGTGACCTGTGTTAACTAATATACTTCTATCTCCAAAAGCCAGCATTACCCCAGTTTGCTAGCTTCTTCTGCAGAGGGAAGAGAAACAAATGGGTGGTTGTGTTGATCTGTTTAAATGGCTTAAAATTATTTTGCTTATCTTTCTTTTTAGTTTTTAATACTTTTATTATCTCTAAGTAGTTATACAAAAAGATTTCAATTTGAAGTGTCTGTTTCTGGGTACAATGTACCATGATAATGTCACTTTTCTGTCACTCCCCGGATTCTCATCCACCCCACCTGATTTCATGAGGATGGATGTGCATTGAACGTTGTTCACCCACCCTCCCTCTCTCCATTTATACGCCCTCACTCCACTTGAGATCCTATAAATTTCCATATTTGGACTTCGTTCTCCTTGTGAAGGAAGAGTGCATAACATCAGAAATAAGGATGCCTGATTTCCTTCCTCTTTGATCTGTGACTAAAACTTAATGTTCCTGGTGTTTGCATCATCAGCAATTCTCTCTCTCTCTCTTTCTCTATCTTGCGATCTATCCATTAAAAAAATACCTTTAGATAGGTTACAGTTCACTGTGACATTGTGAGTATATTGCATCTTGTTTAACTCATCTTTTTCATGATTCTGCATTACTTTCAACACCACTATCTCCTCAATTTCCTAATTGCAATTTTACATATGTACATTGAATATTATGACTTTCCTTTCCCACCCTTCTTTTCTTCACTTTTCTATACTCTTATCCTGGACTTTTGCAACCCAAGTTCAAGCTTCCTGGTATTTTGTCAGAACTGTAAATGTACTCTCCTTCTTATTTGGTTGGTGTTCTACCAAAACCACAGTCAGGCACTGTGATTTATGTTCCCAGAAAATCAGTCTTGATTATGAATCAAACCCAAGTTTAGAACTTTTCTTGGTACACATACACTCTTAGCTCTTTTACTTTTGTGTCTTTGTTTGGTTTTGTGCCAGTCCTCGGCTTGCAATCTGGGCTTGATATTTGTCACTGAGCATTTTTGCTTAAGGGTAGTACCCTCTCATTGAAGCCGAAGTCTCATTTTTTGACTTTTTGGTAGCTGATTAAAGATATGACTGTCACAGATTTTCCTGTCCTGGCTGGCACTGAAACTCAATCCTCAGATTTCAGCCTCCTGAGTAGTCAGGATTGCAGGCATGAACCACCAATGCCTGGCTATATTCTTAGCACGTCTACATTTGTAAGGATGATCTTATCTTCAATTATAAAAATTGCAAATGTATCCTGTACCATACTTGGTGATGAATATATTTTTATTAAGCTAGACATATTGGTAGGTTTAAAGGTGGAAATGTTGACTTATATTTAGGCATTTAAGGAATTCTTTCAGAAATTAAAGAGATAAGTCTTGTAAATAAGAATAGGTATCTGTAGGGAAACCTATAGAAACTATTTTCATCAAATTTAGAGTTGAGAAAACTCTGATTATCTAGTGATTACTTCATCATCCTGCCTTTATCACTGTATAGCATGTGACCTAAGGCAGTAGACAATCATTCTGTGTCCATTTCACCATTTGACAATGAGGATGCTATGATATTTTCATGTAAGTAGGTAGTAAAGTTTGAAAAGGTTAAACCATAATCTGCTCTTATAACAAATATGGCACAGGCTGAAGAATCCAAAATTTCACCATCATCACTGCACTATTTTTTCCAATTCATACTTTTTCCTTTCTTTTTCAAAACATCCTCAGAAAACAGGAGGCTAAGTGTTAGAGATCTGGGAGATGTGATCTAATTTGCAGCCAAGTAGAGGAGGGAGAAGCAGAGAAATCCATGTGGAAATGATGGGAGGTTTAATAAAGCCAACACAGACAGCAGAGAGGGAAAAAGGAAGAAAGACAGAAGACAGAGAGAGATACTTGTTGAACAGTATCACAGAAAAGTATATTTATTGATCCCACAGGGGAGTCAATAGGGAATCAATTAGGGAAGAGTCAATCAATTAGGGAAACCTAACACATTTTTTGACATGTCTAGAACCAGAACACACTACTGTGTATGTGAGTGTGTGTGTGTTTGTGTGTGTGTGTGTGTGTGTGTGTATTTGTGTGTATGCATGTGTACACATGCATTTGTATCTGCATAGTTTACTTTTTCTTTATTTTGGGGCAATTGGAAACACCAGTAAAATATCACTCACACATATACTTTAATAGGCAACATGGCCTGGAATAAGGCAAATTTGTTTTATGCTAAAAATTGTGAAATAATATATATTTGCATTGTAGCTCACAAGGCACTAAGATGACTGAATGTGTGAAACACGGATGAAAAGAAGACAAGAATATCTAGGATTTGAATCCTTGTACCCTTCTTTGCCTGTATGAACCCATGCTACATCCTCCTGAACCTGCAGTTTCCGTGTACAATTATTACACAACTTATAGTAATGTATCTGAGATAGTAAGTGAGACCTGCAGTTTCTCAATTTCCTTCTACTACTACGCACCAGAATATTTTTTCCCTTGTTTTGTGCTCCTCAAAGGTCTGAAATCTAGGCTGCCTCTCACTAAATCACTTGAGGGCAATGTGTAGTATCCAGTCTACAGCAAGAACAACAACAACAACAATTTGTTTCCTTCAGATCAGGAACGCTTATGGAAAACCACCTAGGGTTGCTTCAAAGCCTCAAGCTGCAGCTGGATATCAAAGAAACCTCCTCCTTTGCACAGATGCACCAGGTCAACCCACCCACTGGTGCCAGTCCTCATCAGCCATCACCTCCATGACACTGGCTATGGGCCCGTGTGACCCCAAAGGACTCCATCAATGCTTGCCTCTTGCTATAACTTGTAGAAGCTATGGGTTCAGTAACTGCTTGATTCATAATTGGGCAGGAGACCTGCTTCATTCTTTACTAGCAATGTGACTGGTAAAGGACTCAATGCCACTGCAGGGCCCGCTCTCACAAGACCATTTCCTACAGTTTAAGAGAAAATAATAACACCCAGTTGTTTGCTCACAGATCCTATGGCTCTAAAAATGGCATTGAAATACTTTATGCCCCACGCTTTCAAAGCATTAATAAATGAATAAGGTCACTCAGGACTTGTTATTGCATGGTTGTATTTTTCTTAAAATTAAATGAATGATGTCATCATCATCATCATCATCATCATCATCATCATCATCCTCATCCTCATCATCAAGAATCAAGCTGGTCACCCATGGCTCAGGCCTATAATCCTATTTCTTAAGAAACTGAGATCTGAGCATCACATTTTGAAGCAAGCCAATCTAAGGAAGAAAAGTTCATGAGAAAAATTTTTTTAATCTCCAATTATCCACCAAAAGGTCAGATGTGGAACTGTAGTTCAAATGTTAGGACACTCAACTTGAGCAAACATGCTAAGAGACAGCACCCTGCCCCTGTGTTCAGGCTACAGTACTGGCATGCACATGCACTTGTGTGTGTGTGCACATACACACATAACACACAAATATGAGATACAGATGTTGTTCACAGTGGATGAGAATGAGCTATAACAGGAGCATGAATCAAGTGGTAGAGCACTAGCTATGAACAAAAAGAAGAAAAACTAGAAGCCTAGAGTACAAACCCCACTATTGGACCAACAAAGGGGACAGGAGAGAAAAGAAAAGAAAAGTGAGGAGATAAGAATTTAAGGAGGAGACATTTTGAATTTTAACTCTTCCATTCACCTTCTGTGCTACTCATGGAGGGATGAACCCTTCCTCATGATTCTGAAGGTGCTTATCTGTATGACCTCTCTCTTATTTTTAAATTTCCCTCAAGCTCCCTTTCACTCACCAATTGACTCCCATATTTCCTCTTTCCCAGTGTAACTCAACCCATCATAAACTGAAGTAAACACATCTTGCCAATCCATCAATCGTCGGGTCAGGTAAAACATGACATTTCCAGCTCCAGCAGGGTATGCAGCATCTGCTCTGTGCTGAGGCTCTGGCGAAAGTGTCCTGCCATGGTGGAAAGAATTTAGAAGCTGTTTGCACCATCATAAACGCCCATCTGTGGCTGTGCACATATCTTGCCTGAAATAGATGGGACAAAGTGACTATGTTTTAATAAACCTAAACACAATGCCATCTATTTCCAAATGAGGGAAATATGTTCCTGCGATGAGTGTGGTTTGACTAATTTTTGACTGATTTTTTGAAAACGTTGAACTCTTATGGATTAATGTTGGCTACTCTCCAAAAGCACTAGAAAGGATTTTAAATATGATCAAGGTATCCTCCTTGCCCAAAGTGAAACAAATCTATATCTCTAGGGTTTGCTTCAAAATATTAGAGCTATTTTGCAAAGCTCCCCAGGTGATTTTAGTGTGAAACAGGGTTTGGAAAACTGTTAAAGAAATAGAGCATTAATCTGTTTCCCAGTATGACTTTATTTGAAGAAGCTGAGGAATTCTGTTTAAGTCATAAATCTAAGAATGTATTATTTCTGATTTTCAAAATTCTTCACACAGAGGATAATATAGGACAAACATCCAACATTTTGCTTAAATTTTATACATGTATATAAATTGCATATATGCATAAAATACACACATATTACACATTTAGATATACATATATGTCTATACATATATACATATACATCCATTATATACATATATATATATATATATATATATATATATATATATATATATATATATGGGAAACAAGTTAAAAACCTTTCATTTAGCCTCGGTGAGATGTCTCACTTCTGTAATCTCAGCTACTTAGAAGGTAGAGATCAGTAGGATTGACATTTGAGGCCAGTTCAGACAAAACTAACAGGATTCCATCTCACAAATATATTCAACACAGAAACGTATGCCTTTGTTCCCAACTATATGAGAGGCATAGTAGGAGGATCAAGATCGCCATAGAGTTCTACCCTTCACAAAAATGCAAGACCTTTTCTGAGAAACAACTGAAGCAAAAAGATCTAGGGCATAGATGAAGTGGTAGAGCACCTCCATAGAAGGCCTAAAATCTGAAGTGTAATTCTCCGTATTGCCGAAAAAATCAATAAATAAAACAGCTCCTGAATGCAGTTTTGGTGCTTACTAAATCTGTAAATACATACTTTCATCTTATTCTCTAGCATTTCATAAGAGAGGGACTAAAAAGTAAATTGGCATAGGCAGATCCTAGGTGCAAAGACTATGGAGATATTGTAGGACTGGGTAAAACTTCTTTCTGGGTCTGTAACCCTGACAGTCAGTTTCTGGCGTCCAGAATTCTTCAATAAAGTCTATTTCAAGGATTAAATTAACTCAACCCACTTAAAAATGTCAGGTTTAGCTGGGCACCAGTTGCTCACGCCTGTAATCCTAGCTACTCAGGAGGCTGAGATCTGAAGATCACGATTCAAACTAGCCTGGGTAGGAAAGTCCATGAGACTCATCTCCAAAGAACCACCAGAAAACCGAAAGTGGTGATGTGGCTCAAGTGGTAGAGTGCTTGCCTTGAGCTGAAGAGCTCAGGGACAGTGCCAGGCCCAGAGTTCAAGACCCACGACCGACTAAAAAAAAACAAAGAGAGAGAGAGAGAGAGAGAGAGAGAGAGAGAGAGAGAGAGAGAGAGAGAGAGGAAGGAAGGAAAGAAGGAAGGGAGGGAGGAAGGGAGGGAGGGAGGGAGGAAGGAAGGAAGGAAGGAAGGAAGGAAGGAAGGAAGGAAGGAAGGAAGGAAGGAAGGAAGGAAGGAAGGAAGGAAATGCCAGGTTTAAGGAATTCAGTAAAGATTAGTAACCATACCTTATATGCCCCATCATCAGTACTGCAGCTTCTATTAAGCTGCCTGAAAGAATTCATGTTAAGACTTCGCTTTTCTATAGATTTAACATCTCCCAGAACACTAACAAATGCCAGTTCTCCCTGGTTATTTGTGGTGACTCGCATTCGTTTGATCTAAGCTGACAGCCAATGCTCTCATCACTTCCTAATAATTGCAAACACTCCATCCCTTTTAGGGGTTCTTGAAATGTCTGCTTCCTTCCTCAAAAATTTGCAGTGGAAGTTGGGAAGTCAGTCTTTGCAGACCTAAGATCAGTTCTCCTAGGGTGGGAAGACTTCTCATTCCAATTTGCCAAATTACCTCAGAAAATATTAATCTGTGATACTATTCAGTGCCTTTCCTTATTAACGAGCTTGTATTTACTTTCAGCAAGTGAATCATTTGCATAATGGCATCAATCTAATCAAGTAGATTGTAAACATCCACCTCAAACATTCACTCATTTCTATTCTTACTTCCCCTCAGACAATTGCCCCTGCATCTTGATTGTCTGCAATGGCGAAAGTAAGTCATAATAACAAGTGGTATTACAATACGTTTTATGATTGACTTTGTTCACCTCTTAGGTTACTATTCCTCATACTCATTTCTACATTTTGACTAAATCCCTGTGCAAAATGTCCAAAACTTATTGGGTTAATGATCAGCCTACAGTTCAAATGCACATGTGTTTCGGAATATAGATTGGAAGTTTTCTAAGTTCTGACCTTAGGCCATTGAAATGATCATCCTTTAAGGAGCCATTTGTATATGGTCATGTTTCTTAGTTTCTGGTGAGAATCTCTCCCCCTTTGACTAACTACACTAAGGACTATTCCATTCTAACTCGCTAGAAATGCTAATCTTTTATCCTGACTAATTTATGGGGAAAAAACGTAGACACATTGCTATTATTTTTTATCCATCTCAGGATTTTGTGCAACATTAGAGTATATGCTCTGTCAAGTTCACTGAGTTAGATTTCTCAAAATAGTACCATTTTGAGTCACTATGAAATCTTCACTACATATTTTGGGCTAAACTTTGGTATCACACTATGAGCCATCTTACCCCTCATAAATTTACTGATTGTGTTCTTTATTTAATTGAAGATGTCGACTTGAAGAGGTGGTATAACTCTCACTTTGCTTTACATGTCCTATTATTTCTTCTCACTGTCTTACAAAGACTCTTCTTCCTCCTTTATCTTTACGATTTTCAATTATATTTTTAGATATTTTGAATTATGACTTATATTTCTCAGTTGATAGCTGTTTGCTTTCTGAGTTCCCTCTTGTTGAATGACATGATTTTAGATACATATATTGATAGCTCAAGAATCATTATATCCAGCCTATACCTATTTTCTGCAAATAGAAAATTATTCTGAGAATAATAGTCTATTTGAGCATTTTATGAATGTGTATGTAACCCAACAAAGTGGGTTTATATCTCAGTGAGTGCAAAGCCCAAAACAACAGAGTAATACAAGAGTGAGAAGTCTTATTAACAACAGCAAGCTCATAAGAACTCATGGGTTATTTTCAAAGCAGTGCCCTGTTTGGAGGGATTTTATTCAGGAAGCCTGCACATATTCACAATGGTATGCACTATCAACTGAGCACTTTCTGTTTAGGAGAATAGTTCAATTGGAAAAGATGGAAGATATATTTTGGGTGAATGATGCTTTTATGCCTGTATGCATTTATGTACCCCTAAAGGTATCTGCTTCATTTAGCAGCTCAAAAGTGAATGAGTCAAGTGAGCATCTGGATTCAGGCTTCACATCTCTACAGCTAGCATTAGGTAGGAGAGGTGTGACTCTGAGGTTAGCCTATGCTGCAAAACAAGTTCAAGATGGTGTAGTGAGACCTGATTTAAAAAAAAAGCTCAAACTAAAATTCTAACTTATGATTCTGAATATACATCAGAGAAACACAATGCAAGGACATATTTACTTTCAAATTTCAAGCTTATATTACTAAATCAAGCTCACAAAGCCAAAGAAATAGTTAAAATGATTTTAATAATGTATTTTCTTTAACTCAATAGATCCAAGTAGTATCATTTAAATTTCTAAATGATATAAACCATTATCAGGATGATACTGATATTGTTTTTGTGTTATTGAGTATGGGACACTGAGTGTATATTTTTATGACAGCCCATCTTGATTCAAATGATAAGTTCAGTTCCTCATTTATGCTAATGACATTCTAGTGTTCATTTGTTCTGTATGTCTAGTGACCATTGTATTACAAGATGGCCTCAGGAAATGGAACTCATTGCTGGTCCCCAGGGATGAAATAAAGCTAGATGATAAAGTCTTCTTTACCATTATTATTTTTAAGTAGTTGTAGAAAAGGATTTCTGATTCAATATGTCAGTTTGTGAACACAAGGCATTTTGAGATCTTTCAAGTAAGATTAAAAATACATGCCATCCTTATTTTTGTCTCTGGTCAAACAGATGGTTAGCTATCTTTTATGGCACAGCAAAAAGACTTCATAAGCAGGAGCAAATAACCATTAGTTTTTCACTATTTATTACTAGTTATTAGTGCCGGGATGTGAAAGCTTAGACATTATTATTATAGATTTTGCTAAATTATTATTATGAAGCAGATTTCTATCCCGAACTTCAATATCAAATTTCAGTCAACTTAACCCTTAGGAAACTGAGTCACATGTGTAATTAAAGATCAAGGCGACAAAAGGAGAGAAAGAAGGCAAAGTCCTTAGACTTTGAATGGGCTTTTCACCATGGCTGCAGAGGGACTCTGTTCAGGGATTTTATGGTAGGGTACCCTCCTGACTCTGCCAGCAGTCCTGCAGGTTTGGAGAAGGCCAGGGATGGAATTTTTCTGAGAGGCAGATGGGACTCCAGAGAGCAACATGGAGTTATGAGAACAAAGCAGACTTCTATCACTGACTATAGTGTATTTTATTGCTGTCTATTTTTGCATCTATGATTGAATATACTAGGGATTACTCTTTCTGGTTAATAAGCTCCCTGCCTTTGCTTCTTATTTTTCTTGTTCCCAGTATTTATTGTCTGTCCATTCCGATAAAGGTTTGGAGAGGAAATGGAAACCCAACAATGAATTGCTCTGACCTGATTCTGGACAAAGTCATATGGCAATCATAAATAATAGAAGATAAGCTGTGTCACGGAAGGTAAGTGTGTGTCATGCTAGATTTTCTGCCAGACAACCTTGGTTAGAAAATAGTAATATTTTTCCCTTGCTAAACAGTACTGAAACTAAGTCAGTGACTCAGAGCCAAGTGAGAATCTTCCTGAGGTTTAGCTAGGTTGGTTTAAGAGATGCAAAGTGCCTCTGGCCTTCTGCTTACTTCTTGGTTTTTGACCTTGGCTTTATCCTCAATCCTATTTGTCAGATCAAAAAAAAACCAGGCAACAGCTTGAACAGAGCAAGGTGTGTAATATAAATACAATGAAATCTCTGCCCAGATAGCTCCTATCGATTCTCTAGGGCTCTGAGCCATGCCACATTGAATTTTTTCTTTCCTAGACAAGCTGACTGCACATAGATTTCACTGGATTTATATAACTTTTCAAGCCACTAGGATACCAATTAACAAAACACTAATGCAGTACAAGACTGAGTGGCCTGAAATAATTAATGCATCTCTGTGAAGAGCTAAATCCTGAAGAACATTTTATTCTCTGGAAAAGCCAGCTGGTTAGAAGATCTGGGGGCCATTGAACCTCTGCATGCCAATAAAATAGGAGGTACATTTGAGTTGGCTTCTTTCCTTCTCCTCCTGCTGCTCTTTTGGTATTCTTTTGAATGTCAGCCACCCCTCAACTATTTTTTGACAAACTTTGGGAACGGGAAATGAGTGAAAAATAAGCTCCAAGCCTTGTAACATCAGAGTTGTTTTTTTTTTTAATGGAAGGAAGTGTTCACAAAAGAAGATAAGGACCCCATTCTCATCTTCTGAGTGTCTGTCTTTGAAAGAAATAGAATTAATCATCATTACATTAACCTACTTGTGTTATTCTTCGTCACTGATATTACATCAGTGGCCTAAATAGCATTTCCACACACCAATATTCAGACTACAAATAGTCTGATCTCCATCTCTAAGGACAAAGTAACTGGGAAGTAACTAGGGAGATAAATTGTTTCTATGAGGGAAGGTGTTATTCCCTTGTATAAAAGTAAAATGGATCTGCTGAGATGTCCAGAGGACCGCTCAAGGGAATTATATGGTGGACAGATTTCATCTGTAGAAAAAAGAAAATTCTGCAAATGGAGTGACTTTGGCTTCCATATCACTTTGCTACTCCAAATGAATCAACCATTGTAAAAGAGGAGCATCAATGGAGTCAGTGAAAAAGAGCTTGAAGGGATTGGAGGTGTGGCTCAGTTGATAGAGCACTAGCCAATGAGGAAAAGCATCAGGTACTGGGTTGGACTTCCAGTCTTGGACCTAACAAAAATGAAATAGAAGCACATGGACATCTATATTTAAGAAATAGTATAGATAATTTAAGAATCATAAGGAAGAGACCATTCTCAACTTGGGATTAGGAGAGTTTGCTTGGAGAGACCTATTATAGTTGAAACCTAAGACAGATAATTGGACAATTGGAGATTTGCTGGAAGAAAAAAGCCCATTAGTGACCAAATGATAACATGTGTGACAATTCCCTTTCATTAAGGGGCTGGGTAGGATAAAATGGCAGGGTCTGAGGACATGGGGATACTGCTTATAGAATCCACAAATCTGTGACACATTGTAAGGGAGACTCTCAGAAATCGCCTTATCTTTTATTTTTTTTAAAGTTTTTCTAATACAGAAATAATTATGTGTTCTGAAATGGCACGTTAAGGCACAGAAATATCTCAATGGATGGTCCCTGTCTGCAACTTAAATGGAACAAATGAAGATTGGCACAGGGAGGCACTCCTTTTCTAGAGCCATCAGCATCTGCTCAGTCGGGTGACCTAATAAAAACAACACACAGATGCATTTTATAGCTTGGGGGGTATTTGCTGGGGAATGGATTAGACACAACTAATGAAGGCCAGACAGTCAGCTTAATGCTTCGGCTGGCCCTGGGTTGCATGCCTGGCCAAGAAAAGCTCAATAACTAAATGGCAGAGAGAACAGATGAGTCTTGTAATTGGCGAAGGGGAAATGTACTGAGGGCAGCAGTAGGGTTGGCTGAGTTAGGTTGTACAAATTTCAGTATGATCTTTCTCATATGGTCTGGGGTTTTAGCTAGCATTTGGTAGGGTGATTTTAGGTTACCATATAACCTAAAAAGTTAGCGCTGAATAACACAGAGTCCCGTCCTCATTCCATGAACTAATTTCCATGGAATCCTTGACAAATATTTTACTGTGTATTTGATTAGGTGAATCAATATTCATTTTTCCATTTTCCATTTACTCATGGAGTGCCTACTGACCTAGAATGGGGAGATATGATTAAAAACCTGTCACACTTGTGAAGTAGTATAGAAAAAAATTGTGGAAAGACAGAAAAACAAAATGAATATGCATGATCAGTCATTAGGTAAACTATTATACAAATGAATTTCTATAACAATTTCAGGGAAGTAAGGATTATGGAGAAAAAGTGTACCTAAAATAAAGAATGGTATGGATTTTGAGTGAGGCATTCTTTGACTTGATACTGAGGTTGGAAAGTATCAGGGAGACTGTGGGAGGAATCAGTCTACTCTAATGACATGCACTCTTTTTTTTTAAATTTTTATTGTCAGCAGTGGGGCTTTAACTTTGGACCCTGAGCGCTTCAGATCAAGGTGAGTGCTCTATCACAGTGCCACTTGTGGATTTCTGGTGGTTATTTGGAGATAAGAGTCTTCCAGACTTTCCTGCCCAGGCTGGCTTTGAAGTTCAATCCTTAGATCTCAGCCTCCTGAGAAGCTAGGATTATAGGCCTGAGCCACTGGCACCTGGCTTTCATGACATACACTTCTATTTGTGAAAGAGTATACTTTTTTTCCTTGTCAAGTGTTCACTTATTTTTTGTCAGTTTAACAAGCATTGTTTTCACTGAGTGCATTCTGTAGTCAGATATTATGTTAGAAAATAAAACCAGTACTTCTCTTTCTAGGAGTTGCAGTCTACTCTTTCTAAATGACATATCATTCAATCCATACCATATTTTGTTTCATATCTAATATAAGATTTTTATGTCAGCTAAAATTTATCATAGTAATGGTGGGATTCACTTTTACCTTGAGGCATTAATAGAAATAACTTCTGCTACTGTGCTGCAGAACTGACAACAATAATAAGTAGGCAGGAATTTTGCATCTGCAAAATCATTTGTTCATAATGCTACAAAATTTTTCAAAGTTCAAGAGGTGATGCATGATTAAATACAAAATGAGAGATGTAGAGATGGGAAAGATCTGTATAATTTATGGAGGGGAAGGGGAAAAACAAGTCGTTTAAATAAGGATATAGGTGGACCCATTGCAACAGTGAGAAGTACAAGTTGTCAAGTCGAAAATGAACTTTACAACTTTGGTGTGGGGGGGAGAGGATTAGGTGGGGGAGCAGGGGGAGGCTGGGAAGGGATGGGAAGGGGAAACAAAGAAGGAGGCTACAATGCTTGATAAGAAATGTACTCATTATCTTGCCCATGTAATTGTAATCCCTCTGTACAGTATTTTCACAATAAAAAATAAATAAAAATTTAAAAAAAGAAATTAGAAGTTGTGGAGGTGGGGAGGGAAGGGATGGTAGGGGAAAAACAAAGGAGGGGGTAATAACGTTTGATAGGAAATGGAATCATTACCTTGCTCATGTAAATGTTCCTCTTTTGTACAGTATCTTTACAATAAAAAATTTATTAAAAGAAAAAAAAAGAAAGATCTGACTAGAGAGAAAGAGTCAGTAGTCATGCATGCAGATGATACCCAAATGGCTTGGAGCACGTACCATAGATGATTAGAGGACTTTGGAAAGTTTAAAACAAGCTGTGGAAATGAGAATGATCAATAACAATAATAATAGGAGAAGGAGGAAGAGAAGTGGTGGGAAAAAGAACAGAAGAAGAAAAAGAAGAAAAAGGAGGTAGAGGAGGAGGAAATGGCAAAGAAGAAAGAGGAGAAAAGGTGAAAAAAGTAGAAAAGGAAGATGAGGAAAAGATAAGAAAGGAAGGAAGAAATGAGGAAAGAAGAGGAGGAAGAAGAAGACCAGGAGAAATAGGAAGAAGAAGAAAAAGATAACTAGCATGAAAGAACGCAAAGGAGAAAGAGGAGGAAATAAGGAAGTTATTGAACATTTACTATATTGATAAAACTTTCTTTGTTGGTTTTTTGTTGGCATGCACTCTGGGCCTGAGTGCTGTCCCTGAGCTTTTTAGCTCAAGGTGTGCACTCTATCACTTGAGTCACAGCGCAACTTCCAGATTTCTTTATACAGTATTTCTACTATATGTAATTAAATTACATATGTCCTATCATTTCTGCATACTTTAAGATATTGAAAGCTTTCTCCCTTTTCTGGATTTTTTTTCTAGGATACTAATCAGAGTGTTTCTTGGATGGCAGCTGTGTGTGTATGTGTGTGTGGGGGGGGGGGTGGGGGGGTGTGGGTGTATGTGTATGTGTGAAGGGGTGAACAGCCTGGCACTGGCAGGTGGCTCATGCCTATAATCCTAGCTAGTCAGGAGGCTGAGATCTGAGTATCATGGTTCGAAGCCAGCCCATGCAGAGATGTCTTTGTGAGACTCTTATCTGTAATTAACTACTCACAAACTGTAAGGAGCAATGTGGCTCAAGTGGTAGAGCACTATCCCTGAGCACAAAGAGGCTCAGGGATAGTGCCCAGGCCCTGAGTTCAAGCCTTGAAACTAACAACAAAACAAATGAATGAAGCAAATGATGGAAAGAGGAAGGAAGGAAAGAAGGAAGGAAAGAAGAAGGAAGGAAGGAAGGGAGGAAGGAAGGAAAGAAGGAAGGCAGGAAGGAAGGAAGGAAGGAAGAAAGGAAGGAAGGAAGGAAGGAAGGAAGGAAGGAAGGAAGGAGGGAGGGAGGGAGGGAACGAGGGAGGGAGGGAAGGAAGGAAACTAAAGACAGTCTGAGCTATACATAGAGAAAGTCTGTCCTCAACTTAAATTAAATAGAAGTTACTTCTGTAGAGTCCTAATTGTATGACAGTCTTAAAGTCAAATGTCTAGGAATAGATAACTAATCCTTCTCAATGATTTGAAGGGCACTTGAATAGGAAAATGAGAAATAATTTAAAGTTCATGGACTTGTTCTAAATACTGACTTTAGTGGTGGTTATGCTCTGCACATATTCATTATACTATACATACTATCTATCATCATTGGATGAGACAATTAGAATCTGTAAACCTTGTTACATTAGAATTATATTTCAGAAGAGATGTTTGTTTGTTTTGAAGTATGTCTGTTAAAAGGACCTAGTTTGGGATGGTAGGAGAAACACAAAGGAGGAGGCAAAAATGCTGGATAAGAAATGTACTCATTACCTTGCTCATGTAACTGTAACCCCTTTGTACAGTATTTTCACAATAAAACTTAATTAAAAATAAACAACAAAGAGGACCAAGTTTTTCTGAAGACAAGAAATCAAATTCATTTCCATGTAAATAACAGTGAGGAGACTTAAGGAGTCTTGTTTCTGAAATTGGCATCACCTTTCTAAATTGTAAATCATTACAATTTCCTTCCATCTTCAAGGACTAATGAAAATTCAATACGGGAACCTGTTCTATTTAAGCTATTCCATCAGTATCTCCATAGCATCATTTTTCCCTCTGCATTTATGCTTAAGTTTTCTGTAACGTTTATACCTGTAAAGGCTTTGAAGTGGCTGGCATGGTGTTTTCCTCCCTCCACATCTAAGTTTTGGGTTGGTTGGCACTCCCAATGCTTTGCAGCCTTACATATAAATGCTTGCGTGCAAGAACTATCCAGGAACTGCTGTAGTTAATTTCAGCTTCCAGCAGTTCTCATGCAAAACTGTTTAAAACAGTCTTGAATCCAGTCTCCATTAGCAATGACAGGTACCACCCCAAGGTGCCTCGGGCAATTCTTTCAAAAGGTCAGCTATAAATGCATTCATTTTTGCACATCCAATTGCTGCCTCTTCCTAGCACCAGACCCAATTACATCTGTGTGGTATGTCGGTATCTTCATCAGCACCTCAGAGCACAAAGCCCAATATCCTTCAGTGACAATTTCTAGCTGGCAGCAGATCTGATTAATGAGGCAAGGCTGAAATTAACTTTTCCCCATGTCACATAGATTTCCCGAGTCATGTAAAATTTTCCTTGTTACATTAGCCATTAACATCTTCACCACCAATAACCACTATGAAATGTAATGTACATTTTCCCGAAAAAGGCATCTGTCTATGTTCCCATTATCTTATAAATAAAATGTGACATGATGTGAAATTAGCACAGATAAATATATCCATTTAGATAGTTCGTAAGGCTTCGCAGTATTTTCTGATGCCAAGTCTAGTATACAAGTATACAAATGGTGTTTTATGTGAAAAATAGCAATGGGTGCATCTTATTTACACACATGAAAAAATGGACTAGAGTTCACGATCATTAGCATCTAATTTTATGAGTGACAGCAATGCTGTGCACATTTTTAAATAATCAACCATGTAACCAAAGGCAGAGGTCTATTCCATCTAAAATTAATTTTCTAAAGAAATTCTGTTCACCATGCTGAAATGGTCTTCAGAACTCAATAATAAAAAAATGGCAAGTGCTCAATTTTCTCCTTGTCTATATTTAAGAAAATCCATTTGGTCCGGACACATAGAGCTAAACAGCAAATGTTGCACATTATCGTGTAATTAGAAAGAAATAAGTTAGAAATCTGCTAATAGAAGCTGTGTTATAATAGAGTTAGTTGACCAAAAGCTAATAAAAAATTTAAACTTTAAAATATAATTACTTTTCTCCCTACCCCCTTTTTTATGCCACAGAAACACTGTATCCCTTTAGAATTCCTAACCAAAACCTTCTTAAATTTCATTCAATGAATAAATCTGGAGGTAATTAGATACACTAAAAGGAGGAATCTTTAATTACTTGACATGTTGTAATTTGGGGAGAAAATAAAATCTGTTTTACAAGATTAAAATATTAAGTGAGCTTTTATATATGAATTGCCAGAGACAGTGTCTGATCCAAGTGTCACCAAGTGTTAGCTGTTAATCATCATTGCCGTTTGTATTCTAGTTCGGCTCTGTGTGGCACAGTATCTTCTCTTAAATCTGGTTTAGAGTACATCATCATCTAATCCGTGTTGTTTAGCTTTATTTATTTTGCCACTGAGTAAATTTTGTCCTTGAGTCTATGAGCAAATCTGTCCAGCTGTGTGTTGTTTTACTTATGAATGAGGACTCATAAGCTAGAAAAAGGTCCTTTTCTCCTCTTCTAGACTATATGGAAAGCCAGTGTATCATTACCATCATCAGGTAACACATTTGCATTTCCATTACACGTATAATCTTCCAATACAAGAAGTAACTAGTGGTTAGCAGTGTTAGTATCTTGAGAGTGAAGGGGAATTCTCCTGCCCTTTCAATCATGTCTCGCTGCTTCTTTCCTCAGGATATTGCCGTTCTCCTGTGTCTCATGCAAGCCAAATGCGGTGAGTGCCATTTGGAAGACTGGCAAATGAGGTTCATGAAGTTTAAATAATATTTCTGAGAACCCATAGCTTAAGAATTATTCTGTCATGATACATTCTCTTTGTAAATAGAATAATCCTAATCAAAGCCTAAAACAGCCATAAAGTGAGTTAAAATCATCACACTTCTACCTTCTCTCTTCAACTCCTAACCTTTAAATTTTTCTTTGTACTTTTAAGTATGGAGAGGGCAGAGGGAAGAGACAGCGATAAAACAGAGGAAAGAGAGACAATAGGAAAGATGTGAAAAGATAAAAGAGTGGGAATCTAGAGCAAAATAGTTTGATCATACCCTGGCATGTCTTTGGTCCCCCTCAGACTGTCTACAATCTTCCAGTTCATTGACCTGATCCCCAGCCCATTGCAGCGAGACACACCATATACCCAATAACACTTCAGAAGAGAAGAGAAGAATCTGAACCTAAAAAGTTGGTTCCAATCCCTGTCTGGACAGGTTGTTGCTAAACAACTACTATTCAATTCAAGTGGTAGAATCTCATAATCAACTCAAACTCTTTTAAGTGCTCCACAGTTTCAAAAATTTCTAAGTGATTCTTCGTGACTGAGTTTCACATGTATCTAAGCAGAATAAACTCTCCATCTAGATTGTAATCTTAGATAGGGCCATTACACCTCTGTCCTGCTTGTATTTACAATAGGCTCCATTTGGACTATGAACTCAGTAGCTATCCTTATAACAAGCATAGTGCCAGGAAAAAACACAGAGAAAGACTCTGGATTACAAGGAACTATTTCCAGTATAAACTTCCCTTGTGTATCATTTGGGTGTAACAGAAATTATCCATGACATAAGGTATTTAATGATCTTCATGTATGTCTGCTAAATGTATCAAGAGTCTATAGGTTTAACTAGGTTTAAAAATCCACAATTTTAGTAAAGTTAAGATGAGTAAAGCTGTTTATCTGACTCTGTCAGCTTTGACAATGGAACAAAGCAGAAAGGTCCTGACCTTCTCTCCTTTTCAGACACACTTATTGCCATATTTTTTCAAGCACAAAACTTGTGCAATGCTTGTTTGAATCTGCTGGGATGGTATCAAGGGCATAACTATGGTGTCATGCAGTCCTGGGCTTGACCTCGGAGCTGTCCTTCTTTAAATCAGCTCATTATCCTCTTTTTTTTTCTTATTTAGGGTATCTACAGGGCAAAGGGCATGCACTATTCTATGTAACTATAACAGATATATCTTATGAAGGCTCTTGAAAAGCATTGCTTTATTTTTATGTCAGGATTGTAGGCAAACTTCATCAGATAATGTATAGGATATTGTTCAGTGTTACACCAGATGTTGAGTCTACAATTTCTTTATTGAGACCAACAAGTTAAAAGTTGTTGTGGACTACATGATGGAATTATGAGTGCTGAGGTATGCAGAAAAATCCAGTTACTCAGTAACGGCTTCTGATCGCAATATTCAACCTCATTAAGAAAAGAGAGAGAGAAGGAGAGACACACAGACAGAGACAGACTTGGGGATAAAAAAAAGGCAGAGGGAGCACACAAGTTTATCAATTACAGTTTCACTTAAAGGATAAAGCAGTAGGCATAACCTTAATGTGTTGTCAAGTATATACCTTTCTTTCATTTCTTTCCCCATCTTCAAACCTCTGCTTTTTTATTCTTTTAAAAATAGTAACAGTTTTCAAAACCACCACCACCACCACCAACAACAACAACAATGTCTCAGGCTGATGTACAGCCAAGTGTACAGTTAATAATAAACTGGATACATTACCCATAAGATCTTAAATATCTTCAGTTTTTCAAGACTACTGGTCCACAGCTACTTGACTCAGTTAACTGGGAGAAGCCACAAGACAGAATGAGGACAGCTTCTCATGGATGGTCGGTCCTTTTTAGTGAATTTTCCTATTGTTTCATTCACAAAATGAATCAATGTGATTATTTCTAAATATTTTAAATATCAACCCTAAGATTCACAGAGGAATGGAATGGCAAAACCATCATTCAAGTTTGTGTCCTTTTCTCACTCCAGTCTAGAATAGAAAAGCTGTCTAGTGAGAAGGTAGATTATAATTTCCTTTGGGATGTGTTGGGAGACATTTTTTTTGTCAGGGGGTGGATTTTGGTTGTGAGACTTGAACTCGGGGCCTAGGTGCTTTCCCTGAGCCTCTTTGTGCTTAAGGCTAACTCTCTACCACAGCACCACTTCCAGTTCTTGAGTGGTTAATTGGAGACAAGAATCTCACCAAGACTTTCCTGCCCAGGCTGGCTTCGAACAATGATCCTCAGATCTCAGCTTCCTGAGTAACTTGGATTACAGCCATGAGTTACCAGTGTCTAGTGAGATTTTGGAAATGGATATCATGATTTTGTACTTGACCTTTCTTGAGACCAACTATCTAAAATGGGGCCAACATATTAGTCTCTGATACATTTTATAAATTATAAGCAAGCATATGGATAAGATGCACTTTTAAAACTGTAAAGTGCTTGTAAGCATGAAAATGCTCACAGAAAAACAAAGTTCTATGATCAGCAATTACTTGGAAGTCCAAGAATACTAACCACCAAAGCTAAACATTTTCTGAACATCATTCCTTGCATTCTTATAACTTGATGCTTAGAATTATGGATGTTTCTGAAGGAAAATGTCTCAAAGCTAATTCATTTAACAATGTTCACTTCTACCTCTGTATATTAAATTTATGTTGTCATGTTAAAGACACTTGGATGTTTATACTGAAATGGAAAACTTTCATTCCATATTAAAATATTGAGTGAAATGTTTTGTGTTCACATTTATCAGTTTTGACATGTTACTTACAGGCCATTTGACTTCAGGGGCTTATTCATTTAGGGGGTAATTATTTTCAAATTTACAGTGTTATGCACTCTTTGTGTTGATTATACGTCCATCAGATAATTGGATAAGTGTGTTGTCAATGAGAAAATTCATGTAAATATATGATACAATATTTCATATAGTATACAGCCTCTACCATGTGTTCCTTGAATGTACATCCTTTATTTCCCTCTACAGAGCTCATATTTTGTTGTACCAAACCAATAATTGCCTTGAAGCAACAGCATTTTCTATTAGACACATTTGCCATGTGTGCACAGAATTTGTGTGAAATCCTGGTTTTAAGAAGGAAAGAATTGCTAAGTGCTTTCTGTCATATTGGCAGACACCCATCTCATGCTTGGAAGACATCAAGATAAAAAGCTGTAAGTCAGTATCCCCATGGTATTTTGTAAGATTTCCTTTTTATCAAGGACAAAAAAATGTCTAAAAATAATAACATTGCTGCTGAGTTCCCTCTCTAGATCTAGGACTACACGATGATCTGAAATCCTTTCCCCTATTAGCCAACCCCATGATTTATTTCCATCTGTCACACGTTCATCAGCACCCACCCACCTTCATCTCCCTAAAGTCTGTGTTTGGAACTCATTCATATTTATTTACACAATGGCTTGGAGTCTCTTTTTTAGTTACCCAAGAATTCATCAACAAGGAAAGCAATGAGGGATTATCTCCGACTTCTCCTAAACACTTCATGATTTGCCTTTGGTATTTGAAGACAACAAAAGAAAACAAAACACATCTTTACAGGGTGTCTCCTCAGTAATTACCGTTGGTGTTGTCACTTCCAGAATGCCCTTCTGCCTGCACAGGAAATATCTAACAGAGAAAGACAAAGGAGAATAGTCAGCCCCCTTTTTTTCTCTCTTTTTCTAAATAGATAAGACAAGATTGTCAATTCTGCTATCCTTGTGTTCTGGCCAGCTCCCAGGCCAAATCTGCCTCTCCTGGTTTTGGTACTCATCGGCCTACCATCAGTTCGGACAGAGATACTACGGAGCCAGCGACAGAAGTGAGCCAGTCATCTTGCCAAGATAGCACCTGCCCTTCAAAATGTTGCCCTTCTTCCATGGGAACATCGTGTATACTCGACAGCTGCCCTCGCTGCCTTTCCATAGTGTTTCCCAGAAAACATTTGTTTTATACTTCTTTCCTAGCTTTTAGTTCATGAAGGCACAATTTTGTGATCTAGTACTTGATTTTCTACAGATAAATGACTTTAATGAATAGTTCCACAGATAAAGGACCCCCAGCTAATCAGTCCCTGCACCTTACCCTTTTCCTTCCTTTTTTTTTTGGATCTTGTATTAGTTCTGCATGCAAGAAAAGAGAAGTAGAAAGGAGAGATTTATCTTTTAGAAATGGCAGGTGACAGCTTGATATCTCTGCTGACCACACATATACTTCATGACCTTAGGTAAATCATATGGATTGCTCGAGCTTCACCTTCTTTCCTGGTAAGCCCAGAAATAACACACTGGTCTTCATTTAAAGAGTGATCACGATTACGTGAGGAGCTTCCTGTATGGACTAGATGGCTGAGATCCAGAAGCACTTCTATCCTTCCCACCCCATTAAGTACAGTGCAAATCCTGCAATTGAATAGCAGTGTAGCATCGAGGCATTACAAACCTCTCCAACCCAGTGGAAGAAAGACTTCCACTTCTGACATTTTATGGCCCTCAAAGTAGCCATGCAGGCACCTTGGGTAAGTTAATTACTCTCCTGGATGGAACTGAATCCCTAAAGCAACACCAGGTGAGTTTGACAACACCCACAGCAAGCATGATACACTAACACGTTCTGCTAAGTCTGCCTTGGGGGCACAGGGAGTCTGTTCCTGCCTAGTGAAAACTGATACTCCCCTTGCCCAGTGCTAATCCTGGGAAAGGAAGGCAGGATTTGTAGAAGGGACCTAACCATATCAATTAATTTCATGGAGGCATCCCGTATTCTTTACACTCCTTCCTCTGTACAGCTAGTACCCTGATGCCAGCCCAGAGACACAGAGGAATGGGGGCACTAATGACATAAGGGCTGCTCCATAGCAGGGTTCCAGGCCTGGGGTACTCTGCCCCTGCCCAGAAGCATTTACATGCCTGAATAGAAACAAGAACCATCCAACAGCAACAAGTTGCCTGAACTGAAGAAATGGTCTTTGACTCTGAGGCCTTATGATTCCCTGTACATCTAGGAAAAAAAAAATGGAACTCTGTGTGAAAGGTGGGAGAATTCCACCATAGCTCTCTCTCAAGAGGAAGAACTAGGAGAAATTATTGTCTCCTCAGGCAACATCAGAAGAAAGCTGAGGGAACCCCACCAGTGTCAGAAAAACACAGCATATCAAAATATCCCATGGAAATGCTGTTGGAATTATAAGCTGCAAATTCAAGCCAAAATATACATGCTAGACTGAAACAGGGTGGACAGTTCAAGTCACCATGAACTGTCTTGGATGAGATTCACAGACTCTAAACATTAGAGACCACATTGGTCTCTAATCTCAGCCTCTTGAATAACTAGGGTTACAGGTGTGAGTCACCAACACACAACTTATGTGACAGAAGATTTAAAATAGAGAAGTTGTGGTTGGTGGTGGCTGACGATAGTGTGGGGTGGGGACAAGGCAAAGGGTAATTGTGGTGCTGTAGTTCATAATTGACACTGCATCAGTGAGTATAGAAACCTATAAAAATAAAAATAAACACACAAAACTAGACACACACTCGAATGTACAAGCACACATGCACACAATTAAAACTAGACCAGTCTGAACAATATGAATGAGTGGATTACACAAATCTAGATTGTGATATGATTAGAAAGTGTTACCATTAGGAAGAACTGGATAAACTTCCCAAAAGATTCCTCTCCATGATTTCTCATATTCCATTTGTAAATCTACCAGTGCATCAATGCAAAAATCAACTTCAAATGAACTTTGAAGAAGGGTATGTTAAGCAAATGGTCTGCTACATGCCATGCCGAGACTCCAAACAGCACACCACACCCTTGCTTAATTTTCAACAGAAATTTCCTTGGTCTCTTTCTATTTCTTTCATAGAACCATAGGTGCATTCATTTATTCTCTGATAAGCAATTTTATCCAACACAGGTTAGGAATTTTAAATGAAAGGAAACAGTATGCTTCAGGAGGAAAATAAAATCTGGAAAAATTTTATGATTCTGATTTTTGAAATTTTTTACATTTTTATTTACTTACTCATTTTCAGTTATCTTCATGTAGTTGTACAAAGGGGATTTCAATTCAACATGTTAGTTCATGAGTATAATGCATCTGAATCAATGTCACCTTTTCTAAAATGCTTTTTAAAATGATAGTCTGGCTCTCATAACTCTATCACTAGAAAGAGTGAACGCTTTCTTCTAATAAATAGTACATCACTCAGAACCGCACGATGCATAGGAATTCACACTACATGGTTTCCTCAAGAATTTGTGTGGCTATGGAACTTGAATTTTTAAAAGAGGCATATTTGATTGACCAAGGTAAAAACATTTTTCTTTAAACATTTGAAAAAAACATATCATAATGTTTACTTTTGCTACTAATAAGCCATCATTCAGAAGATTTCACATGAGCAGGCCTATGTTACTGAACTTTTAAAAATCTTAATATTTTCATTTATGTAGCGTTTTTATTAGTAGAGTCAGTAAATAATGCATTGCCATTTGAAAATGTTAGAATAATGTTTCTTATCAATAATGTACTGTGAGAAGCCCATTGTTTTGTTTTAAAATTTAAAACTCATTTATTATTGACCAGTTGAGGGGGGGAAATCAGTTTATCTTTTACTTGAATTGTCAAGTGCATCACCTAATTTCTACCCTGAGTTTCTGGATAGGCAAACAGTATTATCCATGCTGGATCAGCAGGGCTTGTATGTAAAAATAATTTTCAAAACTTCAAAAGCGTGAATTGTATGTATATACTGGCCCCAGGATCATCTTTGTTTAATATCTTAAATATAGTTTGCAGGTATCACGTGTGGACTGAGATGCAGCATTTACGTATCAATGTGAGCATGTGCAGGCTACCTATGCAACCCAGGTTTATTGCATTGGAGAGAAATTACACTCACAAGTCCTACGCATGCCCAAGGCATCAATTTATTGCTCTGATTGACTCAAAGTCTGTGATCACAAAGTTCACAGTATCTTTCTCAAGGGAATCATTTGTAATAAATGTTCAGAGTTAATGTAGACTATTATCGACTGACATATATTTGTTGTTGGTATCTCAGATTCATACCCAAAAGGTAAAAGAAAAAAGCATGTAGCTTCATATTCTTAATTGTCAATACTTTGCACAGTGCATTCTACAAAATCATTGAGATCACACCCAGAAGTTTGTATGGACAAGTGTTCAAACTTTCGTTCTGTTGAATAAGAATTCTTGGCATGAGAATTATGATCTGGATTTCACTCCCTGCCTGTGAAAATACTTTTGTGAAAATAGTTTTAACTCTTAATGTTTATTTTCTCTTCTGCAAAATACAAAAATTCACTAGCCAATGAATACCCATTTAATAGGCTTCTCCCTAGATTAAACATACTCAAATGTACATAGAACAGCAAATGCCATCCAGATTGGCACAGAATTAATACTCAGGACATATTAACAATTATTCTCTTAAGAAGTTCTCATATTAGCACTTCAGGAAAGAGAAAATGTCTTGAGATTATCAAAAAGATTTTGGGGTCCCAGAAAAGCCAAATCATTTGCCTGAGATCAAAGAAAAAACATTAGAGATCTCAAACACAAGTGCACCAAAACTTTATCTTCTGTACTTTACGCTTTTTCTGGTTTTGATTAGATGGAAACAAAACAAGTAACAACAACAACAACAACAACAACAACAACAAGAAAACTTGCACTCTCTGTGGGCCAACTGCTTAAAAGCATGGTAGAATTTTCTTGTAGCTGGATTGAATTGTAAATCAGTGGGTGTAATTAGCAAAATTGTTATACTTTTAATTGTCAAATATTTCAAATTTGCTCTGCATTGATTAGTTATCTTTGGACAGTCTACGTTTGAGTGATTGATTTGGATGAACAAGTTTGAAATAGACTATTTGGCCACCATTCAGCCAAAGAAGATATTGACAATGGGTGAAATTTTTATATTTGTGCTATAAAGACAGAATAAAAGGATTTATTGCTCTTCATGATGATTCTTCCATGACCATGTTCTCAGAATCCATCTGGGTTCAGAGAGGTTTGCTGTGTATTTCAGAGTTAAGCGACAGAAATCATTTCAATATGATTCTCATATTACTTGTCTGAGTAGGGCTCAAGATTGTTCACATTTGTAAGATCTTTGGGTTGTATGAGTCTATTCTGGAGATAAGGCTTTGATGTCTAGTTGATGCTCAAAGTTGTGATCTTATATCTATACATCACACCTAAGTATGCCTAATCTTTTGACCCTGTTGATATCTCTGAATCGAGAGATTTTTGTTTATACTCTAATTGTAGAGACTTTCCTACCATTTTATCATTATAATAAATGTTTTATTACAGAATTACCTCATTATTCTTCAAGTAGCTGGCATAGTGCTCAGAGTCTAGCATGCATTCAAAAACTTAAAATATGAGTTTTAAAGACATATTGAAATTATTTGTGAAATATGCCAAATTTATATAACTTTAGTCTGCATTTAACTAGAAAATTTGTACACTCGGAGGTATTATTCAAATTATTTATAAGATGTTACTATAGTATGGTTACAAAGTACTAATGAGAGATAGGGGAAAATCCTGTGTTCAAGGTTTGCCCATATGTCTCCAAAATTCTTATCTTTTGCCTCTGGACACCAGATTTCATATAAATACCTTAGAATGTTCTGTTTAAACTTGAAATCATGCAACTCATATTAGCAAAGATAATGTACAGCAGCCCTCTGTAATCCATTATGTTCTTACAAACTCCAAAAGGCCTTTCTCAGAGATACCATCCCATTCCAGTGACTTGAGAGGCCAGTAGTACTCATATTAAAAAATGATTTGTAATTTCGCTATCTTCATCTCAAAGCCCTCTACAATTTTAGTGCAATTAGCATGCAAAGTGAAAACAATAGAATCCATTTTTCTAGAATTTATTTCAATCTAATCTGTTGATAGACTGTGTATCAATATTCCATAGCTCAATGCAAACCCCAGGGTTAGAGATAGTCTTTTGAGCCTTTTAATTTCTTTTGTTTTATGTGTTTATTTGTTGAAGATACAACCATTCCATATTGGAAAATGCTGTAAAGACTGTTTTCTGGAGTTACAGCTCTTAGCTGGAATACTTTTCTGATTCTATTCTATTCTATTCTATCACTACTGTGCTAGTGATACTGAATACTGTTTTTATGCAGTTTAGAAGTAGAGACTGAGACAATGTTTCTCGCAAATGTGGTTTTATAACTTTGGTGGGGGTGAGGGGAGGGAAGAGTTGGGGAGGCTGGGAGGGAAGGAATAGCAGGGGAAACACCAAGGAGGGGGTAACAATGCTTGATAGGAAATGTACTCATTACCTCACTCATATAACTGTAACCCCTCTGTACAGTATCTTTACAATAAAATATTTTTAAAAATATATGCAAAAGAGAGTTTGTAGGAAAAATATCTTTGGGAGGAGAAAAAAGGAAAAGCATTTCAGTAGAGATGTGGTTTGTTGACTCCAGTCATATTCACATATAGTAAGAAATGCTGGATAGAAATTTATATCAAGACAAAAAGTCCAGCCTTCTATATTCTATCAGTCACTTTTCTGCAGTGGGCTGCTTTAGTGGCATGAAGTATATAATCTCCAAATATTACAAACACTGAAACAGGCTGATTCATGGTAGCTAAGGGCAATATTCTGATGAAGGAGGTCACAGTTAATGGCCATTATAGTAAATTCCCAAGGCTGCTGGGGAATGAAGTTGATCCTTCACTAAAGAGTATCTGGTTTGTAAACCTATTATATCTGTTGTCACTAGTCCATTTAGCAATCAGAAGTAAGAACCTATGTGGTTCTTTATCTTCAGACATTATGCATATTCTACAGTAAAACAAATTGGAAGATCTATGAAAATGATGAAAGAAAATGACTACATTTGAACTGTATTTCTAATGCAGAACTCAAAAAATGACTTTACAGAAATTTCTTAAGTTTATTATATTGCAAAAGCTTAATGTTCACACGTGAAACTTAAAGCCTTCATTGATACGTTTGCTATGGTACCCATCTATTTCTATATAAAACTGAAAAAAAGGCCTCTAGATAATCTGCTCTTTCAGAATAAACTGCACATAGTTTAACACACTTCTCACATATTTACACAATAAATCTCTCAAGGGCCGAGGTCAGCTTCTCAGTTGTTTCCACTGTTTTGTCAGCTTTGAGTCTGGTTTTATGGTCTGGGAAGACTTTTCTGATTCTGTCTGATAGCAGAGGGGAAGGAATGGCCTGTAATAGCAGAAGACATGACTTACAGCCATGTCTTCTTCAAACTGCTCTGTGATTCATATCAGTGTAAGATTTTAGGTTTTAATATTCTTCAAAAAAGATGGCTTGTTGACTGGACTCTTAGTTGGGGTAGATAATTCTGAAATCTGTTATGATATGGTTTTTAATCTACTTTTGAGTCGAAGGAAGAGTTCGGCTGCAGAGTTCCTGCTCCATATCAAGTAAGTGACCCTGGGAGTGGGTTTTTCACAATAAATATAAACACACATTTTATACATTCGTTCCATGTGGGAATGTTCAGTTCTCGGTGTGTAGCTCTCCAAAAGCAATGCTTGTGGAAGCGTGCAACCAGATAGAGCTGTCCAGGGATGCTGAGATAACATGTACAACAATTAATGTTGCATGAACAGATCATTTGTTATGATCTGACATGGACCCTCGGGATTCTCTGAAACTAAACATACCTAGGCTACCTGTACCAATGACAGTTCTCCAAATGGTTATGCATTGTGCTGTTTTGGCAAATTAAAAGGTTATATGGTTTTATTTAAAGAAGTGATATTGAGCGAAAGGGAAAAATCAAGTTTGAAAGTAGCAATGTCTTTGTACAACCACTGATGAATAAAAGAAGATTGGAAACTTAATGCTTTGTTGAAGGCTGTATATAGTGGGTTATCTGTATTGCATCAACCCCAACCACCATGGTACCAAAGGTTACCACAGAAATACTTAATCATTATTGTCATAAATGACAATGAATTTATTACTATGGAAACTTTGCCAGCAATTCAAATATTTTATGGCTAAACACAATGATAAATGATTCCTTGCTCTATATAATTAACTATTTTAATAGCCATGCCAATCAGCATGTAATGGAGAACCTTGTGGTTATAATGTATACCTTGCCAATGATTATTGACATCAAGCATCTGTCATGGTCTTATTGGGAATTGGTTTTAATTATCCTGTATTATTATTTTACACGAATATAATTCACTTTGAACAAACTGACCTCCTCTTGACTCCAGATACAACTCAAACCTAAATCACAGACTATTTAGTCAAAATGATTCCATAAGAATAACAAAGTACAATTTATTCTTCTTGGGCTACTAGAGTAATTCTAGTATTGTTGTCCTCAGCATTTAAGACATCTTAAAAAGTTTTACAGGTACTAAAGTTAGTATAATGTGATTTAAGTTTTCCAAGATGTTCTAACAATCACAATTTAGAGCTGGGGTTAAAAAAAACCCTGTGAACCAGAAAATCTAAATGATTTGCCCCAAATCATAGAGCTTCCCTGGGAAAGGACTCAAATTCAATTTCATCCGAGTGGGATTTTATAGGATGTAGCTTAAACACTCACTCTTTGGCTGATCTCAGACAAGTTTTTTAACTGCTCCATTATTCAGTTTTGTAATATGAAATTAGAGATGATAACATCCACCCTGAGTTTGTTGTGAGTATAAAATGAGATGACTCATATAAAAATATGTGTGCATTATAAAAACTCATGCAAGGAAATGCAGTTTCCTTCTGAATTGCACAAATAATTACAGGATTATTATGGAAGTTATTATGAATTCAACCATACCTATTTGTTCTCTATACTGTAGATTATTTTTTAAAACCTATCTTAACTGTAATTTTGCAGTGAGCAAGTCTAATATTTAAACTGCATGTGCATTACTTTTTTGGAAATACATTTCTAGAAAATAGCTACATGGCTCACTGGAACAATCAAAATTAAAAATGTATACATGAAGCTTAAATACTCAAAAATAGCTCACAGTTAAACACATCATAACACTTAAAAATTTAAAAGATGCGATTATCATTTTTTTCTTGGTGATTTCTGAATATTCTCTGGATTATTGGTGGATATAAAATGATTTCAAACAGTAATTTTACAAAGTTCCCTTATATGAAAATGCAGATGGGCACTTTATTTTCTTTCTTTTATCTTTTTTTTTGGGGGGGGGGTCAATCATGGGGCTTGATCTGTGGACCTGGGCATTGTTCCTCAGCTTTTCAGCTCAAGGCAAGTGCTTTAACACTTGAGCCACAGCGCCACTTCCAGTTTTCTGGTGGTTAATTGTAGATAAGAGTCTCTCTCATGGAGTTTCCTGCCAGGGCTGGCTTTGAACCATGATCCTCAGATCTCATCCTCCTGAATTGCTAGGATTATAGTCATGAGCCACTGGCACCCAGCTATTTTCTTTCTTTTCTTAAATTTACCATATTTATACATATACAGATCTAGTCCCTTAATTTCAAAACTTTGAAATAGGTGTAGGTAAATAAAAATGTCCTTATAAATATGTAAAGTAAAATAATTTTGAAATACACATCATAGAAACAGATATCTTGACAGGCAAATAATTGCCTTTCAATAAGGCATATATGCAAAAATTCTCTAAAATTTTAAGTTCCGAGTTCTTAGGATTTGAAGCTTTCATGATATAAGTAGTTCATATCCTTTGAGATATGTCAAAATAATATGGGTTATTTATAAATTTTTTCTTTTCCTCAAGATACTGGGGTTTGAAAAGAAAAATTAAAAATGAAGATCAATGTTCTGGTAAATACACAATATAATTCATCTGAACATGTGAGTACTTAAATACTTAAGTACATGTGAGTACTTAAATACATTTGCTTATTTGATTAATTTATAAACATATATTATATATACACATTCATATTTGTGTGTATGTGTGTGTGAATACGAGTACATCTTAGATATTTGCTTTGGGAAATGAGATAGAATAGTCAAAATAATAGCACACCCATTTAATGATGATTTGACATTGTAATTATAAAATAGAATGTAATCAGAGATTTCTATATACTAAAAGATGATGAAAGTTGTAAAGGACAATATTTCCCACTAAAGGGATAATAGATAATGATCACCATCATCATCATCATCGTCTTCAGCTATTTTTCTATACAGAAGTACACATTGGTTAGGGTTCCTAAAGAGACCATTTATTATTCTCAGACTGAGATGGTTGAGGATAGCTCAGAAAAAATTACTACTTATGAAAAGTTATGGACTGGACAAGGTGAAATATTAAAAGAGGCTTTGATCCTTAACAGCAAACTGCTGTGAAGTTGTACCATCTTGGCCCAAATGGGTTCTGAACACAACACCAAGTAGAAAGTGTGCAGAAAGAGCTGAAAGGCAAGTAACTATTACTTCTACCTTTCACGATGATTTCTACACTTAGCTGAGCGGTAAATATCCCCAATGGACAGTCTTTCCTGCAAGGCTCCTGTTGGTGCTTCCCAATACACAAACCTCATTAGTGTGAACAATCACAGAAGTCTAAAGACACAGTTTTGCAATCGTGAACCTGATAATCCCAGAACTGGCATTTCCCAAAATTCTATCACCCCTCAATGATGCTTGCCAATCTACTGGAATCTGCTCAAGCTCCCCAGATCACCCCATGGCTACCTACATTCATCAAAAAAAAAAAAAATAGCACAGAAGCTGAGCTAGGAAGGTCATGACTTTACATTAACTCTGACATCCCCCACATATTAGACACTATCTCCCTTATTTTTCTTCCTGAATTTCTTTCCAGAATTGGCATTACTTTATGCCTGGGTTCTCTTTATGTCATGGATCATATGTCTTTTCTTTCTTTCCTTCCTCTCTTTACACATTAGCAAGGATTTATTTAAATATAACAGGAAAAAGTAAGGAGAAATGGAGCAGAGAGAGAGAGAGAGAGAAACAGAGTCAGAGACAGAGAGACAGAGAGAGAGAGAGGCAGAGAGAATGATCCTACTCCGCATGAATGAAATGGGACTTAAAGACTCAAACTGTTGACTATAATTACTGAAATATGCTGATACAAATTGGTCATGTAATCTTGCAACACCTAATCCTTAGACAATGATTCCAGCCAAGTAAGATTGTAGAGGCCAGAGTTCCATTAGCCTTTAATCCTACATGCAACTAAAAGGCAGAACATGGCATTAAAAGTTCTTACTGAAAGGTGGGGATAAGTTTCCCATCTTATTGTTGAAAATGTTTAGATTCTGTTCCATCTTCTTGGAAGCAAATTTTTAAGAATAAACTCTCAAGTTTTTACAACAAAAGATACAGCCATGTTCCTATAGAACAAAAACCATATTCCTGTTTTAAGTAATTAATATTTCAAAATCAATATCATTCTCCCAAAGGAGGTTCTCAGTATTGAACGAAAAAGTATTATTTATAGAGAGTAATGAGGATCTTGTTGAAATAGAGGACATAATGGTGGATCTAGCTTGACATCTTTACTGGAGCTCTTATTCTATCATGCTGTTTCTGCAGATGGGATGTGTATTCAAGACACAAACTCTCTATTTCCTTACTTCAACTTTCTCCTCTTCATTTTTTTTTGCATTTGCTTTATATCAATTAGCACCTTTGTTCCTGTCCATGTCATCAAGAGTATATACCTCTTTAGTGCTGGATCATTAAAAACAGCTATATTGCTCTTTAAATTTTCTCACTTGATCTTTTACCCTCAACATATGTCTACAATGGAACAATCAATCCCCTAATTATTGACTACTTTTAAATAAATAGCAATGTCCTATTTCAGCCCGTTTCTGATTAAACAGTACAATTCTATCTCTTTCACATCTCTCTGTTCTGAGGCTAGATTTTTTGATAGGTGGCAGTATTATTAGCATGTCTTTAATGGAAATATCCTCAGCTTCCAATTTTAGCACATAGCAGCTCTGTTTTTTTCTACTTTGGTTTGGATACCTGCCTCATTTTCAGCTTTCTAACTTCAATAAATTTAATGTTTTATCATATATCATTTGATTAGCTTTTTATTTTCAATTCATGCTTTTATCCCCTAAATTAACTTTACAATCCTCATCTGTGCTATGGGTGATATTAATCACTTTTCCATGTCTAATATATAGGTACCTGGAGTGACAAGGCAGGGCATTGTTTTTAGCAACTAGGTGGTTCATATGAGAGGGTTGTTATGTTAATATTAGAGTAGAGTCAGTTGATGTGGACAGACTTTCAAGTTGAACATTTGCAGATAGAAGGAGGGACAGGAATGGGACAAAGCACTTGTTCTCACATGTAACACTAGCTCTAGTTTGTGACTTCATGAAGAGGTGTCTCTGATCATGAATTCCAATCATGTAGCCCTAATGGAAATATTAGGGGCATGGGAAGAGATCACACATCTCCATTCTTGGCATGCACTTTCTCTGAACACGTGCCTTGAGTATCCAACACCTAAAATCACATGATAAGAATACAAGATGTGGTAAAGGACATAAAAGGCAGGTTTTCTGAGAAGTTATTATAAGCTTATTCTGCTAAAACAAGAATGGAGATGAAAAGGGGACTGATATTCTATCAGGATGATCCATCTTCTAATTACTTCTATTCTTGTACTAACCCTATTAATAGAGAATCTGTCCTTTACATGGGTGATTGTGATGATAAAGATGCTGATAGATAATGATGCCTACAGTAGTACTATGTATAACTATGGCTACATTGAGGGTAACAGCGATCAACATGATGTAATACTTATGAAAACAGAGAATTAGTGAGTCTATATTTGCTGTTTTATACACAGAATCTATCACTACACTGGGAACAGCCCTGATATTCCATAAAACATTTACTGATTGAGCAGAAGCATGAATGACGATGTGATGACCAGGAGTCTTCAATTCCATTGACTTAGTGATCGTGTATTATCTCTCACTGAAGTGGATACTATCAATTTTTGCTTGCTTCAGTGGCTTTTACGGAAATGAACCATTCCAGTGATACCATATCTCAGACAATTAATTTTCACCTTATTCTGTTGAGCATTATCACATAGTATTTAGCACATTGTTAATTATCACTTTGTAACCATTTGTAAAGTGTGAAAAACCAGACTCCTCTCATCTACTAATTGTGTTTCCAAATCTGAACAGTGACATGTAGACAATAAAGTCTTGACTGTCAAATCTCTAAAATAAACTAATTACAACTTTCCTCCTTTAAAAAGAAAATGCCAATAATTCTTCTCCAGGCACCGATAAAAGACAAAACAGTTTTACATAGAATATTGAATGCTCCATTGAAAAAATCCATAATAGTGTCCTGAGAAGAAAATATAAGATAAGATGGCCAGAAAAGTTCTATTATACATTTATAGAATTAGTCCCAACTGCTTAATGGCAATATTTATTTTGAATTCTTATTTTGGTTTATAATTTAAATTTTAAGTTGGGATGAATCTGGGTATTAAGGACTAAGGAACTTGAGCTCATAGTAATGAAGTGACATGATCTGATTTATTACTATAATCCTACCAATGAATTTTGGCACTCTATCTTTAGAGTTCATCAAAGTACTAATTGTTATATATATATATTAGTATATATATACATATATATAAATATATACATATATATAAATATATACATATTTATAAATATGTATACATATATAAATATATATGTATTTAGATAAATACATATATGTATATATAAAATATATAAACCTGTATATACATATTTAAATAAATATGTATATATACTTATATATGTATGTATATATGTACATACATATGTATGTATATGTATATATATGTATATACATATATGTGTGTATACACACACACATATAACCAATAAAGAGCTGACTATTGGTGGCTCATGCCTGTAATCCAACCACTCAGGAGGCTGAGATCTTAGGAATACAGTTTCAAAACAGCCTAAGAAAGAAGGTCTGTGCAACTCCTATCTCCAATTAACCACCAGAACACTGAAAATAGGACTGTGGATCAAAGTGGTAGAGCACTAGTTTTGAGCAAAAATTGCTCAGGGACAGTGCTCAGGCCCTGAGTTCAAGCCTTATAACTGACAAAGAAAGAAAGAAAAAAAAAGAAAGAAAGAAAGAAAGAGAAAGAAAGAAAGGAAGACGAAAGGAAGGAAGGAAGGAAAGAAACAAAGAAAGAACTCAAGAATATTTCCATATTAGAATTCAATACTGCATATATAGGTTCAAATCCAAGTGGCAATCTGATTGAATGTGCGCAAAGTAAACAAGTAATTTTAGTCAAAATTCAAGATAACAGTTATAGACTTAATAGACAAAAGAAGTAGGTTCTTAAGAGATATTAGTTACATCACTCCTTTCAATATTCTCCACAGCATCTAATCAGAGTGGTTTTTATACAAAATAGACTGAAAGTAAATATTTGCAAATTCTGAAGTAATGTCCTTGTATACTGCCCTTTTAGTCTCCAACAAGCACAGTTAAACGACTGATATTTTCATAAACACATTAATGTATACACAATAGCTCTTGCCATTTACTTTTAGTCTATGAATGGATAGGATCTTCTGTACAAATAATGTAACAATGGTTTGAAAATATTAAGTGCATTCTGAAAAACATAGTATTATTCTTATTCTACTGCTGTGTAATCATTTTATACAATTATAAAAGTGCACACCTTATGCTTTTATGCTTATAGCATAAACTTCATGGAGGGGGGGATGGTATGCAGAATAGCCATAAAGACCATCCTGTTGCTCTCGTTTCAGAAAAATATGTGGGCAACATAGGAAGCAACAGATGGTTTCCAATGTGATCAAGATGTGAGTAAAATTGGCAGAGAAAGCAAATGTGGTTAGGCCCTGTTATCGGTGCTGGGGAGAACCAGTGTCACCTATGTGAACCAATCCATGGACACCTGGAAGGAAGGAAGATGTCACGGGAAGTACCATACACTTCTGACTTCAACCATACTCAAGGGAATTTTTTTTTCTCACACCACAAAGGATAGACTGCCATACTGTTTTCTGGCAGGCAAATAAAAGCAGGAGGAAAAAGGCATGATATTCCATAATTCAAAAAGTTTATTGCTCAGAAGGAGGATTTGGAAAGAAATTTGTAATAGCACTTTTGAAAATAAAGCCAATTGCCTGGCATCTATATCTGCTGCATAAACTATATTTCACACAAAGTAAATTGATATAAAATGTGCATATATACACATGTATCCACATATATTTATACATGTGTATACACACACACACACACACACATATATGTGTGTGTGTGTGTGTGTGTGTGTGTGTGTGTGTGTGTGTGTGTGTGTGTGTGTGTGTATGCTTCTATGTGTATATAGTTTGGGTTTGATCTCTGACATTGAAGTGGTTTGGCAATTGCCATTATCATCTTATAAACGAAACAGAGCTGGAGAATCGTAGAAAACCACTTTCTTATACTAATCTGAGGAATGAGTTCTGAGATGAAACCATCGGAGCAAAATCTACAAAAAACAGGTCAATCCAGAGTAGTGTCAATGTATACTTCTTGAGGAGAAGGTATGGAGTGATTAAGTAAAATACATCATATTCATTGTGACAGATTTTTGAAGTCTGAATGTTAAAGTAGCTTGACAGTGAGACATTCCTGAGCTGGGAAGGATCTTTGAGGGATTTCCACATTTCTGGGGTTTCACATCCAGTCATATCCAGTCTGATAAAACCTTGGTGAGGCCATCTCTTGGCTCTACAAGTGAACACAAAGGGTATCATGATCACTAGATTCACCTCTAACGTTCTTCATCACAGAGGCTTCTGCTCCAAGAAGCTGGCTTCCTCTGCTATCTTCATTCAATGTGGGAGAATGCAGAGCTACACCGCTCCAGTCCTCTCCATCCTCCCACTGTCATCGAAGGGGAAACAAAACGTCGACAGACATGAGAAGCTGGTAGCGCAGAGACTTAGGTTACTAAAAGATTGACATTTGGCAGTAGGATTATAGATTATAGACTATAATTCTCTTCCTCTCTACCTTACTACGGTGCTAGTCAAAATCCAATATAGCAACAGTGGGTTACAACTGAGCAAGCTGAAAGATACATGCTTTTTCTAAGAATAAGCACTTAGGAAAGACTTAGATCAGGAGCACATACAGACACAGGACATGAGAGATCTCTGGACTTTTGGGGACTTACAGCTGGAATGTACATTAAAGACACCACACTATTCTCTATATAACAGTATATTCTCACATGAATGATGTACTGGCCTCCTTTGTTACATTACTTATACAAATTGTCCGTTTGTGAGAAAAAATATGCAAGCCATTCCAAAAGGCAAGAAGAAACATAATCTGTATCAAGATATCAAGTATCAGATCCAAACTCAGAAATGACAAAGAGTTTGCAATTATCAGACAGGGAATTTTAAATAACTATGATTAATATGTGAAAGGCTGTAATGGAAAAGTACACAGCATGCAAGAGCAGATGGTTAATGCAAGCAGAGGGATGGAACCCAAAATTAATCAAAAGGAAATAATAGAAAGATGAAATACTATAAAAAATGAAGAATGCATTTCATGGGATCCTCAAGAAACTGGACAATTCTGGTCCCACTTTCAACCCTTAAAACTTAGACCTGGAGAGGGCGAGCTTGAAGGAAGCCTGGTCAGAAATGTGCATCGCCAATTAACCAGCAAAAAGCTGGACTAGAAGTGTGGCTTAAGTGGTAGCGAACCAGCCATGAGCTAGCAAGCTGAGCAAGAACAAAGTCCTGAGTTCCAGCTCCAGTACCCGTATCCCCACAAGACAGCATTGAGTTCAATGCTATATCATTTCCCCAATTTGAAAAAGACTTAAAAACAAAACAAACAGGCAAAACAACCATAATGTACACCAAGATTTGTCAACCCATTTTAAAATCATAAGAGAATATATTATTAGAATACATTTTTATTTAGAATATTAAGAGATAACAAAAATGGAGTTGAAAAATATGACAACGAAATTTAAAAAAAAAACAATGAATCTATAGGAACCTCAGAAAACCTAAGCTGAATGAATGCTGAACAAAAAAATACCTATACATATGAATATTATGTTAAACTGTTGGTCACCAAAAATAAGGAAAGTCTTTTTTTGTTGGTTGAGGGGCCTGAACTCTAAGCCTGGGCACTGTCCCTCAGCTCTTCAAATTAAGGCTAGTGCTCTACCAGTTGAGCCACAGTGCTACTTCAGGTTTTTCTGCTTAGGTGGTGCTGAGGAATTGAACCCAGGGCTTATGCATGCAAGGCAAGCACTCTACCACTGAGCCACCTTTCAAGCCCAAGGAAAGACTTTTTTTAAGGAAGAAGGCAACTTACAGGCTGAGGAAATAGGACAGGACGGAGTGTGCACTTCTCATCAGAAACTGTGTAAATAAGAAGAATATGAATCTGACATTTAAAGTCTGGAAATAAAAAATTAAACATCAAGCTAAAACTTTATAACCAATAAAACTGTCCTTCAGAAAAATCAAGAAGGAATCAAATTGCTCTCAAACACAAACAGAAAGAAATCATCAGGAGTGGATATATTCTTTCTCAAAAGAAATTCTTTGGGAAAGGACAACTATCAGTATGTAATATTATACAGTAAATAAATAATAAATGAAGTTATATTTTTGTTTTTAATTTAGCTGAAAGATAAATAATACTGCAGATTAATGGCATTGGTGAATATTAAACAGTAATAGTAAAAACACACTGGATAATTACATCATATCAGTAACTGAAATGAGAAATTGGTACTGGTGATTCATACCTGTAATTCTAACTACTTTGGATGCTAAGATCTGAGGATCCATGTTCAAAGCCAGCTCAGGTAAGAAGGTCCATAAAACAGCAATTACACAGCAAAAAAGCCAGAAGTGGTGCTGTGTTACAACTGATAAGAGAGCCAGCCTTGAGTGGGAAAAGTTAGACTCTTCGAATTTCCAATCTTGTATTCTTCATTTGCATCTGAGAACTCTTAAGAAAGACCTTTGCATCCCTATTGCTGTAAACATTCTCTTCATGGCCTCTCTTTGGTAATCCTTAAAAGCAGTGATGCTTTCTCTGTAGCCCTCCCCTTGGGGTGGAGATTATACAGATGATCACCATCATCCCTTAGATAACACTCACAACAATAATGACATGTTCCAGCACTCACATCCAAACTCTTCCACTTCTTTTCATTACCCAGTTCCAAAGCCACTTCCACATCTTCAGATGCCTGCTATAGCAAGACCATTACTCTTATTACTAATGACTTTTTCTAGTCAGTTTGTGCTACTATAATAAAATCTCCTAGACGAGGTAATTGATAATCAATACAAACTCTGTTTTGTTTATGAAAGTTGGCTTTAAATTATACTTTTATTATCTATAAGTAGTTGTACAAAGGAGTTACCAATCAACAGATCAGTTTATGAATGCAATACATCTTGATCAATGTCACCTCTTTTTATCATTCTCCCACACACTTCCCAAACCAGTCCTTCCCTTCCATTTCCTTGAATTTATAGGGTAGGTATTGGGTATGACAGCATTCTCTTCCTCTTTCTGTCATCATTCATCAACCTCTCTCCCTTTTGATTTCTCCTCAATTCCTGTCAAATGCCACTTTCCTGATATTTGTTTTGCTTATAAGGGCCAACTAAGCCTTTTTTTTCTTTTATTGACCTAATGATCTCTGCTGAAGTTTCACCTTATAACACTGTCAGTATTATGATAGGACCATGAAATTGAATTTCACCCTTAAAAACTAAGAACCACTAGTGGTCTATGCTGACTTAATCCACCAGGAGACACTATCATGTAACCTGAAAAATGTCTGTGTTAATGTATCATGAGATGGAAAGGGGGGGGCAAATCAACAGCTTTCCTCTTTCATTTATTCTACTTAGACACAAAAGAGTTACTTAAAACCTCCAAGGTGGATAAGATGGCATTATTATAAAGGAACTTGAATACCAGTGAGTGACACAGAGTGCTACAGGAATAATTGAGGAAATGGCTCAAACAATAGATCAGGCCAAGCTGGGGAGCTCCTGAAGAGCAGAATGATAAATGATGACAATTTACTTGGCAATTAGAAGATGCTTAAAGTTGTGGACTACACAAATGATTTGATTAGAGTTACATGTCAGGAAAAATTGATTTTACAGATATGTTATACTTCCAAATATTGTTCATTTTCACTTTAAGATTGATTTTACTACATTCTTGGGGAAGTGCTCCATTTTTCTTTTGGAACCATCTTTTTCCCGAAGTGATAAAATTGCCTTCACTGTATTGAAGGAAAAAGAGGGAGCTAGCTCTTGTTTTCCTGTCGTTAATTTTTATCAAGACAAGAAGGCATAAAAACCTCATCAGGGAGAGAGACACTGATGGGATAGGTTCTGAATAATTATTCAAGTGAAATGCTACAAGGTAAGAGGCCAATGAAGGATAAAGAACAGCTAAATAAAATAATGGTGGCTTTCACAAACAGTGCATGATGGGAAGTTTATTTAGAAAACCAAGAGAACTACTATGCCTTTTCCCTTCTTTTTTTAAATAAGATTTTATTGGAAAAATACTGTTCAGAGGGGTTACAGTTACATGAGCAAGGTATCTTATCAAGCATTGTTGCCTCCTCCTTTGTTTTTCCCCTACCATCCCTTCCCTCCCACCTTCACAACTACACTCTCCGCCCCCCCCAGTCCTAAATAAAGTTCATTTTTCAAAATAGTGTCTTGTACATATCTCATTATTGCAATGGGTCCACCTGTATCCCTATTTAAACATTTTGGGTTTTTTTTCCTTCCCCTCCCCAAATTATACCAACATCAAACACAGTGAAAACAGGGGTTATACTGTGGGGGAGGGACATACAAAGCAACAAAAAAAAATCACATGGTATCTAATACATACGTTAGAAACAAGAGCAAGAAAGAAAAAAAAAAAACACTTGTGACCCTATCTTGGGTTTCATTTTACTTAACATCAACTTATCGGACCAGACATATACAAGTTATTGCAAATAAGGGAAACCATGGGACCTATGTTTCTTTGGACCTGGCTTACTTCACTTAATATAACTTTTTCCTAGTCTTTCCATTTCCTAATAAATGGGGCAATGTCATTCTTTCTGATGGAGGCATAGAATTCCATTGTGTATAGATACCACATTTTCTTGATCCATTCATCTACTGAGGGGCATTTGGGTTGGTTCCATATCTTAGCTGTGGTAAATAATGCTGCACAACATAGTTGTGCTGGTAGCTTTAGTATGGTCTTGTTTGTGATCATTCGGGTAAATACCCAAAAGTGGGATTGCTGGGTCACAGGGGAGTCTTTTGAGGAACATCCATACTATGTTCCAATGTGGTTGGACAAGTTTACACTCCCATCAACAATGCAGTTGGGTTCCCTTCTGTCCAGCATCTGTTGTTATCTGTCTTGATTCTAGCCATTCTAACTGGGGTGGGGTGGAATCTCAATGTTGTTTTGATTTGCATTTCTTTTATGGCTAGAGAGGTTGAACATTTCTTCATGTGTCTATTGTCCTTTCTTATTTCCTCTTCAGAGAAGTTTCTCTGTAAGTCTTTAGCCCCGTTATTTATTGGGCAGTTGTTTCTTTGAGGATTTGTTGTTGGGGGATTTAATTTTTTAAGTTTCAGGTATATTTTAGATATGAGACCCTTGTCTGTTGTATGGCTAGTGAAGATCTTCTCCCAATCCATGGGCTTTCTATTGATTTTGTTAGCTATGTCATTTGCCATGCAGAAGCTCTGCAATTTCATGCAATCCCATTTGTCCAAACTTTCTTTGATTTGTTATGTTTCTGGGTCTCTGTTAAGAAAATTTTGGCCTGTGCCAAGGAGACCTATGGTTTCTCCTATTCCTTCCTGTAATGTTTTCAGGGTGTCTGCTTTGACTCCGAGGTCTTTGATCCATTTGGAGTTGATTCTGGTGCAGGGTGCAGGCAAGTGCTCAGATCTGTCTCCTTGACCAAGCTGCTTGGATTTTCCCTCTCTGGCCAAACTCTCTGTACTGTGATGGCACACTTGCTGTGCTTCTCTACCCTAGGACTGCTCACTGGAACACTAAAACTGCTTTCTATCTGAGAGCTTGTTTAGCCTCCAGCTTTTCCTCCGCCATCTTCCTCCGGACCCTGCCTTCTCCCTTCTTAGTAGATGTGGGGTATTAAAAATTCCCTCTACCTTCTCTGTTCTATAGATGTTTCACTGCGAAATGATGAGGTGGAAAGAAATTGGCAGTGTCTAGGTTTCATCCAGATTATAAGGTCCATATTACAATTTAAATGACCATTTTTATTTTATCATGGAAAATTCAATTTCTTGGATGATTACTTATTATTTCAGATCCTTCTGCAAAGCATGAAGTTCATTTCATACACTATTACAGAAACAGATTCTAATTAAACCTCAGAATGCAGAAACATTGCATTATGTGCAATTTCTAAGAGCAGCAACCAGGAGAGTGACTGTTGTGCAAACAGTAATAAGTGTACCACTGCTTGTTGGTGTATCCTAAGTCTTTCCAATTCCCCATGCCCCTCATTCCAGGGCTCCAATTTCCCCACTCAAATGAAGCAAAACCTCAGTAATGTGGACAAATAAAAGACTACCACTATATGATCTGATTAAAAGTAAATTATCTTCGCAATTTCATCTCAAATATTACTGGACATATATACATATAAACATACGCACTTATATGCTTTTGTGTGTGTGTGTGTGTGTGTGTGTGTGTGTGTGTGTGTGTGTGTGTGTGCTGGTCCTGGGCTTGAACTCAGTTCCTAGACATTGTTCCTTAGCTCCATTTATTCATGGCTAGCACTCTACCACTTGAGCCACAGTGCCTCTTACAGCTTTTGGGGGGCAATTGTTTGGAATAAGAGTCTCATGGACTTCTCCACCTTGGCTGGCTTCAAACTGCAATCCTCAGTCTCAGCATCCTGAGTAGCTAGAAGCAAAGAGCCACCAGTGCATGCTTGGACATACTTTGGTATCTGAGATCAGGTCTCCTTGTATGTGAGTAGCAGGATTTCAGTCAAATTTCTTCTCCTGAATCTGTCGGATTCACCACAATATACACAATGCCATCAGCTTTTTTCAGTCAAGGAAAAGTTGAAGTTGAAAAATACAGTTATTACATTACTGAATGCTAGGTATGTATGTTAATTACATATGTACAGAGTAGACAATGTCTTAACACTGCTTTTTTTTAGTACTGATAGCATTGCCAAAATCTCCATAACCTCTGTCAAATTATGGGAATTGCAGAGCCACTATCCTTGTTTAGATATTGCTTACAATAAAAGAATTTAGCTTCTGTGACCAGTCCCAGAACAACCACATTTCCTTCTCAGCTTCTCTTTTTTTAAACATATTTTCCTAATTGCATATTGCACTGGGATTTTTGTTGTTTCTTTGTACTGTCTATTGCTTAGTCTCTTCACAGCCATACTTTAAGGTAAACTCAATTAATTTCACATCAGTGCGGATGCTTTTTTACTTTGTCATAGTCCAAAGCACTAAGTGTGAGAAATAAACGTAGAAAAGCTATGGTACTTGGAGAAATTCTCAGCATCTATGTTGTGAATCCATGTTTTACCATTTAAATGTGGTAAAAATCACTGGAGTCCAGAAAAATGAGCAATTCTTGATAAATATCAATGATCTAAATTTGAATCACTGATAATTGCTATACTTTCCCCCTGGGTCTGAGCTTCTACCACTTGAGCTACAGCTCCACTTCCTTTTTTGGGGGGGAGGGGAGGTTCTTTGTAATTGGAGATAATAGTCTCATAGACTTTCCTGTCCAGGATGGCTTTGAACCATGATTCCTAGATCTCTGCCTCCTGAGTGGCTAACATTCCTGACATGAGCTATTGGCCCTTGGGCTTGGCTGAAAATGTCATATTTTAAGCAGTTTCTTATATCTGTCCCTGTACTGTTAATAGCACACACTTTAAAGATGTTGAATTAATAGATACCCCTTTGGCAAACATTTATCCCAGTGACTGGAAAATTTCTTGAGGCTCAAATGCTTTCAGCATGATACTTCGTAGAGGAAATCTAGTAGAATTGAAAGCAACTATGAACTATATTAAGTCAGTTAATGTTTCTATCTGTCATAGTTAAAAGTGATTGATCACTAACTTACATGCCATAAATTATATTTAGGCAAGTTTTTGAAGCATTTTCAACTTTAGTTGAAATATTCGAGGGTGGTCACTAGCCACTTCCCCTAAAACAGCAGAGTGTAACTTCAAACAATGTCATCAGACCATACTTCCACTTATGATAAATCATATATAGGTAAGGCATAGCACAGAAATGGTGGGACAAAGAGTGAACAAAAGCAGCAATGATACTCACTAGACACTATATTGGAAATGAATATACAACTTGTAGGGGAGGTGGGAGGGAAAAACTGAGAGAAAATGAGGGACAATATGACACTGATCAAAAAGAAATGTATTCGTTACCTGCCTTACATAACTGTAAGTCCTCTGTACATCACCTTTACAATAACAATAAAACACTTAAACCATACATATTCCAGGGTCTGACTCATGAGCTGATTTTTACTCCTAAGGCTTTTACTGTGAATGCTTCTTAGTGTGGATGATGTCAGTAAAGAATTTTCTCTCCCCTGACTTTATGCCTACATTCAAAAGTTGCAATAGAAATAATATGTGAATAAGATAGCCCTTTTTTCAATAAAGTAACATATGCTTTATACAACTGAACAACAATGAAAGGTCTGTAAATGTTTCATGCTTGTAATGCTCCAATTAAGTCAATGAGAGACAAATCATTGTTTCCACTCCATAGATTTAACAGAATCTGAGCCTGAAGGTGGCACTGTAATTGACAAACTATTAGGTGGTCAAAGTAATTTCCACTCCAGAGTGTGGAGCTCCAGAGCCTATGCATTTTCCACCCCACTAAGCATGACATTATTGCAACATTCAAGTAGTGGTCTTAGGAGGTAAATGAACCTGTTAGCAAGGCACCATTAGAAAGAATAGCGCAATTTCAGCCCTGCCAAAAACCTGACCATTGTGTTTGGCAGATATTCTCCAGTTTCCAGATGGAGAATGTGGTGCCAAACAACTAATCAGGTCAGTAGGTCAAGCCAGACAAGTGTTTTGTAGCTAATGTATCTTGGCATGTCTATCAAAATATTGTCAAGCTCAAAGTCTGGCGCACTATCTGCTCAAATCTTCAAACTGATGGAACATTTTGAAGGGACATTTTGAAGAACATGTTTTTTCCATCTTTAAGCCAATGGTCATATTAGATTTTTTTTCTTTGTAAAACAACATAAAGAATATTTCCTATAGAGAGACAGCACACTGGATGAACATGGTAAAGACTTAACACATTATTTTGTTATTTTAGTATTGGCTCTTGACACATAATTTTGGCTACGTAAGAGAGCTCTACTGAGTCTCTGTGTAACAGTCTGGGAAATAATACATCTGTGTGGGTTTCCTATTCTGTGTGGTAAGAAAGTGCATCATAACAACAAGTAAAACCAAGTTTGAAGCAACTGAGTTCTTTGCTTATAGAAGAACCTTGGCTCATTTGCCTTCTGTCAGCATCTTGCAATTGCTAATCTCTGACATGTTGAAACTCCCCATAGGGCAGAGTATTCTACAAAATGCATTGGCATTGATTTATTAATCCTGTATTTATTGTTTCTATTGACTGATTTTATAGAAGCCAAGTATATAGTAATAGATTGGTCTAACTGTAAATCAATAGCTACCAAAACTAAACGGGTCTTCAGTAATTTAGTGATCTTGATTTTTCTTTGGCTTTCTCCCACACTGTGGCTTTGTGTCTATATCTGACTGTGCTTAAAATTCTTTACAATGCTCTTAGATGCATTTACCTTATTTTTACCCCATTTTTCCATTACTCTGGATAAATAATATATAAACAATTTCTGAAAAACTATTGCAATGCTTTGTTTTTCAATGTTTTATAGTGCCAGGACTTTCCTCATTTTGGCACTAAAATGCAACTATTCTCTTCCGAAATTTTTCAGGGCCCAGAACAGTTGACATGGAATAGATACTTAGTAATTATATAATAACAAAATGAGTAAGTTTCAAGTAGCAATGACCTAAGTAGATAGGAAGAAATCAACCTGTACCTATTTAATATATATCTATGGATATAAAACAAAAAGAAAGCAATCTGTGTAATTTTGGATGCCCAACACTGATCTCTTTGTAACCTTACTGTTATTTATCAAACAAAATTTATTTTATTTTATTTTATTGTACTTTTTATTGTAAAAATATTGTACAGAGGGGTTACAGTTACATGAGCAAGGTAATAAGTACATTTCCTATTGAGCATTGTTGCCTCCTCCTTTGTTTTTCCCATACTACCCTTTCCCTCCTACCTCCACGACTATCTCCTCCTACCCCCCACACCCCACTGATATTGTAAAGTTCGTTTTCAACATAGTGTTTTGTACATCTCATTGTTACAATGGGTCAACCTGTATCCCTATTTAAGCATTTTGATTTTATTCCTTCTCCTCTCCGAATTAGAGAAGTGTACAAGATGCAGGGCACTGACATCAAATACAGTGCACACAGGGGTTATACCGTGGGAGAGGAACATACAAAGTAACAAAAATATAACATGGTACATTATAAATACCTTAGAAACAATAGCAAGCAAGAAAAAATATTTTTGTCCCTATCTTGGGGTTCATTTTGCTTAACATCATCTTATATAATCATATATACAGAGCTTTTGACATTTTCTGCTTGTCCTACATATGTACTAGTTATTGAAAATAAGGGAAACCATGGGACCTATGTTTCTTTGGGCCTGGCTTACCTCACTTAATATAATTTTTTCCAAGTCTTTCCATTTCCTAACAAATGGGGTGATGTCATTCTTTCTGATGAAGACATAGAATTCCATTGTACAGATATATGTATGTATGTATATATATATCTATATATCTATATATATATATATCACATTTTTTTATCCATTCATCTACTGAGGGGCATCTGGGTTGGTTCCATATCTTAGCTATGGTAAATAATACTGCAATAAGCATAGTAGTGCTGGTAGCCTTAGTATGGCCTTGTTTGTGATTGTTTGGGTAAATGCTCAAAAGTGGGATTGCTGGATCATAGGGGAGCTTTATGTGGAGTCTTTTGAGGAACCTGCATTTTCCTAGCTAATGCATGATATTGTAAATACTTACCATGAATAAAGTACTTCTGAAAATCAAGTGTTGTTTAATATCAAATAGAGGGTAATTCAATAGTTACCAGTGGCAAGGACATGTTCAATATATGATGCTTTAAAAATTATCTCATCTATGAAGTATGTTAAATGCGCAACTTGAACTACTCAAATGTCTTTAATAGTTCTACGTTCAGTGAATAAAAGACACGGGTCATGTGGCATGACACTACATCTTAGATACAGTGGCCATGTTCGGTATATTCTGTTCCAACATCAATAGATGTGGAAGACACCAAAGTAGTTCTTGGGCAGTACGTCTCAAGAAATAACTACTCCTTTTTCTCCTTTCTCTCGTATTTGCTTTATCAAGGCCCTGGGCTTTCCATGACTGAAGCATTACCTGAAAAGATGATTTTTTTTAATTTTATGTACAATTGGATTGGATCATTGGGTGACTAAAAACTTGACCAGAAGCATTTCTAATTTTTAATGTAAAGGAAATTTTAGATGAGATTAATATTTTACGTTTTTATTCTGAATAAAACATATCAACCTCTAAGATGTGGAAGGGCTTTATATAACCAATTTAAAACATCTGGAGAGAAGAGAGCTGACCCTCTTTTGAGAAAGAAACATTCTCCTTATGAGAACCTTTGAATTAAGGTGAGTTTTGTTCCTGTATTTAGATTAAGCTGAATTTTTTTAGTTTTCCTGAAGTACAGCTGCAGCTATTCTGTGTCTGTAATTTGCGAATTTGCCAAGTAGATCTTAGGCTTTTCAATCTCGATAAATCTGCAGGCCAATTTCTCCCTCTTTTTTTTAATCAGTCATGGGGCCTGAGCTCCGGGCCTGGGTGCTGTCCCTCAGCTCTTTAGCTCAAGGCTAGCGCTCTACTATTTGAGGCACAGCATTATTTCCAGCTTTTTCTGCTTATGTGGTGCTGAGAAATTGAACCCAGGGCCTCATGCATGCAAGGCAAGCACTCTATCATTGAGCCACCTTCCCAGCCCTGCACGCCAATTTCTTATGTGTAATTTCTTCACATTGCGTTCCCTCCACACCTTGATTAGATAGATAGGTAGGTAGGTAGGTAGGTAGATAGATAGATAGATAGATAGATAGATAGATAGATAGATAGATAGATAGATAGATAGATAGAAGTTCCTATTAGTTCTACTTCTTGGAAAACCCTGTCTAATATAGATTTTAGTATGTAATGATCATAAACTAAAAGGGTCTTCAGGTCAGTGCTAGTAAAATCCTAGATTTCTCTAAATTTACTGATATTGGAGATACAGCTATTAAAACAAATTACAGTGAAGGCTCTAAAATAAAACAATATATTTGAGAGAATGTTATTCTGAATAGAATATTGGTACACATAGGAATAGTAAAAGGAACTGTGGTAAAAATGCCTTCCATAACTCTCCATGTTCTCACTTCTTTAAACTGAAAACACATTTTCCTCTTGCTTTTCTTGACCAAGACTATATGTAGAGCTTATAACAACCAATTCATGGCTATAACTGTATGTTCCCCTATGTAGCTATGTCGTCATAGCTACATTTGACCCTCACAGTACCTCTTTGATGGAGAAGTTATGATGGTTTTCCTCAACCGAGGAAGGAAGGGATTAGAGGCACTGAACAATAGTAAGCATTAATCAAATGTTTCCTATGTGGGACCATACAATCACCACTGCTGTGAAGATACAATTGATCCAGGTTTATAATCTGATATTTTAATCCTATTCTCCAACTGGAAATTTAAAATGTTTGGAAAAAATGCCAATTGGATTCAAAATGCAGAACTTGAATTTGCTTCATGCATTTGAACGCACACACACAAACATGAAATGCTACATAGTGACACCTGCCAATATTCTGAGATTTTTCAAATCCTTAGTCTCTCTCCAGCACTTTTGCCTGGTGTCTTGCCTGTGTTCTTTTTTTCTTTTTTTTTCTTTTTTTGTCGGTCATGGGGCTTGAACTCTGGGCTTGGGTGCTATCCTTTCGCTCTTCAGCTCAAGGCGAGTGCTCTACTGTTTGAGCCAGAGCACCTCTTCCAGTTTTCTAGTGGTTTATTGGAGATAAGAGTCTCACAGACTTTCCTGCCAGGGCTGGCTTTGAATCATGATCCTCAGATCTCAACCTCCTGAGTAGCTAGGATTACAGGTGTGAACCAGGGGCGCCTGGCTTTGCCTATGTTCTGTGTTGTTAAGCCTACAGTATTTGCAGTTGTACTCATTATGGACAGTCTTTGTTTGGTCAGTATTCCATAAGCAATAAGATATAACAAGTACTTATATCACATCTGGATTCTACACATCTTGAAGTGATGTGTAGCACAGAAAAGGATGTCTGTGGGCTAATATAGAACTTCCATGCTTTTTGGCTATATGGTTTTTGAATATGTGGGGATTTTGCTAACTGTGGGATATTCTAGAACCAACCCAGCAGGCATACTGAGAGATCACAATCCATACACAAAAGGAGTGATTCTGGGGTTCTCCATCTAATGAGAATGACAGCATTTAAGCTGAGAGCACCAAAGTGATTCACTGTCATGTATGCCGGGCCTGTGGAATATGTACTATTCAGGCAAAAGTCTCATCTGAAAGAGATGCTCTCTTCCCTGAGCACAGGTAGAGGGAAGGAAATAATGAAAGCAAGGAGTAGAACCCTGCTATCCTCTGCACGGCAGAAAAAAATGTGGCTAGAGCACACTCAAATGTTGCATTAGTGGCAATCATACAACCAATTCCTAAGTATTAATAGGCAAACATAAAGAAAGAATACAAAACTCTTTGCCAAAGACCCTGTTCATGTAGACTGCAAGTTCAATGATCTTTTGGAAATGTTGGATTAAGTAAAGCATTCAAATTAACTGCCTGTTTAATTTACTTTTTAATACAGTTAATAGAAAAATTGATAATGATGTTTGAGAGTCACATTCTGTATCTATTACACAGGCTGGGGACAACGTGAAGGTGTGTAGGTAGAAGGACTTAGTGAGTAAGAAACAAATCTCAGGCTGGAATGGGGTAACTGGGAAGAGACTGGAATTGAGGGTGCTCCTAGAGAATTTTAACATCATGCACCTGAGACAACATTGAGTCTAATTTCACAGCGGGTCCCGTTTATTTTTATGTAATTTTATTGTTAATATTAAGGTGTTGCACAGAGGGGTTACCATTTCATAAATCAGGTAATGAGTATATTTCTACTTTTGTTTGGACAACGTCATCCTTTCTTCTGCTTTTGCCCAGTTTCCCCCTCCCATCCTGCCCCCAGTTACATAGGTCAACTTTCCACGTAACGTATACTCAATCACAATTGGTGCTTTCTAAAAACATTATGGCAGCGGTGGTGCTTTTAACAGTGGCCATTGTTTCCATTGTGCACGCTTTCTCCTCACTCAGACACCTCTACCCATTCTCTCTTTAGATCAGCATAGTTCACACTGAATATATGTTTTTTTGGTTTTTTGGGGGGTCCAGTTGTGGGGCCTGAACTCTGGGCCTGGGCGCTGTCCCTCAGCTCTTCAGCTCAAGGCTAGCACTCTACCGCTTGAGCCACAGCGCCACTTCCGGTTTTTTTCTTTTTGCTTATGTGGTGCTGAGGAATTGAACCCAGGGCCTTATGCATGCAAGGCAAGCGCTCTACCACTGAGCCACCCTCCCAGCCCTGAATATACGTTCTTTATTGCACAACCAATTCCCAAGACTCCTTTCCCTTAGGAAAAGAGTTTATTTTCTCCAAAATGTGTCTCCCACTGTAAAGTATCCAAAATTAGTAACTGTCATTTATCTCTACAATATCTTTCAATATTGTCACCTGTAGACCTTCCCAGTCAATCCTGATGTTCCAAGTCAATGAATCTTTGTCAGTTCCTAAATGAGCAAAGATTTTAGTGATTGCATGCTGGTTTTGGTTTTGTTTTCTGCTAGGGAAGGAGATGCTGGGGGGAAAATACGATGTGTTTTCTTCCTGGTTCTGCTAGTGTCTCTTATTTTTCCAACCATTCTCTATGGGATTGCCATTTTTATTTCCTAGTGGCAATCCTTGGATGAGTTCCACTGAGCAGATCCCTGAGGCACCACGCTCATATTTTTCCTGCTAAACTTTACATCTTTCAGGAGATAATCCTATCCTAGTGTAAGACACATATTGTTCTGGAGCTTATTATATCATTCTTTGAGTTTTGTTTGTGTGATTGTATTTTCCCCCCTCAGAGACAAATTGAGAGGATTCACTGAAGCAAAAATAATACTAAACAAATGTCAGGTACTCTCACATCTAAGTAAATAAAGAGTAGAAAAGAAGAGAGAAAAGAAAATATTCAGGAAATGTGTGTGAACTGAAATCAAAATTTTGGTATATTAGATAAAATATTTGTGCTTATAAGTAGTAAAAATTCTCTTAACAGAAACAGAGACAGAAAGACAAGAAAGAGGGAAAGAGAGAGAGAGAGAGAGAGAGAGAGAGAGAGAGAGAGAGAGAGAGAGAGAGAGAGAGAGAGAGAGAGAGAGAACAAAACATAGTAAAAGAGGCAGGTAGATGACTATATTTTCTCTCTCTTGCTAGTGGTAAATGAAGTGTGTTTGCTAGATTTCCAGTGACATTCACATTTTTATAGGGAAGAGACTGTGACCTGTATAATTTTTACTGATCAGGGTCTATTATCGTCATGAAATCCCCAATCAAAATTATTGTCCTTCGTAAAATGTATCTAGCAAAACCTAATGATCACAGAATTTATTTGCTTCAATTTACACAGTATTTACTGAAGAGCTTCCTCCTGTATTCTATAAAAGTTCATTGTCCCTTATAATATTTCCTTTTTTGTCTAAATCAATTTCATTTGTATTAAATCCACTTCATTGTATACATCTCATGTTAACAATATGAAGTTAAGGGATGCATATATCTGGCAAAAGGGTTACTATAATGAAATAGACATGAACATTTATCTCTCATTTCACAAATTTAGCCTTAGAGGGACAAGAGACAACTAGTTAATTAAAAAAATTATCCTTGGAAAATACTATTTTAATCTTTCTTTTCATCTGCTTTTTCTTTCTATTCTTTGCTTTCTGTATATTATATTAAACAAAAATTGAATAGCTTTTCTTTGAATCAATACTCTGACTGTGTGGTGATCATATTCTATCTACCCAGGAAGAAAAGGCATACACATAAGATATATTAACAGATGCATCCATATGGTTTGAGGTATGCAAAAAAGTGAGTGTTCATAGAGAAGGTAGTCTGTCCAATAATATTCGATAAATAAATTGATGCTTACAATTAAAATAATGGCAAGAAAGCTTATACAGATAACCAAGAACCAAGGGGAAAGAAGAATGAAAAATATCATTCTGACAAATGCCATTAGGTCATTTGCAGGTTGGAGCTAAATAAATGAAATAGGCAGAGGTCCGATGAATACAAAGTAAAGAATGTATAAGCTTCATCCTGTAGCCACAGAGAGACACAAAGTATGTGGCCACAAATTGGTGTGTAAGTAGCATTGTGTCAGAGAAAAAGCATTATTGCAATTATATGTGTCATCTTGTAACTAATACTTTAAATATCCAGAATAGTAAAATGTTGTACCCTCCATTTCTTTCTTTCCAAAGATCATCATGAAATCCTCAACATATAATAGAAATGTATTGATGATTCAAAGTTGATCTTTCTGTTTGAAATTAGAGAATATTATTGGAATGTTTTCTCGTAATACACAGAACCTGAGTTTTGGCATAACCTTGGCCTCAGTTAATTGCTCAGATCTTCTTAATAGTTATACATAGATTTTGATATTTCCTCACTGTGAAAATGAGACTGAAGTCTCTCAGTCTCCTTTTTGGGTTAGACATTGGTTCATCAAGCTTATTTGCCTGTATTCTGAAACTATTTCATTCTCATAAAACATATTCAAAATGAACCAGATAAGATGTTCTTAGGTTTGGATTGCTATCAACATTAACCAACTACTACTGAATAATTTTGAACTTTAGTCATATTAAATGTCAGCTGTGGAAGAGACAGAAGATTTTGTTGGAGCCACCTTAAATTCCAAACAGCACATAATAAAGGGTTCAGAATGAGAACCAAAGCCTAGATACATATTGGGTTTTAAGCACATTCTAACTGACCCTGAACAAAATTCCAAATTCTACTCTGCACAGATGGCAGAAAGCAATATTCCTGCACTGCCAAAAAATGTGCATGGACTGAGAGAACTTGATGACTTATTAAAATTGTTCTTTTAGCATCAAATTTCATGAGTGCCACAAGATATTTGAAAGAAAATGAGAAACTTCCAATGACTTTTCAAAGAATATACGGTGAAAACAAGCAATTGATGCTTTGACAGGATATATTCTAAGATAGCATAGAATATCAGATTGGATTAATTGTTGGAGAAGCAAAAACAGACCCAAAACTTTTATCATTTGAGCTATGAAAGGAGAGAAACAAAAAAGAAGCAGAAGAGAAGGAGAGAAAGAGAGGGAGAGACAGGGAGACAGAGACAGAGATAGAAACAGAGACAAAGACAAAGATAGAGACACACAGAGAGGACTTCTCTAAATGAGTGTTCAGTAATGACACAAGCCTAGTTTCTATCTCATCCCAAGTTCTTCCTTGGAATATGCATTCCATTTAGTTTTATCAATACAAAGCTCTGGTTGAGTCCATCTTGGGGCTGAGTGCTTTGAGGTTCCCAACTCAAATGATGCTTTCTCAGTGCTTGTCTTGGCTGGATTATTTTAAATGACTTAAATGATGTTTTGGAGTTTTTCATTTTATTTTTTATTAGTCATTATCCTATTGGGACTGGGATCTAGATGTCAACGAATGCTTTCAATCTTAATTTAACAAATAAAAATAAGGTAGCAGGTACATTTCCTAATTCTCCATGTGAAGCAAAGCACAACATGCACCCACTTAACTTTTCATCTTGTCTTCTTTGGTACCAGAATTTGAACTCAGGACCTCGTGCTTGCTCAGTTGGCATTCTACAATTTGATTCACACATCCAGCCTGGCTTATTTCTGGTTATTTTGGAGGTGAGGTCTCCAGGACTTTTCTTCCCAGACTAACTGAAAAATGACACTTAGATCTCCATTCCTAAGTAGGTAGGATGGCAGGCATAAGCATCAGTACCCAGTGTCCTTTTCCATAAAAAGTGCAACTTCAATCATGTGATTTATCAACATCTTGTTTATCTACAGTTAATAAATCAGAATGTTTCTTGAATTCTAATGGACACCAAAGATGAATTGTAAATATTTATACAGGCAATTTCCAGCCTTTCGTTGTGGAAAGTCAAAACTTTTGTTTAATGTTATATTGAGTCTGAAGAGGTTGATTTCAATGCCACACTTCAATGACACAGACATTAGCTATATCCAATTTCCAAAACTTGTATTTCCACATGGGCATTGTTCTAATTTGGAATTTTAAGAGGCAGTACATGTACAGATCACTTCTTTGTCAGGAAAAAAAATCAATCAATCAATCGAGCATTTGGAGAGATAGTGATATTATGGAAATAACTATAAGCATGATGTAATATTAAGTTGACAATATAAGTAGTCAATCTGAAAGGTTTTATAATTTATAATTAACTATTGTAAATGATTATTTATTAATTTATTATCATAAATATTATGTCTGTAGTCATGAACTCTCAATCTATGCACTGTATACTATTCACAGCTGGACAAGTCCCAATAAAAATCAAGAAGTTCTGATTTTAAGGTTAGTATTATAGTGCTTTAATCTACTTGGATCTGTCTGTATAAGCTAGTATTTTTGTCAGTCCTGAGCACTGTCACTGAGCTCCTTTTTGCTCAAGGCTAGCACTCTACTGCTTCCAGCTTTTTCTGTTTATGTGGTGCTGAGGAATCGAACCCAGGGCTTCACGCATGCTGCACAAGATCTCTACTACTAAACCACATTCCCAGACCCATATAGGCTGGTTTTAAGAACTATAATGAGCAAGCCCAGAGTCTCAATTAAGAAAAAAATGATGATATGAAGAAGAATTTAAAGTTTATTTTAAGTAGTAAAAGACATGATGTATTTCCCTCCTCTTTTGTTTTATAAATTCATCTCTCTCTAGTAGCAAAGAACTCTGGATAAGAAAGTCTTAAACATCTTTCTATACTGTATAAGAAGAATAAGTCTAAACTCATTTTTTTGATTGATTGAGATTCTGGGCTTGCTCATTATAGTTCTTAAAACTAGTCCACTTCTGGGCATTTACCCAAATGATCACAAACAAGGCCTTACTAAAGCTACCAGCACAACTGTATTTATCGCAGCATTATTTACCGTAGCTAAGATATGGAACCAACCCAGATGCCCCTCAGTAGATGAATGGATCAAGAATCTGTGATAGATATACATACATATATATATATATATATATATATATATATATATATATATATATACACACACACACATACACACACAATGGAATTCTATGCTTCCATCAGGAAGAATGATACCCCCCTCCATTTGTTAGGAAATAGAAATACTTGGAAAAAAATCATATGACGTGAAATAAGCCAGACCCAAAGAAATATAAATCCCATGTTTTACCTCATTTGCATTAATTAGTATATGTCCAGTATAATTTTATCAGATGACGAGAAAAGCTCAAAAGCTATGTACATCTGACCATATAAGATGATGCTAAGTGAAATGAACCCCAAGATACGGACACAGAGGTCTTTCTTTGTTGTTGTTGTTTTCGATGTACTATATGATTGGTTTGTTTCTTTTGTATGTTCTTCCCCATATGGTATATAGCCTGTTATCACTGTACTTGGTTTCCATACCCCGCATCTTGTATATACATTTACCTAATTCAGATAGGGGAAGGGGAATTACAAAACACTGCAACAAGGACACAGGATGAGCCATTCAACAATGATACCCACAAGACAGTATATTAGAAATATACTTTGCAACTTCAGGGAGGGGGGAAGATGTGAGGGAGGTGTGGAGAGAAGGGATAGTGGGAGAGCAATAAGGGAGGGGTAACAATGCTCAAAAGGAAAGGTACTCGTTGCCTTACTCAGGTAACTGTAACCTCTCTCTACAACATTTTTTACAATAGAATAAAATCTTAGAAAAAGAAAAATAATTTTTTTCTATACAGAATTGTGCTTCCTGGTCTTCAATTGTAAGATGCTTTTCCCCCTGGATATGTGTAGAACAACAGAATTACCACTTTGGCTCCCATTCAGATCTTGTTGAATCACAGAAGATAAATTGATGAACAATACTAAAGTTAATGCTCATAATTCACTTGTCTGAACTACATCTTGCCAAAGCAGTTTGTATAAGCAATATGAATTGGAGAAAACTGCCATGAATGCTCCTTCCATTTTGCTTTGGTTCTTAAAGAACTGCCCAGGAAATATGCCTTGCATTCTTTGAATTTATTGCTTTTTGAGCCAAATGTAGAAATGATTATTTTTTTATTATTTATTGAAATGCAAATTAAGGCTGTATTTTGGGGACGTAGAAGAGCATTTTTGCCAAAAAAATCTGTAGAGACAACATTTACTCCTCATTGTATCTTTTTTGGCCATAACATTAAACATTTAGCACTGGAGGCCAGCTTCAAGTGGTAGAGTACCAGTTGTGAACAAGAAAACTGAGTTTATAATTCCAAAGTTCAAGCCCTAAATGCACTGGCACATAAAAATAAATAAATAAAATCAAACTTTTATGTAGCTGTGTGTGTTGAACATAGTGTATATGCAGGATAAAAAATAGGTTCGATGTATATTTTATTTTTAACTTATAAATTTTATTTGGTGGCAATTATCTCCTTTTATTCTCACATTATGTCAACCAACAGATGGCTTTTAAACTAATTCCAAAAACATATTTGGTCATTAACCACAATATCCAACAGATAGTATTTGTTGAGTGTCTAATATGTATGATATGGATCCTAATACATATGATATAGTTTTTATACTAGGCACTGTGAGAGATATAATAAAAACAAAGGCAAAGGCAACATTAACAACTTGTACTTACTGAACTATTAAAATGTGCTGAGAATTTAAAAAAAATGTGCTGAGAATTATGCCAGGTTCTTTACATTAATATTATATCTTTCATTAAAAAATAATTTTCAGTGATTGGAAGCATTATTGTTTCAATTTTACATTAGTATAGATATAATAATTATCTTAATAGAGCTGATACACAGCAAAAGTAGAATCTTACATATATAATCTTTATACAGATTATTTCATGTAGCTTTTTTGTTTTGGCCAGTCATGGGTCTTGAACTCTGGGCTTGAGCTCTGTCCCTACGCTCTTCAGCTCAAGGCAAGTACTCTACCACTTGAGCCACAACGTCACTTCCAGTTTTCTAGTGGTTTATTGGAGATAAGAGTCTCACGGACTTTCCTGCTTGGGCTGGCTTTGAACTGTGATTCTCAGATCTCAGCCTCCTGAGTAGCTAGGATTACAGGCGTGAGCCACCAGCACCCAACCAACATGTAGCTTTTATAATAAGTACAGAATTACAGATTATTATGTTTCTTTTTCATATGATAAAAAATTAAACTCACAGAATCAAAGAATATTTTTTTTTGTCAGTTGTGTGGCTTGAACTCTGGGCCTGGGCGCTGTCCCTGGGCTCTTCAGCTCAAGGCCAGTGCTCTACCTCTTGAGCCACAGCCTCACTCTCTGTTGATTTTTTTGTGCCAATTCTGGAGCTTGAACTCAGGGCCTGGCTGCTTTCCCTGAGTTTTTTTTTTTTTTTTGGTTGGTCATGGGGCTTGAACTCTGGGCCTGGGCACTGTCCCTCAGCTCTTCAGCTCAAGGAGAGTGCTCTACCACTTGAGCTACAGCTCCACTTCCGGTTTTCTGGTGATTATTGGAGATAGGAGTCTCACAGTCTTTCCTGCCCAGGCTGGCTTTGAACCGTGATCCTTAGATCTCAGCCTCCTGAGTAGCTAGGATTACAGGCGTGAGCCACCAGCGCCCGGCTTTCCCTGAATTTTTTTGCTCAAAACTAGCACTCTTCCACATCTCAAGTGGAAGACAAGATTAACTGGAGACAAGATTCTCACAGGACTTCTTGCCTGTGCTGTCTTCAAACAATTACCAGATCTCAATTTCCTGAACATCTAGGATTACAAGCATAAATTATAAACCTCTGGCGAGAATTTTCTTTAATTAGCAGTACTGGAATTTGAACTCAGGGCCTCATGCTTTGTAGGCAAGCACTCTGACAGCTGAACAAGGCCTATAGCCTTTTTTGCTTTTATGCTTTACATAGGGTCTTATATAATAGGAACTGCTAGTAGTTTGATCTTGAATATCCCAAGTCTTAAATACCTGGCTTCCAGTTGCTTCTTTAAGAGGTTAGGCCTACTGGAGATCTTTAGGGCATTGAAACAAATCCTTGAGAAATTTTGTAGGATCACTGATCCTTTATTTATTCTATTTTGCTTCCTGGTACAGGTATTTTATTTTCCCCTGTGACATATCCTAACCATATTTCATAGCAAAATGACAGCCTGATCATGGAATCCCCAAAGTATGAAGCAAAATTTACTTGCCATTTTTAAAGCAGATTCTCTCAGATATTTTGTTTCAGTGATAAAAAGCTAACACAAAGCCCCTTATAATATTGTTATTGTTCTACCTTTAAAGGATTAATTGTGATTATTGCGTAAGATAAAATTAAAGAAGGTGGGTAAAATGAACACTTTTTAGTGGTGTTTCACAAAGACATGTCATGGAAAAGATATTCAGGGGTAGAAATAACTGAAGAGTTAATACAGGGGACACAGCCTTTGCCAAAGCAAATTAGGGTAGATCACAAATAGGATGCAAAGATTTGATGTGACTGAAGCCTGGTCCATCTGCCTAGCCAAGTGACAAGAGATAATATCGAGAAATCATTCAGCTAACAACACCATAGAGCTGTGAACTGTGAATGCCAGATCTCAATTTGAACCATCATATCCTGTGTATTTGGAACACAGCATCGCTCCTTTCTCAAAAAAGCCTGAATCAACTGAAATATTGTCAAGGATCTATAAAAAAGGGAAGTAAATGTAATACAAGGATGAATATTGCAGGCAGCAGAAAATAACAAGACAGATAACCAACATGTGGTTGAACAGAAAACATTAGCAATGCGTAGACATCAGTCTGAATTTCGAGCCTGATAAGACAGCAGATATAAATGAATCTGATTTTTATCACCCATGACATTTTGAATAATGAAGCAAGACTTTTTGAAATTTTCGACAACATTTAGTACTTGGAATCACAATGTCAGTGGATTGTACTTACCAGTGATTTTGAGCTCAGGGAGCCACTCATTATTGACAACCAGCAACATTTTAAGGTCTTAGGATATTCTTCTTGAATCAGTTGCCATGAATTGTGCTGTCATGTTAGAAAACACATAAGCCCCCCTTTAATTCATCATTTTAAATTCTTTTTCTTTATTCCCTTCTCCACCTCTCTTCTCCTCCTACCAAAACCGATTTTGTTTTGTAATAAATCTTTTCTTCCCTGACATAGTACCTCATTCTTGCAATCCTAAGATACTAGAAGACAGGAGATCATTTTTGTCTGAGGCCAGCCTGGACTATGTAATAACCATGTGTCTCAAAAAATATTGAGAGGCAGAGAGAGAGAGAGAGAGAGAGAGAGAGAGAGAGAGGGAGGGAGGGAGGGAGGGAGGGAGGGAGAAAAAAGGGAAAGAAAAGGAGAGAGAAAAGGAGGGATGAAAGCAAAAAGAAAGGGAGAGGGGAAGGAAGGAAAAAAAGGAAAGAAGGAAGGAAGGAAGGAAAGAAGGAAGGAAAGATGAATGTTCTTAGTAATTTGTCCAATGTCAATGACTGAAACAAAGTGGCTCGATGAATTTGCCTCCTGTAGCTGTGGTCACAGATTTCAAGGAATACAACATACCCATCATTTTCCAAATAATGATTGTTTCATGAACATTTTCAAACTAGGATAATGGTCTTGTTGGTTTTAGTTTGTCCCATGTTAGCCTCATGGGTCAGGAGTGACCTAGGTGGCAGATAAGCCTCGTCAACTGGCAGCCCTATACGTTTCTTGAGCCATTTGCTTTATGAATGGTCAGTATCACTCCACAAATAAAGTAGACTTTAAGAGACTATTTCCTAATTTAACCTAAGTTGCAATTACTGAGAATGCTTCTCTGTAGCAGCCCCAGAAATAAAGTATTTCAGGACTTCATTAATGTGAGATTTAGCCTGCTATAAAGTAATGTGTCCAGAGATCAAAAAATAATCTATTCCTAGTATTTTTTAAATTTTTTTGTTTGGTCGTGGGGCTTGAACTCTGGGCTTGGGCTGCGCTCTTCAGCTCAAGGCGAGCACTCTACCACTTGAGCCACAGTGCCACTTCCGGTTTTCTAGTGGTTTGTAGGAGATAAGAGTCCCACAGACTTTGCTGCTTGGGCTGGTTTTGAACCACGATCCTCAGATCTCAGCCTCCTGAGTAGCTAAGCTTACAGGCCTGAGCCACAGGTGGCCGGCTTATTCGTAGTTACTGAAAGAACAGTGGGGCATGGACAAATGGAAAAGGTGAAAGTCTGTTAAGAGCAGCCTGTGATTATAACCCTGTAGATTTCAGAGTGAATACTTCTGTGATTCATTAGAGAATCATAGGCAAGATCCTTCGGGAGAAAAGGGAATTCCTCAATGTGCTGAAGAAGAAGAATAAAGAAAACATATTTTTAAGGCAATTGGATAAAGATGATAAAATTTTTGTATGGTGTTGATAATATTCAAAGAAGTATCAATCAGAATCAGTCATTCGTTGTTTGGAAATTTACTTGCCCAGCAATCTTTCATGAACTAGAAACAAAATTGACCTGCTTCTTTAAATTTTATTTAACACTCTGTTCATAAACAAATCTGGGATATGTTGATGAGCAGTCCCTACAGGTGCAAAGAATCTACTATGTGCTAGGTCTTGTGCTAGACATTTTGTAGAATATGTCTTCTCAATCCTTTCAGCTCATGCAATTCAGTAATTACTAGTTTTTCTCCAATTCATGGATCAAGAGATTAAGTACTGGGGCTGGGAAGGTGGCTCAGTGGTAGAGCACTTGCCTTGCATGCATGAGGCCCTGAGTTCGATTCCTCAGCACCACATAAGCAAAAAGAAAAAAGCCAGAAGTGGCACTGTGGCTCAAGTGGTAGAGCGCTAGCCTTGAGCTGAAGAGCTGAGGGACAGCGCCCAGGCCCAGAGTTCAGGCCCCACGACTGGACCCAAAAAAAAAAAAAAAAAAAAAGAGATTAAGTACTAAAGACATGGAATGACATGGCCAAAATGTCACACAGTTTGTACCATGTCTTCATGGTACACAATTTCACAATTTGAAGGAAAAAAAAATGGGGCTATAAAGGCTGAAAAAACATACATACATATATGCATATTTTTGAGACATTGGAAAAGTAGTGGTTAATTTTGCATGCAGTATTTCAGGAAAACTTCATTTCTAGTATCCATTTTGAGGATTGCTACCTCCAGCACCACTTTTTTATAGCTCAGGGTGATCACTGATGAAAACCATAGACCCTGAGTCAACAAAAATTAATAAGCATTTTTATGAATGCAAAAGCTGTAGGATAATTTTTATGTAAAGATTTTATGTAACCCTCTAAAAGTTTCACCTTTATTCCAGATATAAAAAGATTTTTAAAAAAGTCATTCAAATCTTTCTTTCGGTTGATAAATTTGTGAAAACTAACTCGAAAAGAGGAAAGAGGGAAAAACCATGCGGGAGAAAGATCCAATCAGAAGAGAGAAATAAACAATGTTCAGCAATCCGAAGGAAAGTTCCCATCTGATTCAGGAGTTATGAAAAACGTGTGGAGATCTGGAATTTGTTCCTGACTCAGTTTCTGACAAGGCCATGCATCTAACACTTCACACTTCAGGATACAGATCGTTAACACCTGGGCTCACTTTATAACTCAGGATTTCTTTCTACAACTTAAGGAGAAAAATGCTTAAAAATATGTTTGAAAATGAAAAATTTCCAGAGAATGGAAAATAAGGCAGACAATTAAATAAGGAAAATATTAATTTTTCAATAAACTAATAAAAAGCTAATGTCTTAGTATTTTTTAATTTTTAAAAATTTAATTGTATTGTAAAGGTGATGTACAGAAGGGTTACAGTGACATAAGTATTGTAATGAGTACATTTCTCGTTGAACATTGTTACCCCCTCCCTCATTTTTCTCCCACTTTCCTTCCCCCCAACTCCTCCCCTCCCCCCCACCTTGTTGTAAAGTTCATTTCCAACACAGTGTCTTGTGAGTATTGCTGCTGCATTGGTTCAACAATGCAATAGAATTGATGACCCAGACATGATCCCACAGACCTATGGCCACTTAATCTTTGGTAAGGGAGCCAAAATTATCAGATGGAAGAAAACATCTTCAACAAATGGTGCTGGCAGAATTGGCTATGCACATGTAGAAACTGAAGTTAGATTCTTATATATCACCTTGCACCAAATGTCTTAATTTTTGTGGCCTCCAAAAAGCATTACATGAATACAATGTTTTGATGGTCATTATTTCCACATTATTAGCACTTTCCCCTTAGCATGAAGAGCTAAGATTGTCCACAGCTGTCTTATTTTTTCCTGCCTAATATTAAAAAAAATTAAAAAATAAACTTCTATTCTCTTAGAAGAATACTACCAATATACAAATAATATGATTATAGCATAAGTCTATATAAATCTATTTATTTATTTGTTTTTATTTATTTATTTATTTTTTGGTCGGTTGTGGGGCTTGAACTCAGGGCTTGGGCACTGTCTGTGCACTCTTCAGCTCAAAGCAAGCACTCTACAGCTTGAGCCATAGCGCCACTTCCAGTTTTCTAGTGGTTTATTGGAGATAAGAGTCTCATGGACATTCCTGCCCCGGCTGGTTTTGAACTGTAATCCTCAGATCTCAGCCTCCTGCCTAGCTAGGATTACAGGCTTGAGTCACTGGTGCCCAGCTAAGTCTATTTATTTTATACACATTTAAAAACAACCACCAGACAGCCAGCTGTTGGTGGCTCATACCTGTAATTCTAGCTACTCAGGAGTTTGAGATATGAGGATCACAATTCAAAGCTAGCCTTGGCAAGAAACTCTGTGAGACTCTTATCTCAAATAAATGACTTGAAAAAGCCAGAAATGACACTGTGGCTCAACTGGTTGAACACTGTCACCTTTAGTTAAAGGAAGCTCAGGGATAGCAACCAGGCCCAGAGTTCAAGCTCCAGGACCTAAAAAGTACAGCTTTGCCCTTGGATGATTTGTCTTTTTGGATTTTGCATGCATACAATAAAACATAGGTTGGATAGTGCTTTCAGTGTATTAAAATGAATGCAAAGACCTAGAGTTAAAGAAGCTATATTAAATATACTTTATTAGACTAAATTTGAAGTCATTCAGCAGCTCCACAACAATACTTGTTTCTACACACCAAAAATCATTCCTAGATTATTATTCAGAGAAAGTGTGAGAAGTAGCACAGGTTGCATATTTGTACCCCTAAAATAGTCATTATCACATAAAAGCCAGCAGAGTATCCCATGCAGTCTTCTCTGACTTGTGGGATGACACAGGTCTATGGAGGAGATGAAGGTACTTGGAAGAGGCCACAGATGTATTTCCTCATGTTTTTATTTATGATATTCTCTTGGCATGGTTTATTTTCATCTTCCTCTGAAAATGTGCATAGCCTGTACAGAGCCAGAAAACAACACAAGCTCTCCGTATCAACTTTCCATGGCTTCTGTTTAAAAGTTGAAGAATCTGGATTTGTTTTGCATCTCTAATTTACAATGTGGTTGAAATGTTATTCACTGATGACCTAGAAGGGTAACAAGACAGTAAACAACAACAACGACAACAACTAGTTATTTTCAATCCTCTTCCATTGCAAGTACTTATAGACCAGGGAAAGAATTTGAAGAGTCACAAAGACCCCACACGACCACAGTCACCCCAAAATAGAAGTCAAATCTTCAAAGTGTGTCTAATATTTAAACTTTGGCAGTAATACTAAACTAATTATCTTTGGAAGCAGGATTGTGCATGTTTATTTTGTGATTTAATAAAAAGCTGACATAGCGGCCATTAGCTTTTCAGAGTGTGCTCAGCTTAATATGCAAAACACACCAAAATTAACATAGTAATTATGTTAAAACTAACAGGATACAAACATTTTAAATGAATTTAACACATTAAATAATTCCATGTCTCATGTGGCCCTGGTGTCTTTCACAGATGGTCACAACATTTGCTAATGTGTTCTACAGGTAGTGAAAATTAACGTGATTCTCTGTGACTCCTATTCTTTCTAATGTGAACAGATAACTTTCTTTTCATTCAACTATCACAGATTCTCTGTATAATGTATCTTTGGTAACTTAACTAATGGAGATCTGGGTCTCTTTCAAAATGGTGGCTTTCTTTGCATCAGATGACACTGAGTGTCAGAGAAGATATTAGTGAAAGTATCTGTATGATATCTCAGAAAGCATAGATGTTAATATTATTTATGGTACTGAACTAGAAATCACTAAGTAATATAAACTGTGTTGTGTAAGAACAGACAAAAAGTAAATATATCATAACCTATCTGGTAAGATAGACTTTTGTTTTGTTTTGTTTTGATTGCTAGAAATTTGACTGCTAGAAATTGTAGGGCAATAACTATACTCTACAATGAAGAGTTACAAGGGGAAATAGAGAAAGACATACAGGCAGATATAGAGACACAGAGACAGAGATATAGAGGGAGGAGAGAAAGAAACATTGAGAAACAAACAATCCAAGCGTGCTCTACAACAAGAAGTTACAAGAGAAAAGAGAAAGAGGCACATATTGCTATTGTCAAGATATCCCTTTACAGGGATATTTTACATGTTATTAAGTGGTATATCTTCCTTGTACTTTTCATTGAAGAGGTACATGTGGGACTGGCAGGATTGCCTATTAATGACAAACCAAAAATATACACATCTTTTAATTCTACAGAGCCACTATTCTAATCTCAGTTTCCTTTATAACTTATCTGGTGGTTTGATTTAACTTGGTCAAGTTGACTGTTGTATGACTCATTCTGACCTTTAAATCTCTCAACTCTCTTCAAAGTGACTAATTATTGATTTGGTGTGAAGAGTATTTAATTAAATAGATACCAGGAAGAGATAGCATTTCTGTACAGAAAGAAATGGCTGTAGGTGTTTATTAACTCTGTTATCCTTGTGGAATCTTGATAAAGTCAGCATTAATTTATATTGTCTTCCTTAGAACATATCTGGGCACTCATTTGCCTCCAGTTCTGACATTGTTATACCACTGGGATGGGGCCTATTTATTTGCGATAGCTGACATTTCTCAAAGACTTGTTTTGACATGTGTACTAATAAAGCTCATTTACAGGGAGATGAATAATTCATTGGGAAAGGTCATATATGAGAGAATGACGTATGTTTTGATATTTGAAACTTATTTAAGTGGCCAAAATGAGTCAGAATGACCCTTCTATGTTGGTGCATACTAGGGAGAGCAAATGAGAAAAGGGTCAGTGATGCAAACACACTAATAAAAATGTACTCCCATTAGAGACATTACAAATTTACATCTCAGCCAGCAAATCCCTTTCATTAAGTGCTAAGCCAGACCCAGAAACAAGTTCTGATATCTAAATATCTAGAATCCCTAAAGTTCAAACTGACGTATAATAACAGGTCACTCCGCATTTTTGTCATTTGTGTTCTTCCAGTGTTTTCACTTGGGGATATCAGATAGGCAGAATGTCTCAGGAAGCTAACTACCTTTTTTCTGACAAAGGCAAGTTTGTCAGGTAGCTGAGCTCCAGTGGAAGATTTTTCAGGTTACCTGAGGATGACAGTTTTACAAGGAAGTTTGAAAGACATGTCTACAAGTCCATGACAAGGTTTAAGAGGGGAAACTCAAATATGTTTTCTGTCTAAAAAGACAATAGAATTGAGAGAGAGAGTTTGAACCTTAGCAAATGGTAGTGCATGCATTGTGAGACAATTCCATCTCAAATTTGAATTCAGTTGCTCTTTCTTTGTAGAATTTGGTTTTGTTAACAAACAAACAAACAAGTGAGGCATTTCTTCTTCCAGGTTGTCAGTTATTAACAGGTATGTCTTTTTAGCTACCTTCTGAATGTTTTTGTATCGATTTCCAATTGAGAAATAACTGGAGTTTGCTTTATCTAACCATTGACGTGGTCAAATGTTAAAGAATATTATACGTGTGCTTTTTGTGTTTTAACTTTCACATATTCAATGCAACTCTTGTGATCTGATGTAATTAACCCATCTGGATATTGCAACATGGGATGCATATAGTCTGTTTTCACAAACAATTTGTTCCCTGGATAGATTCAGTACTTTCTGTCTGTGAGTGGATGATAAAAGTATTTACCTTAATCACATTGCTACAGCTGGAAGGGGTTTCATACAGACCCTCTTCAGGAAGTTCACTATAATGTGAGTATGTCAGCTCTCCATTCTAATGTGGCTTGTTCATGGCTTTCATAGCACTTGTAACAATGTGCTTTTCCTCTCTACAATGGAACAATAGATCTTGTGTAATACCATCACATGACTTATTTTACTCATTACTCTTTCAGGCCTACTTGATGTTTAACTTTCAGAATGAGCATGTGAGAAGCCACATTTCCCCTATGTATTCAAAAGGAAATAAAATGTCTATGCATTTTACTTCAAACTCAGATAATTTCCTTTCTTAAATTTTCTTTTCAGGTGATAGCAAAATGGACAATGTAGAGAAAAATCCAGTAAAGAGAGGGTTCTGTTGACCATGTTCATTATGTCAGAGTTCAGTCCCTAAGACTTGTGATGGCAAATCCAGAGGCTTCTATTAACAGCCTAGTGTTTGTCTCTGGGCATTTATAAAGCAAGGTGGCAAATGCAGAAATACGTATTTGCCTACAAAGAAAGAATGATGATGAAAAGAAAGGTGGAGGGAAAGAAAAGAGAAGATCAAAGAACATAAGGATATTTCTTATATCCAATTCTTCATTTGCAAAATGGATTTAGCAACATTAAATTTTCACTTTCTTTGCGTGGAGGAAGAAGGGATACATATATATATATGCACATATGTATATATGCACATATGTATACATATAATATATGTATATGTATTATACATAATATATATTAGTATATAATATATAATATGCACACATATGCACACATACATATTCACAGTACACAGAAATCTAAAGCACGGTGGACAGTGAAATAAGATTCATTTTATTTTCTGGGTTGTTTTTTTTTTTGGTCGGTCTTGGGACTTGAACTCTAGACTTGGGCACTGTCCTTGTGCTCTTCAGCTCAAGGCAAGCGCTCTACCACTTGAGTCACAGCACCACTTCTGGTTTTCTGGTGGTTATTGGAGGTAAGGTCTCACGGACTTTCCTGCCAAGGCTGGCTTTGAACCACAATCCTCAGATCTCAGCCTCAGTAGTTAGGATTACAGTCGTGAGCCACCAGCACCCAGCTATTTTGTGTGTGTGTGTGTGTGTTTTTAAAATAGAGACATAGTTAATCCTAAATTATTAGGATAATAATTAATATCACTCTGAGGTGTGTTTTTTTTGTCCTAATGTATATCTGATGTAAAGCTTATAATTGAAACTTCAAATTCAGTTATTCTGACTTATGTTGCAGCACTGTCTGCCCAGGCTTTAGGGTTGATTATAGTTTTCATAGATGAGGCATGTTTTCTTGTGAATTTAAATTTAAATATTTTATTTTATTGCTGTTGTCTGATAATGTAAGATAATTCAAATGCCCAGTATCTATGTTGATTATGTGCTGAGCTTTCCTGCCAGGCTCTGAGACATCAAAACTTGCACCCAGATAACGAGGAGTTGGGATGTGTTTGGGCCATTTGTCTTTTGCATTGGTTCAGGCAAAGCAATCATTTACAGAAGTGAAAACACATACATCTTTCAGAATTTTAGTTTGGTCAGTTTCCACTACTATGCTGGAATCAATCCTCAAAATATCTTTTCCAACTACTCCTTATGAAAGATGACTTTGAGTCAAAGAGGTTTTGTGATCTCTCAGAATGAATGGTCCCTTAGTGAAAGAGCATACTGCTAAAATGATCTCTTGTCTAAGGTAGCATAGTTTATTGTGTCACTTATTTTATTGACAATATTTGAAGGCTAGGATTGTCACACAGTAAAACACTTAGAAAATTGGAACTTAGAACACATCCAAATGGCTGCTTCAGCTACTCAGATGTTCAAAGTAAAGTATTAGTTCCTTAAATATAATTATATCATGTTGCATATACACTAAGCGTCTATAATTTATTCTGCATAATTAAATTGGAGCCTACAGCAGTAAAAAGAAAGGCTGCTGATTTTATATTAAAAAAAATCTAACTAGGGGAAGAGGAGGGAAGGAGATAAAGGGAAAAGGGGAAAAGAGAGGAGAGGGAGGAGGAAATGGAGAGAATGGAGGGATGAGAGCAAAATTTCGATAACACATTTACATTATATATAATAATTCTTATTTTAATCAGGCAGTTATAAAAGTTATACAACATAAGCCAAGGAGCAAAGTAAATTGTCATCAAAATATACATATTATCAATACTGTTGATGCTTAATAATTTGATTTCTTATCACATCATTGCTTAATGGATACAAAATTTATTTCCAAAGGCACTAATAGAAGCATTTTAATATATCTCTGGAATGTATAGTTAATCAATTTAAATACTATTTACAGATATTCACTTGCTCCTCATAAAACATATTGACTATGGAATTATAATTAGGAATATTTATGTGTAACTATTTTCCTAATATCCTGACATCAAAGCTTTTTGATTTCAAAGCTATTTGCACTTTTCTGTATTCATTACAAGATATCCCAAATCTAGGTCAACTAGTGATTTTTGTTCATACTCTGCTTTAAATAAAAACAAAGCAAAATAATACTGCAGAAACATATGCAAAATCTTATGGTCTATTTTTGAGAGATAAATGTCCACTCAATTAAATTGAAAACTCATAAGTTCACCAAATTAGTTTTGTTTAAGAATCAATTTAATTTTCTAGACTTCAGATTATCTTACTCTCCTATTTGTAATACGTATTTAGGAAGTTCCTGTTCAAGTTGATTTTACCTTGATGGCTGTGAAAATGATCTGTATCTATAAAAAGGACAGATTACCAACCCTGAACTCTCACATACCCAAAATCACATCAGCAAGATAATGAATTTAACAAAGCACAATGACTTTTGTTAATATTAACCATAAGTGACCATTGCACAAACTGGAAGATGAGCAAAAAGAAAAAAGCCGGAGGTTGCGCTGTGGCTCAAGTGGTAGAGTGCTAGCCTTGAGCTGAAGAGCTGAGGGACAGCACCCAGGCCCAGAGTTCAGGCCCCATGACCGGACCCCCCCCCAAAAAAAAAGACATAATTAATTGATGATAACAAACATGGCAGGAAGAGGCATCTATAACAAAAAGTTGTGAATTGGAGACCACCCTTTTTCTTTTATAAATAGTTCTGTTTATGTTAAAAGAACACAAGTGTATCTGATCTATAGAAGCCAGTTCAGAGTCTAATACATTGATTGAACCAATGTTAAACTAAATCAAACCTTTTGGTTTTTGTATTTATTTATTTATCTTTTTTTGTTTTTCTGGAGTAAAAGTCTTTAATATGATAATAGCACCATTGGGATGAGAGGGATTCTGGACTTCGGAGCTGCATTTGTAGATATTTTCATTCTTTTACCAAGGACATGAAGGAAAGGTCCCTGATCAAGAAGGGACGCAATAATTGAGCTCTACTATAATCATCTATAATATGAGCACACTTTTTTTTATTGTTTTCTATACTTATCAAACTTGTATAAATTTTATAACAGCCCAATATGTTTTATAGTAACTATGCCAGACTGGGCTTTCCTATTGCTTCATGCTTTCTTATTGCTCTCTTTATAATGCTTCCCTACTGCTCTACAGTTTCCTATTGCTATTTCCAATATCCTATTGCTCCTTTTATAATTCTGGTGAGAGTTGAAAAGACTCCTATTGTGGCACTTCAGCTTCCAATGAATGGAATGCTTTTTCAACGTGTATGATTTAACTTCTGGAATTTCAGAAACTCTGAAAAGAATAAATGTGCTCTAATGGGATTTTGTTATGCTAAAGGAATTTTTTGGTTTAAATTACCATAAATTATTTTCTATCCCTCAACCCTTCTTCTTTCATTTCAGTGCTTCATATATTAATTAAATGCTTTGTTTAATTGTTCCAGATCACTTCTTCGACTTTTTAATCAATAAACTCACAGCTTGTCATGTTTCTCTTTCAAGGCCAATTCATTCCATATATTATTAAGTACTTACTGATTGTCATACTGTAAACTACTTCAGGGACAATAATTCATAGGTGTGGAATTAAATTTTAGTCACTTTTGATGTGAGGTGTACAAGGGTTATTTTAATTCTTTTTTATACATTGATATAAATATTCACTGCTTAAATGAGACCAGAAAACAATTATATACTATGGAATCAGGGATTAACTATATTTTATCTAAACTTATAATTATTGCTTTTGTAGTAATTTATAATACCTTTGTAGTAACTCCTGTTATTAAATTATAAATAGTTTTCAAACTACTTACTCAATGAATTTGTCAAATGTTTAAATGTTAAGAAAAGTAATTCCAATTGACCTCACTCAATAAAATAATATTTCCTATCTTCTTCTGTATGAAGGCAACACTACCCCCATAAACCTAATATAGGTTGATTTTTTTACATACTCTATACTATTTCAGGCTTGCAGAATCTACCTCCTTGCTGGGTTCTCATACTATTTTGCTCCTCCCTCTGTATATATGTTTTTGTTTTTTTTTTTACTATTCCTGGTGTGCTTTCTTTCTGTTGCATAGCCACTTGTCCTATTGGGCTAGGACACTACTTTTCTTTGCCCTCATCAACCTCAGTTATCTTCTAAAAGACCTTTATCTAACTATAGCTACCTTGTAAGTTGAGTCAATCTATGTATTTTAAAGAAATACAGTTCCTTTATTTAAGATTTTTATTGTTATTATAGAGGTGATGTACAGAAGGGTTAAAATTACGTAAGTCAGGTAAAGAGTACATTTCTTCTTTGACAATGTTATGTCTTTCCTCCCTCTCTCTCAATTTTTGCCTCCCATCCATACACAATTCTTTTAAAAACCCTGCAATGTGGCTTCTACTTCCTTCTTATATCCTACAATATTTTCCCACTTGGATTATATATAACTTTAAACATTTATGTTCATGATAGCCTTCCTTTGAATAAATAACTTTTTTAAAATAATGGCCAGAATTAAACTGCCATTACTAGAACTGAAAAGGTACCATGTCAAATGACTCTTGCCCACCTCCTTATAACTCGCCTTGGAACATTTCTCTTATAATTCTACTCATCATTGCCTGGGAAATGTTGTCAATGCTTCCCTTCTCCCACAGCTCTCCCTCTTCTTCTGTTTTTTGAGACTCCGTTCACATATTGGTGCTCCAGGTTCATCACTACCGCATCTCACATGAAATACCCTCCAGCTGATTTTAGATTCCATCACAGAAACTTTTGGGAAAGGCTATGCACCTAATTCTGTATGTCGACAAGCTGAGGACAGGAGGTGACCCTGAGAGGCACTTTTCAACTTCAGAATCAAATGCTTTCATATTGCTATGAAAGAACACAACTATTTATGAATAGATACTTCTGTTCTGCTGAAATACATCCAATCCAAGTAACAGAAGGTAATTAGCGGAGAATCTAATCAGCAGCATGGCTTTAGTGCCCATCATTAAAAAGCTTAACTGTTGCACCATTTTTCTTCTCTGCTTTATGAAGAACTCATTTATGTACCATTTCGATGCTATTGTAATTGTGAGTGAGTTTTATGGGGGGATTAAATTACTGGCCTCAATTTTATAACACAAACATTACCTGCAGCCTTCTCTAACCCAGCCACAGGAGAAATTGGGGAGGAGAAAGAAAAGAAAAAAAAATTGTCATAAAAATACTAATGCTGAACTTTGATGCTCATTGGATTGATTGATCTGAGGCACATTAAGATTTCAAGCCGTGTGTTATAAAACCTCCATTTCATTTCTATGACTTTTGTCTTGCAATTGATTCTTGAAAGCTACACACTAGGAAAGATGAATGTCCCTTGAAAAATTGTATATGTAAAAGACTCAAAATGTCAATTCGTAAATATTTGAGCATGTGGTTGACATCTCATGCTAGGAATAGTTTCCAAAATGATTCTCACTTATGATCATTGTAGAAAAGGTTATTCCTCAAGGATAAGTAAAATCATTCAATAAATCAGTTATTAGCCCTATTTTCTTACAACTACCTTAAATACAAGTAAGAATAATATATTTCATTGTTATTTAAAATAAGCATAGACTTTTTTTTTCAGATTTCTGGTTTTATTCTACCAAAATAATTAACCCACACAAACCAACAATTCATGAGAAAACCTTCCCTTCGTTCAATCAAAAATACTTAAATTGAAAGATTAACTACAGTGTAATTTTTATTTTCAAAGACCTATTCTTCATTTTTTTCTTTACAAATTTTTCCATTTTCAATCTCTTCCCTACTCTCTTTAGTTATTACAGTAAAACTAGAGGCTGGGGTTGAGATATAAAGCTATTCTATATATTTATCCACTTTATGTCTCATTTTTAAGTTTTTTAATTGTGAATTCCATTCACAATATAGACTTTAGAAAAACCCCTTCACCTAGAAGTCACTGTTACCATCTCTCAGTTGATAAAACTATGACTCAAAGATCAAAAGTGAAAAGTGACTCATGAGAAACATACAACTCTTTAGCCTGGAAGCCAGTAGAGAATAGAATTTCATGGGGGGAGGGTGGTGGTGAGTGTGTGCTTGCAACTTGATTAAAGGATAAAATAGTTTGTTTGCATAGAAACAAACTATCTGTTAGTGATCAACACCCATCTTGAATGTGATAATGCAGATTGCAACACACTTGAAAATGGAAGATCATTAGAGACAGGCAGAAGTGCAGAAATTGAAAGGAATTTGTAAAAGGGTGTGTGTCACAGGGCAACCATCTCCTAGGAGTCCACATCTTAACATGAAATTTGGGTAATATTACACACACACACACACACACACACACACACACACACACACACAAACACATACAAGCGTGCATGTATAATAATCCCAGAGAGCTACATGTAGTAAATAGTATATAAAAGATAATATGCTTGAAAAGTAGGCTCAAATCAGTTGTGAAAAGAAAGTGGCCAAGCATGCTTGAACATTTGGTGAGTTCTACCTCCCAAAGATGCTTTCTGAAGGGGTCACAGAGACTCAAAATTATAAATGCCACTTCAAAAGTTTTATAATAGAGTGAAACTTTTTTCTTTAATGAAGACAGGAAGATTAAAGCAATTCCATAGTACAGTTAAAGTGCCACATTACTAAAATGCTAATGAACTTATCCAGCAAGTAACTTGGTATAGAGTCTGAAATACAAAGTGACTAATAGTTCATCTCTTTCTGGAAGAAATAACTCCTTTCATCTGTGATTCCTTGGACAAGCATCAGAACACACACATTTATACATTTCAATGTTTTCCCTTGCTTATTATAAAAAAGAAGTAGTAATTACATACAAAAATCTTTAACTGTATTAAAAAATATGGCTCTTAAGAAGAAATAAATGTTATGTTAAAGGGTCTGACCTAATTGCTACCATATCCTAAGTTTAGTATTACAGACAAACATTAGGAAAAGTAACACAAACAGGCAGTTACATTGTCAACTTGAGACTAAAACCAGAAATTTAACTTCTGATGGTCAAGACATATGATTGCTCATCACTTCCAGAATCCAAATGAAAAATAAAAGCCTAATTTATGAGACTGGGATATCAATCCAAATCCAATAGTTTCTGCCTTTTGTTTCCCATTCACAAATCTGCCAGGCATTGAATTGAAACAGAGTAAAGTCAAATCTTAAGCACACATCTGGTGCCAGTTGGATTCAATATCTGTTACTTGACTTCATAAATCCTCCTTTTCCAAAACGTTTGTGACTGTCAGGAATTAGGGACAGAAACAGAGGGTAATCTGACAGAATGAGATTGCTATTTAAGCTACATGTGTAAAAAATTCAGGATTACATCAGAAATTAAAGCCAGTAGTAACTTAATTTTCTTCCAAAGAATCACTGCTGTGTAGAGTATGATTCTATTTTTGTACCCAAACATGTGACTCTTGCTTCAGTTTGCTCTCCATCCATCCATCTCTCTAGTCACTAAACCATACCTATGCAAACATCTATGCATCCACACATCTGCCCATCCACCCATCCATGCATCCATTCCAAAAGCATCTATTTATTATCTCTTGCCTTTTGAAAACCTCCCAGGAAATTTCTTTTGGGTATAACAGCTCTTTCATAAAGAAGAATCTTCATTATGATGATGAAAAGCCAAGAGTAGAGAATCTCTTCTACAAAACATATAAAAATACAAAGAGAAACTTAACTGCATCACTGGTAACTACAGAGGCAATGTTTTATTATTGTGTAACTCTAATGTTCAACAACTATATTTTAGCTGGCTACAATCTGCTGTAGTTTTAGAGTCTCATGAAGACTGAGGTACTAATGGTTTCTCATAATAGATGTTGCTGTCTACTAACGCTGTCTGGTATCCAGGTCTATTTTCCATCTGCTCTTTGTTCTCTAAATGAAGCCAGAAGAAAATAAAAGACACACACCAAGCACCCACTCTTAATGTGGTACCAGTCCTCTTTCAGTTCATGTGGCATACATATTATTTCCCTCAGTCTCTGTGCTTCACAACATTCCCTATGTTACAGATAAAGAATGTAAGACTTATTTGTAGGTGGAATTTACATCAAAGGTGTGGAGAGAGGTGTGTATTTCTCTGTTTTTCTCTATTCAGCAAAGAAGAAGAACAGATCACTCAAAAAAATCTGCTACAGAAAGCATATGGATTCAAGATATCTTCTTGAAATAAAATTTATTTGAGGGAGATACCTAGGAACTGTAAACATCCTTAAGATCACAAGGGCCTTTTCGTGCTTATTATTGAGTCATGGGCTACAGAACTTTCTCAGAAAATGATGTGGGATATTAAACTACACCTAGGGTTGGGAAGGTGGCTCATGGTAGAGCACTTGCCTTGCATGCATGAGGCCCTGGGTTCGATTCCTCAGTACCACATAAGCAAAAAGAAAAAAAGCCAGAAGTGGCACTGTGGCTCAAGTGGCAGAGCGCTAGCCTTGAGCTGAAGAGCTGAGGGGCAGTGCCCAGGCCCAGAGTTCAGGCCCCATGACTGGACCCCCCCCCAAAAAAAAAAACTACACCTAAACTCATACTTAGGTTGAATAAGAAGAAGAAGCAGAAAAATGATGAAGGAACTCGGCCTAATTTTTACTTATTAAAAACTCCTTCAGGTTAAACCTAGATCTCATTTCTTTCTGTCCATGCCTGATAGTTCCTCACAGAAATATAACAGTGCTAGGACAAAGATTTCACCATTAACTATTTTTAAAATAATAGCTGCAAATTAATAGTAATAGTGATAATAATATGTCATGATTAAGAAAAAACAGAATAAATTACTTGAATATTTTACATGGTAGGAAGTTGCAGAATATCTCATTCCTTTTCATCAAATAGATTCATAGAACAGATTTAAGTAAATATATGAAACTAAAATAAATATACAAAATGTAGAAAAAGATTTTAACATAGTAGAATGGGGGAGAAATGGCAAATAAAAAGGGAAGAGAAAATGAGGAAACAATTTAAGAAACTGAAATGAAAAATTTCCAAGTATTCTCCCTGACTGTATTTTCTTGACTAATCTTGTGACCATTGTATATCATCTTCTTTCCTCAAGAAAACTGGCAGTCATTCTCATCGCAGTAAGTGATGATAGGAAGACTGAAGCCAAATAAAGAGAAACTAATTTAGCATTTGCTCAACCCAGGAATTCCACTGGAAATATACCTAAGAAAAGAGTCATCAAATTGGACTCCTGTAATAGGTGAGGAGAAGACATGTGGATATTTTCAAGAGGCAGAGATAGGAAGAGTGCCTTCAACTGAGTGGTTTTTGCCTACTTGCCTCAATTCATATTCTGAAACTGAGCTTGCAATACAGTATCATTAGGAGACAAGGATTTTATGAAGTGATTCGATGGTGGTGAATATAATTAGTGCACTTCGGTAACAGGGCCCAAAGAGATCCATGAACCCCTTCACCAGGTGAGGGCAAAGTACAAACAAGACCATCTAGGAAATGGAGGCAGGCCATGCTAGACAATGAATCTGCTGCCACAATGATTTTTATATTTTCCAAATAAATTTATGTCACTGATCAGCCACAGAGTCCTGGCATATTGTTGTAGACACCCAAGCAAACTAAGAGGGATCATGAGTTTCTCTACCAGGAAATCACATTGGAGAATAAGGTGAGATATGAAGTGTAGGTTCAGAGTGTCTTGACAGGATTAGGAAAGTTTAAACTTTTCATGAGAATTGAGGTAAGAAAAAAGAAAGTTTGATTTCAACTAGACAGACCTGGGGACTCATGGTGAAATTGGTGGGGGTGAGCTTTTAAAGACAGAGATGTGTGTAATGGGAAAAATCTTTGTGAGCAATGTTAAATTGCTGAAGTAAATGGGAATGCACAGAACATGGGAGATGTCCAATCAGGCTGGACTAAAATAATATCGCTTTGAAAAAAATAGATTGTGGAGTGATAAATGGCGTGGGGAGTCAGAAAGGTCCAGAAGGATTCTGAAATCTGTCTTACACCTCATGAAAATTGCCTTGATAATAGTGTAAGGATTGTTTTGAAACAAATGTCTAGAAGCCGGGGAATCAGTTTGAAAAATTACTGAACTAGTTCAAGTAAGACATAGCAATTGCACTAAAAATAAAAAACTACCACAACTAATCGCTCATGTTCATTTTTAACACCAGAAAAGTATAGTCCTGGTGTGTGTTCATCCAAAAAAAAAATGCAGTGTCAATACCTGAGTTTAGTTTGGTTATTTGGTCACAAATGTGGTTATTTATTTTTTTGCCCTTTGATTTTCTCTTTTTAACTCTAATTTTGCTGACTAATTAAAAAAAGACTAATTTCAGAAGTGTAGAATATATATAACACCTCTATAATAAAAATTATATATATATGTGTGTGTATATATACATATATATGGAATTTTGATGTTTGTTTCCTGAGGATGCTAAAATGTTATAGTGTGTGAAGGAATAGATAAAAATGCATAATTATTATTAAATAGCATTATTTAAAGTATAGATAAATGAGAGAGAATAATGTAATTTGTAAGGAAGTTTAAACTTAAATATATTTGAACATGTTCTGTTCAGTAAAATTAATGTTTTTCTCCTAAAGTACTCTCCAGGAATTCTCAGAAATATTAAACTATTGAAATTGATCATAATTCTCTGAAAATATGTTGAAGATTGTAAGAAACAATTTTTTGTTCTACATTATTTAATGTGATCCTGTGCCCTGGAATGCAGTCTGATAAATATTGATATAAAATATTCTAGTTGAAATATCTTAATAATTTTAAATTAAAAATAAAGATAAAGGTACGGCTCAAGTGGCAGAGCATCTGTCTAGCAAACATGAGGGCTTGAGTTCAAATCTTAAAAAAAAAATTTCACTAAACATAAAGATAACTGACTGGCCAAGAAAGATAGATAACAGATAGGTTAAAAAAAGCAAGTAGGTAGAAAAAAATCAGAAAGGTGTGAAAACCATCATTGGCAGAGAAGATCTGAGACAAATGTTTAAGAAGCTACATTACCAAATTAGAAATGTAGAGACAGATCTTGAACACTTTGCAAACCTCTTCTTTTCTACTTTTCCAGGATGAAAGTTAACTAGACATTTGAAATACTGATGAATTTTAAGAAGACTTGTTATATCTGAAATCTAACTCATCAGACAGAATGTAACAATGTTATTACTTCCCAGGTAGGAAGAATTTGTGTGCATATGCATGTGCGTGTGCACACGTGTGTGTGTATGTGTGTGTGTGTGTGTGTGTGGTGTGTTGTGTCTTGGCCGTGGGTTTGAACTTTAGGCCTGGGCACTCTACCTCAGCTCTTCAGCTCAAGGCTAGCACTCTACCACTTGAGCCACAAGGAGGCTTCTGGCTTTTTCTGCTTATGTGGTGCTGAGGAATCGAACCCAGGGCCATGCGAGCAAGGCAAGCACTCTACTACTGAGCTACCTTCCCAGCCTGGAAGAAGAATTTTTTTTAAGTTGGACATTTTTTCCATCTTATCCATAAATTAAAAACATACATCTCTTTCTTAGGATAGTTGTGACAAAAATGTAGTACTTGGAATTGCATTTCTGAACCTGTACAGTTAGTGCTCAGTTTGTTTCTGTTGTTAACATTTAAAAAGCAATTTGTTCGATCCATTGATTCCTCACTCATCCTCCTGCCATAGAACCTATTAACAAGACCCAGTGCAGAAGATGTACTGCTTACCAAAAACTTGGATTTGAGACATTTGATCATGGTGCTGTTTTTTTTTAATTACAAAAATAAAGCATTCCGAAGGATACAATTTACTTGACTGCCATTGTGTGAGATGTTATTGAGCCTGTCTTAAGGACCTTAGTGTTGCTGGGTTGACGTGAGGTCTGAAAATCCTCCATGACTAATGATTCATGCTTACAAGGACTGAAATAAACACAGCCAAACTCATACCATAGCCATGGCACCATAATTGTCTAAATACCAATTATCAATTGGACATAGGGATGGTCACCAGCAAAAGCAATATAACAAAGATAACACATCAAGCTATGCAAATGATTACAAACACTTCTAGAGGTTCCCATGTGTAGGAAGTAAATAATCACCACCTTTTCTCTGTGAATGTGTTCAGGCTGAGATAATCCATCATCAAATTCATTCATGCAGCCTATTTGGAAACAAATGATATATAGAAAGTCAATGGGAATGCTAGCACACTATGGGAGATGTGAGATTCCTCTCTTTTATGCTTGATTTAGAAAGACATTCTTTACCTAACAATCCATAATTGTTTTTTGTATTTATTTGCTTGGGTTCAATGGGATAAAGCTGTTAGACTGCACTTGTTTAAGTTCATTGGCAAGGAGGAATAAAGTGTACCCAAGAATACTAAACTGTTTATACTTAAGTAATAATAAACCTCTCTCCAGGCAGATTCTTTATCTTGCATTCCCTTTTTCAGGACCTTTGGGTTCACCCTTCTGTTCTGTGAGCTGGTTCCTTACTGCTCCTTGAGACAATTGATTTTCCATTGAGCACTATGAGGAGCGCATCAGGGAAGTTAGGAATCCAAATTAAAATGTGGAATGCACAAAGTTGTGGAATTTATTGCACCTTTGCCTCTGGTGTCCAGTCCCTTACTGCCTCCTGGTAGCAAAAATAAAAGCCAAATAGAGATTTTTGTCCACTAAAACATTCGCTCATTTTTCTTTTATCATATATTTTTAGTATTCTTTTTCCCAAATCACTGTAAATTGCAATTACAGGGAGAGCTTGTAAAAACTACAAATTGATACAATTAAAAGCTTAAGTATTTTCTGCTTTCCCCCTAGTGTTATATGAATAAAAAAGTTTATTGGTCTTAAGTATTGTTTCCATTCTTGCAAAAAGTGTCTTAGTATTAACCTCCAACTGAGATTTTCAAATAGATTCTTAAAATTGTGAGATATACAAATAATGTGAAAAAGTTCAGCTAGTTTTATAATTCACAGAGTACATTTAGAGAATATCTATCTCTACAGAAGGGGTACTTCAATGAAGAATACGACTTTAGAGCATATATTTTATTTTAAAGTAAAGGTAATAATACAGAGGGGTTACAGTTATGTACATTTATTGTTGAATATTGTTACCTCCTCCCTGGGTTTTCTCCCATTTTTCCTCCCCCCCAACTCCCTCCCCTGACTCCCCACCCCACAAGTTGTAAAGTTCATTTTCAACAGAGTGTCTTGTGAGTTTCTCTGTTGCATTGGTTCATTCATTGTCTTTTGTCTCACCATTTTGTGATTCCCCTTCCTTTTCCCAAATCAGATAGACACAGGGTATCAAAATAGAAAAATAGTGACAACAGGGGATAAACCAAAGGGGAAAAGTGAACAAAGAAATAACTTCACACAATACATTAAAAAAAGCACAAAATCAAAACCCTCTTGCTTCCATATCTTGGAGTTCATTTCACTTAGCATCACCTTATATGGTCATATGCCATGTGTACATAATTATTGAGCTAGTATGAATCTCTGCTAGAACTATCCTAGGCATATCCTAATTATGACAAATGAGGGGAAATTATGGAATCTATATTTCTTTGGGTCTGGCTTACTTCAGTTAATATAATTTTTCATCATTCTGATGGAAGCATAGAATTCTATCATATATATATATATATATATATATATGACCTATATAAAACTTTTAAAGTTTAATTCTTTCATTATTTTAGTCTTATCTCCCTCTAGCCCCATCTAAGCAAAAAATAAAAAAAATAAAAAGAAGCAAATTTGATGAGAAAAATAGAATTTGCTAAGTAAAAGATCTGATAGATTCATAGGAGGTAAACATTGCACAGAAGTTTCTTATTCCCAGAAACTAAACAGGGAGACATTTCTGATTTCCAGCTCAGTAATGAATGTTTAGTAACTACACAACAATGTTAAACACCTCATATCATTCCCTTTATCTGAGCATATCTGGGGATAGCTCATGTATATTGTAGTCACTTGTTTATTTTGTGTTTAAATTACAGACTTCATATATATATACTGAAACAGGTACAATTCTGAAGAATAAAAAATGTCAATTGGAAGAAAGCTGTGTTCTCTGGCATTAGGTAGGCGAGGAAAAAAGTGTCGGAAGAGGCAAAATTGGAGCCTTATAAAACAGAACAGAATCAACATATCGAAGGAACAACCACTCATCTCTCCATGGATGAGATAAATCAAACCAAACAATTCAATCCACTAAAGTGTCTGGACTTTGCAAAGCAGACAGAAGTGAATGATAACTAGGAATTCTGAAAATCCCTAAATGTCAACTATGTAATCTAGGGGAAGAAAGACTAATAATAAGTCCATGCAGAGGGATAATCAATAAACCAAAAACTAAGGAATAGAAAGTAAAATTAAAATCCTATCATCTGAAGAAAATCTTCCATGAGGGAAAAAACTCATATGCTAAAATTCATAGAATAACTTCATAATCTTTTAAAAATCAGTTTCTCAATTAAAATACTCAGAGCATTAATGGGTTTTTAATAGCAGAGAAAAAGAATTGATTGAACTCAGATATATGGAAAACATACAAAAATACACCAGAAATCCACTTCAAATGATAAGATTCTTGGTACTCTTTTAAATTTCTTTATTGTAAAGGTGATGTATGTATAGAGGGGTTATATTCACATGAGTCAAGTAATGAGTACATTTCCTTTTGAACAGTATCATTGCTGCCTTATTCTCTCTGTTATTTTTTTCCCTCCTGACTTCCCTCACTCAAAGATGTATAATTCATTTCCAATAAAGTGTATAATGGGTTTCACTTCTGAATTGATTTACCCTTTGACCCACTTTTCTGTGCTTGCCCTTCCCCTCCCCAAATCAGATCAACTTAGATAGAAGACCAAGTATACAGAAATAAAAAACAGTGACAAAAAGGAATAAACCAAAGATAAAAAGGAAAGAGAAAAGAAAAAAAAAAGAAAAGGAAAAGGAAAGGAAGAACCACAAACAGTATGATAGAAAAAAAAACGTCCTTACTACCACAAACAGTATGATAGAAAAAAACCTCCTTACTAGCACAAACAGTATGATAGAAAAAAAACCTCCTTACTCCCACAAACAGTATGATAGAAAAAATCCTCCTTACTTCCATTTCTTGGAGTTCATGTTGATAAGTATCATTTTATATGATCTTATGCACAATAGCTATTGAGACCCTGCTATCCTCTCCCCAAAAATATCCACCTTTGTTCTCACTGTGTGAATATGTAGAGTCCTGTTTAGTTAATCATGTCCAGGTGTAATTGTTTGTCTTTGACTAGACATTGGGTTTACTTGTAGATTTATAAGCATTTCTAGTTATTACAAATGAGGCAAACCTTGTGGCCTATGTTTTTTGGGTCTGACTTACTTAGTATAATTTTTCCAAGTCTTTCCATCTTCTAATGAATTGGACAATGTCATTTTCTGGTACTCTTTAAATTGCAAAAGTTGGGTAGATGCTAATAATATTTGATAAGAAAGAAAGATGGAAATACCTACTGAGTGAAAATGAGATACAAAAGTACTAAGTAGGGAAATATCCATTGTCAGTGTAATCAGTTCAATATAGAAAGTAAAACAATCTAGCAGTACTGAAATGTAAAAGAATATTCTAGGAAAAATACTGAAAGTGTAGGAAAACATTGAAATAGGACTGGAGATGTGACTTAACAGTAATGTAACAGCTTATCAACACTCTAGAGCTTTGATTTCAGTTCAAACCTCCAGTATCTCCTCTCCAGGAAAGAGTGCTAATGGTGTGGCTCAATTGGTAAAGTATTTACCCAACAAGTATTAGGCAAAATTCAAAGCTAGTACCATCAAAATGTAGGACAACAGAAAAGGCCAAAAGCTATGTACATATGACCATATAAGATGATGTTAAGCAAAATGATCCCCAAGATAGGGACACATATCTTTTTTCTTTCTTGCTATTGTTTCTAACTTTTTAATAATGTACCATGTGATTTTTTGTTGCTTTGTATGTTCCTTCCCCATGGTATAACCTCTGTTTTCACTGCATTTGATGTCAGTGCCCTGGATCTTGTCTATACACTTCTCTAATTAGGGAAGAAAGGAAAAAACAAAATGCTCAAATAAGGATACAGGTTGACTCATTGTAACAATGAGATGTACAAAACACTATGTTGAAAATGAACTTTACAACTTCTGCCAGGGGTGGGGGGGATGGATGGGGGAAAACAAAGGAGGAGGCAACAATGCTCAATAGGAAATGTACTCATTAATTTGCTCATGTAACTGTAACCCCTCTGTACAGCATTTTTACAATTTAAAAAAAGTACAAAAAAAAGAGAGGAGAGGTAGAAGAGAGGGGAGGGGAGGTAAAAAGAGAGGAGGGGAGAGAGGGGGATGAAAGGAGTAGGAGAGGGAGGGAGAAAGAGAGAGATAAGAAAGGATGAAAGAGAAAAGAAAGAATGAAAGAAGAAAGTTTGGATGGAAGGAAGGAAGCAAGGAAGAAATACAGATTTGACCAAAATTTAAAAAAAAAGAAATACAGATTTACATCTACAAAATCAAGGAGTTCACAGGATAATTTCAGAGAATGAATAACAGATAATATTAGAACATTTAACGAAATCCCCAGTAATAATTTCCTCTTTGCCCTATTTCCTTAAAATTTCCTTTCTGAAGGATGTTAGCAGATAACTTAATTATTACATGGACATGAATTCTACATTCTTTGTCTTTTAAAAACTAATGTCAGATACCTCTTGTTCTCATTCTCTGAGGGCTTAACCATGAATTGTTTATAATTAACTGGGATTGTGCCAGGAAAGTATCATCTGAAAACCATGGAAAGAAAATAGCTATGAATGACCTTAATCGGCTAATAATGTGTGAGAATTCTTCATGCAAAAAAAATACAAAATATAGCTGAGAAAATATAGAGGACACAAAATCAGTGGAGACATACCATGTTAATGTTTGAAGGTTTCAATATGGCAATTCACTCCAAATTAAACCAAAGATTAAAAATAATTTCAGTCAAAACTCTGATATGAATTTTGTAAACAATATTCAATTAATTCTTCAATTTAGATGAAAATGTTTAATTATCTAGAGTAACTAATATAGACTTGTAAGGAAAATCAATTTGGGTGGTTTTCAGAGCCTCATTGTACAATACAGACTAAATATACAATATATAAATCCTGTATTATCAAAGTCAAAAAATTTTTATAAAGAGTCAAGAATAGACATATAGTTAATATATTTTTGACAGGGAGCATAAATACATAACTATTAATTGTAAGTAAATATGGATAAAATAGCTGGATTTAATCAACAAATATGTTAATCCTCACAAATACATGGTTTGGAATTTCTTTACAATAGTTTCAAAAGTGGTTATAATGAAGTCAGGAAAAAAAATTTCATTACTTTTTAAATGTGAAATAAAGTGGAATTTTTTCATTAAGTTAAATTACATTCATGTTTATATGAAAGAATCAAAGGAAAAATATCTCAAAAGGTGAAATAGAATTCTTGTAATTATACCTTATGGGACTACCAACATGCATCATGTTGTAAATCACATGATCATCCATATTATTATATATTGAAAATAGGAAAAGTAATCAATATGGTACTCAACACAAGTTATATATTTGAATGATACTGTTACAAGCTAAAATCATGAGATACACTCACAACACAGCAAAGGCTATCCACTGTTATGTAATTGGAGCAAAACAGAGAGAAAACTTAAAATAATGGAAAACAGACACATGAAATAAAAATAATAGCCTTCAATAGAATAAGCCAGGCCCAAAGAAATATAGGTTTCATGGTTTTCCTCATTTGTAACAACTAGAATATAACTATGATATTCTTAGCAGGGGATCACAATAGCCTGATTGCTAAGTACACAGGACCAAAATGAACTCCAGGAATTGGAAACAAGAGGATACTACATCCTGCATGAGGTTATTTCTATTTTTTCTTTCTGTACCCTTTGTCTTGTATATAAGCTTAACTAATCTGTGGAATGGAAAGGAACTCACAGAAAGGGCAGGACAAAGGAAGAACTAATGCAGTGATGATGCTCGTAACACATTATGTTGGAAATGAACTTTACCACTTGGGGGGGCAGGAGTAGGGCGTGGTAAACAGGAGAAAATGAGGGATGAGGTAACAGTTTTTAAAAGGAAATGTACTCATTGCTTATCTTTTGTAACTGTAACCCCATTCATCCACCTTCACAATTAAATTAATATGTATATATAATATACAAGAAGATATATATTATATAGAATAAAAATCTTGCAGTAAATTGTATCTAGAAAATAAATTATGTGAATAAGAGGTCACATGCAAATACACAAGGTATTTTAAAACTGTACTACAACATGCTCTTCTTATTTAGAGTAAAATTTCACATCTCAGACTTATTCTTCCTATTTAGAAAACAAAATGTAAATTATTAGTTTTTCTGGAATCTGTGTTGTCTTTAAACCTACAAATACGGAAACATGAACATAATTAAGCAATTATCTTTCTCCACCCACATATGCTTAAGGTATGATGTAAAGTTGTGCTACAGTGTATTATTAGTATGCTTTATCAGCCAGAATGTCCTGGGTTCATTACCCACCTCAAAAGAAGAAAATACTACCTGCTATATGCTTTCTGTAAACATGCTTTCCTGTGTCAGTCATCACAGGCATTTAATCTGGAATTCAAAGAAATAAATAATTCCAAAGATGGGGTCATAGCCATTCCCCATGTAAACCCTGAAGGGTCTTTCCATATTACTTAGAAGATAACATGATATCTATCATCAGGCTGTGGTTATTTCTTGTCTCTGCTTCCTCTCTATTCTACCAAATCAATCTTCCTTCCTGCATAGGCAGGCTCTAGACAAAATTGTTTCTTTGATCCCATTGTTATCCTCAACATCTCAATATAGAGCATCATTATATCTATCATCTCTCTTAACAACATCTGAATGATATTGGCTTGGGTACATGCTGTACAATGGAAAGCCTCATAGGTACCAGAAAGACTAGAATATATATATATATATATATATAGATAGATATAGATATAGATATAGATAGATAGATATAGATATAGATAGATAGATAGATAGATAGATAGATAGATAGATAGATAGATAGATAGATAGATAGATAGATATGTATGTATAAGTATAGTGACTAGACATTTTCTGGGTAAATATAGTCTTCTATTTCTTCTTCTAGTTTCTGTGCCATTTGCACTGTGCCATGGCAATCAGATCCCAATAAAGGGAATCCATTGGCTTCGCTGCTCCGTGGTATCAGCTCAGTGGTGGAGGAAAACAGAGGTTGGGCAATTTGCTCCATCTACTCCCTGCATGTACATTCTCAATTGGTTGACACTGCTATTTTAATAAGGCTTACCCCTCTCATCAAACAGTCTGCTTCTGGTAGTTACCCTCCCTCCTACTCTTCTGCCTTGAAATTGTAAAGGTTATCCACGATTACTAATACCAGTATGATACAACCTCTTGTTTACTTATTCAAACTCACCACACTTAGGGTTTGCTTACTAAATTCTTTATGACATAGTTTCTATCTAAAACAGATGAATAAATTTGAAAATTAAAATAGATTGATGGTAAAGTCGAGAATAAGTTTATATTAAGAACACTCATATAAATGATCAAAAGAAGGGGTCAACAAAAATAAATCATTTGAAGAAACATCAAAGACATTTTAAAAATTCAAAATCCATCCTGATGAGATGCTATTAGTAAAGTAGTAATTATTTGTGCTTAGCATAATAAACATGTATATTAGAAAAAGAGATGTTGAAAGCACAAGCATTATTAATATCAGCGGTGCCCCGCACTAGATTAGAAGCAATCTCATTAGTGCTAAGAATCAAAATGAGAATGGATAATACAATCAGAGTTATTGAACTGCATGCTAGATGCTACCATCCATAAAAACAGAGAAGATAGCAAAAGGAAAGGTGATTTTTTTTAAAGTGGTAAGTCCAAGTTTTTCTTATTTGTGAATTGCAATCCTATTTTCATCAAGGATATGTCACAAAAGCAGTTGCAGATAGATAGGTGATAGATAGATAGATAGATAGATAGATAGATAGATAGATCAGCTGAAACTCCTGGAGCTGACAGAAAAATTAACAAAAAAATCTTTAACTCTCCAATGTATCATTAAAGAACTGGCCAGGAAATGTAATCATCCTTACAAATGGAAAAGCCAAAGCAATATTATTCAGTTCCTGGTGGGATAATTTCCAATGACACAAAAATAACTACCCCTGAATATTTGAGAAACTTCTTCAGACTGTTGTACAGTGTGGGGTAAAGATGGAGGGGAAAAGTCCCTGGAGTTTGAAGGATAACATTTAACAACTGAAGGTGGAGTGGTTTTCTAAAAGATGAAGCACATACAGGTTTGCTCCCCGGAGTTCTTTGGAAATTAGAGGCTACTTTTCACGTGATTCCCTCCTGGAAACTAATATTACACACATTCTATGATCTGAGCGTATGCTTGGGGAATGAAAGATATAAATGAATTAATAACGGAATGAATGAAAGCATGCCTACGCAAGGGTGAGTGTCTGGTCCAGTAAGTGTTCCATTTCAGTTCATATTGTCTTTCCCTGAAAATGGAAATTCTATATGAAACCACACACGGCATGAATATTTGAAATTATGCGGGCTCCCTGAGAAAGAAGAGAGGATCAACAATGGTGGTTTTATTGCCTCCAAATGTCAATGCTTTATCACTAGATGGAGGCCAGGAGTTCCCCAACAATGTAATGTGTGAGGTGCATATTTTGGAAGACTTGGAGAACATTCACTCAGACTTTGTACTGTTTCCTAATTCCCTCTCAGAGTCTCTATGGGAGAGCAGGTGCTGCTGAAGGCCAAGGCAGATGTCATGAGGAGACAGTCACTTGAACTGGAGTATGCTAAAAATAAAGTGAAATGGGGTGACATGTGAAGGATTAGCCATCAAGGGCTTAGACTTTGCCCAGAATTGCAGTTATCTCTGAAAAACGGTTCTAACGGATGTTATAAGTGGGAAGAAATTCTGACAACGCATCATAAGGGATTTTTCATAGAGATTAACTACATTGGTTTATGAAACTCAGATATGTCCAGTGAGTATAGAAAAGGTTACAGATTTTAAGGTTTATTGAAAATAAAAGAGTTTTTTTTCAAATTCAGACCCAAGTTGTGTGAAATGCATGACATTTCAGGAGCAGTATTTAATTATGTACTATTAAATCATTGGATCCGGTGTTTCTTGACATATACCTTAGCAAGGTTTATAGGTATTGCCAAGTTGTGAAGTTGTAGCTCAGCACTGGGCTATGTGGAATGTCTGAAACTGTAACTATCTCAACTATTTATTTTCCCATTCTAAAAGATAGTGCTCTCATGCTAATTTTACATCTCTTGCTTTTAGGCAGATCACTTAGATAATTGAAAAGGAATAAACAGGCATTCAATACAATATTCCATTACACTGAAATAACAGAATTGGAAATTCCATTACCCTGAAATAACAGATTTGGAAAAGGCACAAGTGACAATTCTTAGCTACCAGTGAGCTTGGGTTTGGAAAGATGAATTTTGCTTTTTTGATCATAATCCATTTGTTGTTGCTTTTTCCATGCTACCTCTCCTTTTATCCCTATGTCCCACACTTCGGATAGATCAGAGTTTGTGTGTCTGTGGGGCAGGGGTTATGTGTCCAAAATCACTTACAAAAGTTCTCTTGCACATGTAAATAATTTGCAAATTTTGTTCACCTCAATGGCATTTTGACACTTTATGGAAACAGACATTTCTGCACTGCCCTGGCTTCCCTTTTTTAGACTTCTAGCCCAAATTCTAGGTCTTCTCAAAGTTTGCACATACATCATGTTTATTTCTGCATGTAGTGTTGAGTATGTAACAAAACAATGGGGCAAATGCCTAAAAATAGAAACAAGGTAAATACTGTGAGCTTGTATACACATGGTTGGAATGGTTATATACACATGGTTGGAATGGTTAGACAGGTAGGAGATTTTAATACTTTTAAAGCAAGACTTGTATACAATGACTGTGTTAGAAGCTGTATGACAATTTATGACAATAATTTATTTAACTCCTTTGTTTCAGGTACCATGAAGAAAACAGAATGGACCTATTGCCTAAAGCAAGGTCTTGTTGTTCAAGTAAATAACTAATACAACTAGAGAGCAAAGACTAGCATTTGGCACATAAAACAATAATTGATTATTTTGCAACCATATAATTAGGATATATTTCAATACATTAATTCTAAAGTGCATTGTGTCATGTGTCACATAATGATATTTTGAAAGCTAGAATTCCATATATGATGGTCTCACAGAATAGTAATGGAGTGGAACATGTCATAATATCCACCATAATACAATGGAATGCATTACTCATGCTTGTAATTGCGGTGATGATAAATTTTCTTCCTATTATAACATAGTTTCTGACCCATTTCTATATTTTGGTAGGTGTGGAGAATTAAATACCATTGCTTTATGCTTTATGATTGTCTATGATATCAAAATTCAATTTGGTAACCCTCTGCATAGATTTATAACCTAGGAGCAGGAGGCTAAGCAGTTGAGTCTAGGTGTGTTTTGGGTTATGTCATCGAGATCTGGGTAGATACAACAGTATATGATGCAATCACCTAAGATACATGTGACAGAATACAGCATTGTTCTTGATTAATTCCAGACTATGTGAGACAAGATAAGAGAGAAAAACAGCAAGAAATAAGATTTATCTCTATATGGTCTGCCTAATTATTGTTACTTTCCAATAGAAGAAACTTTTATGCACTTATTTATTTCAAAACTATTTCTTGATTTCCTAATAGGTACAGGTTATGTACTCAAGGCTAGCAATACAGGTGTAAACAAATAAACTGAAAGAAGCAAGAAACTCTGACAATAAGGATTGAATTCTGGGACCCAAACAAGGAAATCAAGCATGAATAATTAAGGCTGTTAAACTGATTTCTAAATTGTATTTGCACTTTAGCTGTTGGCTTTGTATAATGAGAAAGCACTAAGAATAGGTACAAAAATCTACGACAAAATCAGCCACATGAAGGAGCACAGTTATATAAACATCTCTAACCATTTTTTCCCATTTTTTTCAGGATACATCATTTTGCTATTTAATGAGCAATTTTAAAGGATAAATGAGATGATATTCTAATGTTTTTAGCTCTCTCAAAGGCTATTATCAATGCTAAATCTATGCAAATTACTTTAGAAGAGATAAAATAGAAGAAATAGAATGGTTACCAAAGTTAATCTGGGTATAGAATTTGGCACCTATAAAAATGTGCAATGACTCCTAAAATTCTACCCTTCTCCGCATATTGCCATGTCAAAAATCAGACTTTTTCAATAAGATCCATTAGCCAGATCTGCAAAACCCTTTTAGGAGAAATACCGATTTTCAGTACATTTCTCAAATTGGGTAATTTGGGGGTAATTTAAGAGTTCTGAAATCATTAGGACTACTCAGGCCAATTATATAGAGCGTACATTGCAATTACTACTTTGAATCTTCTATCTATCTTAAAATGTAGCTTTCATCTTTATTATTTATAAGTGTAAATAAAAATAAGCCCACTTTTTATTTCTCTTTCTCTTTTGGGGGTTTTGCTTTGGATAAGAAATAGAAACATGGTTATTTATTGCTTTATCCATGTTTAATTTGTAGGATGTAATAAGGAATAATATGGTGTGTTAAATATTCATAAAGAATAGGTCTAGTTCCATAACTGGACTAATTTTTAAATAAATTAGCTGGCTTCTATATCTCTAGAAAAATGATGGATTCTTTATGCTATGAGGTTATTTTCTTTGATCCAGTTTCTTCAGTTTATTTTTATTTATTTCTTTAATTTGATTGTGTTGGTCCTGGGACTTGAACTCAGGTCCTTGGTGTCAAGGCTGGCACTCTACCGCCTGAGCCACAGTTCCATTTTGGCTTTTTAGTTGTTAATTGTAACAACTAGCTTCTGACCACGATTCTCAGATCTCAGTCTCCTGAGTAGCTAGGATTATAGTGATCCAGCCATCTGTGTCCTTTGAGATACTTTTTTTCCCTTTCTAATTTCATTTATATTGATCTTTTGTCTAGTCTCTAAAAGTTGCTGACTCCTAAAATGATACCGGTGCCTTTGGCTTGAGTTTACTATGATCTATATGTGGTGCTATCTCAGTTTTCCAATCCTTTCTTCCATTGGGGAAGGAGAGTTTATGAAGTATGGAGGACAATTCGGGGTAACTGTAAAGATATTTTGGCAACTGGTGTATTTAAATTCAAATTCCTCTACTAAATGCTTCTAAGTAAGAAGTAAAATGTCAATCCTGATGCTGGTAGTTCATACTGTAATCTTAACTAATCAAAAGTCTGAGATCTTGGGGGCTGGGAAGGTGGCTCAGTGGTAGAGCACTTGCCTTGCATGCATGAGGCCCTGGGTTCGATTCCTCAGCACCACATAAGCAGAAAAAAAAGCCAGAAGTGGCATTGTGGCTCAAGTGGTAAAGCAGTAGCCTTGAGGTAAAGAGCTGAGGGACAGCGCCCAGGCCCAGAGTTCAGGCCCCATGACTGGACCAAAAAAAAAAAAGAAGTCTGAGATCTGGAGGACATCACCATTTTAAAACCCAGACAAAATTGTGCATGAGTCTCCATGCTTACATGCAATACAAAGCTAGTTGGAAGTGTCACTTGAGTGGTAGAGTACCACCCAGGAGTTAGGAAAAATAGTATTGACTCCGATCTTTTGGAAAATGCTTATTTTCCTACTTTGAGGTAAAACTGTAAGTCTAAATATGCAAAATGGTTTTGTAACCGATGCTTGCATACACGTGGCATGCTGTATTGACCCATTCTGCCCTTTCCTTTTCTGCAAGAGTTTGTTGTTTTTAGCTTGATGGTGCATTTTAACATTTACGACATTTAATGGCTTGTAGAGATTAATTTTATAACCTCTTTAAAGTTTCTAACACATTCTGAAACACAGACCTGGCACTTAATTAATAGTCATGATTACACATTATTAAAGCTATAACCTAGTGAACACAATAGTGGATATACATTATATACCATTTTATTCTTCATTGAGGCATGCATTTAGACTACTTCATTGCTTCTTTGAAATATGGTGGTTAACGCTTTAGTGTGGCATTGCATAGAGATTATCCAGCCTGTGGTCTCAATTACATTTATGAAATAATTTGGTAACTCACAGGACAGACACATATGCTTCTAATGTGTGCAGGCAGCATCTACTGGCAATTCTGAATGGCCCAAATAACCTTTGGAAGAAAAATGGTTACCCACTCTTACTTTATATTTATTGAGGGATAGGTGTTAACTTGATTATATAGTTATTTCTGTGCCTATAGAACTTTGAGCCTTTACACACACTAATTAGTAAGATGTCCATACATTTACACAGTCTTACTCATAATTACATAATTTGCTCATTCTTGCTGTTTCTATAAATATAACATTTTATAAAAACAATTGTCATCACATGAGTTCCTAGCAGAATTATTGATCCAGAAGGTATTTCCTAAAATGGCCCTGAATAGGAGATTGTTAATAACTTAAAATGTCTTTATGGTTTGAAATAATCTACTGTTAAGATTCATTTTCCATTTTTGTTCCAAGTAAGTATTTAAAACTAAAACATTTTTTGGAACCAAAACCCCTCAGATACTTGGATGACATGCAGAGGATTCCTGGTAGCTGTTGCTATTTTCATCAATTAATTTTGAAGAGTAGGTAATGCTAAACTGCAGAAATAGCTCATGAACATCTCATTGCTAAAATGTACTAGCAATGCATAGACCAAATACATATATTTCTAGAAATTATTTTAAAAGAAGACACCTATGTGGAAACCCAGTCTAGAAATCATTTTTTTACTTTTATTTAAAATGACACTGAAACTTACATGACTTTGATAACAGAAATATATATTAAATGATATTGATATGCAGAAGTAAACAGAATATTCTCTAGATCATGCTTTACTCATTACATGGAGTGATGGTGAATCTCCAAATTAAGATCAGATATTGATACAAACCAACTGTATTTTATCAGCTTGATAATTCACAGTGTTTGTTTTGGTCATTGTGTCAAATTGGTAAATGTGTTTTCTTGAGGAAGGAGAGATAAAGAACTGGATAGCTCTCCACTGAATATTGATAATTGAAAATGTTTTATTATGTCAGCTGTCTCCTTTTACTATTCACATTCTGCATGTTATTCTCATTTTAGGGCTTCTTGAAGCACATTATTTTGAATTTGTGGTATATTATCACTGGTGATACTATTTGTAGAATTTTACTTGTATTTATGCATAATTCTCTGGATTAAAAGATGAGAAGAGGAGATGTAAAAGATTAGAATGGGAAGAAGGATGGAAGGAGGGAAGGAAGAGTTGGAGGGAAAGAAGGAAAGAATGAAATTAATTTATTGAGTCAAGAAACTGTATGAAAAATATATGAAACCATTTGATCCTCTAGGGAGAACTTTGGCTATTGGTTAATGGTATGGAAGACTGAGATGAAGGCAATAAACTTCTGGTAAGGCAGCTTCTATTTGGTACAATGATTTCTTGCAAGAATATGCACCACATTTTAGCTCGTAGTTCATGGCTTGATGTGCCCCAAACTATGGGTAGGGTAAGGACAGGACCTCTCTCATACCTGTTGACTAATATATTCCCAGTCTTTAGCCCAGATACTGTATCAGGCTTGTATTGAATGATGATTGTATGCTAGAAATTTCCATTGAGATCAGTGCAGGTATTAGAAAATAGCCTAGAAACAGAGCAGGAAAAAGTGCAGTATAACACAGAACACTACCAGAATTTTTTTTTATTTTAGTGTAGTAAATGGAACTATAAGAAGTTAATATTCTGTATAATGAATCACGAGGGCATTTGTTTTATTCTAACTTCAATTAATACAACTGATCTAAACAAAATAATTCCAATTCAGACATCAGAGTGTTAAAATATAACCCCCGACCGTTCTCAGATATTCTTCTTTAAGCACTTAAATTTCTCAGGTCCTAATTTAGACAAATACTAAAACATCCAATGGCATTCATTTTTCAAATTACATCATCATAGATTTGGTCACTATTATAGCAATCATATCAATACATATATTATTAAAATTTTGTGTTAAAATAAGTAGAATAGTTGCCTGTTTATAAATCATTGCCATTAAATATTAAGCATATGCCATTATTATTGGTGTGCTCTGAAGAAAACTATAATAAATTTCATATAAATCACTAGTATTAAATACTAGATAATTTATGACACTGTGATTATTAAACAAAAGAGATATGTGATTTGCAATACTTTAAAGTGCATCCACCCTAATGCTGATAGCCAAAGATTGCTCATGTTTATTTATGTTTTCAACTATCCAAATAGCCCTTAATTGTCACACCAACAATATTAATTATAAGGGAGTTTCTATGATCACTCGAGCTAATGTTAAGAAATATATACTAAGGAAGTCTTTGTTCCTGTATTGATAAATTTGACTATTTTTTTTGTTCCAGAAATCTTTTCTATATAGTATGTGATTAAACTAAACTCTTCCTTGCATATTGAAACATCATTGTGCATATTCTCTTTGACTTCCCTTCTTCTTCTAGAGATGAAGCCGCCAATTTTGTGTAATATTTTCCAACTTCTGAGTGAAAGCATGTTTGTAGGAATAGTTGCAAATTGCCTACAAAATGGTTCAAAATTTAAAATCAATGAGTAGGTAAGTTTGAATAAGCTTGAGTATACTTACCTACAGTTTAGATTTTGGAGACAATACTGAATATTTTTAAATAACTTTGATGGAGAAAAATCAATGTTATTTCGGTAAACTGTAAATTTATTGCCTGCTTATATAGAAAAATCAAACATGATATCTTCTAGAAGAAATTGGCTCTGGTATGAATTAATTCTAAGATTCACTGGATGCACTGTCATGGCTAAAATTATTTCCTGCTTAAGTGGTATTCCTTTTAGTGGTGAAAGTTTTCCAAATTTAGTTTCTGTGCTAAAGGCTTTGTCTTAAATCATGCATCAAAACTATTCTTGGGTAATGCATGGGATAACTGGAAATGACTCACAAAGACTGCCTACCATTCTTGTCTTAACACACTCTCCCCTTTCAACCCATACATTAGATATAAAGGACAGCTCTAGATAATACTCATACTGAGACTCATAATTAATACTTTAAAACCCCTGACCATTCAGAAAAACAGAAATCAATTCTTAAAGAAATGAATCACATTGCTGAGCTTATAACATAAATACACACAGGTGTTCACATATTAAAATGTATATGTATACGTCTGTCATATATGTGTGTGTGCATTTCCATACTAAATTTTGCAATTTGTAAATATCCTTATAGTCAGTATTTTTAATTTGTAGTACAAAACATATTTTAAGGACAAAAGATAGTTTACTTGCAACTTTATTTTTGTGAGTCATATGATGTCTATTTTATTCACAAAACTTAAGTTTTCATCCACTGGGGGGCATCTGGATTGTTTCCATATCTCGAGTATGGTAAATAATACTGCAATGAACATAGTTGTTCTGGTAACTATAGTGTGGCTTTGTTTGTGATTACTTGGGTAAATGCTCAGGAGTGGGATTGTTGGGTCAAAGGGGAATTGTATGTGTAGTCTGCTTTCCAGAGTAGTTGAACAAGTTTACATTCCCAGTATTGTTTCACATCTCCACCAGCATCTGTTATTATTAGTTTCCTTGATAATGGCCATTATAACTGAGGTGAGGTAGAATCGCAATGTTGTTTTGAAATGCAATACTTTTATGGCCAAAGATGTTGAACAGTTTCATGCATTTAGTGGCAGTTCTTATTTTCTCTTCAAAGAAATCTCTCTTTAAGTCTTTAGCCCACTTATTAATGGTGTACTTGTTTCTTTATTTTAAGGGGGTTTAATTTTTTGCATTCTAGTTATATTTTAGATATGACGCCCTTGTCTGTTGTAACTTTAGTGGATGAATAGATCGATTTGGCATATATACACATGGAATGCTATGCTTCCATCAGAAAGAATGACATCGTCCATTTGTAAGGAAGTGGAAAAAATCATGTTAAGTAAGCCAGACCCAAAGAAACATAGGCAACATGGTTTCACTCATTTGTAATAACTAATATATGTCTAGCATAGTCCTAGCAGAGAATCACAATATTTGAATAGCAATGTACATATGACCTTATAAAATGATGCTGCTCAAAATGAAATACAAGATATGGAAATATGAGTTTTTTAGTGTATTATATGCAGTTATTTCTTTTTTCCTTTAGTTTACCCCCTGTTGTGACTTTTTAAAAAATTTCAGTACCCTTTATTTGTACATAAGTTTATCTGGTTTGGGGATAGGAAGGGGGATCAGAAATGGTGAAACAAAGAACAAAGGATGGGCCTATGCAACAGTGATACTCACAAAACAGCATGTTGGAAATGAACTTCTCAACTTGAGGGAGAGGGGAGTTGGGGAGGGGAGGGAAAGTGGGAGAAAATGAGGGAGTGGGTAACAATGTTGGACAAGAATTGTATTTATTTCCTTACAATGTAACTGTAACCCCTCTGTACATCAGTGTTACAAAGAAATCAGTTTTTAAGAAAGTCCTATTACGGGGATCTGGGTGTCAGTTTTCCTCTTATGAAGACTAGGGTGTTAAACCCTACCTCAAGGGACTTTTTCATTAGAATTAAATGAAATAGTGGCTGCAGAATGTGTGGAAGTGGCTCATTTCAAAGACAAAACTAATGTAAGCTTCCTCCACTCACAAGTTATTGGAAAATCAATACCTTATACAAGACATGACTTCCAGCTCAAAGAAATATTCTGGCCACTGAAAGGAAAGGTAAAGGAAAATCATGCAGGAAACTAAAAAGCCATTCAACAGGAGGGGGAAATATGCGTTCTTATTTCACTGTCAATGGAGTAGTAGAGATTTCTTTTCTGTATTAAAACTAAAAGTAAAGAATAACTTTTAGAATAGTTTGAGGAAAGATTTTGGTGAGTGTGTAGAAAATAAGCAGGTAAAAGTGGCCACTGAAGTTACACAGAGGGAAATTATTTTTCAAAATGAAGAAAATGTGTGTGTGTGTGTGTGTGTGTGTGTGTGTGTGTGTGTCTGTGTGTGTGTGTCTGTGTGTGTGTGTCTGTGTCTGGAAGGGTTCTTGAACTCTGGGCCTGGGCACTGTCCCTGAGCTCTTCAGCTCAATGCTAGTGCTCTACTACTTGAGCCATAGCCACTTTTGGTTTTCTGGTGGCTAATTGGAGATAAGAGTCTCCTGGATATTCCTGCCTGGGCTGGCTTTGAACCATGATCCTCAGATCTCAGCCGCCTGAGTAGCCAGGATTACAGGCATGAACTACTGGCACCCGGCGTTGTTTGTTTCTTTGGAGTGCTAATTTTAAAAAGATTTCTGTGTGTGTGTGTGTGTGTGTGTGTGTGTGTGTGTGTGTGTGTGTGTGTGTGTGTGTGTGTGTGTGTGTGTGTGTGTTACATTCAAGGCCTTGTTCACAGAGAAAAAGACCAAGAAGGAGAAGGAGAAGGAGAAGGAGAAGGAAAAGGAGAAGGAGAAGGAGAAGTCAGTGGAGGCTTCATACTGATCGTTCACCTGGGAGGATAATTTTACATTGGTCCTGGTCTGTAGCCCCCCTCAGCACACCTTTTTTAATGACATTAAGCAAAGCTATCCCAACTTAACCCTCTGTTTCATGTTGGGTAGCATGAGAGATTGCAATAGAGAATCTCCAAATCTCTTCCAATTCCAGAGTGCTTTTTGTGTAAGCTCAACTCTTTTATTGCCAGGAACTCTTGGGTATCCAGTGAGCTGAGAAACAGGAAACCCATTAGAAACTGGAACACAGGAGAGAAGGTGAGATAATTAGATGAGCTGGCACAACGGGGTAGATGTAATAAGAAACACCATGAGTCACACAACTGGATTTCCAACCATGGTACCAACTTCCAAATGAAGAAAAAATAAATTTAAAAATAACTTTATAGTGATGTTTAGCACAGCAAGTGAAACCAGGCTCCTCTCTGTTTGTTCACTATTGATTAAGATGTATCTATTTCAAAGCTGACCATTAAATCAAACTCTTACTAATTCTTTCCAGGATGCTCCCTTTTTTTCTTTCTTTCTCTACCTGCAGGACATTTTCTTCTGGCTAATAAAGTAATTTGTCTAGGTTTAGCACATTTTGGCTCTGAAAAATATATTAGAATTTGCTATTAATCTGCAAAGAAAGATACTGTAGCCCTTCAAAAATTAATGACCTTAATAGGAGCAACCTTGAGACTATCTCAATTACTCAGTACTAGGAAACAATTCAAACTTAAATAAAATGCTGTGTCTGTGTAAGGTGTAGATTTGTCTACACCCATATTTTCCACAGAAGAGTAAGTTGGTAGTAAAAGAGTTTCTGGGGAAGTATTTTCTTTTATTGTGAGAGGGGTTACAATTACATGGGCAAGGTGATGAGTACATTTCTTATCAAGCATTGTTGCCTCCTCCTTTGTGTCCCCTTCCCATCCCTTCCCATCTTCCCCTCCACCAAAGATGCAAAGTTCGTTTTTCAACATCGTCTTGTACATTACATTGTTGCAGTGGGTCCACCTGTATCCCTATTTAAACAATTTGTTTTTTTCCTTCCCCTCCACAAAGTATATCAACATCAAATACAGTGAAAACAGGAGTTATACCATGGGGGAGGGACATACAAAGCAACGAAGAAATCATCTTATAAATATATTAGAAACAATTGCAAGAAAGAAAAAAACATTTGAATACTTATCTTGGAGTTCATTTAGCCTAACATCATCTTATCTGACCTTTTCTACTTGTCTCAGACATATACTAGTTATTGTAAATAAGGGAAACCATGGGGCCTATGTTTCTTTGGGCCTGGCTTACTTCACTTAATATATTTTCCAAGTCTTTCCATTTCCTAACAAATGGGGCAATGTCATTCTTTCTAATGGAGGCATAGAATTCCATTGTGTATATATACCACATTTTGTTGATCCATTCATCTACTGAGGGGCATCTGGGTTGGTTCCATATCTTAGCTATGGTAAATAATGCTGCAATAAATATAGTTGTGCTGATAGCTTTAGTATGGTCTTATGTCATCATTTAGGTAAATTCCCCAAAGTGGGATTGCTGGGCCATAGGGGAGCTCTATTGAGGAACCTCCATACTACTTTCCAAAGTGGTTGAACAAGTTTACACTCCCACCAACAATGCAGTAAGGTTGGGGAAGTATTTTCTGATCCATCTACAGATAAGCTTCCACTTCTGAATTTTAGTTTTGAAAGAATTATCCACTCCATATCATCTATAGGGCAAGATTCATCATGGAATCCATAAGGAAAGATGTTAAGGAAAAGACTAGGTCTAATATGGCTTCTTTGAACATAGGGAAAATTCTTTACATAAGAGGGAAAGGAGACACTCATAGGGAAGAATGCATACACTTTTGTGCATATGGAAGAAGTTTTGGTGAGTGGATTTTAGAGCTGTCATTGGATGTTCTTATCCATAAGGATAAAGGGGGAAAGGATGACAAATTGAATATTTATTTTTATTACTAATACTATGTTGAATTTCTATCATATAAATCTCTCTTAATGCCTGAGATTCAAAATGTAATGTTTACTTCTTTATATCCTAGATGAAGAAATTAACATGGATTTAGATTGTACTCTGATCAAAGTCACTTAGTAGTTTTGCAATGTCAAATCTAATCTGATGTTTCTTCAGCTTTACTACCTGGTATTATAATGGTTTTGTTTGTCCCTGCTTCTCTGTCTGCTTCTATGTATATGTATATATACATATACATATATGTATATATGTATATGTATATATATATTTGTGCACATATATACATACATGTATGTATATACTTACATGTACATATATACATGTATATACATATATGCATGCATACAATACAAATATATCTGTATGATTTCTTAAAAATTCTGACATGTAATAGGTATCAATCACTGATATATAATCAAGAGGAAGTTTCTTATCACAATAATCTATTCCAAGATTTTCATTTAAAACCACAACCAAAACTAATACGCAGTACTACACATACTATAATGTCATATACCTGCCACATTGCCACATTTTTCCAAAGTTAAGCTTCCACATTTTATGTCCTGTTGCCTTCTTTATATCATTACTTTGCAAAATTATTGTTATTTCAAGATAGCACTGTGATACTGGTCTCAAGGCAGTAGATCTGATGACTTCTTCAACTACTAAGAGACAAATGAGCAGGTAGCCAACACAGCATGCATGGGCTGGCCAAAGGTGGACCACATCCTAGGAAACACGGGTGGAGCAATGTAAGAATTCATCATACCACTCAAGACAGTGTGCAATTTAAAACCTAGAATTTGCCATGTGCTGGTGGCTCACAACTGTAATCCTAGCTACTCAGGAGGCTGAGATCTGATGATGGAGGTTGAAGCTAACCCAGGCAACAAAAGTCAGCAAGACTCTTATCTCCAATAAACTACTGAGAAAAGGTAAAATGAGAGAGTGCTACCTTTGAACGCAAAGAGGCTCAGGAACAGCACCCAGGCCCTGAGTTCAAGCCCCAGGACTGGCAAAAAATAAAAATAAAAAAGAATAAAACGTATGAATTTTCTTTTTAAAACATTCTGTCTAGTATTTTCAGACTATGTTGACTGCATGCTATGTCCTTGGGCAAAGGAGTTTTCTACATGTCTTTATACCACATTCTATACATGCCATGTATTAACATGGCAATTACCATACAGTATTAATTTGACAAATTGGTTAGTATAAATTTCCTATCATCAGACTTACTATACCGTAAAAACAATAGTATTTGAATATGCTTATTTTTCTCTGCTAGTAGGATTAAAGGTGAAAGGTCAAACTTTGTAGCAAATATAATCACTAGAGTGTTACCTAAACTACTGGTGCTTGACATGAGTCAAAGAACTGTGCTATCAGATCAAAGTATGGGTAAGTCAGTTGTGGGACTTTAAAATTTCTATTATTTTCTTAGAAAAATATAAAAAAGGCAAGTGAAATTAATTTAGTCATATGCTTTGTTTGACTGACTATATTGTACACTTAACTCCTTTTAACATGTAACACATATAGAAAGATTGATATTTTTATGTTTATTTTCTTAAAGATAAATTATGCATTGGAAACTTGCTGAGAAAGAAAGAAACAGTATTCAGCACTATTGCAATAAAGGACATGCGCTCAACTTTAAATCCAGAAAAAATTAAATCCAGGGAAATTAAAGAAATGAAAGCCTAGGAGCGGAAAGAAGCTGCCGGCGAATAGAAATGATGAAGTGATATGACAAATGGGCACATGTTTTATACTGGCTCTACAGGATTTTTTTTTTTCCTAATGGTTGTCCCATGACTTAAATGACTAAGATGAATTTGATCAGATATCAATGGTTGGTGTTCAGAAATGATCAAGGATGAAGAGGATTCTTGAAAACTAACTTACCAGGATTTTTTTCTTTATTAAAAGAGAGCTTGAGAGCTTGTTTGGAGGTTCTAGCAGGGGAGCGCAACTCCTCATACCTTTCACGGAAGACCGGTCCTCCTCCATCCCGGATGGTCATCCTCTTCAACCAAGCGCGCAGCTTCCGGAGGGACGCGCTGTTTTCACTGTATTTGACGTCGATGCCTTGCATCTTGTATATACATCGTTCTAATTTGGGGAGGGGAAGGGAAATAACAAAATGCTGAAAGAAGCATCCAGGTGACCCATTGTAACAATGAGATTTACCAGACACTATGTTGAATATGAACTTTACAACTGGGGGGAAGGGGACATTGGGGAAGTAGATAGGGAAGGGATGGTAGGGGGAAAACAAAGGAGGGGGTAACAATGCTGGATAGGAAATGTACTCATTACCTTACTCATGTAACTGTAATCCCTCTGTACACTATTTTTACAATAAAAAAATTTTAAAAAGTGAGCTTGGGAGGACAGGCTATTAAAAAGAGAACTTATTGGTGCCTACTTCAAGATGAGTGGCAGAGGATGCCTTCATCAATTTGTTAGTGGTAAATATGTGAAATTTACCTTCCATAGTCTTTCCCGTCATACTGATCAACTGGTCACCATTCAAGTCCCCAGTGGATTCAGATGGCTAATGGACACTGAACAATGTAATCCTAAAGACTCCACAACAATTCATCTAAGAAAGGGCCAGTCATACCTATTTTGTTGTTTGTTTTGTTTTGTTTCTGAATTCCTAGGGTGACACACTGTGTGCCAAAATCGAGAGTAGGAAGTTAAAGTTAGATTACTCTACAGTGTGTTTTTCATTATTGCTTTTATAAATGTCGGAGTTCGTTAGGTCCCAGTGACACCATAGAAAACTTGATGCAGTATTTCTTACCCTGTCTGTGGCTTTCTGGCATGTATAAAAGTCTTATTGGCCATTTAATGGCATGTAAATTCTGTAACAAAGATCAACTCAGGAACCAGCACTGCCTGGACCTTATTATGCTCTGACAATGAATTCCGTTAGTGTTCAAAACCAATTATATCAATGTATGAATGCTTCATTTGCACACTGAGAACAAAGGAGGAGACTGTATTCTTAGAAGAGGATCACAATGGCTCAATATATCTATTGTGCATATGACCATATGGAATAATGCCTAAGTAGATCAACTCCAAGAAATGGAAACAAACATTTTCTGTTTTTGTTTTCTTTTTCTAAAAATTGTACTGCTTGCAGTTCTTCTTTTCTTTCTTTCTTTCTTTTCTTTTCTTTTCTTTTTTCCTCCTCTGGTTTATTCTCTGTTGTCACTGTTATTGTTGTTATTGTTTTTTTAATTTCTGTACCCTTTGTCTTGTATATAAGTTTATCTGATTTGGGGAAGGGAAGGAGCAACACCGAAATGATGGGAGAAATGGTGAAACAATTCAACAGTGATATTTTCTATATAATATTTTGGAAATGAACATAACAACTTGGGAGGAGGGAGGAGCGAAGTGGGAGAAAAGGAGGGAAGGGATAACACTCTTCCAAATGAAATCTACTCAATACCTTACTTATATAACTGTAACCCCTCTGTATACCATGTTTACAATAACATTTAAATTTTAAAAACAAGTATATGTTCTTAAAAAATAAAACAAAGCTGTATCTAAGAATGAAAAAGAGAAGAAAAATTAAATCCATGGCCATAAATGGAAGATCAAACTCCCAATTATATTTTAGCTGTTAAAAGTCTCCTTTCTATAAAGTTTTTAAAATAAAAATATGAATAGCAGTTTAAGTGCATATGTTTCTCAGCCTTCAGATCATCTAGTAATTGTTACAGTGGCAACTAGACTATATAATAACACCCAATGTGAAGCTCCCTCTTTGCCATTAGAGTTGAAATTGTATTTCTCACATCACCAACACAAATGCTGTTTTATACATAGACTGCTCTGTAACTTAAAAAAATTCACAAGAAAATGTAACTACACAAAAGCCATTAGTATTCCGCAGGGAGGATTTGTGGCTTGTGTTTGAAGCAGCTCACATAAAACTCAAGGTCTTAATACTCCTTTGAGGCCTAAAAGGCCTCATGTTGACTCTGGAAAGGCTTTTATTTCTTCAACATATGTAAATTGCAAAGGGTGAAGTCAATATGATTTAAAGCTAACATCTCTTAAGAGCTCAGAGGAGACAAAGGTTTTTTTTTCATTAAATGAAATAGTAGAGGAAATTGAAGTCCCAACATTTCAATATAATATGATCACAAAGATGGAAAATAATATTTAGTTAAATTAAAAGTTGAGGCTCAGAATATACATCACTCTTAATTGACATCTGTTCCTTTCAATGAATTTATCTGACATGCTTGCATTCCCTGCAAGGGAATTCCCAAACAAGATCTGATGGATAAAAACATATTAGTAAGATGGCCTTGGGAGTCACACTTCAATTTATGTAACACTTTCAAGATTATTCTTGGCAGATTTAGATGGGCCTACATTTTGAGCACATAAAATATCATTGAACACACACACTTTTAACCAAAATTTTCACTTTTACATGGCATAAAATAATCATTTGTAGTGACAAGACATACTCAGTGGTATCGAGTTTTCCCAAGTGGAAAAATCAGTCTCTGTCAAGATTTATGCGATGATAGTGTACTAGTCAGTTTTATGATGATTATGTGTGATTATATACCAGGAGTTTTCTTTCTGATTTTTAGATGAATCCTGTCTATAAAGAAAAATCAAAACTCAGATGTTGTACTAAAACCGCTGAATTCAGATTGAGTGTCCATATAAAAATAAAAATAAACAACTGACCACAAGGTATTTTAGGAAAAGTAACTGGATACATGGAGTGCTGATTTATTTTGCTTTTGCGTACGGTTTTCTTTTGTTTGCTAACAACATAAGCTGACTGTGGCAAAGTTAAATGGGGAGGGAAAGTTAAAAAAGAAGTTAATGAACAAATAATTAGGAGCAATGAAATGAGAGGAAGAAATTTGATGTTAATTTATGAGAAAGTTCAAAAGTCAGAGCCAAGCTGAGGAATCACAATTCAGGAAAAGCAGGAATCAGGGACCAAGACAACTTGGAAGTTAAAGGTATGAAGACCAGAAACTCTGCTATGTGGGCTGAGTTGAAACAATCACCACCTACATTGTTTCACAGTTGCTCCTCAAAGTTTACATTTCTAAGAGTAGCAATTAAATTTTCCAATCTTGGGTTGTATTCACAAGTTGAAACAAGGGAAAGCTGAGCCTTTTAATGAGTTCCAAAGATAATACCCAGTGGAAAGAGAGGGAATCCTTCAATGGAAAACCAAGCCACTAACACCCGAAGGAGATAAATATATATTTGATCATCCAAGTCAATAAATGAACATGATGTCCTTCACCTGGCAGTTCTGTATCTTCTGGGTAGTTTATCACTTTCAGTAATTGAAGTGGAGTAGCAGGTCCACATTATACTGACACTGCTTATCCAATCATTCTTTAAGGATAGATGCAGCTTCAGGCGTCAGATAAAATCAATTCTAATCTCAGAGTGACACTGCGGCCAGCCCATTCAGATTACCACATAGTCTTCAGAATTCCTTTGTTTGAATTAGCCAATTGAATTTATAGCAGTATTAACATACAGTGAAAAAGACACATCACTTTTTGGTCACTGGGGAAGTTTTCAATAGCAGATCACAATTGCTTGAGATTGGTATCAGCTGACTTTCTCTCCCAATTTGTTCTAGATTACTCTACTCAAGAGTTTTCTTCCCACCGATGGAAGAAACTAATGTAAAATTATTGCCATAAGTTCCTACTGTGATGTTTCCCATATGCTATTTAAATCATATCATTAACCTTTACCTTACCATGCATATTTAGGAATAGTATAGCCACACTATATTTCCTTTTCATGCTTTTTATAAAAGGTATATGGTTTGGGTTTTTCAGTGTGTCTGAGGATTTCCTTTATATATTTTTATTCCCCTGTAGTTTTCTGAATAGTTACTGGAATCTACAAAGTATATAATGTTGGGTGGAAGTTGTGATATTTATTGTTTGGGTTTTGTTAACTGTATTTTTTTTGTCTTTACTGTTTTGGGTACTGTGGATCAAACCCAGGACATTGCATTTGCTAGACATGTGCTTTGCATTGAACTACATCCCAGCCTGAAGTTGTGATATTTAATGTTTTATTTCTTCTTAGGCTACTTGTGTTGTTATTTTTTTGGGTTAGCTTACATTCATTATACAAGAAGGGGAGTCCACTGTGATCTTTTCTCTCACGTTTATCATATATTCTTCTAGTCTCTCACCCCTTCCCAAACAATTTCAACAGGTATCAACAGGTTCAATACGTTCATTATTCTATTTTCAAACATGTAATATACTGCAACCATGCTTATGCAAGATGTTGAAAGATCAGGCAACCTTGACACTGTGATATAGCAACATAGTCTAGAGAATTAAGCAACTCTTTGAAAGACCCCCACAACATGTCAGCCTTTTGCGTGCAGCCCAATACTTAAGGGTGAGACCAAAAAATAATTACACTTTCAAATTCTGGGATTTTGGTTTTTTTTGCAAGCTCTGGGAAGTAGAAATGTGTTTGTGTCAGGAAGCTTGGGTTTTGTGCAAGATAAACCTTTGAAACCATGAAAGGGAACAATGCTTTCATTAATTGATTTGCATTCTAAGGCATTCTGTTCGTCTGAGGACGCCTTACAAAATGCTGTGATGTACGAAGTTCAAGTGTTTATTAATTCGGATGAAATGAACAATTCCCTTCATTAATACAAAGCTTACAAAGATTACAAGCACTCTAACATCTTTGATTTCACTTAATTCCTTCAAACACCTGGCATACGAGGTGGGTTGAATTTTTAGTTTCCCTACTTTATCTGGGAATAAATGAAGGGTCAGGCAGCTTCTGTTAAGGCAGGAACTTTTAACAGTCATTGTTCCTCCTACTACACTAACAAGTTTCATTGAATCTTCAGATAGGGCAAAAAAAATAATTATTTTCATATGATTTCCATATTGTCTCATATAAAAGACTTGTAAATTCCTTCAACTTTATATTACACAAAATTACAAAGGCAAAAATCGTGTATATATTTCTAAAATAACAAGTAAATATCTTGGGCGTTATGCTAGTGTAGATAAATGTATTAGTTTAAATTGGTAGAATTAGGGGAGAATTAAGCATAATTGCTTAGGAAGGCAAAAATCATAGTTCAACAAAATAAACACCAGGAAACAGATACAAGACAAGGGTATTGTAGTATCAAGAGCAGAAGAGGTAGAGGAACGAAGAGAAGATAGGAAGGAAGGAAAATGCAGTCAAAAATTCAATGTGTATCTTACCAAATTTAAGAAAAGTGAAGAAGGGGTGAGTTGGGAGAGATGGGTGACAATGTTGAAAGGGGTGACATGAATCAAAACCCATTGTATTCATAAACTGCTTTGTTGAATGGCAATTATGTGTGAAATTAATTAAGATAATTAAAAAATATTTTTCAAAAAGAATCTCACTAACCCAATGCATATCAAAGTACACATAAAATTACAATCTGTTGGAATTAACTTACATTTAGAATATAAAAAATAATACCCATTATTAAATATAAAGATCTTTTCATATCCATAGCCTATCTCAATGTGATGGCCATATCATTATTTAATGCTTTTTAAATCATCTATTCTGGAGTACGGAGGTAAATGCCTGGCTTCAGTTCACTCAGTTTTGTTTGTATTAAAAAGATGTAATTCTCACCTCTGATCTTTGTGCTTAGGCAGATAGATCTACTTGATGAATTACTACTGTACATGTATCTAACTACAAACATGGATACTGAATTCTATGGACAATACCCAGTTAAACAATAGTCATTCAAAAATGTCAGGAAATATTTTTCCAGTTTAGTTAATTGTAATGAAACTGAGTGAAACAAATAGAAGCGTTTTTCACCATCTATGTAAGCCTTGGAGAATGTGGATGTTTGTTTTGAGACATGGTGTCACTGTGTACCACCAAATGGCTTCTAACTTAATTATGAAGCTCTAGCTGGGCTTTGAACTTGAAATTCTCCTGTTTTAACTTCACAAGGACGATGATTTCAGGCAGGCATGGGCCACTATGCCTGGCTGAATAGTTTCTTTCCTTATACAGTTTCATTGGTGCCAAATAAAATATTCATTAAGTATATTTTCCTACCGGTCATCTACCTTGTGCCTGAGTTTACACAATTCATCACTGGGGTAAATACTATTTGAATTTTTTTTTTGAGGGGTCCAGTCGTGGGGCCTGAACTCTGGGCCAGGGTGCTGTCCCTCAGCTCTTCAGCTCAAGGCTAGCGCTCTACCACTCGAGCCACCTTCCCAGCCCCACTATTTGAATTTTATTAGTGGATGTAATATGTTGAGGAGAAGATGAAAATCAAAAAGTTGGTAGATAAAACATATCCTAGGGCCAGGAATTTAACTCACATGACTCTCTTCTCTTTCATATACATGGCTCTTAGTCTGGGAATCTGCACTGTTTTGTTCACCATGAAAAACTGTGATTTTATCTATAAACCATTCTTAACGTACAGGAAAAATATACTGAATATTGATCCCCTCCTGTTATGGCAGTGGTTCTGTAAATTATACTGAATGTTGACCTCAAGGCAACTAGTGTATGAGACACAAGTTTCAGGTAAAGTCAAGATCAGTATTTATTAATGTTTGGGGACTATGTTTCTTTGAAACATTTAATAATATGTCTTCATTCTCGGTGCTGAAAGGTTTGTTTCTATATTGAAAAAGAGTGTGATGTTCTGAAAATGCTGAGAAAGTGTGGCTTGAAATCTATAAATGTGAACAATATAAAACTGAAAAACTCAATATAATAAATATGCTAGTGTCTTACAAGGAAAGCTGAGAAAGATGGAAAAAAATACAAACCTCATAAAAGCTATCAGACAGCACCAATAGTTATTGGTTAAGTGTTCAAATCATATGGGATGATCTATCAAAATCTCTGTACCTAACATTTATGGCCAAAGAATATAAAAAAATGAATCAGTGAAATAATACAAATCTTCATTTGTCTATAATAAATCATTAAGATAATCTCAGTAATTAATTTCTATTCAAGTAACTAGGTTAGTATTAGAGTTTTTAAAATTTAATATACTATTGTTTTCCTAAATGTTTCCCTTTCATTTTGTTTTGGACTAGGATATGTTCATCATAATAGGAAGTTTTGATAATTCCATAAATGCATACAGTGTACTTTGAACATGTTCAGCCTTTATAATGATTCCTTGCTTCTCTCATGCCTCCTCTTCAATGTTGAGTAAATTTCATCATGTTGTTACACATGGTTTATATACATGTATATGTCAATATATCTATGTATATATACATATACACACATACATAATCACAAAATTCATATATATGCATGCATATACCTGTACATGTATGAATATATATTTGTTTCTTTGATCTTCTTAACCTCTTAGTGTTCTACCCTTTCTCCTTTGCCTTCACACTTGCCTAGCCTACAGTCATGATCATCATCAGTATCACCACACCATTGTGTTAGATCTAGGATCCACAAACGAGTTAGAACAGGATCTATCTGTCCTTTTCATTTGGACTTTTCTGCTCATCATGATGATCTTCATTTTTAAATGTTATGATGTTATTTTTTCTAATTGATGGAGGAACAACAACACATATGTATATATGCATGTATGTATGCATGGGTGTATAGATATAAATTACATGTGTATATTTTATAGTATGCCTATAATACACTGCCTAAGAAAACTAGAGATTATCCCCTTATCAAATTTTATTGAATACTGTTTGGACAAAAGGCAAAGACATTTTTTCTGGAATTTCATCTCCTATGCAATTTCCTGAATCAAATTTGATATAAAACAAATGACATTTAGATCATCTAATTATGTGAAACATTAAAATAAACTAAAATTCTCACCTACGAATAGATTAGCTGCCATTACTTAGTGTGTCTCATCTATGATGTTGGTGATTCCTAATTTTCTCCTTTTTTCTTCAACATTAAGAATAGGTCACTGAACATGGCTCATGACTCAGCCAATGCTCCTCATGTTTGGTTAGTTAAGGGGGAGAAAAGATCTTAATATATAACTCCTGCCTCCATTAGTTGACTTCCAGATAGTCACTTGAAATTGTTTCAATTGTGTTCATTTTATGATCCTGCGCAATGATCTTGATCCAACCCTCCAATTCATTCAGTAGTTTACTTTCAGTAAATGAGAGTTTTCATTCTTATTCTTAGTCCTAGTTTTCATTTTCTCTAAATTCCTATTTTATTCTTCTGCAAGTTTCACAGTCACTTCCAAAATTACCTTGAGGCTATGTCTTAAAACATCCATACAGTGTGGTAGATGGGAATACAATCCCAAGTAACATCCTGGACTTTGAGTAGTTGATATTTGAATCATTGCATAGAAAAGTCAGTCTATAATCACAAAGGAAAACATGATGAGATAAAGGCACACAATTATGAGAGGATACAAACCAAATGACAATGGAAGCTTAAGGAACATTCTTTGAGAAGATGATGCTTCACGTTGTGTGTCCATAAGATGAGTTAACCTGGCAATGGGCTAATGTTGTAGAAATACATATGACAGAGAAAGGCTTATGAAACAAATGGGTGATATTGTTGGTTGGAATAAAAAGTAAAAGACAAGGCTGTTTTAATTGGAAGTTCTGGTGGTCCCAGCAGTGTAAGGAAGGAACTATTAGGTCATGTCATGGAAGTGGAAATACTAGAATTTTTATTTTAAATAATAACTTTTGGAAAATGTGATGTCCCAAAGCAGAATTTCAAGAAGTGGAGTTCAATGGATCATGATGACATTGACATTTAGCAGAAAATTAATATTCAGATGTACCAAAATGGTAACAAGTACTAGAAATGTCAAAGTACATAACAAGTTTAGATCACTTTATGTATTTTATTTATTATTTATATTTACTTTTTATATTTGTGGATACTGGGTAATAAAAAATAAATAGAATGTCTTTCGGGGCAAACATTCTACCATTTGAGCTATGTCCCAACCCTGTGTTGCTTTAGCTCTTTGTCATATATCATATCATGCTTTTGCCAAAGGTCAGGCTCAGATTCCAATAACTTTACTACCTAACTGTGATTATAGGTGTGAACCACCATACTGAGCTTATTTCTTGACCCAGTATCTGAATAATTTTTCTTCAAGTTGATTTTAACTTAATGATCATTTTGATCCTTTCTTTTGGAGTAATTGGGATTATAGGCATAAACTACTACACATGACCTCCATTATATGTATTAAAGAGCTAGGGAGACCTCTATGGAGTAATTTTTTGAGACATGGGCCCAACAATGCAGATAACATGAGCTAGTTTTCCAAAGTGGTAGTGTCTACAAATTATGAATATTTGTTCTTGACTTGGTCCCTAAAATGTGAAAACTCTGTGTCTTTAAAATAATCTCATAATCTGCAGAAGTTTTAACCTAAGATTTTGCAGTGTGTGCCTCATAAATATCTTAATGTGTCTGTAGTTGATGAATCAGGCATGCATGTCAGATCCTGTCACCAGCAAGAAAGAATATCACATACTCTCTCACTGCTTAAACAAGCTTAACTTGAATGGAATTTTAAAAGCACTATCGTGCATTGACTAGAAACTATAATTGAATTGTTCCTATAAATGATTAAGGCATTGGGAAACTATGGAATATTTTGTAACCATTTTTCAATGAACTGGAAGAAATTCTTCTCTTTAATGGATATCATATTCAAAATTGCTTCTGCCAGACACTATAGCAATATATATGTATATATAAATGTATATAATCATAATGTGCACAACAATCCAGTAAGATAATTTTTTTAAATTGGTTTTTTTCTTGTGAAAATACTATACACAGGGGTTACAGTTACAGGAGCAAGGTAATGAGTACATTTCTTATCAAGCATTGTTGCCTTCTCCTTTGTTTTTCTCCTACGATCCCTTCCCTCTCACTCCACAACTACACTCCCCCCATCCCTCAGTCTACCTCCCACCCCCGCCTAAATTGTAAAGTTCGTTTTTCAACATAGTGTCTTATACATCTCATTGTTGCAATGGGTCCAACTCTATCTCTATTTAAACAAATTGTTTTTCCCTTCCTCTCCCCAAATTATGCCAACATCAAATACAGTGAAAACAGGGATTATACCATGGGGGAGGGACATACAAAGCTACAAAAATAATCACACAATGCCTTGCAAATATGTTAGAAACAATAGCAAGGAAGAAAAAAAAACCACTCGTGTCCCTATCTTGGGGTTCATTTCGCTTAACAACATCTTATCTGACCTTAATTTCTAAACCACTTTTTTTAGACCAAGATACTAGTTAATTTAGATGCCAATGGCACATGCCCATAATGCAAGCACTGAATGCTGAAGCAGGAGGATTAAGAGTTAGAGGCCAGCCATGCCACTTAGAAATTCCAAGGACAGCAAAGGCTGCCATTTAAGATCTTGTCTTGCAGGGGAATGGGGGATAAAAAAGAAGAAAAAGTAAGTAGTTACATGGTTTTTCTAAGGTCCATGTTTGCAAGTGACAGAATCTCTACTTACACAAATAATTTCACGATTGTATAAAGTTTTCTAGGATAAAGTTCAGGTGTCTTTTGCTAACTTCATCATCCAAGTTAGCAAATGCCAAGACAAGGTCTGCTCTATCTATTTCTGACATCATTCATTCAACCAAAAACAGATCGATCACCTACCATGTGCCAAAAACTATGTTACTTTCTGAGAATTAATAGCAAGCACGACAATATAAAGTCTTCTGCAGGCAAGCAGTAAAGGCAGAACAATGAAGAAATGTCAGTAGTAAAATATAATTGTTATAAAAATCAAAATAACAGAGGACATTTATTAGAAAGCAATAGATGTGCCCTAGCTGGAAATCCATGAGATGGAAAATTATAACATGAACTGAAAAGTAGATTGATTCCAGACCAATGGAGCCAATGCAAATTGTACTGTTAGACTTTTTCCTAAGAATAGTGCAAAGCCACTGAAGAAGGAATAATGAAATTAGGAAATGAAGGATCAGGCTAGGTAAATTGTTTCTAACATATGAGGGTGAGGAGAGCTTATGTATCCAGTTAATCAGATTCTTGTTTGTTAAAGACTGTAAACTACAGACTACAGTGATCTGTGTCAAAGAAATCTGTTCAGGGGAGACCTATCTGAACCTTGACACAATGTTGAAACTGTTGAGACTCTTGCAGATACACTGAAAGCCTTTTGTGATAGGAGATGTCTATGAGCCTCTGGGGGCCAGGGATTAGAATGTTATGGTTTGGTTGTGTGGAACACATTGTGTTCAGCTGGTGGTGCTATTTGAGAGATGGTGGAAAGTATGCAGGGTGGAAAGAGCTTTGCCATAGGCAACTGTAGCAGATTTCCATTACAGAATATATAACTAGAAGATGGAGAAAGACTGAGAGTCTAATAAAGAAATTCAGGAGCACGAGAGGGACACTATACCCTCATTTTGAATAGAACCACAAAGCTGTGTACTCATACAATTAAAATTTTAAAATTCTTAGGCTACAGAGGTGTGCGTATTTTATTGAGGGTGTGACACCTACCCTTTCCTATCCTGACATGCATTCTACTTGCAATGCAGATCAACCAAAGATGTCTTGGAGAAGACCATGAGTTTGATGCAGACAGCCATGCTGTGGACAATTTTGATAGGATGAGCAGTTAACCGGGTTTCAAATGACAGCCCCACTTTCAAAGGCACAGAGGTAGGCAATAATCATGATAGATATCACACATTGGATTTTCCAGGAAGCTGACTCTTAGATATTTTCATGCAAATATTATCTTGGGGATTACTCTCATGATGAACGTTGAAGAGGAAGTAAATAAAGCAAGATTGAGGAAAGAGAAGTGTGAAATGCAAAGCAGATGATCACACTGGACTCCCCCAACCCATTTTCAGATTGGGTTGAACCAAAAAAAAATGTCAGTTACAAGACTCTACCTTGGATCAGGAAATGGATGCAGGTTACTGCCCCTGGAAATTGATTCAGTTTTGGCATCCCAAAAATGAGAATTACTTGAGATTTGCCTGCCATCAGCTCTCCCAATTTACAGCTTCAGAAATCATTGCAGCAGTCATGGAAATGAGAGTGAGCCCTGAACTCTTAACACCATAGGCATCGGAATATGGACCATAAGCTTCTCATGGGGATTTTAAGCAAGATGCCTGAAGCGTCCGTAGGATTGTGTTTTCTAATTGCTATGGTTTGGAAATGAAGTGTCCTCTACAAAGACTTGTGTAGAAGGCGTCAAGTTGGTGGCACTGTTGAGATGGAGTTTGGAACATGAGGGAAGCTGACTTCAACAATGGATGAATCCACTGATGAGTTCATAGGAATATTTAGTAATAGGACCAATCAGAGAAGACAAATCATTGGAAATGTACCTTAGAAAGGGTATATCGTGACTCCATGCCTCTGTCTGTTTGTCCGATTCTCTTTCTCTCCCACCCCTTCCTCTTCCTCTCAATCATTCCTTCCTGTTGATCCTGAGAAAACGATGTTTTATTAATGTCCTCTTTCCCATGATGCTTTGCTTCACCACAGTTTCATTCACAACAATGGGATCAAATGACTGTTGCATCCTTTGAAACTACTCACCCAAATAAACCATTTTGTGTTTAGTTTCTTCCTTCACAGCTAACTTGTCACGGCAATGGAAAGATGACTAAGTTCTACTAAACACAGACAGAATACCTGGGTGCTCTAATAGCTTTATCACCATCCTGTGGCTGACATTTTGCACTAGGGAATACCTTGACTGATAGAGCCAATGATTTGGAAGGCATTCTCACCTTTTATTGAATCCCAGCACATAGTGAAAGCCTGGCTTCCAGATATGAGTGAGAATGTAGGCTCAGCACGTTTTCCTTAACGAACCTGTCCCTTCGGTTCCGCAGGCTAACTACTCATGCAGATCACGATCTCCCCCTTCCTCCATCTCTAGGATAATAAATCTCTCTTTCTCTTTGAGAAAAGTATTAATATTTAATGGGAAAAACTCTTAAAATGTTAGGAAAATATTAAACCAAGCATTGAACAATTCCCAGGAGAGTCAGCTGCTTGATTTGTGAAGCAAAGTTTAGTTGTTCATCGACATGTTTTTCTAATAACAGTGACCTACTAAGTGGCAATTTTTTTCTTCTTCTTCTGAGTTCCTTTTTAAAAGTAAAGTTCTATTGAGTAAGAAAATAAGTCACCAAAGGAGATGCTGGTTTACATTTCTATCCCAAATTACCCTTTGAATCACTGCTTATTGGAACACATTAAATTTGTTTCAAAAGTATTCAGGTCATGCATAATTAAGTATGTAGCTTTTAGCAAGTTTAATTCTGCCAAGATATGTTGTATACTACCTAATTTGTGCTCTTCAGTAAATCTGAACTGTGCCATTTTTCCACATGCTTCTGTAATTTGCTATTCAAAAGTTAATTTTATTCAAGTACCAAAGGTCAAGATTTAGTGGAATTTTAAATGATGACATGTACATGTTCCAACAGTTACTATTCGAGGAAAATATTAACAAAAGTATCATCAAAGAAACATTGCTGGTGGGCCCCACCTATAATCCTAGCTATTCAGGAGGCTGTGATCTGAGGACCATGGTTTGAAGTCAACCCAGGCAGGAAAGTCCATGGGACTCTTATCCTCAATAAATTACTCAGAAAAATCTGGAAGTAGGGCTGTGGCTCACATGGTAGAGCATTAACCTTGAGCACAAAGATGCTCAGGGATGGCACCCAGGACCAGAGTTCAAGTCCCAAGAATATGCAAATAAATAAATAATAAAATAAAAAGCTGAAAGCAGACTGTGGCTGAAGTGGTAGAGTGGTAGCTTTAGCACAAAAGCTCTGGGATTATGTGTGTGTACATCTATCTATCTATCTATCTATCTATCTATCTATCTATCTATCTATCTATCTATCTATCTATCTATTTATCTATCTATATATGTGAATATATAGACTATATATACACATATATATACATATGAATATAAAAGCTATTTCAAGACAGATTAATTACTCTTTTAATATGTGAAATTTGATATGTCTGATTGATTATTATGAATTATTTATATGTTCTCAGTTGTAAGTGGGAGGAGAGGCATAAGTTTAAGAAGCTTGTTGATATCCAAGAACAGAAAATTTTGTTTCACAATATTATTGCAATGTTTATTAATTTTTACTGAATAATAATGAATTTGATGATTATTGTATAGCCCTATAGCAATAGAATGGTAACAATAAAATCTATGATAAATGTAATACTCAGGCCCAAGCATCAGTGACTTGCATCTGTAATTCTAACTACTCAGGAGACTGAAATCAGAGGAGCATAGTTTGAAGCCAGCCTAAGTAGAAAAGATTGTGAGACTCATATATCCATGTAACTACCACAAAGCCAGAAGTAGAGCTGTGTCTCAAAGTGGTAGAGTGCTATCCTTGAACCAAAAAGATCAAGCCCCAGGAGACAAACACACACACACACACACACACACACACACACACACACACACACACACACACACACACACATGTGATTCTTAGATTATGCCTACCATATTCATATAGTATTACAGTATATTTGTATATTTGTATTCTTATAATTCTCACAACAAATCTTCATTTCAATTTCATTCCCATTTCAGAAATAAAAGTGTCCAGCACAGATAACCTGTTACAAATCCTGATGTCCTGTACCTTGTCACAGGCCTTGCAGTGTTTTTTTATTTTATTTTATTTTGGTGTGAGGCTTAAACTCAGAACCTGGACACTGTCCCTGAGCTCTTCTGCTCAAGGCTAGCCCTCTACCACTTTGAGCCATAGCACCACTTCTGGGTTTTGAGTGGTTAATTAGAAATAAGAAACTCACAGGGACTTCTATGCCTGGGCTGGCTTCAAACAACAGTCCTCAGATCTCAGCCTCCTGAGTAGTGTGTTTTAAAGAGATACAATGACCTCATAAATTTGATCATAAAAATGTATGTTATATATACTCAGTTTTTTTAAGGACTTTTAAATTTTTTAATTAAAAATCCTGTGGTATCCTAAATTTATATGTGGAAAGTTTCATCCCCAGTGTGGTTTCAGGAGAAGTGGCCAAGTTACCAAGAGGTGACTGAATACAGTGCTGAAGCTCTAAGAGGAAATAATCATTATCACTGGAATAATCCTCTTAGAAATGAATTCTCCAGAGGGCTCTCCCTTGTGGGGCACAGCATAGAAAACACAGCAAAGTAAAACTTTCACTGGACACTGAGTTTGTTCCAGCTTCCCAATTAGAGCACTCCCAGCACCTGGGTCCATGTGAAAATGATCTTTTAGCCACTTGTCCAGTGGTATTTCTCTTGTCATAACATGAACAGATTAACACACTCACAAAGAGTGTTATTAGCTATCACTACCTTCTAGTTTAGATCATCCTGTCCCTTAAACCCAACACAAGAATTAAAATAAACTCAGGCTAAGCAATTATTTCTTTCTGTTCTCACATTTTTTTTAATAATCTCCGTAGCCACAAGATGACCATAAAGGGTAAGACGAAGCGGTTGGGGCATTAAGAATAAGTTGACACCAGGTGAAGTACTCCTGTAGGATAACTCCATGTGATACTATAATTTGCTGCTTTAATAATTCAGGGCCATGATAAGAAGACAATTTTTGAAATTACCTGACCAAATGCATTCCATTTTGATGTATAGCATCGTAATATGTTGTTTATCAACAGGTACTAACACTATATTCTTGGAAAGTTGGACTTTCCTAGTGTTTAAATCAGGAAGTCCTAAATCAGCAAGCAATACTATAGTTCTATTGTAGAAATAACTATTTCACATTTTAGATGCTGACTACCCCTGATCAACACATCAGTGAACTTATAGTCATGCATTTGTGTTTACGAGCATGCCCACAAGCAGAATATTTGTAAATAATATTATTAATATATTTCTGCTCTCTATTTTCAGTAGCTGATTGAGAAATAGTATGAACCCTTTAGTTTCATATAACATGAATTTCTTTTCATGCTCTGGATTACTTTTCAAAGTCTTGGAAATCAACAGTAGATAGTTGCTTTATGCCATTCTCAGTAGGAGCTGAACTTCATGTGGCTGTTTCTTTTCTTCCCTCCCTAGAGTCTTTTTTTACTTCCAGCTTTTGAAGACCCACAAGTCTATCCTCCCTTTTCTAAGTTTCAAATTTGAAAAGCTAATGTTAGTTCTGTTGTGTCATTAACATTGTATAAAGAGTCAAAAGCATTCAGAAATTAGAGTATTTAAGAAATATATTTATAGACATATGTGATCATCCCTACTCAGCTGTACCCTTAAAATGATAAAGATTATGCCACTTGCAGTTTATTTAAAGGCATTAATTAAGGGAACAATTAAGGGAACACACACACACACACACACACACACACACACACACACACACACACACACACACACACACACACACACACACACACACACACACACACACACATATATATATATATATATATATATATATGTTTGCTTGAAGTCTGGGCATCAGCACCACTTCCAGTTTTCTAGTGGTTTATTGGAGATAAGAGTCTCATGATCTTTCCTGCCTGGGCTGGCTTTGAAATGTGATGCTCAGATCTCAGCCTCCAGAGTAGCTAGGATGTCAGGCGTGAGCTACCAGCACCTGGCTTATTATATTACTTTTAAGATGCAGTCAATAAAAGTCATTGTAATAGGATAACAAAAGAAAACATATCGCTATTTCAATATATATTTTTTCTAATTAGGGGAGGGGAAGGGAAATAACAAAATGCTGAAATAAGGATACAGGTGGACTCTGTAACAGTGAAATCTTCAAGACACTATGTTGAAAACAAACTTTACAACTTGGAGGGGAGATGGTGGGGGAAGAGTTAGGAAGGTAGGGAGGGAAGGGATGCTAGGGGAAAAACTAGGGGGAGGTAACAATGCTCTACAGGAAATGTACTCATTACCTTACTCATGTAACTGTAACCCCTCTGTACAGTATTTTTATAATTATATATATATATATATTAGATATAATTTGGAACAAAAACACTTAATAAAGACAAAGCCATGGGATTGAGGTGAATTTTCTCAGTTAGATGAAGGTACATACTATAAACCTAGCATCGTTATTCACTAGTTAGTGGTGAAATATTGGAATGATCATTACTTTTTATACTGTTTCACATCATCGCTATGTAAGGTGATGTTATTGAATGAAATCGAATTAAAATGGAATGAAAACATGAAATGAGTAAAATCTGGATTTTCTTTTGAAATGATTGTGAATGTGAAAGAGGTAGACTATTGGAACTCAAAATTAAATTTAACAAGTTCTTTAGTTCCAAAGTTAATATATAAAACCATTCTATTTTGATATTCTATTAAAATAAGAAAAACATTTTCATTGGAAATATTATTATTTTTTAAGTAGGGATAAATGTTAGGACATGATGAAGCTCTCTAGTATAGTCAGTAGAAATCCCTAAAGAAAGTAGAGAAGGTAAAACACAATTTGTTTGAGCATTGTGTGAGTTAGAAAACTAAGTACTGCTAATATATCAATTCTATAACTGATCTGTAGTTTCAGTGACATTTTGATCATAAGCCCAACAGGTTTTACTTTTTTCACTTTTGTTGTTATTGGTACTGGTGGTACTGGGGCTTGAACATGGGAGCCTCACATTTACTAGGCAATATCTTTACCTCCTGAGCCAATTACCAACTTCCTTTTCAAATGAACAGCAACTTTCCTGCTTATTACTTGTCATTATGTTTATTGAAATAGGGTCTTGCTGACTTTTTATCTCTGCTGGCCTGGAATCACACTTTTCTTATCTCTGCTTCCTAAGTGGCTGAGATTTCAGGCCACTCATTTTTCAGAACTTTTCTACTTCTCCGAACCTGTAACTTTTCTGTTAGTGTGAATTATAGGTTCTGAGAAAAATTCCCAAGACATGTATTTATAAAATGACCAAGTACTGTTCTCCAAAGTCCAAAAAGAACTAAAAATCCAATGACAAAACACAAATGATTTAAAAAGTTTTCCAGCAGTTATAAATGAGTTAACCAACGGATAGCTGACTCTATGGGGAGTACACAGAGTAAAATACTTTAGGAAGACAAAGTCAAAACCCAAAACAATAAGTCACAGGAGATGGGTATGTTCAAGGGGAAGGGGACACGTGCAGAAGAGTAGCAGAATAAAGAGGGGAAGAGGGATAATGCAGGCAAGAAGGATTGTATATATAACAGAATTGAGAAAGATACTGGAAGGGGTGGGACAAAGAGGAGTGAAGAGATTGAAGGATGACACAGATCAGTACGCATTGTACTTCCTTGTTACATGACAGAACAATTCAACATCTAAGCTAAAAGTTAACAAAAGTGGGGGACAAGGCAGGCTGGGAGGGGTGGGTGAGAATGTTGAAAGAGGGACAATAATGAAGAGGCACTGCATTTCTAAACTGTTTTGTTGAATGACGACTCCTTTGTACAACTACTTAAAGATAATAGCAATAACAAGTGAGCAATAGCATTTTTATCAAGTTGACTAAATCAAAAGTTTAATAAAATTAGGTACCCCTCTTTAAGCTATGGAAATTAGCTTAGGAGCCACACAGGCCAGCAGAACAGAGGGATGAATAGAAGTTTCATATGCAGTTGTGAGAGTAAACATGGCTGTTGTCAAGGTTTAATTGAACCGATCTCTCTTTATGAAACAGCAGCTCTATTGCCAAGGTATTCATCTAAGAGGAATAAAATATTGCTCTAGCTGTGCACCAGTGGCTCACGCCTGTAATCCTAGCTATTCAGGAGGCTGAGATCTGAGCATCAAGGTTCAAACCAGCTCAGGCAGGAAAGTCCGTGAGACTCTGATCTCCAATAAACCACTAGAAACCAGAAGTGGTGCTGTAGCTCAAGCAGTAGAGCGCTTGCCTTGAGCTGAAGAGCACAGGCACAGTGCCCAAGCCCAGAGTTCAAGCCCTACGACCGACCCCTCTCCCCCAAATATTGCTCTACAAAAGGAGTTATAAAAGTGTACATAAGGGTTTTATTCATATGTACCCCCAAATGAGAAATTGCCCAAACATCCAATAATGAAAAACAGATTTAATTGTACTATCAGCAATAAAAGGTGATATATAGCTAATACCTAGAAAACTATGAATGAATCTGAAAAAATTACTACAATTAAAATTGGACTTATACAAAAAAGATGAATCTATTTACAAGATGTTCTAGATCAAGTTGAAAAAAAAATATGTGGTGGAAAAATCCGGAATGATTGCTGTTGGTTGAGGAACACATTGCTGAGGCATTTTTCTTGAATCAAAGAAACATGTTTTAGGTCCCATGGTTTCCCTTATTTGCAATAACTAGTATATGTCTGAGACAAGCAGAAATGGTCAGATAAGTTGATGTTAGGCAAAATGAACCCAAGATAAGGACTCAAACATTTTTTCTTTCTTGCTATTGTTTCTAACATAGTTGCTTTGTATGTCCCTCCCTCATGGTATACCCGTTTTCACTGTATTTGATGTTGGTATAATTTGGGGAGGGGAAGGGAAAAACAAATTGTTTAAATAGGGATACAGATCAACCCATTGCAACAATGATATGTACAAGATGTTATGTTGAAAATAAACTTTACAACTTTGGGGGGTGGGGAGATGGGAAGGGAAGGGAAAACAAAGGAGGAGGCAACAATGCTTGATAAGAAATATACTCATTACCTTGCTCATGTAAGTTTAACCCCTTTGTACGGTATTTTCACAATAAAAATAAATGTTTTATATAATTTTATACGGGAATATGAACTTGTCAAAGTTGTGCAAATTTTAAAATTTCTAGTTTTATAAATTTTCTGAACATAACACCATCCATAAATATCTTACACCGACTAATATTGTGAATGCTAATGTTCCATTTTCTCTTAGATTCACTGATACAAAAAATGATACAAAAGAGATGCATCCATGGATCAATTGTGTAATCCATAGTTGGATAAATAAGTTTGTGTAAAGGGTGGTAAAATTTTAATTATAGACTTTGGCTAGGGGTATACATGTAGTCACTATAAATGATTTCAACTTTTTGATCTTTTTCTGAAAAATCTAAAATAAGTAAAAAAAATTGGTGTATGGATTTTTTTTGGTACAGGAGAATTATTGATGTTTCATCATTCATTTAGACTGATATTTTTCATAAAAGTCTCTTCTTCAGAAAAAAAATGTTAAACTGTGAACTAATTCCTACCATCGGAACATACAGAAAACCAACATCACTGGAGTTCTCACAGAAACATTACACATTCTGCTAGAGCTTCAGATTGAGAGGAAAACAATCCTGCCTGGTTTCCAGGTTATGAAACCATATCCTTCAAGTATCCTAAATGTCAAATATAAACCTACCTTTTCTGGATTTGAAGTAAACACCTCCAACAAACAGAAGTAACAGTATAAATAGAACTTGTACTTGGAATTTATTAAAATCAGATTTCCTGTTATTCCTTAAATGAAGGCTGCAGTTGGGAACGCTTGTCTAGCCCCTTTTTTGCTTTCCCACTGAGGCTTCTAATGGAATCCACAATTTTTGAGTGCTGTCTAAATCACAGATAGAAATTGCATGTCTAATTCTATCCTCTTGTGTTTTAAATCAGCATACCCAGCCTGGAAGAAGTAAAGTAACTCACTGAGCTCAGAAAAATACAAATCTCTAATTGCCAATTGAACTTGCTATTAAAATAATAACCTAGAGTCACATGGTAACATTAAAAAGTTGTTCATAGGATTTAATTTTCACTTCTTTCTTACAATTACGGATAGGCTGGAGAATGTACCCTAGGATTTCTTCTTTTATTTCTAGTAACTAATTAACTTTGAATAAATTAACATAGCATAAATTAAATGAAGAGGCAAAAAACAAATCTTCTTTCCCTATGTTGTACCTGTGAAACAGCTTCTGATCAATTTGTTTAGGTGATTTGCTTGTTTGCAAGTGTGGCTTTTAATAGTAGTTCTTAACATACATTAGTTGTACAAACAGAAGGGTTTTCCTTGTGATAGTTTTTACATGCAGATCCAACACTTCTAATATTCTTTTTGAATTTCTTACATTTTTATGCATTTCTAATAGATTTTATGGTGACAGTTTTTAAATTTTCTGAACTTCAAAAGGTTATATTAGAGATTACAGATTGTTTATCTAAATGTCCAGGGCCTTTTGATGAGAATTTCCCCCTCCATCTTTCTCCCATCTATTCTCTCCACTCAGAATCATTTCATATTGCTTACTTTCTTTATCACATATGTACATTGAGTCTTCTGGAGGTATCTGTTCCCAGTTCCTGTTTGCATTCATCAACACCTCCCCTTACTTCCAATCTCATTTCACCCTCCTGGTATTCCTTTTATTCAACAATCTCTTAATGGATCAAAAGCTTTACTCCAGAGATTATTACACCTGAATATAGTATACTTTAGTTAACTTCATCTATCCCTCTCTTTTTATATTTTATTTTTATTTTCTGGTTCGGTCGTGGGGCCTGAACTCTGGGCCTGGGCTCTGTCCCTCAGCTCTTCAGCTCAAGGCTAGCACTCTACCACTTGAGCCACAGTGCCACTTCTGGCTTTTTTTTCTTTTTTGCTTATGTGGTGCTGAGGATTTGAACCCAGGGCCTCATGCTTGCAAGGCAAGTGCTCTACCACTGAGCCACCTTCCCAGCCCCTATCTTTCCCTTTTTAAATTCTCTCTTCTTCCATTCTCTCTCCCTAAAAATAAATCTACAATTTTCATGGTAAAATGGAAGTTGAATTCCAGTTGCAGCAATAATTCTATGATGGGCTGGGAGTGTGGTTGGTGGAAGAGTTCTTTCCTAGCATGCTTGAAGCCCTGGATTCAATCCACAGTACCACATAAACAGAAAAAGCTGGAAGTGGTTCTGTGGCTGCAGTGGTAAAGTGCTAGCCTTGAGCCACAGAAGGTTGGGGACAGTGCCCAGGCCCTGAGTTCAAGTCCCAGGACAGGCTAAATATATAAATACATTATTGTATCATAAGAAGCAGTAGAAAACTGAATTAGTTACATAACTCATGTTACTATAAAACAATAAAGCTGTCCTATAATGATGCAAACACTACAAGCTGGGGTTGCAAGTAGACACATTTGAGAAGTGTATCTTAAACCACCTGTGTTCAGGTCACTCCATTCGTGACATGGTGTCATGGCACAGACTAGGAGATGACGTCTTTCCACACCCTTCCCCTTTACATAATCAGTCTGATTCTAGTTCCCTAATTTCTTTTTTCTTGTTAAAGGAGGAGCTGGTGAGGTTTGTCATGTATTGCAATTTTCATTTTAATTTGTTTCTTGTTGCTTAATGTTCATAAGAACTAATTCATGAGTCAAGTATGTTTTGTTTGACTCTGAAAAGGTCTACAATGTAGATATTGCCTTTGGTAATTGCATACTATTTTTTTTTATTTATTTATTTTTGCTGGTCCTGGAGCTTGAATTGTGGGCCTGGACTTTGTCTTTGAGTTTCTTTTGCTTAAGGCAAACATTCTACTACTTGAGCCACAATAGCACCTCTGGCTTTTTCTGAGCAGTTTATTGGAGATAAGACTTTCCTCTCTGTGCTGGTTTCAGACCAGGATCCTCAGATCTCAGTCTCCTGAGTAGCTAGAATTATAGGCATTATAGGCATGAGCCAACAGGTACATACTCTTTTATCATTCTGTGTGTGTGGTGTTGAAGTTTGAACTCAGTGCCTCATGTTTTCAAGACAAACACTTTACCATTTAACTTTCCTTTTCACTTGGTTTATCTTTCAGATAGGGTCTTATGCTTTTTGTGCACAATCATGGAGTATTATCCTCTTAACTACATTTTTCACAGAATTACAGGTATATTGCTCCCATATATACTGGGATAGCCAACATGGCTCCAAAGTGAAATCTTGCATTTCTACCTCACAAGCATGGATATTACACATATGTGGCATTACTTCTATCCTACATACCATTTATGGGTGATCCTGAATAGCAGTTTTCTCATTTGCAATTGGGTAGGGAATAGATTGAATAATCTATCTGTCCCTTGCGTAAAATCAATTTAATACTTTCATCATCAAGGTATAATAATGGTGAAATAAATATGAGAAATCTACTTGGGGAAATTTGATAAGGGAACTTACTGAACCTATCTGCATACAATTATTTTCAGATACCAAAAAATAACTTATTGGCATTTGCTGGTTCAACTCCTAATATTCATGATGGCTCCATAGCAAATAAGTTGTGATTTCTTTTCTTCAAATTTTGTCATTGGATTTGGGTCACCAGATGTGATGACCCAAGTGTGTGTGTGTGTGTGTGTGTGTGTGTGTGTGTGTGTGTGTGTGTGTGTGTGTGTGTGTGTGTGTGTGTGTGTGTGTGTGTCTGTCTGTCTGTCTGTCTGTCTGTCTGTCTATCTGTCGTCTGTCTATCTATCTATCTATCTATTTATCTATCTATCTATCTATCTATCTATCTATCTATCTATCTATCTATCTATCTATCTATCTTTCCTTAAGATGTTTTTGGGAATGGTGTTGCTGATGTACAACAAGAACAAAAATGCTTGAAACCATTGGGAATGCCAATTCTCTTCTGTACCATATGTTCTCATCTTTTGGCAGCTTTCCTGCATGCCTGGCTGCCTTACATTTAATTTGGCTATATTTTCTACTGACAATTCACAATTTGAAAAAAATACGTACACACATATTAGAATTAACTACTTTATATGATATGTGACACAATTAGTAAATAAGAACACCCTGGATTTAGATAAGGTTTTTAACTCTGTATATTCTGGTATATGTTTAAATACATCTCCAGTACTTCCTGACTCTTGTATAGTATGCCCCTGATTTGTTTTGCTTATTATTTTCTGCTATTTACAAACAAGAGATACTTTCTGTATACTTCTAACTCCAAAAACCCAGATGAAGTCAGTGCTTTCTAAAGTAGAAGGCAATTTTATCCACTCTAAATGAACAATTAGCATAAATTCATTTTTTCACAATGTGAGTTATCCATTTAGAGCACTATGGTTTAATATCTTCGGTATAATTCCATAGCTTCAATATTTCTGTATGTTATTATCCCAAAATGATTCTTGGCTTTCAAATTGCTGATCTTAATAAGATGGGCTTTCTTTGTCTCTCTATTACCATACTATACCTAATGAAATTAGGTTGAACCAATCAAATTCCTGGATGACTAACCTTTATTAACCGATACTTCAGATACATGATTTCAGAAGGGTCTTAGAATAAAAAAATACAACTGGAAGATTATTTCTCACTGGCCAAAGGAAACATAGGTTCTTGGGAGTCCAGCTGGAATGAAGAAATATAATATGATGTAATGATAGAGAAACAATGTATGTCATTCCAGAGGATGATAATAATTCAGCTACTTAAATATCACCTTCATGCCTGTTATGTCTACTTGATTCATGGGCAAGGACAGGGTATGTTTGAAAAAATCTTATCTAGCATTTATTTTACTGCATCTATTTGGTCTATTGCAAGGAAGTTTGTTTTCTTCTAATGACATTTCTAGACACAATTACTATATAGTTCTTCTTACATCAAGCTTTTTTGGAATTTATTGAGTCACTATTTTGTGTATTTTCAGAAAGCATTGAAAGTGTTTAGCCAATCATGTTCTATGAAACAATCTATGTACTGTGTATATTGATACCAGGTTGATACTCTTGAGGATACACAGGCAGAAGAGTGTATGCTAGTGTGTGCTGTTTATAATGAAAGTGAATTTCCTGTACCAAACATTTGCAGCTCCTTTAGTGCTGGGCCAAAATAACACCAATGCATACACTGCACTTGATCTTCCACAGATCCATTCTGAGGTAAGTAAGTACTGGGTAGTTAAAAACCTAGATGTTTGTGTTTAGTTTGTCTAAGAAATCTTATTATAAGCTCCTATTGAGATAAAAGCCAGACCTAAAGATAGTATCAAGAAACTGTGAAAGTTTGCCAACTCTTGGTTATTTATAACGTTAAGTATTTATGAAAGCATAGTGATATGAACCTGGCCAGTATTTAGCCTGTTCCAAAAGTCAATTTTTAGCAGACATAATATGTCATTATAAATAAATAGTACATATCAGTTCAAGTTCTAGCAGAAACTAGGTAATGGGAGAAAGGCACATCAAAGGTCATTTAAATAGAGCTAGTATTTCTGCGACTATGAAGACTGAATGACATACCTTCCTGTATTCTTCTTTGGCATTATATTTAAAAACCACCACAATAACTCAGAAAATGAAAAAGAATGCTAATTGTAAACTCAAGGATTAGCACATTTACAAGTTCCTCAGCCTGGTAGGTTTCCAGATTAGGAAGGGAGAGAGAAAGAATGTCAGAAAAGCTAGTAGGCAAAGACAAAAAAATGGTACAGGAAAAACAAAGACAAAAAAAACCCTTGCTCTTTCTTCTTAATGAACCAGAAAAAGGGTAGCTTACCAAAACAAAATACAGACAATATCTGCTCTACTTAACCCAACTCCACAGGAAAATCTGTGGCTTCACCCTGTCCACACCTGAAAAGTTCCAGCCAGATCTGAAGACCTTTGACTTTACTAGGCTAAAACAAGTCACAGGAAACCTGCTGAAGGGGGATGCTAGAAAAGTCATGTAGTCAAACTTGCATCACTCCTTGACATGGATTAAGGTCCTTTCCAGTCACTAAGGTGTTGATGAGAGAAAAGCTCCATATTGAGTGAATCTGGGTAATTGGACCGATGTGGGTTTAAGGCCCCAGCTGCATACATGGCTTTCTGATATCAACTAGAGCAGTTGGGTTTGGGGGCCTGTATCATCTTGTCAAATGTGGAAGTACAGGGCCACTGTAAATTTCAGGACATCTCAAGTGCTAATAAATCAACACCCAGACCCTCTTCATTAGTGTTCCATGATGGCCTAAGGGAGCAGTTCATAAAGTGATGTTGCAATTATAAGCTGAGAAGGTATTTGTGGGAATTGGGAATCATCCATCAATAATAAAGAGGTGGGGGATAAATAAATGGAGGGGGACAGGAGAGTATATGTAATCATTAAATTTATGTACATCACATAAAATTGAACTATGTAATTTGAGGCTAAGAGAGGGTGACATTGACTGATACGCATTGTACCCATAACCAGACTTATGGGATTGTAACCTTTTTTTTTTTTTTTCTTTTTTCAGTCCTGGGACTTGAACTCTGGGCCTGGGCACTGTCCCTGAGATCTTCAGCTCAAGTGTTCTATCACTTGTGCCACAGTGCCATTTCTGGTTTTCTGGTGATTTATTGGAGATAAGAGACTCAATGACTTTCCTGCCCAGGATGGCTTTTAACAGTGATCCTCGGACCTCGCCTTCCTGTGTAGCTAGGATTACAGGCATGAGCCACTGGCACCCGGCTGGTAATCTTTTTGTACAACTACACAATGATCTCAGGAAAGTCATACAGAACAAGAAAACATACAAAACACAATTTCAGAAACAGATGGTTGTGGCAAAAGATCATAAAATTGTAATAAATATTCAAAAATAATGAGGAGAATGGGAAGCAAGGCAAAGAGGAGGAGAAGCAATAGGGGGAGGAAGAGGTGGAGGATAAGAAGGAAGAAGAAGAGGAAGAGGAGGAATAAAAGAAAAGAAAGAGATGAAGAAGGAGAAGAGGATGAGAATTTAGAGGAGGATACTTTAGAATCACTTCATGTAACAACCAGAAATTTTTTTTTTTGCCAGTCCTGGGACTTGAACTCAGGACTAAGGCCTGAGCCCTGTTCCTGAACCTCTTTGTGCTCAAGGCTAGCAATGCTAGCACTCTACCACCTGAGCCACTGCACCACTTCCAAAATTTTTGTGTGTGGATGTGGTACTGAGGAATCCAACCTAGGGCTTCATGCATGCCAGGCAAGCACTTACTAGTAAGCCACATTCCAAGCTCTCAGAATATTTTAAAAATATGAATGATGTAACTAGTGACCTAGCAGTTAATATCAATCTACACAACAAAGAGAAGATTATACAAAATTAAGCACTGAATGTCAATGAGATTAAGAAATAAATTGACATTTATGTGATCAGAGTTATGAGAGCTGAGTAGGAAGTAGGAGGAAATGTTCTCCAAATATATGCTCTCCAAAATATAATGTAGATAATTTGCTAACTTTGGCAAAAGGCAGAACCCTACAGACTCTACAGACTTTCTCTGAGCAGTCAAATCTTTGAATATCAAAAGACAGTCTTGAAACAGAGAGGAAGATAAATAATATCTTTTTCAGGGAAATAAAATAAAATGCAAGAAGATTTGTCAGTAGATTCCATGGAGATCCAATAGGCCAGTAGGAGTACGATATATTTCAAATACTGAAGGCAAAGGCTATATTTCAGAACCTACATCCAGTGAAAGTCTCTTTCAAAAGTGAAAAGGAAAAATAAGAAATTCTCAGAAGAAAGATTGCAAAGAGAAATGATTGTAATGAGACCTTTTCTTTAACAATAAATCAGGAGTGTCTTATCAACAGAAGAAAGTAGTATAGGAAAGATTCCATGAAGAAAGAAACATGAGGATAAACAACTACATGTGATAGTTTTTGTATTTTACTTTCTTAAACACTCTGAACCATATGCAATGACTCGATCCATTATTACAACACCGTTGATATAGATGTAAAAGGATGCAAAGAAAGTATTTAAAGCAATTATACTCTAAATTTTCGGGAAGAAATTCATGTGGTGGGAGGCAAGCTGTCTATATCTCACTTAAATGACACCAGAAGACTGAAATATGAATGTTTAGAACATTACTGTCTAGAATAATGAATAATGTCTAGAACAATACTGTCTAGAACAGGCACTTAAAGAGCTGTACAAAATTTATAGCTTAAATGATCAAAGATGAAAATTATAATCTGGAAATATTTTCTAATAATCCTCAGAAGAGTGGGAAATAAAAACAGATTAATTAACAGAGAGAAGGCAGAAAATACATAGCAGTAGAGTTGGACTCTAAAAGAGTAACTGAATTAAATTTAAATGGTGTAACTGCAGCTGTGAGAAGGTATTCTCAGAGTATATTTTAAAGGACTTCTAGCATTCACAAAAATCCACTGTAAGAGTTTTGATATTCATTGGTATGCAATGTTTTATATAATTGTAAAAAAAATGAAATATATATATAAAGTATTGAAGCCTTAATAATTAAATGCTAACATTTTATATTTTATACCAATAAGAACCAAAATATATTTCAGAACAAAAAGATATTAGCAGAGACAGGAAAAGACATTTCATATTTAAAAATGCTCAATCCACCAAGAAGATTCAATTAAATGAATTAACTAACTACAAAGGACTTAAAAATTGTGAAACATCTTAAAAGTTGTGAAACAATACTAAGAAACCAGAAAAGACAAACTGACAATTTTAGTTACAGATTCAATAACCCCTGTCACAAATTTAAAGAGAAGCTGGACAAAAATGTCAGCAAAAGGACTCAGAAGTAGCCTCAACCTCAGAATCCAATTGAAATTTATAAAAGATAATAAAAGCACTATCTTAAAACAACTGTAGTGACTAGACCATACACCAACATAGGTAATATCCTACGCTATAAACTGAACTTCAACATATTTAGAAAAATAAAAATTATACATAGAAAAATCACAAGAAAATCAATAAATACTTGAAAAGTAAACAACATATTACTAAATAATGCATAGGTCACAAGGATGCCTAAAGAAATTGTAAAAAAAAATGATTGAATTAAACAAAAGTGTAAACTTTTTTAACACAGAGTCAAGAGGGAAATTTTAAATCAAAATTAATATATTAGCAAAGAATTGTTAAATCAACCATCTAAGCTCAAGAAACTAGGAAAAAAGAAGAATGAACAAACAATAAAATCTTGCCACAAATTACCCATGGTGAAACATATCCATCAAGATTTAATTTAGAATTAAGAAATTATAAATAGCTAATGTTAAATGCAAAATGCTTTTTCAGTAAGATTACAAATAAGGCAAAGATATTTGCTTTAATTACCTTTATGCAACTCACAGCTAGAAATCAAAATCAAATTGCTAACAAACTTACTGTAACATAAAATACTAAAAAGAAAGGAAGAAATAAAACTGTCCACTTTGTAGATGATAGAGCTATCTAAAAAGATCTTTCCACAAGGCCCCATAAATCTTTGATATCTTCATTAAAACCTAAAACTGAAGATCTGATTATTCATCTCAGTAAACTCACCAGATACAAGAAAGCATAAAATCAATTATATTTTAAATGCAATAGTATTCATTAGCAAATTAGAAATATAGTGCTACTTATAAATCTCTCAAGAAATGAAATACATGTAAATTTAGCAAAACATGTTCAACACTTACTTGCCATAAACCACAAAACTTTCATGAAAAATAAAGCAATTTTAAATTAACAGCAAAGAATATAGTATTCAGTTATTGGAAGATTAAATATAATATAGATACCAGTCTTTTGACATCAATTTTATGAACTGGTTTATGCAAATTTTCTCAAAAGGCCAGCAAGATCTATTTTGTTGATGCAGGCCAAAGATATTGCGGAAATTTTTAAATGTGAAACTTTTCCTTATTCAACACCTTAAAGGATATTAGAATTGATTTTAAAAGCTTGTTAAAGAGGGAAAAATAGATCAAGCTACAGAATTTCAGAATACGTATATGGGATCATCATCAAGACCACATGAAATTGGTAAATAGATAAATACATAGATCAATGGGGCCAGAAATAGACCACAGAAAAATTCTAAGTAATTAAAAAATGCAAACGAAAAGATACACTTTTCAACAAATGACACTAGATATAGATTGACAAATTCTAATTATATTAACTTCCCATTGTTATACAGCATTTCAGGTTAGGTGCTTTATAAGAAAACTGTTCAGCCCACAGTTTTGAAAGTTGGACTCCAAGATTTGATAGCTCCTTGTTTGGAGCTTCTAGTCACAGACAGGGCATCTTAATTACATTGCACTTTGACAAATGGATGCATAATGAGGTCCTGTAAAAGGAACAGATCACATGATAAGACAAATAGGTACAGACAGGGTCAGGGCCAGTCGTTTTTATATGACAACCTATGTTTCTAGGAACTAACTCCCCCTGGCCTATCATGAGTTCCTTTCAAGGGCATATCATCTTCTACTATGAAACTTTCCAAAAAAATGCAGAAATGATCACCATTTATTTGATCACCTAACTATTTAAACAAATTGTGAGCCTAAATCTGAATAATTTTTGACGGTCTAAGAAAAAAAACAAGAAGAGTCATGTTTAGATTCTTGTTGTGAACAGTTAAAAAAAAAAAAAACAACATTTCCAATACTTAACAACTCTCCTTAAAGTTTTGTTTTGGTACCACTCTGGGTATTCATCCCAGGATATCAAACTTATGTCATGATTATAAGAAGATGGATGTGAATATGCTCAAATTTCTACATTCCAGCTACAGGCAACAATCCTTACATTGTAAAATTAAATTCATCAACGCACAGATTTTCAGTTTGGGTTGATACTAAAAGTCAGACACTGAGGAGACTGTTTTAGATTCAATAGTGCAAGAGTTCATGGTAGTATTTTAAGACCTCAACAAAAAAAAAAGAAAATGAAGTTTCAAAATCTATTATCTTTTTATACTGCTTAATAATTATGATTATGACTCATTCAAATCAACCTTTCAAGTATCTTGTCATAAAATAAAGGACAAGTTACATGGTACCTTAACAAGAAGTTAGTAAAAGAGAAAAAAAGTGCATAATCCTACAGCTTTCATTCGGCTTAAGTATAAAATCCTCCAAACTTAACATTAAAGTTCATTTCTGATATATCCCCAAACTGCTCTTTCAAATTAATTTTCACCTTTGAGCTTGTACTAAGTTCTGAAAATCCTTTTATGAATTATATATAAAATGATTATGGATCTACCATTTCAGATTTTCATTCAAAAAATCAGAGCCAGGATAGGGTGATTTACATATGGACATATAATTATCCTGACACAGAGATTCACAAAAGACATTTAACAACTCAGGATATAGTGACACAGAAATGGAAAAGAATGACAAACCATGCAGCTTTAAAAGTCTCTTCATCATCAATTAGTGTCACGAATAAATTAGCCTCTTAAGTGAGAAATTATAGACAGCCCTACAGAGTAGACCAAATCTGGCAGCTCGTGTCTTCTGCAAATAAGGTAAAAATACTGTATTTAATTAGCTATCATTTTAGGAATTGTTTTAAAAATAGGACTAATAAAGAGAGTCAATATAAAAACATCTATCTGGTACGTCTAATACCATACCTTGTAAGGCAACTGGTTTTAGCCTGAGACATACTGTAAACACTCCTTGTTTATAACCTGAAATCATTCCCAAAGCTATAATTTTCTAATTAAATTTGTTTTCCTGAGAGAGTAAGACAGAGGGACGTAAGACAGAAAATATACAGTGTGTTTATCAGGCTCAAGTGGTATGTTGATCTCCTATATAGACATATACTTAATAATCTTGGTAAAATGGAAATAAGTAAATGAAGTAGTTAGAACTTTATTGTGAAATATCAATAAGATAATAAATATAAGGTATTCAGAATAGTCTGATTATGATTTTCATAACAGAGTCCTAAGCGTGCAGTTTCTCATTCATAGCAATGTATGCAACTAAAAGCAGAATTAATGATTTAAATCTTCTATAGTCTTCCTTTTCATGGCTCTCTTCTAAGAAATGGTTTGAAGACACTATAATTTTGCCTTCCTTCAGACTATGCATTGATATACACAGCCATAAGATCTTGATTTTAGAAAGACATTCAATGCAAGGAACACAGGGTCTTTCTCTGGAACTTTTGCATCTATAAAGCAAGACATCCATCTCTTCCTGTGTGGTAGTGGAAAAAGAGCTCTGATCCAAGAAGTGTGAGTAATTCTACTGTTCAAAATGTCCTGGTGTGGCTCTTATTTTTCCCTTATATCTCTGAACCTATTCTTTATAAAGTAAGCTTGTCTGCAGATTGGTGTCACCTGTCTGGAGCATTGAAATTTTGTCACCACGGACATAAGGAACACACATATCTTCTATTGTACACAGTTCTTCACACAGATGCAGTCAATGTTAGAGCAATGGTTTACAGTGATACATCAATTGATGGGCTGGGTAGCCATCACAAAGTGAGATAGAAATTTATTATGTATATCTAGATCAGAATATGTCATATCAGCCATGCAATGGCACAATAGCAATATTTTCAAAAATAGACCTATCTATGGACAGGATTACAAATGTTTACATGAATATGAAGATGCATACTAAGCATGATGACCACTAGTTTCTAACATTTGAATATTTATGGAATTTGTATACAAATGGTTTTTAATAGTACAAGGAAACAGACACTTTCTTTTTTTTTGGGGGGGGGTGTCAGGTTTGGGGCTTGAACTCTGGGCCTGGACGCTGTCCCTCAGCTCTTCAGCTCAAGGCTAGCACTCTACCACTTGAGCCACAGTGCCACTTCCGGTTTTTTTCTTTTTGCTTATGTGGTGCTGAGGAATCGAACCCAGGCATCAGGCATGCAAGGCAAGCGCTCCACCACTGAGCCACCTTCCCAGCCCCAGACACTTTCTTATTTGAAGCCAAAATAACCATGTCTAGCCTTTCAATAGTGTTCGTTTCTTTCCCTTACTCCAGTGAGAATCTAGTTACTCTCTCAGGCCAACCCTTCCATAATTCAAAGGTTAATTTCATACTAGTATATCTTTTATAATTCTAATAAAACACTGACTTCCTTTGGTTATTCATCCTAGAACATTATTTTTAAAGCTGGGCCATTCTATTTTGATTGATAGCCTTTTAAAAAGAGCACTTAAAAGAGAAAACAGTATTCCTGTGATAGGCCTGATAAATGGGCTTATCTAATTTTAATACTGATAAGAACAGAAATTCTATTAAATTAGTGAGGGGTTAGTTAGCCTTTGAAATTGCTGTAGCACATGCATGAAGGAAACTGGATTTACTTTGTCTATAAATGCTTAAATCTTTAGACAGATGTTTCTTTGTTTTAGTGCCCATCACGTCTGATTTATCAATACAATTATTTTGTATATCTTTGGAATGTCACAACTTTTTTTGGGTGGGAGGTCTCACTATGTATCTTTGGCTGGCTTCAAATTCCCAATCCTCCAGACTTAGCTTTTCAAGTTCTAGGAATCCAAGTATGAGGTCACCAAGTTCAGCTTACATATATACCTGCTTTTTTCAAATGTAATTTTTTTGGGGGGCCTGAACTCTGGGCCTGGACGCTATCCCTCAGCTCTTCAGCTCAAGACTAGAGCTCTACCATTTGAGCCATAGCGCCACTTCCGGCTTTTTTCTTTTTGCTTATGTGGTGCTGGGGAATCGAACCCAGGGCCTCAGGCATGCAAGGCAAGCCCTCTACCACTGAGCCACCTTCCCAGCCTCTCAAATGTAATTTTGAATGAAGTAAAAATTTTATTTTCACTGCATCTCCAAGTGTTTAGCTTTTTAGTCACTAAAACAGAGATTATCAAACTTTCTGGAAATATATAGATCAATGAAATGGGCCCATTGCCAGGGATTTCTATTGGCCCATATATATGGAATCCTAGAACTTCCTTTTTTGAAAACATTTACAAAGTGCTTCTGAAGAAAGTGACATCAAAACTCACATCAATGAGCTCTGATAGGACTTCTTTATTTTGAGCTAGTCCCAGGCACTGACTCTACTAATTATTTAAATTGTTCCCCAAGTTTCACCAGAAACCTTGCCAGCCAGATAGATATTGTAAAAGTGTCATTTTTGTGCATGTCTCAGTCCTGGGTCTTGAACTCAGGGCCTGAACGTTTTGGTTCAAGATTATCTCTCTACCATTTGAGCAACAGCTACATTCCTAGCTTTTTGGTGGCTAATTAGAGATAAAAGTCTCATGTACTTTCCTACCCAGCCTGGGTTTGAACTGTGATCCTCAGATATTAGTCTCCTGAATAGCTAAGATTATATGTATCTTCTTGACGCTAGAGCATCCTGGCCTATCGAATTTAACTACTTACTATAACAAGGAGCCTGAGAGGATGGATTATACCAAGCACTAAGACATGCTAACTGTCAGTATGGCTGTGCTTGCCATTGGTTCATGCACTTTTATTCTTCATGTATTTATTCAGTGCTTAACAGGTGTCAGATGCTATGCTAAATAAACTGGGAAATGGAATAACCTCTTCTTATCACTGAAAAAGATAAATAAAACAGAACCACCAAGGCAATAAAACAACAATTAGACACCAGTCATTCTTAGAGTAAATCACACAAATGGTATACCAATGTCTTCTGTCATTGTTCTCTGGACATGACCATAATTCTGAGCTGATTCCTGGCTGGAAAGCCAAGTGCTCTGTATTACTTCCTTGCTGATGCTTGCTTTTCCAATAAACTGTTTAATACAATAGTTCCTCTCAGATATCAACTTACCATCTTACAAGGTTTTCCTTATACCCAAACAATAATCTATCCTGCTAGATCTACCAGTATGACCCTGGAGTGATGACGAGATGTGGATTAAAAGAAGGGAAACACTTCAACAAAAGCAGTGAGTCTAGTAAGTGGTAGAGTGGGATTAGAAAGTTGGGCTCTGACTTCCAAATCAGTCTATTTCCATTTCCCCATGCTGCTTTGTAAACCGCATGATTCCTGGCACATTTTCACTTGACAGATTCTCCTACGAAAATCATTGTATATACATAGGTCCCTGACAACACTAGGCACTTTAGTATAGGACTTGTTCCAAGTGTATATTGATTCAATGCATTTGAATTCAGCTTGGTTCAATGTGTAAAGGGTTTCTTTCTGCATAAACGGCAGATAAGAAGAATCCAGAACAATTGTGGTACAGTAGGAAGAAACAGATGTATGTATCACATCCATATTTACCATGACACTTGTCTTCCACTCAGGCCTAACCAGCTATGGTCAGAGAATGGTACCACTAACTTCCCTTGTGTTCTGTGTCCTCAGGAACATAGGCCATGCGGGTTATAACTCATAATTTGGGAGAAGGATCATTTCCACCTATACTATATACTCAACTTATTAGGAAGCTCCTTCATGTCATTCAGACCCATACATGGCTGCTACATTTTAAATTTAATCTTCCCTTTCCACTTTATTTAATTTACCCTTCTCCACAGTGGCTTGCTGAGATTCCCAGGGTTATCTTCTCCATAGCACTTTTGGGCATCAGACATAATCTTCATAGTGTGTTTGTTTCTCTCACTAACTAGTCTATTGATGGGGATATTTAAATTATTGTCAGTGCACTATTAGAAGAAAACAGGATCTGCAATGCAGTGACACTTAGTAAATATGTAGATAAATGAAATGATAAATGTTTAGGCATTATAAGGGAAGATCCAATAGAACTGTGAGACAAAATAATTCTTAAAGAAGACCCATTGCATGCACTCTACGAAGTTAAACACCTGCTTTATTGAAGAGTTTTTGATTTTTTTATAGAATGAATGAGTTGCTTAGTAATTTTCATATGGCATATTGGCATATGCCTAATTTTAGCATAAGAAAGCACAATAAACCATGCTGAAGTGTGCACTGTATTTCCAGAATGTCCCTCCAAATCGGAGCCTATTTGATATTTCAGATATATTAAAATCTGACAATGGTTGGACATGAAAACATATTCAGTTCTCATGCCATTGAAATCTGTCTCTGAAAGCCATTCCCAGACGATATCACTACCCTGGCAGGCCTTTGGTACTGCTCCTCCATTGGATCCATCTAAACCAGGATTGGCAACCGTAGAAAAACATGGCTACATTCTTCTGTTTAGTTGTCTCAGAGTCAAGACGTCAGGGTCTTCAATACAATTATGTTTCCTTTGTATCTTTATTTGCGGTATCTTTTATTTTCCTTCTTTCTTCAGGGAAATCCCTCTTTTGGAGCTATTCACCTTTTATAGTTAAATATTGTTGGAAATTATTGTATGTGACTTATTTATATTTCATTTTAGAAAAAATATTAAAACATTAGAAAACCATAAATTATGCTTTGGAAATTCTGCACAGGGAACAAGGATTTACATTGAATTAAAAGGATCAGTTTTAAGGAATAGAATAAGAACACAAGGATATCTACAGGTGTGGTTCCTTGTGAAAACTCAGAGAAGCAGGGGAAAAGGAGATTCTCCCTTCCATTCTTGGAATCCTGCTTTCAAATTTGAATTTAGTCATGCTACTGAAACTTCAGTTTCTCCATTTTATACCAGTAAAGTATTTCACAAGATTGTTGGGGAAATGAGATTGATAACTAAATATTACTTTCCCTGAAAGGATTCATTGTAACCAGTTTCATATTAACACAATGAGATTCCTCAGCAATCAACTTATATCAGGAAGCTCCTAGTTTGGGGGTTCAAGGACAGGGAGATTAGCATGGCTCAGTTCTGAAGAAAGAATAAAAGAGCATGAAAAAGCAATGGGGAGCAGCATGTATTAGGAAATAGGTCATATTTCAAGTCAGAGGAAGAGAGAGAGACAGAGACACAGAGAGACAGAGACAGAGACAGATACACATTGAGAGAGGGAGAAAGTGATAGAGAGAAAACTCATGGTCAGGTCCCCAGTGGCTCAGGAACCATCCACAATCCCAACCTAATAAATATTCTACCGTCTTCCCTCCCAATAGTGCCATCTTGCAGACCAAGTCTTTAATATATGAGTGGTTATGTAGCATTCACAATCTTACCTACAGAAGGCTTTGAATATCATAAAACCACCCCCCTTATATGACATAGACACAGAATTTCAAACACACACACACACACACACACACACACACACACACACACACACAATGAGTTTTACATATCTTTCCATTAATACTAAATTTTATTCACCATGATTTGGTCAGTCTTTTTCATTTTCATGATCATAATTAATATTCAGAAGTCAAGTACTCTCTTCTGAAAAATTAAAAAAGAAAGAAAACCTCAGATAACATCAAGGGTGTGGGTGTTTCCATTTTGGTTCTTTAAAATGGAGGTCATCCCTTTAATGATTCAGAAAATCTTCTATTACTTTTAGATCGTGAGAGGTGCCCAGCATTCTTGGAGGCCATACTTGGGCAACAGGGAACACATGAAAAATGTCAGATCCATGGGACAACCACTTTAATTAGGATCTATGTTGTAACTCAGACAGATTTCTTTCAGGGAGATTGTTTTTTGTTTCTTGTTTGTTTGTTTGTTTCCTTATACAAGGACTTGAACTCAAGGCCTGGGGCGGGGGAGGGTAACCTTTAGCTTTTTTTACTCAAGCCTGGTGTTCTATCATTTGAGCCACAGTTCCGCTGGTGGTTTTATGGTGATGAATTGGCCATAAGAATCTTTTCATAGTTTCCTGCTGCCTATACTGCCTTTGAGTCTTGATCCACAGATTACAAGTAACATTACAACTATGAGCCACCAGCTTGCAGGCTGATGACTACCAGTTCCAGGAGGTCAGAGTGTAACTGGGTGGACAGTGTGCAGGTCTCTAGAGCCCACAGACGGTACAGAGGGGTCAGCAGTCCAGTCAACAAGGTCATAACTGCCAGGTGCTGGTCGCTCATGCCTGTAATCTGAGGATGATGGTTTGAACCAAGCCCTGGCAAAAAAAAAAGTCCTTAAGACTCTTATGTCCAATTAACTACCCCCAAACCAGAAGTGGAGCTGTGGCTCAAAGTAGCAAGACAATAGCTTTGAACAGAAAAGTTCACTGACAGTGCCCAAACCCTGGGTCCGAAGCCCATGACCACCAAACACATACATACATGGATACAGATATACATATATGAGTAGGTCATATCTATGTGCTCCTCATGGGCTGGATCACCAGGAGGAAGTCCTTAAAGGCAAAAACTTAGATGATCCATACTGAGAAAGTGTAGAGATACAGAATTTGGAAATGCATCAGAATGCCCTCACTCTCTTGATATGTGATAAACTTTCAATTTAAAAGGATGCCAAAGAACATAAAAGAGTAGATTTTGAGTGAAAGCATTCAAGTCAAAAAGGAGTTCTTTGCTTTAGGGAAGGACTATGTTGTAAACAGAGACTAGAACGATCAAAGCCATCCATATCAGAGTGAGAAAACTGCGGGAATTTAAAGATTCACCTTTTTTAAAAAAAAAAAAAACAAAAACAGAAGCTGTTGTGAGTAAAAAGAAAATATTGCTTCTGGTGGATAGCCTGAGATGTCAGAGTCATGCTAAGTGAAATCAGCAGCAGAGAAAGTTGTTTCAGAGCGATGTTTAATAATAACTGACACAGTCCTTCAAATGTAATAAATGTGAATGTCAACAAATAAAATCCCTTGACAGTGATGTGCTGAATCACATCTCCCATGACAGCGGCCGCATGCCCAGCACATTAAAAAAAATCTCTGAGTTCAACCTTGACAATTGCATACACATCCAAGTGTTGTTAGTGAATAATGAAGTTGAGTGTGCCATCAAAGTTAGGAAAGGCACTGAATGTGAATCAAACCTGCGAATCTGTGTCAGTGATGTGCACACGGAAGGAAGGGTGGAGGAAATTAAGTTTGGTAACAAACCACAGCATGTTTGACAACCTTAAACTGGGAAAAATAAAATCTGAAGCAGGAAAATGTAAGCACGTTAATAAAAACTTGAATAGCTGTGGCATATATAGAGAAAGAAGTTTTTAAAATTTCTCAACAAGTCTCGGAGCGATGTTGGAGAAGTTGGAATTTATTTCAAGTTCAGTGGGAAATCATTAAGCAATATTACAGACAAGAGTGATATAATCACGATTGAGTTCAATGTATTCTATTAATGATCAATGGGCTGTCATTTCCCCCTTTCCCTTTCCATTTTCTCATCTGTAAAATGAGAACATAGGGTCATTTTTTTAATAGTTGCACTTTTATAGTCTATTATGTTATAGATTCTTCTCTGGATACACACGATAAATCAACCTATCTTGGCATTGGGCATTTTATGAATCATGAAAGAGATGTGACATTTAAATTTCATTTAGATCTGGCTATTTTCACAGTATAGTAGCAAGAGCAGAGGGCAGGGATTGTAGCCTCTCCCTCACTGGCCATGAGGCAGCTTGAGAAACTACTCAATTTACAAAGCCCTAATTTTATTTTTTCATTTAGCAGAAGGATAAGAAGATCCACTAAGTGAATTTCTCACCGAAAAAGATATTTGTAAGTGAAGTGTATAATTTCCCCTCTCTGAGTTATTTGACAATGTGATTCAACCTCAATTGGAATTTTCCCCTAAATATAGCTTCCCAATGTCTTCCACTTATTTTGTTTTTAATGAATCCAAAGACAGAATTAGGCCTTCTAAGAAAGAAAAATAGTCTTATATATACCCCTCATACAGAATACTCCAAACTATCCCTGACATGCTCAGGGAACTTAGAGTCAATCAGATCCATAAGTTAGTGAAATTACAAGTAGAGAAATGCCATATATTTACTTGGATTTCACAAATCTATGTATATGGTTATATCGATCATCTGTGTTTTCTATAGGCAAGGCTCTCAAAGTAAGCACTACCTCTGGTTAGTCCCTTTCAAACAGATTTACAGTGATGATCTTTAGTCTCCTATTGCCTTTTAAAAAATAGAAAATCCAAGTTTAAAGAAGAGTTCTTCTCTACTTGATGTGATGGAATCATTTTTTCTAGTTTCCTCTATTTACTATTTATTTGAGTTTATTTGACATCACCTAAAGATGAACCATATTTTTCAAGGAGGAGTAAAAAATTACTAGATGATAGACACAGGAAAATACACAGCAAACGCGTGTAGGAGGGTCGAGGCAAGGGAGTTTAGGTAAGTATTGTTATACTTGTACTTTTATTTGTGGGGAATGTAATATCGATAAAATGAATAAGCCGGGCATTGGTAGCTCATGCCTGTAATTCTAGCTACTCAAGAGGCTGAGATCTGAGGATAATGGTTCAGAGCCAGCCCCGGCAGGAAACTCCATTGGACTCTTATCTCCAATAAACCACTCAGAAAACCGGAAGTGGTGTTGTGGCTCAGGTGGTAGAGCGCTAGCAAAGAGCTGAGGGACAACACCCAGGCCCAGAGTTCAAGCCCCACAACTGACAAAATATAAATGAATGAATGAATGAATAAATAAATAAATAAATAAAATGAATAATACAGAACAGAAATGTTTAAATAGTTTATTTTTCCATCAAGTATCCTCATAAGGAGAAAACATACAGAGCTAACTTCTTCCCAGATATATTCTCTTCCGTAAAGGAAAGGTATCATGGCATCTTTGTAAAATAAATAGCAACATATTTTAATATATTGAACCAGAATTCCATTATTTTAAATGAGATATTTAAGGAAAACTTCAAACTGTGATTTTTTTTCCTAAATGCATAAAGCCAAACAAAATGGGCCAAAATAAATCCTTCCATCATGAAAAAAAATCCAATAAAAATGGAAGGCCAAATGGAACAAATATAATGAATAAATATGCTTGGGCAATCATGTTCTTCCTTTTAAAGTATTACAATAGTTTCTGAATACATTGGCCCTTCAAATAATACATATAATAATAAAATATCGAGAGATATACAAAGATAGTCTATTTTAAGCCAAATATATCCAAAATATTAGTCTTGTTGGGACTAATCTCTTAGGCTGTAAAGGCATTGTATAGATACTGTTTTACTGACCAAGTAATATAAAAGAACATTTTTAAAAAAATAAAAAGTTATCTTCTTTTACATAAATCCTTTTCTTGTGGAGTAGAGGTAATTATTCTCCACTCTCCTGCTTTATTTTCTGAAACTTTTATAGTTGACTCATTGCAGTTTGTTTTATTTCTATTCCAGTTACCTACTAGGCCTCTAAGTTCAATTTTAATGTCTTTTTAGTTTTCCTTTAGGCACCACTTTTACAGATATAGCACAGATATAGCACAATATTCTTGTACATACTTAAATATGTTAGACTGAATTGCACTGCCTAATGGAAATACTGTATTTTTGCTGTTGCTTTTAGGTGTACTAGGTTTAGAACTCTGGGCCTTATGTCTATGCTGTTTACTTACCAAACTCAATTATTTAATACTGCTTTCAGGAAGATACAGGCCAAGACTTCCAAAACAGAAGAGAAGGACAAGATGTGGAAGACTGTCAGTTGCCAACTCCTTGAACTTGAAGGACTGAAGGAAATATCTCTCTTGGAGATCTCTTGGCAGAGGAAAACAATAGCGGGGAGCATTTGCAATGCATTATTTGCAAACCTTTCAACAGTTTCTCAATTACCTTTCCCCTAAAATTGAGTCTGTTCCTGACCACCAGGCTTCTTGCCTTCTAGAAGGTGTAGCTCTCTCCTATTTCTCAGGGTTGCCCAATAGGAATGGGACCCAGTGATCTATTACAGGCAAATGCAAAGATGACTTGTATCAATCGCTTAGCCAGTTCTTTGTCATTACTCCACCTGTATGTCCCATGATGACTTCCCCAAGTAAGTCCTTGCTCTTCTACACTTGTCTCACATCAAGTTTTCCAGGTATTCTGAAGATTAGAGACACACTTGCCAAATGATATTGATGTCTCTCTCATGTGGTTCCTGATTTGTCAACAACCCAAGCTGTGTCTGCCCAGGGAGAATATAGAGAGTCTTTTAAGTGCTTACATACACAGGCTTTTTTTTAAATTCAAGATTGTGATTTTTTAATTTTAAATATGCTTTCTCAAATTAACAGCTTTTTTTGAAGTGTTAAAAGAAGAATCCATGCGGGCTTATTAAAAACAATGGAAAGCAACACCATTCACAAGTGTACTCTGTACTTCTTGGTGAGCTGAGCGGTTTAGAGAGAGACTGAGTTTACCATATGGGATAAACCATAATGGAAATTTACAGAATTTGTAAATGGCCATCGGGTTTGTGCCTCAAATCCTCATGGTTGGGAGTTTGATTTGAACAAAAATTGAGGTATTTCTCAAAACTTCAATGAGAATCTACAACATTTGGGGGACCTAAAATTGAATGGATTTGTGGAGCTAGAATAATTAGAAGTTGCACTAAAAGAAATATTTTCCTCAGTCAATGAACTCAATGATGTGAAATTTTAAAGGTATTTTAAAATTAGTACATTTTATTGTAAAAATTCTGTACAGAGAAGTTACAATTACATGGGCAAGATAATGAGTACATTTCTTATCAAACATTGTAGCCTCCTCCTTTGTTTCCCCTTCCCATCCCTTCCCACCCTCCCCCCACCCCCCTAACCCAATCCCCCCCCCCACCAAAGTTGTAAAGTTTGTTTTCGACATAACGACTTGTACATCTAATTGTTGCTATGGGTCCACTTGTATCCCTATTTAAATGATTTGTTTTTCCCCTTCCCCTCCACAAATTATACCAACATCAAATACAGTGAAAGCAGGGGTTATACTGTGGGGGAGGGACATACAAAGCAACAAAGAAATAATCTTATAAATGTGTTAAAAACAATTGCATGAAAGAAAAAAAACATTTGAATACATATCTGAGGGTTCATTTCCCTAACATCAACTTATCTGACCTTCAGGGCTGGGAAGGTGGCTCAGTGGTAGAGTGCTTGCCTTGCATGCATGAGGCTCTGGGTTCGATTCCTCAGCACCAAATAAGCAAAAAGAAAAAACCCAAAGTGGTGCTGTGGCTCAAGTGGTAGAGCACTAGCCTTGAGCTGAAGAGCTGAGGGACAGTGCCCAGGCCCAGAGTTCAGGCTCCAGGACCGGACCCAAACAAACAAACAAACAAAATTAGTATTTTTTAAGGCAAAAGGTAGCTATGTTGACAAATTTTAAAAGAGTAGAAAAAAAATCTAAATGATCTCATGATGGGAAAACATTGGCCATGAGCCTTTTGCTTTATTTGTGAGAGAAAAAAGACACTTCTACCAACACAGTTCATTATATTCCATTTGAGTCTTCTAGTCCTTTGATTTTTCACTAACTTGCTTTGGTTTTTGCATTGACATAGAGTTCATGTTTATACATTGAACTAAATTAAACCAGGCTCTGATGGCTTATGCCTGTAATCTGAGCTACTCAGAAGTTTGATATCTAAGGATCCCAGTTCAATGCCAGCCCGGGCAGGAAAGTCAATGAGATGCTTCTCTCTAATCAACCACCAGAAAACTAGAAGGAGTGCTGTGGCACAAAGTGGTAGAGTGCTAGCCTTGAGAAAAAGGAGCTCAGGGAAAATGCCCAGGCCCTGAGTTCAAGCTCCACGACCAATAAAACAAAACAAAAATTAAACTAACATCTCAGCCCCAATATTGGACTCAAAGTTTATAAGCAAAATTGGAAAGGGAAAACAAAATGTATTCTTTGCTGCCCAATCCTCTTGGCTATTTTCTATCTGTAAATCATCATGTTCCGGAGACTGTGATTCAAGTGTAGGGTTCTTGTACATCTTGTGTTTTGGATGGAGGTTCATAGTATCTTGCACAAACAGCAACCACAAAGGTATTACATAAATCTGGACAACATTTAGGTTCCCATCTTACTGATCTCACATTTTCTCTTTCATCGTCCATAATCATTTAGCTTGAATCCTCAACATTCCTTTTGCGTTTATTGAGTTGCATTTTCTTCATTTTAATATCCATCCCCATGTAAATAAGAAGCAAAAAAGGTGTTTGCCCCCAACTTTGCTGATGGGTCATTGAAAATTATGTATATAAAGTTTACAGATCCATGTTTCTACAGTCAACGATCCTCAATCAGAATACACAGCGATGAAATGACCATCCATCTTCAAGGCATCATATTGAAACAGACTAAATATTCACATGCAGAGGAATGACACTGGAGCCTCCTTATTCTATACTGTGTGTAAAACCCACCTCAAAGCGATTAAAATATAAAATTGTGAAATAATAACATTTCTAGAAGAAGCCAGGCACCAGTTGCTTATGCCTGTAATCCTCGCTACTCAAGAGGCTGAGATCTGAGAATCCTGGTCCAAAGCCAGCCCAGGCAGGAAAGCCTGTAAGACTCTTATCTCCAATTAACCACCAGAAAGCTAGATGCAGCCCTGAGGCTCAAGTGGTAGAGTGTTTGCCATGAGCTACAGCACCCAGGCCCAGAGTTCAAGCCCCACTACTGACTAAATAAATAAGTAAATACAATTGCTATATGAATACATAGTTAAAAATCTAACAAGGGGCCAGGCGCTGGTGGCTCACACCTGTAATCCTAGCTACTCAGGAGGCTGAGATCTGAGGATCGCGGTTCAAAGCCAGCCCGGGCAAGGAAGGAAGGAAAGTCCGTGAGACCCTTATCTCCAATTAACCACCAGAAGGCCAGACATGGTGCTGTGGCTCAAGTGATAGAGTGCTTGTCTTGAGCTGAAAAGCTCAGGGACAGCGTCCAGACCCAGAGTTCAAGCCCCACGACTGACCAAAAAAGAAAAAAATCTAACATGAAGTAATTTGTTTCAGCCAGGATTGATTCCTAGTGCTGTCTTGTTCCAACTTCAAGAAATTAAGGAATGCTTAGCCATTCACTTGAAGAAAATGAGGACAATAATATCTACTTAGGTGAATACTTGTCAAGACCTAATTACAGCACTTTGTTTTAAAAGAAACATATATTTCTACCAAAAAGGAGTTTTCTTCCCCTTTGAAGCAAAAAGTGCCACCAGAAGGAGTAAAAATGCATTGAACATAGTGATTCCAGTATTGGTTCAAAAATATGTGTGACTTTGTGGAAAGGTACTTCAGGCTTCAAAGAAGCTACAGAGATTAATGATTGAATCCTTGCTTTTGAGGATGTAGAATTGGGCACTGGCTTAGTATCATTACTGATGCTAGAACTGTGAGAACTATCAAGAATAACACATTTTGAGGAATGTTCAAGCAAGAGAGGGCAAATCTTTTATTTTAATCCTATACATCAATTATTGTGAAACTGTATGAGTGCAATGTATTGCATTAATGATATTGGGGCCTAAAATTCTGAGAAGTGGTATTTTTCTTGTCTGATTTCCATTCTGTCTTCTAAGAGTCCTTATGTAAGGATGTCAGATGAATTACTGCAGCTGAAAGATGAAGTGGCTGTAACTTTCCATAAGAAAGACTGATGATAAAAATTGGCCTGGACGAAAATATCAGATATAATCACCAACCAACTGGTAAGGGGGAGGAAGTGCTATTCCTCTCTAATTCCAACTGTTAATTACCTAAAAATATATACGTTTCTACTTATAATTTTGGCATATTATGATTTAATCAAAACATGGCCTGTCATAAGTTTAAGAAAAGCATATTCAATTCATAGGATATTTTTAACACTGTAATAATACTTCTGATGGATTAGAGCCATAAGACACATAATAATAATAAAGCAGCCGACAATATTTGGTGTTGCAAATATTCAAATATCCTAAATTACGTGCCACATGACAGAAAGCTGTACTTATTCTTAACCCATTTTATAATTTAGATGCTGAAAGCTGAGCTACTGGTTTAGGAAACTGGCTGAGCATTCTGTAATGTTGGTTGAAATTTGGAATTAGAGGGGTATGGAACTAATATCATTTATAGGTAAAAAAAGCAAATGATGTGATACAAAGGAGAAGAGTACATAAATAATATTTACACAAGACAAGCCTGGCTCTGGTGACTTACCCCTTTAATCCCATACTCAGAAAGCTGAGATCTGAGGATCGAAGCTCAAAGGCAGCCAAGGAAGACAAATCTATGAGAATCTCATTGCCAGCTAACCTGAAAATTCCTGAGAGTAGAAGTATGGCTCACGTAATAGAGTACTACCCTTGAGAGAAAACGACAAGCAAAGAGCTCAAGGCCTCAGTTCTAGCTCCTGTACCAACCCCCCACCCCCATGCATACAATGTATGTTTACACATTACATTTTTTATATTTTATTAGCACCTGTTCTCAATAAAAAAGGATTCATTGTGCTATTTCTACACATGCATATTATATGCTTTGATCAACTAATACCCTCTATAACTATTTCTCATTTTCCTCCATCCAGCCTCCTATTATTCAAGTGAACAGGGGAGAGGTGGTGGTTGGAGGAGGTCATAGTGGCTGCTGAATTCAGGAAACAAACAAACACATAACTAGTAGAAGATTGAGATGCCCAACTTGGTAGGTCTAGAAAGTTATGCTGGGACCGGAGGGGGGGCACAAGAGACTAGACAAAATAAAAAAGTAGCAGCAGGGCTGGGAAGGTGGCTCAGTGGTAGAGTGCTTGCCTTGCATGCATGAGGCCCTGGGTTCTATCCCTCAGCACCACATAAACAGAAAAAGCCAGAAGTGGTGATGTGGCTTGAGTGGTACAACACTAGCCTTGAGCTGAAGAGCTGAGGGACAGTGCCCAAGCCCAGAATTCAGGCCCCACAACCAACTAAATGAATGAATGAATGAATGAATGAATGAATGAATAAATAAATAAATAAATAAATAAATAAATAAATGCTGCAGATACAGAAGTACCTTCCACACCAACCAGGACCTAAGGTTTTTAGAAATATATTGTCCATAGGAAGAAGTCTTTAATTCTCTTTTCCTGAATGGGAATTAGGAATGTTTGTATTTTTTTCTCCTTCCTTTAATCCTGTTATATTGCAGTAGATCCTTGCTGATTGTTTTATCTGAATCTATAGAAAAGATAACCAGTTGAAAGGTTTGTTTCTTAGCTTTCTCCCTCTTATCAAAAAGTATAGCTTCATTTTCTGTCAATGGGGCTCTCCAGTGATAGCATTTTCTTTTTAAATTCCACAGCTGTTGTATAGTACGAAAAACAGAACAAAATTCTGAGCTCAGTGCAAATGGTAAAACTGTCAAAACTGATCTTATTTTGACCTAATGTGTGGGAAGCTATAGGGAGAAACATTTAAGTTTATTGCAAAAATATGTTTACATAAGAAGAGCTATATGTTAACGTAGCTTGATAGTTGTATACATTGTTCTCACTGAGTACGGAAGTGTAAAAATGGTATAGGCAGGGTGCAAGGAACAGGGACACTGCAAACATTTACATGCTTAAGAATCACTTAGAATCTCGTTTTAATTTTGGATTCCTGTATCTGATCCCAGAAGCTAAGTAAGTTGGCATGGACCTCAGAAATACTTACATTCAGTAGCATTTTCAGGTAAATACTTCTGCCTGAAATGAGCCCTTTGCCCACTTTTGAAAAATAACCCACCTTGATATTTCCTTTACTCTTCTGGTAGTAAAATGTAATCACTAGCACATAGCTTTTGTATACTGGCAGACATATTTAGAACTGATTACAGTAGATGGATATGCAGATGGCTTTTGTTGTCATTTGAAATTATTTTAAATGTGTCTAAAATGTGTGATCTATGACTCCATATGTTATGAACTTGTAAGAGAGGTATTTCTCCCCCTCAGATTGAACAATTAGATTAATTAGAATAAAACACATTAGAATCATATCAGGAGTATGAAAATGTCTTGAGAATTGCAAGAATTCAGTCCTTTCTTAACATACAAAATGTGTGTAAGATGAGAGAGACCTTAGGTATGCAGTTGAAGGCTGCTTTAGGAAAAAGAGAGTATAACCTATTGTACCAAGTTTCTATTCTATATCAAGAACTTAGAATTGTTAATATACTGCAAGGTTTCTTCAGAATGAGCAGAGAAAAATACTATGAGCAAAATGTATATTCACAGACTCTGGGTGTACAGAGCATTTAGAATCAATGACCGGAACATGATGAGCATTGTTATACTGTTATTTAAGTTGTGGGTAAGGAGGTCTATTCAAATTGACTGAAACTTGGAAGTGGCGCTGTGGCTCAAGTGGTGGAGCACTAGCCTTGAGCTAAAGAGCTGAAGGACAGCACCCAGGCCCAGAGTTCAAGCCCTATGACCGACCAAAAAAAAAAAAAAAAAAGAATTGAACGATCCAATTGACTGAAACTTTTCAACGTTCAGCTCATCATGCAAATTTTCCTATGGACACATCTTTTCCATTTGCTTCTGAATATTCCAATGTTTAATCTTTATACTCAAGCATATGGGATGAATTCCTTTCCTCTTTTCAGAAAAAGGTAGCAGAAATTAAATAGTATTTCCTGGCCAACAGAATCAGATTTCTATTGAGTCACAGTCACTATACCCAGTATGACATCATGAGATGCTGAGTCCCTTTAATATTCGTATATTTTTTCCGTTAAAAAAGAAGTCATGAAATTCATCATCATTTCTGTATTGTGAACTTAATTAGTCAAATATCATCCCATTCTTGTGAATCTCTTTTTATATATCTTCCATAACTACTAACACAAAGAAGAAAATAAAATATACCATTTTTCACTAAAGTTCACATGAGCCCCATGTTTAGACACCCCTCTCCACATTCAGACTTAGGTTCTGTTCTTTTTTATTATTACTAATACATGGTATCTTTTCTCTTTTGGAACATGCTTAAATAATAGAGAAAGCTAGAAATGCAAGTAGGCATGAATAAGATGTCAGGATTATACTATTATCTATTAATGCATTGGCTTATGGGAATGGCATGGACAAGATCACAGAATAGAGTAGCAGGGAGTCCACTTGCAGTATCTGACAACCATTTCTAGATAAGCTGATCGATGGAAGACTTTCCTTGACAAATTGGAATAAGTATTTCACTTCATCTCATGCAAGGACTATAAGCATAAATAACCAAGAAAGAGGATACCACTAAATAACAAAATAAAGTGCCATAGAACCAACCCTAAAGATGTGGAGATCTCTAAATAGCTTGAGAAATAATTCAGAATTAACTTTTAAAAATCTTTACAATAACATATATATAATTTTCAGTGAGCTATAAAAATGCCACGGGAAGCTAATAACTCAATATAAGAAAAATATAATTAAGTGTTCAATTAATAAAAATTGAAGCCACATTAAAAATGATGAAACTAAAAGCCTCCATAGATCTCTTCAACTAAAGGAAAGAATAAATGAGTTAAAAGGCAGGCCATTGGAGGCTCAACCAGTGGAACAAAACAAAATAGGAAAGATTGAAAAGATAAAGAAAGCCCACAAGGCTAATAGTGAAATATCAAATAAACAAACATATTTATTATGGTAGGCCCAGAAAGAGCAGAAAAGAAGGAAAATAAGCACAGAATGATTGCTTAACAAAATAATGATAGAAAACTCCCAAATAGGGAAAGGAAAATGAACATTCATATGCATGAAGCAACAAAGAAACACAAAATGTAAAATGTGTTAGGGTTTTCTAGACTATGATTTTAAAAAAATGTTATGAGGATCAAGGGAGGGAAGAAAGATGGCAAATTATAGACACATAAAATCCTTTTATATCCCCGCAAGACTTAACCAAGGGAACAAATGTATACGTACATGGAAACTTAGGGAGGTATGGAAAGTTACTGATGGAAATAGAAGGGGATTACCCTGGGACATTGCTACTATGGTGCCAAGTACTTGCTTCTGATTCACCTATGCCATCCATTCATAAGCAGAGGCCTGACTTTGACTTGTTAATATTTAATGGTCTCAAGGGCTTTCCTTGGTCTTCGGTTAACAACAGAAACTGCATGGGAATAGTTGTTGATGGAGAAAGAGACAAGACAATGAAGCATGAGTAGAAAGGCAGTCCCATTCTTCTAATCATGGTTTGTTCACTTTTGCGCATTTCTGACAACTTTAAACTATATTTCTAAATACACAATGAAATATGTATACAAATATTCATCTATATTCACAGTTGTATTTGTCTATTATTTTAAAACAAACCAGGATGCACCCTCCATAATAGTCCTCAAAATAATAATAAATACCTGAGCCCAGTGGCTCACACCTGTAATCCTAGCTATTCAGGAAGCTGAGATCTGGAGTGGAAGCTAGGTCGGGCAGGAAAGTTAAGACTCTTATATCTCGAATAAACTATTCAGAAAAAGTGGTTCTGTGGCTCAACTAGTAGAGCACTTGCCATGAACACAAAGAAGCTCAAGCCCCAGGACAGGCAATTGAAAATGATGATGATGATGATAAATATTTTTTGAAAAATGTTTGTTTTAAAGCTGAGGTTTGTGCTGAAGAGCACAGATGCTCTAATGGACTACTTGTAATGTAGGCACTGTGTCTTCTGGATGTCCCAGGCTCAATACAGCCAACGCTCTCATGTTTGAGTCTTGTCCTCATCATCAACACATATTTGCTTTTATTCTCTAGTATCTGTTGCAAAAATCTGACCTGTTGCTGGCTTTTCTCCATAATGTAACAGATAGAACAGCATATCTTGCCATTGTGTATATTCCATCACAGGAAAGTTATATCCCTGATACTACAACCCCAGCATTTCACCTCATTCACAAAACATTACCAAAGCAAGTTCCTGTACCACTCTCACTTCACTATACCATTCCCTGCTATACAGATCTTCCACAACATATCCTAATGTGTGTATATCATCTAGTTCCTTTGGGGTTCTTAATGGATCCAGTTATAACTGGATTGATTATTAAGATTATCTATTCTTATGGATGAAATGAGTCATGGAATGAGGAAAGATGGGATAGCATTTGGCATTTGGGATGGAAATCAGTTACCTTTTAGTGTATGTGTGACTTGAGACCAGTTTCATGAGCATTCTGATTTTAAAGTCTCTTATATGTAGAATGAATATAATAATGATTCAATTGAGAATGAAAGTAGAGTCATCTTTTAGTAACCATGGTGACTTAGCTTCCAGGACCCTGGTATATATCTGAACCTGTAGATGCTCCAGTCCATTCAGTGTAAGAATGCAATATTTGCATGTAACTTTTGCATGTTTCCTTCAATTCATCACTGGGTTATAATACCTAAGGCAATATAGATGTTAATTTGATATTTATTTTACTCAACTACTTCCAGAATAATAAAAAAGAAAATGTCTGTGCCTGTCCAGTAAATGACACAGAATTTTTTTCTGAATGTTATCTGCTTAAGTCAATTAAATCCATATGACCCAAACCAATGGATTGAGAGGAATAGATTTATATGCACACAATTTACTTTCTACAAAAATAGTCTGCATGTGGTTTGAATCACAAGATGTTCAGTAACACTAATACAGGAAATCCTTACAAGATATACATGTTTAATTTCACCCATTTTTGTCACATTAATGCACTAATGGTCCTTTATTTCCATTTCAGCCTTTTAGTTTTATATGAAGCATGCTGGTATTTCTTAGGGTAAAAAAAGGATTAATTGCTACACAGCAACTGATTATGCACATCTACTGTTTCTCAGAAACCCTTTTACTCATTTTCCTCTTAATGTGTAAATTAATTAACACTCATAACATATTTAAATGTCAACAGTAAAAGCTGGAAAAAGAAATGCTGGTGTTAAAAGATGTCAATCGGGAGCTGAGTAATCCCCTCAGGAAGACAACTGTCAGTGGTAAGAAAGCATCTGTCTATCTTGTAAAATATTATAATATCAAAATTTCATATTAAAATCTGTATAGTTTATAATACCAAAGTATTGTTTTTTCTAGCTAACATCTCTGCAAATCGGAGCAACAGAATCATTCAGAAGTACTTAACTGTCTGGCGAATTTCATCATTACAAGAAATTCTAAGAAGTTAGTTAGAAAGAGTCATTCCAGAAGAGAATTGGTTTATCATAGAGTGATTCAACTTTATATTCTTTCTTTATAAATAATATCATATTTTCCCTAATTTTGGTTAGTCTCTATGTGTGTGGTATAATGGGAATTTGGACAAAACTTGGTCAACTTTGCAAACTGACTCATAGCAATATGACTTATACTTTTTGTGTGGATCTTATGGAAATAAAACAATGATGAGCTAGCAGTATTTTGCATAGATAGCTTTTTTTGATGTTTGCAATAACCCTAACTATAGAAATATATAAACTATTATATATAGTGTGTATATATATATATAAATACCTATACTTTATACTATATGTATATATATATGCTATATATTATAGGTATATATTGTTTGTATATATTATATATGTATGTATTTTTAGTATATATCGTTTATTTAGGATATATAGTGTGTATTTATATATTAGCAATAAACAATGCCTGTACTTCTGTTTCTCAGTTAAGATCCTTGTAATCATGTCTGACTTTTTTCTCTTATATTCCTTAATGATTATCAGCCCTAGAAGACGAATAATCTAGCCGGGCACCAGTGGCTCACGCTTGTAATCCTAGCTACTCAGGAGACTGAGATCTGAGGAATGAGGTTCATAGCCAGCCTGGGCAGGAAAGTCCTAAGACTCTTATCTCAAATAAACCACTAGAAAACCGGAAGTGTCGCTGTGGCTCAAGGGGCAGAGCGTTCATCTTGAGCTGAAGAGTGCAGGGACAGCGCCCAAGCCCAGAGTTCAAGCCCCACACCGACCAAAAACAGAAAAAGAAGAATCTTTCTAATTTATCCTGTGTCAGTTAGTCCTGTGTGTAAAACTTCTAAGGGTTTTCTTTTCATATGGGAATCAAAGCTAATAATGATCTGGTTTTCTATTACACTGTGTGTCTCGCAAATCTCCTCTTTGCAGATGCAAAAAACAAATTGGCCTCACACAGCTTGACCATAATACCCAATAGCTACAGTTTTATTCTGATTCTGCTGAACAAAATACCTTCTTACTCTCACCAGGTGAACCCTCTCTTCCTTAAGGAAGGAACCTCTCCTCACTTCTTGCCCAGGAAAAGGTCATCTGCTTTCAAACCTAGATTCCTTTCCTCAAGAAATTTCTAGAGAGCAATTCGCTTCAGGGCTGAATGAATGTGTCTCCAGTGATTATCAAGAAAATCAATTCCAATAGAAAAAATTTAGGGGTGAAAAGGAATACAGTTATATATGCCAAAGCTTCTTGACTGGTGGTAACTAAGAAAACTCAATTGTTAGAGCTGATAATGATCCTTCCATAGACACCTCCAATCTCATGAGTATCATAGGTGAGATTTTACAGACAGGGAAAATCTTGAGTATTGGAATAAAGATCAGTAGATTTAAAATGATTGCACAATTACCATTCCCATCTGAATGCTAGAATGACTTAATAAACTGTAATAAGTCATGGGTTGTTTGTAAAGTCAGGTATATGGTTGACAATATTTCTTTTCATACTACCCAAGATTGTAGAGTCAATTAATAGTTAATCTCTATTGAATTTGGTTGCACAGGATATGATTCCCTTTTGGGTTTGAGTTAAAGCCCTATATTGACCTCTTGAGAGGAAATACATGGGCTTACACATGCCCCAACTACATAAGACAGTGTTAACTTGGATTTCATGGGAGTTAACTGAGTGAGCAATTCAACAAATATTTATTGGGTGATGATTTATTCCCCCGTTCTAATTTTACATCCTCAACTAGAGTGATCTTTTTTAAACCACAAATCTTACAATCTCACTGTTGTATTTTGAAATCTCCAGTGGTAAACTCTTTTTTAGTTATCTGTAACTGGAGGATGAAAGATTATTAGAAGACAAAAAAATCAGTTTGCCTTGTGAAGGTTAAAATATGTTTGTGACTTTAACTAAGTATGACTATTCCACAATACTGTGAAATACGTGAAATTTATATAATCACCTAATTTCAATTAAATAAAAGAGAAAAAAAGAAAATCTCATTATCAAAAATATCATGTAGACCCTATGAGCTTAGCATGATTCGATATGTTTTTCCTCCCATGGATAATTGACTGGTAGGTAGAATAAAATAGAATTGAATAGAAAAGGATAGAATAGTATAGAACTGAACAGACAGACAACTTAAAAAAAAAGTTCTGTTTCCTTCATGTACAGTAGTGTAAAAAATACATGGTGTGTCAAAAAAGACATAGATTTCTAAGTGTGCTACTTTAGTTGGAGCAATCAAGATAATCTACCTAGAAAGGTATGATCTAAACATAGAGCTTCACAAAAGCTTAATCATATAAACTTCAAATAAATAAATTCCAGGGATGGATGGTTAGTGCAAAGGTAGAAACAGGCTTCTTAATATGATTGATGAAAATAAGAATATAAATATAGCTTAAGGATGGGGCACAGAAAGAGGGTGTATGATATTTAGAAGGTGCATCTTGATAGACATTTTTCTACTTTGGAGAGGGGAAGGGAAATAACAAAATGCTGAAATAAGGATACAGGTTGGCCCATTGTAACAATGAGATGTACAAGAAACTATGTTGAAAAGAAACTTTACAACTTGGCAGGGGGAGGGGGAAGGGAGGGAGGTGGGAAAGGAAGGAATAGTAGGGGAAAAACAAAGGAGGAGGTTACAATGCTGGAAAGGAAATGTACTCATTACCTTATTCATGTAATTGTAACCCCGCTGTACACTATTTTTACAATAAAAACATAAAAAGGTGCAAAGAACTTAGAACCATCACAAAGGAAAAAATAAATATGGATTATATATATTAGTTTATAAGAAAAAGCCATTGAACTCTTTTAATCAAAGAAAGATCATGATTTGACCTATAATTTTTCAAGTGTATCTTGATTTATATTTAGAATAGATATTCTAGGAGTTCATTTCACTTAGCATCATCTTATATGGTCATATGTGCATAGCTACTGAGCTAATCTGCTCATCAACTAGGACTATCCTATATTCCATATACTAATTGTTACAAATGAGAGAAAACATGGAGCCTATGTTTTTCTTAGGGTCTGGTTTACTTCACTTAATATGATTTTTTCCAAGTCTTTCCATTTCTTTATGAAAGGGGTGATGTCATTCTTTCTGATGGAGGCATAGTATTCAATTGTGCATTTATACCTCATTTTCTTGATCCATTCGTCTACTGGGGGGCAGCTGGGTTGGTTCCATATCGTAGTTATGGTAAATAATGAGACATACAAACAAGAGGTTTTCCTTTGTTGTTGTTGTTGTTAATGTGTGTTTGTTCTTTTATTAATGTACTTAATGTTCTTTTGTGTTTTTTTCCCTATTATTTATCTCCTGTTTTCACTGTCTTTTATTTTGGCACACTGAGTATTGTATATATGTTTATCTTAATTAGGGAAGGGAAGGGGAACAACAAAATGGTGAGACAAAGGACAAAGGGTGAACCAGTTCATCAGGGATACTCACAAGACAATATGTTAGAAATGAACTGTACAGCTTGGGGGGAGGGGAGGGAGGGTAAGGTAAGAGGGACAAAAATGAGGGAGGAGTAACAAGTTTGAGAAGAAATGTCCTCACTACCTTACATATGCAACTGTAACCCCTCTGAACAACACCTAGATAATTTAATTAAAAATAAAAGAATGGATATTCTAGTAAAGAGAACAGATGTAAAAGATTACTTAGAAGGCCCAAATAAGGGAGGGGGGTATTGTAGAATGAGAAGGCATTAAAGGAGGTAGGACAGAACTTACACATGCCTTGGAGGTGAGGTATGAATGGAAAAAAAGTCAAAGGAAAATATATTATAAGCCACACCAGCAACTAAATTCTTGGATGGGGAGGTAAGGTAAACACAGGTTCAGAATATGGAAAGAACATGGCAGATAGATATGAATCTGAGTACTATTCGTCTATATTGTCTTCCTGTTCTCTCCAGTTCAGGAGAGACCCAATAAGAAACAGGAACTGTGAGTGCATTTTGAAAATAGAACCAATTAATTGAAGGTTCAGCTAGAAACCATGGTATATAAACACAATGGAATTCTATGCCTCCATCAGAAAGAATGACATCGCCCCATTTGTTAGGAAATGAAAAGACTTGGAAAAAATTATATTAAATGAAGTAAGCCAGGCCCAAAGAAACATAGGTCCCATGGTTTCCCTTATTTGCAATAACTAGTATATGTCTGAGTCAAGCAGAAAAGGTCATATAAGTTGATGTTAGGGAAACGAACCCTAAGATATGTATTCAAATGTTATTTTTTCTTTCATGCGATTGTTTCTAACACAGTTATAAGATGATTTCTTTGTTGCTTTGTATGTCCCTCCCCCCGGTATACCCCCTGCTTTCACTGTATTTGATTTTGGTATAATTTGTGGAGGGGAAGGGAAAAAAATCGTTTAAATAGGGATACAGGTGGACCCATTGCAACAATGAGACGTACAAGTCGTTATGTCGAAAACGAACTTTACAACTTTGGTGGGGGGGGGGGGGAGGAGAGTTGGGTGGGGGGGCGGGGGAGTATGGGATGGGAAGGGGAAACAAAGAGGAGGCTACAATGCTTGATAAGAAATGTACTCATTATCTTGCCCATGTAATTGTAACCCCTCTGTACAGTATTTTCACAATACAAAAAGAAAAAATAATAAATATCAATTTTCAGGAAGAGAATTATACAAATGATATTATGCATTTAAATCTCTTTCAATGATGGGCCATATCGATACTCTTCCAATGGCCCTTACATTAGCCTTCTCTTAACTAGCAATTGCCCACACAGGTTGACTTAACAGTTGCTTTGCTTTTAATTTTTCTCTTCTCATCTTCTCAATTTGATATGTTTCTGGCTAACACGGGACAAATCCACTTTCATGAAGAATTGAAAACAAACAAACAAGTAAGCAAACAAGATTTGACCCTAGCCTAGATTCTTATCCAATGTCTCATACAATATCATTCTTACACAATGCCATTGTGATAAATGAATGGGCTGAACCTTCACCGTAAGTGTACCTTAGTATGGATCTTATTGATGCTCTGATGCCCATACTGTAGTGAGTTCAGAAACTCCTGCACATGTGAAGATTCTCATGCATCTCTGGTGTCATGGAAATTCCTAACACACAACATAGGTCATCAGTAAGAAGGATGCTGAGATTACACACAACTCAGATAACAATTGGCTATGAGATTGAGTTGCAGATTTAATTTATAGCCTTATTACAAAGAACATTAGAAAATATCCTGTGATACACAGAAGGGCCATCAAGATCCAATATAAAGTAAAAAAAAGCAGCTGTAACTGTGAACTGGAGAGATGCTTAGTACAAATAAAGGAGCAGAACACAAAAAGGGTTCTGGGGAAGAAAGCTATAACCACAACCCTTTACCTTAAATGCAAAATAAAAGCAAACACAGAGAGGGAAAACAAAACATTATCAAGAAAACATTTACTGAAAAACCTGCTTCTTCCTGTTCATGTCTGGAGGTCAAATATTTCCCCTGGTTCCTTATCACCATTTCAAAATTTTATTTTTAAGACCTCTGAGTAATTTTTAAGTTTTTCCTTATATTGATCACTTGCTCCCCTAATGCTGTGTTTCTTTTTTGTAAACTCATTGCTTTTACATCGAGTCTGACAAAAATTCCACTTCAAGAATATATCAAATTCACTCTGAACTATTTGTATATACACAAGTTAATAGCATAAACAAATAGAGAACACTGGTATACAATCATTTGGGGCATAAGCCTTTCAGGTGCATATCTGAGATCTGGTTTTCCCCCTCTGTATCTCTTCTCAGGTCAAGAATTATGTAACAAGGAAAGTAAAAATACGTAAATAATAATTCATTTTACACAAGGGATCTCCATGTGTAGATTTATATCTATTACCTATGTAGCAAAATTGCATGGTTTGTACATATAGAATTTATAAAGACTTAGGTGGTATATTTATTACACCCTCTGGATCTCAGTTTATATTTTTGTACAAGACAATAGTGGAAAAATCCAGCTACATTGTCACATATAATTGTATTAGAAACATCAGCCACTTTTATTATTTTCCAATCATATTTCTGCATTTTTGGTTTGTTTGTTTTGGATCTCATGGAGTCAGAAAACTGTTTTATTTATCTTGATATTCTAGTCACCTGTCATTATCTCTGTTGACCTTTAAAAAAGCTTACTAAAATATGCTTTGTTTATGATGTATGGGTAAGATGAAATCTACAGGTATCTTTCTCAGAAAAAAAATTGTAAAAATATCATACTTATAAGAGTGCTCAGGAAAATAATGGACATGTAGTAAGTGTTCAATAACTATGCATAGTCATTACTTTTATCTTTTCCTATAGCATATCAATTTTCTTGTCATTAAAATTTCAAGTTGGGAATGGATATGAGCCCTAACCCTGAGAACAAGGTCCCTAGTTTGAGTGAAAAAAATATTCCATGCATTTGGTCTCAAATTCTTAAAATATCCTAAAGAGTATTATCTTGGAAACAAAAAGATAAAGAGTCGTAACTACACCTGGGACTCTACATGCATTTGAAATGCAATTATCTTTGCTTTGGCTTTTAGCCAAATAAAACTCGGAACTGATGATACAAATGAGTTGATGCAAATCTTGACTTCTTACCTCCTCTCACTCTACCTCCTCTAATTTTCTAGTTAGGCTTCCTCAGATGAGGAAGAGAGATACAATGGGGAAGAAAATCACATTCCATTATGTCCTCACTGTAAGCAATGTGTGTCACACACATGATCTCTCTTAAATGTCAGCTTATGTCTTATTCGCTTAATTACTGCCCTTCATAGTTGAGAAATTGAGCTTCAAAGAAATTAAGTCATTGGCCCTGAGCTGGAGAAACATAGTCCAGATTTGAACTTTGATCTCTGTGTCTTTGAAGTCCTTACACTCTTCAGGTCACTAAATCTTCCTCAGGGCTGTCATCTTTCCCATAACATCTGCCCAGGTGTTATTAAGCAACAAAAGCCCACATAGCAGGAAGAACAGAAGAACCAAAGGTCTGAGCGTCCTTTGTTAATTACATTTTCAATTTCTCTAAGGCAGCAAGGCAAGAACTCTAAGTCATCTCACAGATGACCTTGGAGAAGTACAGTCTTTGCTCCTAGAGCTCCTGATGGTGGGGAACAGCCCACTGAGGGCTGAACATGAAGACTGTCACAATCTATCACTTACGGTAAGGCTTACGATTAAACTAACTAAGTGGTAGCATGTCATTCAGAATGAGTTGTCGAGATCTCATATCAGAGAGATAGGAGTTTTTAAAAAGTGACATAGCAGTAGAAGGAAATCATGTCATGTGTTTGTTCCTTTATTTCATTTACTGAGGCATATTTTAGCACATACCCACTGCAGAATCTGTCACTGTGTTTTTCAGAAGGCTGACTGTAAATTAGACAATCAAAGTTGAAGTTTACATGAAACAGAAAGGTTCATGGAAAAGACACAGAAATCATCTCACAAAATCACCAAGCCATGTCAGTAGGGTTGAGCAGCCACTGGAGACGAACCCCAGACAAGGGGTTGCAGAGAGGTTGCGGTTTTATACCGTGGCTTCTGTTTTGCAGGAAAGCTTCATAAATCTTACTTGCCATGCCTGTCACTTTCTGTTTTAGTTCTTTTTTTTCCTCTAACATGATGGAAACTCAGCTCCTGACAAATCCAAGTAGGGTAAATTCAGCCTCTTATTTTTTTTAAAGTTCCATGCTCAGTCACCCACAGAAGAAAATTATTGGCCCAACTCATGTCTAGTTGTACAGCAAAAGGTAAATGGAAATGAGAATAGTGTGATTGGCCTGATGTCAGTGAGCGGATCATTTGTGATCCACTCAATTTTAAGTACGCAGTCCTGTCCTGAGAATTATATTAAGAAGGCAGCTGCAATCACTAGAATAATATCTGATACTGGAGCATGGGAAGGATGACAGTGATACACTTTTTGTTCTCAAGTGATAAACTTTGTGTCCTCAAAGAAAGGCTCATTCCACCAGAGAGCTATATTTCAGGATGTGGGCAAATTGATTCTGCTACAACAAGCTTTCCCAAATTGCCAATTGAGAAACTAAATTTCAATGAGGAAGCCAGGGACTAGTACCACACATCTGTAATCCCAGCACACAGGAAGCTGTGGCAGGAGGGCTATGAGTTTTCAAGGTCAGCCTACGATGCACTGTGAGGTCTGCCTCAAACCAAAAGCAAAACAGTTATTCATTGATCATCTCAGACACTTGGGAGTTGAAGTAGACAGAGTTACCCCTTTCTACTACTATATTCTTGGCAAATGCCATTTTGTTGGAATGCAGTTAAATGAGGCTGTCCACTGGAATGTGGGTGTCAGGCAGATCTGGATCCATATCAGAAAGCCCACACCCGAACGGGAGTTGATGTCAACACCCCCTACATTTTTGCCTTTCTAATTACACATCTCTCTTTTCTTCTATAGCTAACCAGCTTGTATAAAACCCAAGGTCTCCCCTTCTTCAGGACCTGGATTCTCTGCCCCTAGCCTAGTTCTTGTCTTTGGCAATAAACTCCATTCTCCACTCTGGAACGTGGTCTTGATCTTTGCTGGTTCATGTTGCCATAACAGAATATTGCAGTTTGTGGGTGCTCTAAGCTCATTTATCCACACCAGTGGTTTCATATCAGTATATAATTTGGTTGAATGGTGAAGAAATCTGGGGGGGGGGAATGCCTCACAATGGGTGAGTTAGGTTCTTGCTTTGACACTGCCCACTCTTATCTTGATACTTTTGTCAGTATTGGTTTATGCTCAGTAAGTGCCTGTTGCTCACCAGTTGATGGCATTTTCCATCTGAAGTTCTGCTGGACCTGGTCTGCTGCTGCTTCTTTCTCTGCTGGTGTCACAACGTTCAGCAAGAGTGAGATGGCTTGATGAGCTCCAGTTTTGATGATTCGAATGCATTGTAGCAAAGTCTTAGGTTGTATGTTGTTGCAAAAATCTATCTGGACTATGTTTAATCTTCTTTCTCATTCCATCTTTGTCAATTTCCCAGCTCAGCACTAACTGCTGGAGCCTGGGTACTCAATGTGGTCGTTTCCGGCATCTACATTGAACAATTGCTCCCTGGGAACCACTCCCCAAAGGACAAAGAGACATAGTCTATTTGATTGGTGCTGGTGAACATCCAAACTCCACAAAACTGTGCAAATATGTCACAACAAACACTTCTGCACCACCGTAAAAAGCTCTGGAAACCTTCTTGCTTGCTTTAAAGTCACTGATTGGAACTTGCCACAGGATACCTTTTTGGATAGCACCCTAAATCCCCCAATAAAGCTTTTGGCTCTCAGGTTGCTCTTTCTCTGTTCACATGCTCTCTGACCTACTTGTGTGGCCTTACATTATTACTTATAACAATAGGAAGAAATAGTTGCTTAAATTTATAAGACTTCCTTGGCTTACCAATCACTATATTTTTACTTAATGATTCCCAAGTATTTCAATTGACTTGGTTTTGTTTTCTTTTTTTTCCCCCCTCACCTATAATTTGGAAAAAATAAAGAAGACAATATAAGTTCTCATAGTCAGTATGTTCCATCTTTTCTCTTTTAATAGATGCCTGGGAATATATGTCACCATATCATGTCTAATGATAAGACTTATGGGTACAGGATAAACCCAAACATGATCACTAACCCATTTTCCTACAAAATCACTGCTCAACCATGTTGTAATAAGGGTGTCAAGATACTACAAAGCAATTTATAGCAAAAGATGGTGTACTGTATTTCAGTGTTGTTTAGGTGTGTGTGTGTGTGTGTGTGTGTGTGTGTGAGAGAGAGAGAGAGAGAGAGAGAGAGACAGACAGACAGACAGAGACAGAGACAGAGAGAGACAGAGAGAGAGAGAGACAGAGAGAGAGAGAGAGAGAGAGAGAGAGAGAGAGAGAGAGAGAGAGAGAGAGAGAGAGAGAGAGAGAGAGAGAGAGAGAGGAGAAGAGAGAAAGAGGCCAAGAGGCCAAGAGGGGAAGAGAAAGAGGTGGTGGAAGACAGAGTAAAGGAAAGGGAGAGAGAGATATTTAAAATGACAGTTTTGATCTCTATGACCCCTTAGTGTAATATTGTGAGTTTTTGCAAATGGTGTACTTGTGTAACAAGAAATATGTTTAGTATGCCCAGTGATCCTGCATAATCGTATGACCATTGGAAGACATCCACCAATAGCAAACTGCTAAAAGAAGGCTCATGACTTTCTCATCTTCCATCACTCCTTGTTTCTTAATGTGCCTGACATGAGTTTTGCTCTATGTTGCTGGAATAAGAATTCATTTATTCAATCAGAAGTGTAAATTAATATAGTATTCTAGAATCCAAAATTTGACAATAAGCCACACAAGGAATAAATAATAAATAAACTCAGGACATACTATCATTACTGGCATTGCTACATTTTCTCCTTATATTAGTCAGTCTGACTTCAAGGAGCAAAGGCAATTGAAAAATGCCATCACAGTCACAGTAGGCTTGATTTTAAATCAGGAAATTATCTACCTGTATGATTAAGGGGGAAAAAATCAATTAACTCTGTAGAAAGGCATCCTGACTAAAAATGAGCCAGCCGAAGATGACATGCCATTGAAGAGCCAATGAGAACTTTAGAGGAGAATCTTTTTCTTTTGCACATCGGGGAGCAGAAGTACAATATAAGTAAGGGCTACAGAAATGTTTCACTGCGAGCAATCACTTGGGTGTGTGGCCATGTGAACTTGAGCAGAGTAGCCCTCTGACTGCCTCTCTTGCCTTTCTGTATGCTGAGGTGACCCAAATCACAGCCTAATTATTTTGAACTACCAGGCTGAAACATTTCCTGTTTTTTGTAAACATCTGCATAATCTCAGGTGGTCCTGTCTCTGTGTGTGTGTATGTGTGCTTTCTTTTTGTTTCAGAGTTTTCTTTCTTTATTTACTTATTTAGTACATATTTTCCATGGGCCTGAAATATTCTGTTTCATCATTATTTTGGGGCTCATCAGTGAACTCTTTTCTATTTCCCAGGAATGCCTGCGGATTCATCTGTCTCCCACATTGTCTTATCACAGAAAAACTATGAAGACAGTTTTTCCACATGCTTGCTAAGCATATTGTCATTGTCTCCCTACAACCTTAATCAATTATATCCAGTTATTTATTCACGCATCAGACTGACCAAGCTATTATATCAGGAGTTTAATGGCATGTGACAGCTCCAGACAGCCACTATGAATTAAATGGTTGAGCTGTGTTAGTCACCCTATCTACAAAATTATATCGTATGTTCAGAAACAACTCAGCTCTGGGCAGTGGGTCTTCCCTAAATCTTGTAGGACGTCCATTTAAAATGACTCCATGATGTCGAATTGGGGCACTTAGACACTGTTTGTTTTTCAAGAGCTCAGTGAGTAACTTATGAATAGCAGTGAACTCCAAGTTCCCAGGGACTAGGCATTGCAATGGAAGGTTGTCTCTAAAATTCTTAGCATGCATCCTTTGGCACATGTTCAGAGGGATGGCAGACTAGGATGACTTGTCTTACAACCTGTCCTCTTTCACAGAATTGGAGACTGGAGGTTCAATCATTATCTAAATATGACTTGCTGTTTTAACACATTATAGCCTTCCCAGGGTTGAAGTTCCTTGAGCCTTATTTGGTGCTACATTGCCAACTCAGCAGATGGCACCTCCACTACCAGATCTTTCCCATCCCCAGGTCACTCTGCTTCTGTGAAGCTTGTCATCATTAGCTTGATACATTGCTTTAGATTGGTGGGGACACTGACTCCATCCCTCAAACACAGTGTAATTAGAATTTTATACAAATGAGTGAGAAGGTTTCCTTTGATTCTCAAAATAACCCTTTGCATGTGGTTAGGAAGGAGCATTTCTTTTTCTTTTTTTAATATCATTGCAATTGTTGATTATTATTTTGTGGGGCTGAGGATCAAATGTGAGGTCTCATGGACTCTAGGCAATTACTCTACCATTGAGCAACTCCACCACCCTAATAAGAAACCGGTAACTTGGCAAAGTCATGGAACCATTTGTGATTCAAGAATCTGTAAAATGTTCAACTGAATCCAGAATGCATTTTCAATTCAGAGACACACCAATAGTCTCTGAAAAGAGGAATTAAATTTGTTAAATTCAAAGAAATCCATTCACTTGAAAAACAGGCAAAGGAACAAGTGCTTATAGCAATGCTATTTGTATCAACTTCAGATTGGCGTCAATCCAAATACCCATCAATAGGTGATGGAATAACAAAATGACTCTATCCACACCATCGAGTAGTATTGGAAAAATGCAAAGAAACAGACAATCCCTGTGTAGAACATATGGACAGGCCTCAAACAAACACTAAAGAAGGAGCTCATGCACAGGACTGAATCCTTTGTTGTTCTATTTATATTCAATTTCAGCAGGAACAAACTATAAGGGTAGGGAATACATCAGTCTTTGCTCACTACTGACCTGGGACCAGGGATTAATATACAAATCGATATTGGAAGGGTTTGTATAATGGAAATGTTCTACATATGGATTATGATGACAGATGCATTTATCACATAGGTTCTCTAAGAATTATCCAAAAGTACACATATTTTGTGGGTGATTTGGAGTTGTGTCAATGTTGTCTTAATGAAGTAGGTAATTAAAAACCTAAGAAGTAAAACTTTGAAACATATTTTCTCTTTTTTTATTCTAATCAGGTTTTAAAGCTGCAAAATGTATGCTCACCAATACTAATCTGTTTGGCAAATAAAATTTAGAATTTAATACTTCTGTCAATATGAAAGCAAAAAAGATAATCATTTACAGGGATGCAAGGGCTAGGAACCTTGTGATGAATGGGAAAAAATATAAAGTCATATAGCATACTTTAATGTTTTGAACAAATTATATACAGCCACACACACACAAATCATGTACTATGCAATAATATATTTTCATTTGTGTAAAAGTTCTAGCAATAACCAGAAACATGATTCAGATCTTAAAGAAAAATAGTGTTACTACTAGCCATTTGGAATATTTAATAATATTATTATAACAATGATACTTTCTGTGTGCCAGGCAGTATATTAAATGCATTATGAACATTATCCTTCCCAGTCCTGCAATAATATTATGCTTCAGTGCTTCTGTTCTTATATGTTACATTTCCAGAAATTGATTTACAAAGGGAAAAAAAATAATTGGTCACAGACATTTGAACCTACAGCTATTGGACTACAAATTCCTTGCACTTAGCCTAATTCCCTCATGCAACTTATTTGTCCCACCACAAACACACATACATGTATGCATACATGCATGCAGGTAGGCATTCTTACACGTGTATATGTGACCTCAGGTGAGATAAAAAAAATTACTCAGAGCCTAGAGATTAAGTAGATTCTTCCAAATATGATCCCCTGTTAAGAGTCCTAATTGTAGAAAGACAATTGATTCCTGAGAGCTTTGAACTAACCAAAGAATTGTGATGGAGACATACTGTGGTGGAAACCTTGGTAAATGGTGAGAACTTTCAGAAGTGAAACCCAGTTGGCAAAATAAGCCAGACAGGGAATGTTCTGAGAAATTAAATTTTAAAGCCTTTTCTATGCTTTATCTTTGCTATCTCAGTGCCATAAAGTGATCGGCTTTGTTCCACCAAACCTTTCTACCTACCATCCAGCCCCAACACAAAAAAACCAAGGGACCATGGACTGAAATCTCTGAAGGATTGGGCTCAAAACAAATATTTTATAAGTCTTTTGTCTCAGGAATTTTGTCACAGTGACAGAAGTCTGAGTAACACGCAAGCTAATCATCAAAAATAAGTCAGCTACTGATACTATACAAAAATATTTAGGGATGGAAAAGCCTGAAAAAATACTCTATATAACCTATGACTTGATGCTTTCTGTCCCTCTCTTTGGTTTAATTAAATCCTTTCTCAACCTAAAAATAATCTCACTAAGAAGACATCCGTCTTTTAAAAGGTATTGGCCCAAATTATCATTACTACTCTAAAAAGATTTTAGTCACCATTCAGGTTTCCTAGAACAGATCTAATCAAGCTGACAATTAAGTGTGTCATTTGAGAATGTGCTTTATATTAATATATTATTGTGTCTTCTTACAAATTTTTCTTTTAGTCCTGTTCAAGGAACATGTAATTTCCTTACTAATAACTATACCTCTGTAAGATTCTTTAGTGTCCAGACTAATATGATCACATTTCAAATAAATGAAATGTCTTTTTTGTCTTACAGTTAAGTTGTAGAGAACATAAAGGGTTTGGGAGAAAATCCATTATTTGAGCTGCAATTAGGCTACCTTTTAAAGTTGTGACAGCTTAAGGTAAATGTAATCATGGAACAATTAGCAAGTAATTATGCTGTTACTACTTAAATTCATGTCTGGAGTGCAGGCAAGGATTCTGAATTTCAGTCTGTGACAATTTAGGTGAATTATTTATTTTCATTGAATAACTATTGAGAGAAGCAAATGAAGCAAGAACAGAATATCATCCATTTACCTGACACAGCTAAGTGTTAAGAGTCAGATAGACTATCTACTAAATAGGTGCCAGTCCATTTGAAAAAGATTATTTACATAACTGTGCTCCAAGAAAACAATTACATGATAAGAGATCTGTTTTCCAAATGATGTTTTAAATTATAGCTTGGCAGTTCTATTATGAAAAAGTAAGTTTCGAGAGCCAATATACCATCTATCTTCTACCTTTTTAGTACTTATTACATTGTTTGCAAACTGTAGGATTCTTTCTATGCTTGAAGCATGCATATAACTCTTGAAATACCCAGGAACTATAAGACCAACACATAATGCCTGATGAGGATTTGTTGAACAATTGCATGAGTAATTATCATTTTTACCCATTGTATGTCCTCCTGGACTTTCAATGTTGGAAAATCTAAGCATATCTGGCTCTCTGGTATTTCTCATATAATGAAGTCAACAGATACAATTGTAGTAAACAAATATATCTCTCAGGTGAGACTTTGTTCTCAAAAGATGCAAATTCATACTCTTCTGTCTTCTCGTTCCTGAATAGATTCTTTTCTTATATTAAATGCTATTATCATAAATGACTTATAGTGAAAATTACACATTTTTAATTCAGCATGTGGTCTAGAATTTTCCTCTTTAGACCCATGGCTGTGGGTTTTAACCAACAGTAAAGCAATGTCAGTAAAGTGATTATTGGGGCTCATAAATCATGTGTTCATGGTGGCCAGAGCAGAGCTTGGTTCATGGTAGACATTCAATAAAGGGAGGATATTTGATATTACTGTGGATTTCTGGAGGTGACAACAGAGTTATCCATCAGGCTGACTAATGAGTTTCTTGCTCAAACATAGGATGACAATGTGAATTACAATAACATACTTTGTACTCACTGTCAATATCCAAGGCCACAGCTAGTTCCCCTTTATTACTTCTTTCTGATACTCATAGACACACAAAGGAAAACCAAATATATTGTTATCCAAATATGTACTGAAGAAGACTGAAAGCATCTGAACTTGGCCAACTAATCAAATGAAGAACACAAATCATTTCCTGGTTATATATACTCAGAAAGACATGTACTGGGTCCATTTAAAGTAATGGAACAAACTCTGTGTAATTTAATGATTGCAACAAACACTGGGGTACTGCAGAAATCATCTCAGCAATGTGTGTCTGTGTATGTTTCTGATAAGAAACAGTTTCTAGTCTTCTGTCTTGTAAAATAATACAGTATTATTACCATCACATTCTCTGAACATAAATAGAACTTGAGTTTGAAGAGAAAAGGAGTAGTTGTTTTATGTTTTTATTTATTGTGTGTTTTTATCATCATATGTTTTGGAGATTATTTAACCTTTCCCCACATGGTATCCTGAAATTGTGTTGATATAGCCCAGAAAAAGGGGGGGGGATCAGAATTCAACTGCTTATAATAGTGCTCAAATAAGTTCAACTGGAGGCATGCACTGGCAGCTCACATCTGTAATCCTTGCTATTTTTGAGGTGAGATCTACGGATCATGGTTCAAGGCCAGCCTGCAAGGAAAATTCAATTAAACAAGTAAAAAGCCTGAAATGGAGCTGTGTCTCAGTGGTAGAATGCTAGCCTTAAGCAATCATTCAGAGACCGTACCCTGGCCCTGAGTTCAAGTCCTAGGAGAGCAAAAGTAAACAAACAAACAAACAAACAAAATGGAATTTAACTATTTCATAGATAAACATCATAATTGGGATTACTTGTTTAGTAGGAGCAGTTGTTAGCAAATGATGTATATATACATATATATATATATATATATATATATATCATGGATATGCATGTGCCAATTTGCATTTACGTGATAAACATGTATATGTTTATGTGTTTATATATTTATATATCATATGTTTATGTGTTTGTGTATATAACCTAGTATCTTTTTGCACAGTTCTGCTTATGAAATTGTTCCAACATAGACAGAGAGATTCCTTCTTTTCTAGTTGAATCTCGGTGTGACTTTGATAGTGAGTCAAGATTCAAATATGGTTTGAAGTCTGAGCCCAAGCATTGGTTATGCAAATACATAAGACACACTCTCTTTTACATAGGAAATGAAGGCAGAAAGATAAAACCTGGAAGAAATGAGGAGGGGGAATTTCCTGCTTCTGCAGGTGAATAACTTCCCTTAAAACTAGAAGGAAATCTGGAAGCTAGAGAATGAACATATCCCATGATAGAATGGCCCAAGGCTCTTAGAAAATTACTTGTATAAATATATAAAGTCTCTGTAGTACAAAAGTAAATTTGAATTTGAATTTTATAACTAATGAATATAGTCAATTAATATCAGTCTCAGGATCTTAGAGAGTCCCAAAATATATTGACACATACACACATTATATAGTGTTACATATAATATGAATATAATATATTACAGATTTGCCTTAGTAATCTCTAAAAAACAAAGTGAACACAGAACTGAACAGCATTCTTCATTGAATAATTTTTACAAAGACAGACCCGGTTCAGTGGGAAGTAGCTCAAAAAAATAAGAATTTATAATCATGTTAGGACTGAAATGGTAACACGGATGTGGTGGGAACAATGGAAGCTCATGAATGTAACCCCTGAGACTCACAACACAGAGATCAAGAGAAGAGTAGTTTAAGGCCAGACTAGGGAAAAAAAAAAGTTAGGGAGCTCCTACCTTTCCTAACAAGCCAGGTTGGCATAGGAGATCAACCACGTGGAAGATACACATAGAAGGAACACAGGCGGAGGTAAGCCACAGGCAACACTGGGAAGCGCTATTCAAAGCAAAGATTAAAAAAAAAGAGGTTTGGGCAAAATGAATACCAGGAAACTGGCAATTGAAAAGCGCATGGGCTACAAGAAATGGAAGGAAGAGGTATTTTATTCCACTATTTGCATTGATTTTTTTCTTTTCATCTTTGCTGTTTTCTTTGGTGTATTCCTTTCTGTCACTGTTTTTAATGTCTGTACCCTTTGTCTTGTATATAAGTATATCTGATTTGAGGAGGAGAATGGGAAGCACAGAAATGGTGGGACCAAGGGTGAACTAACACAGCAGTGAAACCCATTACACATTATGTTTGCAATGAAGTATACAACTTTGAGGGGGAGGGAAATCAGGAGGGGAAAAACTAGGAGAGAATGAGGGAGGGGTAACACTATTCAATAGGTAATGCATTCATTACCTGAATCATGTAACTGTAACTCCTTTGTATATCACCTTTACAATGAAATTTGAAAAAGAAAACACACACACACACACACACACACACACACACACACACATAGAAAAGTGTGTTGGGGGGCCTGGCCCAGGGAGGGGAGTACACAAATGGACAGAGAAAGGGGGAGAGAACTCAGTCATAATATTCAATGCATATTGTATGAAACTAAGAATATTGAGACAATGGAAGAGTTGGGAGGTGTGTGGAGATTGGTGAAGATGATGACATGTCTTAAGATGCATTACGTCTGTAAGCTGACCTGTTGAATGGAAACTCCTTTTGCCATTAAGGAAAATAAAATACAATGAAGATAAAATAAATGGTCTTTAATAAATACTGACATCTGATTTAAGTTTCCAGACTAAATGACAGTCGTTTATATTCCCTATATCTAAAGGTTTTCTTTCACCTATGTAAGCTAGAGATGAGAATGCATTTCCATTTTGAAGGTTTAAATAAAATAGTTGACTACACCTAAGTCCTTCAGGAAAGCAATTCATTTTCTCTGTCTCAATATCAATTTCTTATTTTTTTTCAGAAACATTCTGCTTTGCACATATTTCTCTATTGCACGTAAACTAATAAACTAACAACTTTATTAATTCTTTACAGAGCTCCTAGGAGCAAATATAAATATTAAATACAAGTAGAAGAACATAATCACTTAGCTACATCTTTCCTATGTATCAATAATGCATTTTCATTGCTTTAGAAATCTAGCCTGAAGATCATGGAGTGAAGAATCTCTGTGTCATACACCTAAGTCAACATTATCTTGTAGCCTGATTCTGAAATGTCATAATTGTTTTATGGTACTATTTTTTACTCTAAGGAACTAGGAGACATAATTGTTGTTAGCACCATAGTCTTCTAATGGTCAGAAGGGAGCAAATTCTACTTCCTAAATATTATATTGGCTCATGAGACAATCACTGCCTAGGTTTCACAAGAAGCAATTTGACAGATATTAGCTTTAAACTTTGCATTCAACTTTGTTTGTCTGATTGCATTTGAATCTCTTTGTCCTAACAGGATTCCAGGGGTGGAAATGACAATCAGTAATTGTATGTCGAGTGGATGCATACGTGAAAGATGTGAAGAGTTTTATATTGGGAATGGTCCATTTTTGTACACAATTGTTTTGATTGCCAGTTTCAGAAATCCTTAGAACATTTGATGTAAACAATAAAGGAAAAGTTATTAGGTCGTGCAACAAAGGACCTAAGCAATGGGAGCCTGGCTTACATATGAGTGACCTCACAAATACCTTATAGAGCCTACAAATGTTTATCCTCAATATGTGGACTTTCTTCCTTTTCTAGCATTTATTCTCGACCTAGATGTAATGCTGATCACATCCAGCATGACAGTAATCAAATGAAAAAGAGCAATCTGTGTCTTCTCTCTGTGTCTTATAGTTTTTAGAGACTAGAAAACCTTTTGTTGTGAGTTTATGTTTAAGCTAATTCTTTTACTTCATTTGTCACTGATGGTGAGAACATTTCTCCTAGAAGTAAAAGAAGCTGTGTTACTTACTATTGAGTAACTATTGATAAAAATCTTCAAAATAAGCAACTTTAAAGGCTCATGGTTTCAGAGATGCACAATTGCTTGGTTCCAGGAGTTTAATCAGGCAGATCATACCTATTCCAATACCTAGTATTGGAAAGGAAGCAGGGAGAGGAAGACAGAAGGACAAACTACTCCTAAGTACATATACCCCGGTGAATTGTTCTGCAAGTCTCCAGTGCCTTACAGTTTCTTAAACCTTCCAAAATAGCATCACCATCTGAGAACTAAGTCTCCAACTCATGAACTTGTGAGAAATTTAAATGATAGCACTTCAACTCTGTCCCTCAAGACCCATAGCTATCTTATACCATAGAATGCTTTTGTTCCATCTCTATGAGTCTTGGTAATCTTAATAGTTCCGCATTGTTTTCACACCTAAATTCAAAGTCTCCTCAGAGAGTCAAAGTAACTTTTATCTGTGAGCCCCTGTAAAACTAAAAGGAAGTTACATATAACATGTCATGATGCAGAATAAACATTCCCATTCTCAAAGGAAAGAGTCAGAGAATATCAAAGAAGGATCACAGTAAAGCAGGGACGTGTCAGTGGTACAACCATTATATTCTATAGAGTTCTTTGTCATGCAGAGCAAAAGATCTGAAGTGAGCTTCAACAAAGCTGTGCACCTCCATCCTATTACCCTGACAGAATCTCAAATGGGCACTCTGCCAGACTCATTCCACTCACTGCTCTCCTCAACAGATCTTGCCTGTTCTTGACATCTTCAAATTCCTGGGACATCAACTGCACCTGGGATACACTCTCACATCTTCATGAAATACTTTCACAGGGGCTGCCTATAGGGATCTTCACCTTGTTACCCATTGGCCAGGCTCCCTAGCCTTCCTTTGAAATCTCAGTGGGAGCCCCCATAATGTCTTAACACTTATCTTCTACATGGCCATAAAGCAGTGTCCTATGGAGATTCCTCAAGATCTGGAGACAACTCAATTTAGAGGGGCCCCATTTGGATCATACCTGTAGTAGCCTTTGAGTTGCCTGTGTGGGTTAAGCTAGACAAAATACTCCCTTAGCCATCTTTTCTCAAGTGAAAGTCTTTAAAAGGAGTTGATCATTTATTCTTGAAGCTTGAGATGAGTAAGGTATACTCAATTCTTGAGATGCCAACACATTTTTCCTAGTGCTCATGTGCAAATATATTTTGGGGGCACTCTTTTTTAGAAGGTTTTTATTGTGAAAATACTGTACAGTGGAGTTACAGGTACACGAGCAAGGTAATGAGTACATTTCTTATCAAGCATTGTTGCCTCCTCCTTTGTTTTTCCCCTACATCCCTTCCCTCCCACCTTCACAATTACACTTCTTCCCTCTCCCCCTGCCTAAATTGTAAAGTTCATTTTTCAACATAGTGTCTTGTACATCTCATTATTACAATGGGTCAACCTGTATCTCTATTTAAACATTTTGTTTTTTCCATTTCCCACCCCAAATTAGACTGACATCAAATATAGTGAAAACGGGTTATACCGTGGAGGAGGAACATACAAAGCAACAAAAAAAATCATATCACTTCCATGTGTCTGCAATCTTCAAATCATTCCTTTACATCCAGACTGCCCATCCTTTAGACCTTCCTGTTGTGCTATTTTTGCCCCCAGTTCTTCCTAAAAGCCAGCAGGCAGCAATATGTCTGACACAACTTGAATTCGATTTTGCCTTGAGGCCTTCCCCACCAAATTACTTAGTCCTTCACCTTTAAACTCAGCCTCATTCAAATTCTCAGGACATGGACTAAATGTAGGCAAATTCTCTGCCAGAATATAACAATATTCTAGTTCAATTCCTAATTGAGTTCTTATTTTGAATGAAACTTTATGAAGCTGGCCTCAGTGACTGCATTCCTATCCAGGTCGGAGTCTCCTGAGTTCCTACCAGAGTTGCCCATTAAACTTTGCGTACAATGTTTTAGAGCATCTCCATTCTGTACCTCCTAATATGTCCAAATTCTGCACACCAGTTCTAAAAGCTAAAGAATCACATGGTCAGACTTAATTCATGGCCACAGCTCCACATCTCTGGTGCTTTTCTGTATTTGTTAGCATTTAAAATTTTATTTCTTTTGACTGCATGTATCAAGGGTTTCCACTGAACATGCAAGCAATGCATGAGTACGGTGCATCTTGATCAATGTCACCCTTTTTGATAATTTTGCCATCATTTATCCTAACCCCATCCATTATTGGACTTCTGCCACAGTAGGATTTCATCACTGATGAGCACTTTCAGGAAGGAAGGATTTACTGTGGTTTACAGTTTCAGAGGGTTCTGTCCTTGGTTGAGTGATGCCAGGCTCTTGGGATGAAGATTATGGAATGGGAACATGTGACAGAAGAGTTCCTTCATCTCATCACAGACAGGAAGCAGAGCAGACTCAAGAAGGGAACAGAGAGGCAAGAGATCCACATGGATCTGCCTACAGTGGCCTATGTCTTCTAGCTAGGTCATGCTTCATGAAGTCCTCAAATCCTTCCTTAATAGTACACCAGCTGGGGAACTCGTCTTCTGGAAGCATTTCATTTCCAGACCAGACAGTAAGTGCATAACATGATTGTCTTAGAAGGTTTGGATTGATTCTGGATTAAAATTGAATTAAATTGTTCTTTCTAGGGAAAAAAACCCAGATGCATGGCATATCTGAAAAATACTAATGCCATCTTCATATTTAATAAAGGAGGTTGAGATATCAACTACACTAAGAAATATTTCAGTGAGAAATCAGATTAGTTTTTCTGAAACAGATTTGTCAATTCGTATTCTGACACAGATCTGTCTATTTGTATTTAAGAAGCAGAGTATTTTGTTTAAAAATGTAAACTCGATCTCTAAGAAAGTATTTCTAAAGTATAACCTGAGGTTCTCCTATATCTAGTTTTTTTGAGTTGCAACTTCCTGTAGGGATGATTAGGGAACAAATACTTTTAAGCAAACTGTGCAGTGTTATTTGCTTTGTACTAGAGTTGTCTGGTGTTCCTGTTTCCTAAGAGTAAACTTACTTAATATCGCTTAAGACCTGGCACTGCCATGACAAGAGAGCCTACTGATACTGTAACAGTTCTTCATGTATTGTACATGAGAAGATTGAATACTAAAATTGTTATTTACCTTGGTCAAGTTTCATCAAGCTAATAATACCATGAAGTTTTATGAAAGAAGGGACTGGTTGTGAAGTCTAAGGTGAGCTGACTCTAAAATATACAGATATTTCTACAGAAATATGTCCACCTTGAAGTGATTCATATTAGCTCGAAGAGTTTCAACAGGGAATATCATTATATCAAAAATTCTGATCTATCCAGTAAATACTTATCCAATGACTGTTTTGTGTTCTAAACACTGAAAAATCCAATATCAACTGCAACTTCCTGGGTAAAGAGGCAGATTCTCTTCTTTCTAATAAGGACATATTCTTTTGGTCAATATCAAAGATAAAAATGTAAACAATCATTTGTAATCGTTTAGTGTAATGTCAGCAAATTTTATATTTGGTAAGTTTCATTAACTTACCAAATAAAGTGTAAACATAGATTAGACTGAAGTTTCATATGAGTCTTGTTTTTGTCTCTCTCCTTCTGCTCTTTCACTTTCTCTGGTGTTTATGGTGATACTCAGGCTTGAACGCTAGCCCTTATACTTACTAGGCTGGAGTTCTATTATTTTATCCATTTTCTGATCTTATTCTATCTTATTTTTTAAATAAATTTGTCAATGTTGAGATCAAATTCAAAGCCTTCTGCATGCTAAAAGGCTATTTAAATCATCACATGTGTTTTCATTCATAACCTTTTCAATAATTTATAAACATTTCTTCAGACATTGTAGCTTGTGATCCATCTATCTTCATCAAATGTGTCTTTGAACATATAATGCACGTGGGCATTGAAGTTAAATAGTCTATATGGAGGTATTAGTTTAAAACAACTGATTTGATCTAATAAAATATATGAGATATATAAAATTAATGCTAAAAAATTCATCACATTGAAATTCAGAGAGAGGGACTGATAACTCATGGAAAGAAAAAATTCCAGTGGAAAAAGCAAGGCATGAGCAAATATCAAGATAAATACTGATATATGCTTCACTGTCAACACACATACACACTTCCATACACATGCACAATGGACACAGATACATGCATATGCATACATAGATGCTTATAGGCACACACACACACATATGCCACAGACTTACATATGCACAAAGATATGCAAGCTCTCACCATCTGTCTATCTATCTATCTATCGATCTATAAGTACATATGTGCTCAGATACATGGACACAGATATACATACTCACATAAACACAAATGCATATACATGCACACATGCATTTGGATTGACTTATTTGTTTGGGCAAATATAAAGTGCATACACTTTCTCATAATGCTGGAAAGAATTTAACTATGTCAAATAAGAACTTCTCATTGTCTAATAATTTTTAATATATGTATTCTTATTCCTGAGAAATTATCTTTTCCTGAGCATACACATGAATGTTTACTGCAGCCTTGTTTGTGATAAAGAGCCAAAAATATAGTGGTAGTAACATAAATGTGGGAAAATTCAATGACACATTATATTTTAAAAATAAATTATTAAGTATGGTCCAGGGAGCTGGCCGCTGTTTGCTGAAACTAGGAGTTCACCGGTCAGCAGTATTCCCCACTGAACAAAAAGAGCTTTCACAAAAACTGAACAGACATTCGGCAGGCCAAGCTGTGTACCCAAGATGGAACAAGACAGAAATAGAATCACTCAGAAATCAACACTGAAACAAGACAGATCAACGACAACATGTAACCACAAAACGAAGCAACAAAAACCAAAGCATTGTTGTTGTTGCTAGACTGCATAGTGCTTCCTGAAATAAAATTCTGTAAAGTTTCAGAATGCAATGGAAACTCCAGTCATTCTTCCCTACAAGGAGAGCGAAAGGTGCTCACTAACACAATTGCCCTGATTTCAAAACTGTCCATTTCTTTCTAACCTTTTTTTCAAAGACATTCAGCACAAGACAAATTGCAGGTCCTAATTGTTTATTATAGAGGCTTTTGTGTGTTTATTAACAGCTTCTGACTCATCCCATAATTATTACTGTGCTTTTGTGTTTCTATGCCTACTTCTGACTTGCAGATTCTATTATTTTGACATCTTGTACCTAGCACAATTACCATATGTACCCAAGAAACCTTTTATTGACAGTCAACAAAAGATTTAACAGTACCTTACCTACTGAGTTCTTAAGTAAAATCATGAAGAGACAATGTACATCTTATGCGATGCATACCATGCTATCTATATAAAAATGGTACACATTAGTTAAAATAAGCAAAGTCATGCTTACCGGAAATTTCCACACATCATCTCATACCTCAGTCTTCCCTAATTGCACTAGAGAAGGGCAAAAACAGAAAGAAAGAAAGAAAGAAAGAAAGAAAGAAAGAAAGAAAGAAAGAAAGAAAGAAAGAAAGAAAGAAAGAAAGAAAGAAAGAAAGAAAGAGAGGAGAGAGAAAGAAAGCAAGAAAGAAAGCAAGAAAGCGAGCAAGCAAGCAAGCAAGCAAGCAAGCAAGCAAGCAAGCAAGCAAGCAAGAAAGAAAGAAAGAAAGAAAGAAAGAAAGAAAGAAAGAAAGAGAGAGGAAGAGAAAAGAGAAAGATCAATTCTTATGGATTGGCACACACACATGTAGTCTCTATTTGAAACTTCCAAAGCCCTGTTTCAAATGCTGGGTGTTCAGTAGTGTATTTATTAGGGGGATTATGAAATCCTGAGGTTTGAGGTGCAGAAAGAGATGCGAGTTTGAAATCTAGGAGTGCTGTCTTAAGATTTTGATGTGAAATTAAATGTCTCGCATCGACCCTGTCCTAATGAAGACCAGAATGTTCTCTGAGCGTGATCAAAAGGCTCCTGTGTTGATTACCTCTTGGTGAGCTAAGAAGAAATGGAAAAGCTGAAGCATCCATTCTGAAGAAATTTCTTTTCTTGCAAACCACATATTACCCCAATAGATTTATTCTTAATCTTTTAATAAACTGAAACAGTTACTGATTTCTGCAAATGGTGCCCCAGCTAAACCTCACAGAAGGTTCTGCAGTTCTGCAGTGAGTTAGAAAAATCTCCCGTTTCTCAATATTTGTCTTTGTTTCGTTCCATAGCTGAGTTTAATTCTTATTATCTTCAATGACAATGCAATTTCAGATGATGAAATTTCTCATGTGAAACCTACACCTTTCAAATAATAATTCACAACTCCAAATGGGATTTGTGTGTGTGTGTGTGTGTGTGTGTGTGTGTGTGTGTGTGCATGCACAGTTCACCTGAAGATGACAGTCTGATTTGTGAACATATAATTCATTTCATAGATTAAAATGCATTTAGATATAAACAAAAAACACTGCTGTCTGTGAGGAAACTTTAAATTTACATTATCTTCAGTTCATAATGATAGATGGAGTGGCAGAAGCAAACCATCTCAAAAAGATTTTTAAAATAAAAAATAAAAGCCTTCACATCCTTGAAAAGAAAAAAAAAGTAGATGAGGCAATGATTTTAGATAGGATCTTGTTCTTCTGAGTCACTCACTCAGATTTAGATATACAATATTTCTTGCCATCTTCTTATCTCTACTTCCTGATTGATTGCCCCCTCCAATAAAATTTTGCCAGCTTATCTATTCCTTTCATCATTACTATGAAAATGATAATCATAAAATCACATTAAGAGTAAAAAAGACAAACATGGAATCTACCTGTTTTATTCAGAAATGCTCTATTTTTGTTGTTGTTAATATTATTACTATTGTCGGTCATGAGGCCTGAACTCTGGGCCTGGGTAGGGTGCCTCAGCTGTTCAGTTCAAGGTGAGCACTCTACCGTTAGAGCATAGGTGACACTTCTGGTTTTCTGGTGGTTTTATTGGAGATAAGAGTCTCAGGGTCTTTCCTGCGCAGCCTGACTTTGAACCATGATCCTCAGATCTCAGCTTCCTGAGTAGCTAAGATTACAGGCATGAGCCACCAAAGCCCAGCTATTATTATTACTGTTGTTGTTGTTGTTATTATTATTATTATTATTTATTTTTTGCTAGTAGTGGGACTTGAACTGAAGGCCTCATGCTTCTGTTTGACTTATTTGCCTGAGTCTGGCACTCTTCCACTTAAGTCCCACTTCCAATTCAGGCTTTACATTGGTTAATTTGCAACTAAGAATCCCACAGATTTTGTTCCCTATTCTGGCTTCACTCTGTTGTCCTGACATCTCAGCCTCCTGATTAGGTAGGATTACAGGCTTGAGCCACTGGTTTGTATCACAGGTGAAGGCTCTAGCAATTTTCTGGCCCCACTGAGGATGTCACAGCTTGTCTTGTTTCAGAGGACTGTGGCTCAGACATAGATATGACTCTCCCTTTAAATCAATGGGGAAGAATATACACGATTCTTGTGTCATCTGGAAGAGTTTTTTTTTTCTTTTAACAGCTGCCACCCTAGCATTTTATGTTGCACAGTTCTCTGTTGTAGATGCTCTTCTTTATAGAGTCTCTTGCAATTTTCTGCCCTCTCTCCTGCCCGCTCCACTGTGTTAGTAGCACTCATTCCCTTTTTTTCCGTTGTGGAATCAACAACAATAATAAAATCCAGATCATCCAAAACTGTGTTTTAGCCAATACTACTTGAGAATCACCAGGCTAGGACACATGTCTCTCTAATAATACATTATTGCATGGGTCATAACCCCAAATATGCATGCTTTATTGTACAAAAATATTTTTAATTCACCCATTCTTTGGTCCTTGCTGGGTAAGTTTAGGAACTTGGATCCAGTGCCAGTCTTCCTGAGATTTTTCATCTCACCTTTATCATTCGCTACATTTAGATAGTAGAGCAAGTTCCAGCTCTTCTCTGTTCTCCTTCTCTTTGGGTTTGGGAATGATAATCACACCTAACTCATCGATGCTGTGTGAGGGCTAAGATAGGTGTTTTACATGAAAGTCTTAGAAACAGGGTCATTCTGGATTGGTTGCCTTGGTGATCAGGGAGAATTTTCTCCCCGTCTTCCATCAGGCCACTCTTCTTCCTTTTTGACCCTTGTGTGGCTATGTGTGAGAAAGGAGGACCAGGCCACTGGGGTTGACTCATTACAAAAGGGGATAAGAGGATGTCCTAGCCTGTAGCATGCTTCTGCCTACCACATCCTTAACACTGAAAGGGTTGGTCAGAGTTGTCTAAATCCAGGACACAGGAAACAAGAATCTACCACCACATCTTCTCCTGAGGTTCCCAGAATAATACCTTTCTCTGTTCTACCAATAATTTTCAAATTGACTTTTATGTGTAAACACAAAGGCCAACAGTTCCCAGCCCCTGGCAGCTTTTCTACCTTTCCTGGAATTAAATATAGTTTCTTTACATTTTTATTATCTATCATCTCTACACATGAAGTAGCGTGTGCACATTTATTTATTTATTTGTTTATCTCTCTATCTATAGATTCTATGTATGACTAAAAATATACATATACATCATTTAAAATATATTTTTTATTGTAAAGATACTGTACAGAGGGGTTACAGTTACAAGAGCAAGGTAATGCGTCCATTTCCTATCGAGCATTGTTACCCCCTCCTTTGTTTTCCCCCACCATCCCTTTCCTTCCCACCTCCCCAACTCCTCCCTCCACCCCCAAAGTTGTAAAGTTCATTTTCAACAGATACATTGCTCATGGAAACTTTCCAGAACACATGATATTTGAACTTAAAGCTGAAAAGAAGACAAGATCGTAGCCAAAGACAGTCAGTGGGAATTAGTTCTAACAAGAAAAATAAAAAGTAAAATAATATATGTCTGGGTGTACTGAATATGCATAGTCAAGGGATGGAAGGAAACTCAATGTATGTCTATCAGTGGATGTACGTGAATGTCCTGGAATTTGGCATCTAGGCTGTTCCTTGTTGATTAATCTGATATTTTGTGGATCCATCTGAAGTGTTCACCCCAATCCTGCTCATCTATTTTCTTGGAGGCACTTATGGTCAGATAGATGCTTCACCTTTCAGATAAGCCCCAAAGTGACCTTTCTGCAAAGTTCTGTAACAACTTTATCTAGGTTCATCGGTCTCTATAAATGATCCAGCTAGAAATACTATACAAGTACACATGGACATATGAAATGTTTCAACAAGAACTTTTTATTTGAAGGTTCTTTTTTCTATCCAGTCAAGAAAAGAGAATTTCCCAAAGGCAGGGAACTTGTCTAGTTTGTTCATCTCTGTGTCACTAGTGCTTGGACTATAGTCTGGCACGCAGCTGATGCCCAAACACTACTAGAGAAATAAATGGCAGGTTGAAAGAAGAAATGTTTCTCACTGCCATGTTGCCCATCATTTTTACTCCAACTATCCAAGTTCTTGTCAACAACTCAATATCCTGGGACAGCGGGCATACCACCCTGTTCAGAGAAGAAAGTCAAAGCAATACAAAACAAATTCTTTTGATAGCCCATTTCATTTTGTACTGAGATTGCCAAGAATCTGACTCTCCATTCCTTATTCAAGGCCAAGAACACATGGGCACTAGGCCAAAAGATGGTGCAGGGGCTTAATTTGGACATCTCTTCTATTTCCTGAGGCCAAAACAGTAGCACTATGAAAATCCGTTGAGCACAGAGGAAGAGAAGCAAATATACATTTTACCTCCTCTCTCTCTCTCACACACACACAAATTATGTATGCACTTGATTTTCAATGAACTAATTGCAAGAGTTTACTGATCGTCACTTGTCATTGTGTCTTGCTTCACTTTTTAAAGATAAATGACATTGAAAAAATAAATACGGAGACAAGAATTTGTTTAATTTTAAGCACAGGTAAAAAGTCACAGTAGGTATTTGACTAACAAAGACTCTATCTGTACTTATTGGCTCAGTTTCATCGTCCTCATATTATTTGAATTATTGAGAGCATAATGAACAATTGGAAACCCATCTTACTATGGGTTCAGATTTCTTAATGTCTACTATGGTTAAATAGAACAATAATGCAATTTACATATATTGTTAATTGCTCACAATAGTTTGAAGCTCCACGAATACAGTGAATGAATAGAATTTCTTTTCCACTAAAAATTAGCCTACATCCGGTTCCTGTCTCTGTCATTTCCATCTCTGACCTCTTTCTGCAGCTGCAGGTCCATGAAGTCACAGTTCTGTTGCATTTGTGTTCTATTATGCTTCCTAGTACAATGTTTGACCACGACTGATTATATAGCTCAATTGGAGTGGAGAAAATTACTGGGTAATTTAGAAAAGAATTCCCTTTCAAAGCCTGCAGGAACCTGCTCTTCAATTTAGAAAGAAATTTACAGGATCAGGTTGTTTGTGTGAGTTCTAAGTATTGTTTAGTGTTTTGACCCAGGGTCGCTCCATATATCATTCAAACAAATATGATTTTATGTCTGTCTCTTTTCCTTCTCTCTGTGCTATGAATTCAGATGAACTGAATATCTCCCCTGTCATCAAATGTAGCACATTCTTTTCTCTGTAGTTACATTTCCAGTAAGTGCAGTCAATCCATGACTACTTTCTTGCTATTGTTTCTAACATATTTATAAGATGATTTCTTTGTTGCTTCATATGTTCCCCCACAGTATAAACCCTGTTTTCATTGTATTTGATGTTGGTATAATTTGTGGAGGGGAAGGAAAAAAATAGTTTAAATAGGGATACTGGTGGACTCATTGCAACAGTGATATGTACAAGTTATTATGTTGAAAACGAACTTTACAATTTTGGCAGGAAGGGGGATGGGGGAGAGATGGGAGGGCAGGACTGGTAAGGGGAAACAAAGGAGGAGGCCACAATGCTTGATAAGAAATGTACTCATGACCTTGCTCATGTCATGGTAACTCCTCTGTACGGTATTTTCACAATTAAAAAAAAACCTTATTAATAAATCAAAAGGAAAAAAGATAAGTAAAGAAATAAAAAATTAAAAAAAAGAAACAGCCGAGTTCGGGTAGCTCATGTCTGTAATCCTAGTTACTCAGGAGGTTTAGATCTGAGAATTGTGGTTCAAAGCCAGCCCGGGCAGGAAAAGTCCATGTGAGACTCTTATCTCCAATAAACCACCAGAAAACTGGAAGTGATGTTGTGGCTCAAGTGGTTGAGCGCTCGCCTTGAGCTGAATGAGGGCAAGGACGGTGCCCAAGCCCAGAGTTCAAGCCCCACAACCAACAAAAAAAGCAAAAAAAAAAAAAAAAAAAAGAAAAAGAAAAAGAAACAGACTTCCACTATAACTTTGCTGAATATAAGTTGAAGGTTCTTCTTCCTCTGTCGTCGTCGTCGTCCTCCTCCTCCTCCTCCTTCCCCCTCCCCCTCCCCCTCTTCTCCTTCTCCCTCCTCCTCTCCCGCCCACTCCTCCTTTCTTGTTTTTTTTAATTTAATTGTATTGTAAAGCTAATGTACAATGGGGTTACAGTTACATAGGTAAGGTAGCAAGTACATTTTTTGGCCTACCCCCTTTTTATTTTCTCCCACTTTCCCTCTTCCACAACCCTCCCCGCCAAGTTGAAGGGATCATTGCTAACATAGTGTCTTGTGAGTATGGCTGTTGCATTGGTTCGCCCTTTGTCCTTTGTCTCACCATTTTGTTGTTCCTCTTTCCTTCCCTAATTCAGATAAATGTATATACAATGCCCAGGGTACCAAAATCAAATACAGTGACAAAAGGGATAAACCAGAGGAAAAAAGCACAAAAGAAAAAACAAACCATATAGTACATTAAAAGCAACCACAACAAAAAACCCTCTTGTTTCCATATGTTGGAGTTCCTTTTGCTTAGCATCTTTTTATATAATCGTATGTACATAGCTATTGAGCTATTGTGTTCCTCAGACTCTCCTAGACAGATACTAATTATTACAAATGAGGGAAAACATGGAATCTATGTTTCTTTGGGCCTGGCTTACTTCATTTAATATGATTTTTTCCAAGTCTTTCCATTTCCTTACAACTGGGGTGATGTAATTCTTTCTGATGGAAGCATAGTATTCCATTGTGTATATATAGCACATTTTCTTGATCTATTCATCTACTGAGGTGCTTTTTAAATATATTTCCATTTTAGGGAAATTTCAAATTCTATGTTGTCAATCTGAGTTGATTGGAAATGCCCAAAGGTTACTTGCAAAATGGAATGTCCTTGGTTTCAATCTTTCTTCCTTGTATGCCTTAAACTTTATCTTCATTGCAAATTGTCTGACCCTAGTGAAAGATTGCTGCCGGTCTTAGGTAGAAAGAGGTTAATTATTACTTTAGCCCTTACACATTTCTGTATTTTATGGCATCCAGGCTATTTCTTCATTTCGCTTAGAGATGTGTTGCGTTTTGCTTCAATGGCTGGAATGATCCAGATTCTCTGTATATGTAAAGTAAGTATTCATCACAAGAATGATACATAGTGGGGTTTTGCCATGCTCCCAAGATCTAGCTTTTCATATGAAATGCTAGATGATGGGTGATCATTAATTGCTAGGCCAGAAAACCTCTCCAGTGCATCTGGTGGGTACATGGGGAAATTAAAGTATGCAGATATGTGAACAGGAATGAATACTGGACACAGAACACGGAGAGACATGTAGGAAAATTTTCCAAATTTATCTGTGAGTATAAACCATGCATGGCTGATTTGTGTATTAACCATCATTTGAATCTTCCCAAACTGTAAGTATACAGTTACATTAACTCAATAGAGTCATACTTACAACTACTACTCCAAGACTGGACATGACAAAATATCAGGATTTGTTTATAATGTTGACTACTACCTCTATTCATCTGCTTTTAATTTTGTGGCAATGGTCACCCTCTTATACTGAAAATACTCCAACAACAAAAATCTACTACACATAACCCTTTTTTGTTCTTATTTTATTTATTTATTTGTATCTTGGATCTGGTCGTGGGGCCTGAATTCTGGGCCTGGGCACTGTCCCTCAGCTCTTCAGCTCAAGGCTAGCTCTCTACCACTTGAGCCACAGCGCCACTTCCAGCTTTTTTCTTTTTGCTTATGTGGTACTGAAGAATCAAACCCAGGGCCTCAGGCATGCAAGGCAAGTGCTCTACCACTGAGCCACCTTCTCAGCCCTCATTCTTATTTTAAAACTATAGTATGTGTGTATGTGTGTGTTGTGGGTGGCAGTTATTCTTTATTTTTCCCTACAGGAAAAGATGCCATTACAAGAGCCATGATAATTCCTAATTTCATATCTCATCAAATACATAGTAAAGCCAGCAGCAGACAAAGTCATAAAGTATCTACGGCTCTACCTAACCAAACCTATACTAGAAACATCAGCCAACTGTTGAAGCTCTCCATCAGATAATAATGGGGAAAAAGTGAAGATATCTTCCTATTTCTTCAATCTTAACACTTAAGACCTTAATACAGTTTTAAGAATGGAAGGTCATCTTAGATAGAACTATTCCATTAATAGCAGCTTAAAATTTCTCTAGTTAGGCCCAAGAAATGACCAAAATTAAAATAGTTACAGGGAGAATGGTCTTGGGCTTAATCATTCAAGACCTACTGGAGGATTCGATGTCAGATGAGAAAGAGCCTGCAGTATTGCCAGGTTATCACATGCACTCTCATTCTTCCTTTCTCTGGCATCTTCCTTTGCTTTCACCTTTTCCTTTTCAAAATGGAATTCATAAAAATGCATTCACAACAGCAGTACCAAACAAGAACCTGACTGAGACTTCTCATATCTAAGATTCTGGCTAGTCCACACCATCATATATGAGCTAGTGGGTTAACATTAAATTTCTCCCATCCTCAAAAGAGCAGAGGATATAAAGCTATGGCTCAAGGTTGAATATTAATAGACAAAAATGCGTTACAAAAATATCTGGGACGTAAGTGTTCATTAGTAAATAAATAGTTGGGTAATTGTATGTTATTTCTCTTTCCACTTCTGTGTTCTTTCAGGTAAAGGTTAGGGGAAAAATGCAGAATGAACAAGGAAAGATATAAATAACACAGGGTCTGACCATGTTTTTGTTTTCCCTTTTCTCAGATAGTGCTGTTTTATGTTGCAGACTATTGAAATTTAAATCACATTAATTTTTACTATTTTTTTAAAAAATAGAACAATATTATATCTGAATGTGTTCTGTCATATTCAAGTATTTAATTCAGACTTGAAGAATCTGACCCAAATCTTTTGCATGTAATTGGGGGGTTGAATAAAATGTCTTCCTAGGTGTAATTTTTCTTTAACAGCAGGTAGCTGTATTCTGGATTCTGTCCCATGTCTCGTTTTCCACTTCCAGTCTAAAATTTTGTGAGCACAAAACTACCTTCCATCACATAAAATTATAGTTATTATGTAGCATTAGAAAAAAATCTGAGTATTTTCAGCTGAAATTTTACATCAATTGCTAATAGCTCTTATACCCTCAAAGGGGTGTGTGTGTGTGTGTGTGTGTGTGTGTGTGTGTGTGTGTGTGTGTGTGTGTGTGTGTCCACCTTCCATTTTTTATTTATTTTTTATTTGTAGTACATAAACACGAATATCAGAGTCACTTAAAGACGCATACCACAGAAGGATTGGCCCTCTGTTAATGAGGATGGACCTAGTCTGATTATTTTGTTTAAATTAGAAATAGTATCTTGCTTTCTTGAGACATAATAGAAGGATATCTTTAATGAGAGTGAGATGTTTAACTTATTTAATCTTATCCTTCTCTTTACTCACTTACCTACCACTATTGATTCTGATGGCATTTGTCTGTATTTTAAAAAGAACAGAGCTGCATAAAAAGAAGAAATTCATTAAAACAAACAAGGAATTGTATTTTCTTCCCCCCACACACACACATTTTTTATCATCATTTTTTTGGTGTTGTTGTTCGTCATGGGGTCTGAACTCGACCTGGGCATTGTTCCTGAGCTCTTTTGCTCAAGGTTAGCACTCTACCACCTGAGCCACAGCACCACTTCAAGTTTTCTGGTGGTTAATTGGAGATAAGAGTCTCATGGACTTTCCTGTCTGGGCTGGCTTTGATGATCAAATCCCTGCTTCCTGAATAGCTAGGATTACAGGTGTGAGCCACCACTGGTGCCCGGCATCATCAATGTTTTTCATTTTTACATGTCCATATATCTATTCGATGTTGCCCGATCAGACTTACTCATCCCTCACTCTTGATGCCCCATCTTCCCTTACCAAATCCAATCTCAACCAGCCTCCTTGCCCCCTTTTCTTATCTATACATAAACTATTTTCACCATAGTCATCCTTTCACCCCATGAGTTCATCCTTTTCCATCGCATAGTATCTACTCTCTAGAAAGGACCTGTTCTATACCCCTGCCACTTTTAATAGTATGTTAATTTTTCAAAGGAGCTTTATTATGCTATTTCACACACCTATGTGTGTCTTTTAATCAAATTAAGCCTTTCCCCATCCCTACTAGTGTTGTCATTTCACAAGTTTCAGTGAGTTTCATTTTGCTATCTTCATTCAGAGATCCAATGTATTTTAGTACTGTTCAATCTGTTTTCTTTTTTTTTTTAATCCCAAGGATTAATTCTTCACAGTTCTAATGAGCATAGGATATGTCTCATAAAAATATTTTTGACCCAGTCCTATTGGATATATTTTATTGTCATTTTTCAAATTGTGTTCCTTTTACATTCATAAAAAATAAGTTCTCGTCTAAAGAAGTAGGCTGTATTATAGCAGCAGAAGCTATGAAGGGTGAATCTTTACCTGTTCCCCTTTTTGATCATTGCCAGACACCTACTCTGTGGTGGTCATGCAAAGACAGAATTGCCAAGTAATATATTTCTCAGGGTGTATATCACCATTATTGAGCAAATGCTGATTGTACATTGTAATTCTCAAATACAATCTATTTGTTCTATTGTATAGAGACCTTAGATTTGCTCTCTGATATTCTCTCCTATGTACTTGTAAAAAGACTCCAGTCATTTTTTTTCAAAATGATTTGATGATTGTGAAAAGGCAAATTTGTTCTCATCCCAGAGGATTTAAAAATAGAAGACTTGACTCACCTTGGGGTGTGTAGCTAAATGCATCAAACTCAGAACTGCAAGCAATCCTGGTGACTATGCTTCTACTTGATGCTAATTGCTGGTCCCAGGCAGTAGGGGCAGTAATGAAGGTGGGGGACTGTCAGCTGATGAGGGCTTTAAATGTCATGCTATGAGTAGCTGTTGGAGAGAAGAATGTCCAAAAGCACTAAGAGATTATGCCATGGGAACAGACTCATTTGAGAATTAGTTCTCCTAATAAAACATTACTGAGGCTGGAGGAAAGAGCAGATTGCCGACTTATGGCTTGTTAACAAGAATCTTCTGTAGAAACTCCAAAGATCATGGCCTCCAACTAATGAATATTGTAGCAGGGAAATGGCATGACAGGTTCCCTCTTGTTCCAATTGAGCCTGTTTCTGCAAGAACAAAAGGTCATTTGTGCTAAAGATATTGAGGGAAGCATGGTTTGGACATGCCTCACAATGCATTAGAGTTCTGTGGCTCCTGTGGAATTGATTTTTTACACCAAGACCGGATGGTTGCGGGGAGGGGGGGAAGGGGGAGAATGGATGTCACTCAGTTCACCAGGAGATGTTTAAAATTGAATCAGTCACAAGAAGTGGGAAATGCCAGTGGGCCCCAGGTAGCATTTTTCCATTTGGGAATAATATTCCTTACTGAGATGCTGTGTAACATAAACATGATAGCACATCACACACACAGATTTGTAGTGATAAAAGTAAATCAGTAAGTAATAATTTAAATCAAGTGTATTTGAAAATACAGCAATATAGATTATCCAAATTCCAAACTCCTTTGTAGCAATCTGAAGATAATTTCTTTTTTTCTTTATGGTACACCAGTTCTGAGCTCTGTTTCTGAGCTTTTTTGCTGTGTGTGTTTGTGTGTGTTTGTGTGTGTGTGTGTGTGTGTGTGTGTGTGTGTGTGTGTGTGTGTGTGTGTGGTGAACTTAGTTTAAAATACTGCCTATCTTTCTCCATCTCTCTCTCTCCTTCTCTCTCCCTCCCCCTCTCTCTCCCTCTATCCCTCCCTCCCTCTCTGTCTCTACCTCTCTGTGTCTCTCTGTCTCTGTCTCTGTCTCTGTCTGTCTGTCTGTCTGTCTGTCTGTCTGTCTGTCTGTCTGTCTGTCTCTCTCTCTCTCGCTCTCTCTCTCTCTTTCTCTTTCTCCCTCCCTCCCTCCCTCTGTTTCTGTCTTGGGGCTTGAATTTAGGGCCTGGACTTTGTCCTTGAGTTTTTGTGCTACAGGTTAATATGCTCTATCATTTGAGCCACAGCTCCACTTGTAGCGTTTTTTGTGTGTGAGTTATTGAAGGGAAGAGTCTCGCAAACTTTCTTTCCCAGGCTGGCTTTGATCTGCAATCTTTTCCCTACAGCATTCTTTGTTTTTCCTTTGTTAATCCAGATACATTTTATTTCTTTCTTTCATGATAATAAAGGAAATTGGAGTCTTGATGTAAATCCTCTGTAAAATAGCTCTTCTTTTTCTCATATTCTAAAAGCTCTAAAACAAGAAATTTTCTCTTTTCTTGCTCTCGATTTGGATGCATCCCTAGTAGATCAATGAGCTCCCTTCCCATAGCTTAGCCTGCTCCTTCCCCTCTCCACAGTATAGCATGCTCCCTTCCTAGGTAACACTAGGCAGATTTAGTGAAGGCAGTAAATAACCAGCCTCCAAACCCCTTTACTTTGAGGGGGCACTCCTCTGAAGCAGCTGCCACCAAATAAGGCAACAAGAGCCCCTTAGAATGACCTCCAGATCTGGACCCCCGCTGAGCCCCTTATCTACTACTTGGGCAGCAGCCCTAAATCCTAATCCACCATGATGAAGCCCTGATCCACATATTCACACCTGGGTCTCCACCTCCCGGACCCTTCTAATCTCAATAGGTTATGTAGGTCACCTCAGACAATAGCTGGCGCTTCTTCTCACTTCTGCCTTCTGAGAAGGGGTCTTGCCGGTCCCTTTGCCGGAAATAAATCTTTGCTTTGTTCTTTGTACCTGGGTGTCTGAGTGGCTTTCTGGCAAAGTCTAAGTAACTCTAATAGTCCCTTTCTAGAATTTACATGTTACATCTATATAGGGTTAGTATCTATGGCAAAATGTGTGTGCGTGTGCGAATGTATGAATTATTTTCATGTCCAGTTAGGTTATTAAAGTTGTCTAGTATTGGCCAGGTCTGTGGCTCAAAAGATAAATCTCCTAACTAGTAAATATGACTTTCTGAGTCAGTGTTCAATACCAAATAAGGAAAGAGAGAAAATGACAGAGAGGTGAAAGACAGAAATAGAGAAAGCAGGGGTGAGAGACAGTAGAGAGACAGAGAAGAAAGAGAAAATAAAATATAAAGTGATCTACTCCCAAATTGTTTTTTTATGAAAATTTTGTTATAATTATGTTTTTACAGAATAGTTGCTTTATTTTTATTATAATTATTTTAAGGTAAACAACATATGCTAAGTGACTTGCTTAGTAATTCTCATTGAGTACTCCTTTTCATTTTCTTCTATGTCAGCTTTCTGCAATCAAAGATCTCATGCCAGAAGTGGATGTGCTACACACGGTACCTGTCTACCATAAACTTGCATTGCTTTGAGATTTGTTCTTGGAACAAGCAAATAGTTCTGCTCATGTAGAGATATTTGCATGTTCACTGTGGACTCCAAGTATCATCACCTGAAAAACAGCAACTCTTGGCCAGGCACTGGTGGCTGACATCTGTAATTTAGCTACTTAGGAGGCTGAGATCTGAGGATCTCGGTTCAAAGCCACACCAGGCAGGAAAGTCCGTAAGACTCTTTATTTACAATTAACCACCGGAAAAACGGAAGTGCCACTGTGGCTCAAGGGGTAGAGCACTTGCCTTGAGTTGAAGAGCTCAGGTACAGCACCTAGGCCCAGAGTTCAAGCCCCATGACTGACAAAAAAGAAAGAAAAAAAGCATCTCTCTCCAAAGGAGCACCATATGGGACTTCATCCTATGAGAGTTACTTATCCTCATAGGATGAAAGGAAGAAGCTCTTAGAATGTCATATATTTGAAACCATAAAATTGAGAGACTTCTTCAACCTAGCCATGTTCATCACATCTTTTCCTGTTGGAAAACTCACTTTTAAAAAACTTCACTGAATAATATACTATGGCATGGATATACCAACATTTGTTTATTCGTTAATACTCTTGAAAATGCTTTGGTTATTTCCAAATCTTAGCAACGACAAATGCAGCTACAATAAGGGATTTTATACACATTTTCCAAGTTTAAATTAAATTTATGTAAACAGATATATTAACTCACAAAATTTGCATATATATATATATATATATATATATATATGGCAGTATATTATTTCAATACAAGTAAAATTATTATGTCAGGCTAAACATACCTATTATCTCAAACATGTATCACTTATTTAGTACCAAAGCATTCAAGATCCTTTATTCTTGATTCTATATATAATTCCAATATAATCCCCAAACAGCTTAGGTTTCTTCTAACTATAGCTTATTATAGCATCCATTAGTTATCTAGTCTCTAGTAACCATGACTTTTTTTCTCAGCATCTATGATAGCACTTTTTATTTTTAGAATGCACAAGTAAGTAAGATCATGCTGACTTTGTCCGGTTGTGTTGGTTTATTTCACTTAACACTATTTTAATCCCCTTCATGTTGTCATAAATCAAAATACTTAATAGCATTTAATTGTGTATCAGCACCAGATTTTCCTTACTTGTTCACCAGAGGATGGGGACGTGGGGGTTTTCTCTTTTCCTGGCTGGTGTGAATTGTACTGCATGGAATTAAGAGTCAGAGACCATGAATCCATCCTGGGTTCATTTCCTTTGGCTGAATGGCTGGAATGGGATTTCTAGACTCTCTGGTAGGTATATTTTGAAGAGCTTCCATGTTGTATTAATACTAATTTACATCCTCATACTAATTTACATCCTCACTAACTATGAGAAAGTGTCCTTTCTTTCATATTCTTGCCAGCAGTCATTTTATCTTTCTGATAACTGCAACTTTCACTTAAGTTATCCCACACTGTGGTCTTGATTTATATTTTCATACTAAATATTAAGTTTGACTATCAAATATATTTTTTGCCATTTGAGAAATTTTATTATCCATTTTCAATTGTTTTCTTTCCTCTGATTTTTTGAGTTGCTTATAGATGCTGAATATTAACTGCTGCAAATGTTTTATTACAGCCTCGAGATTATTACACATTTTAAACTTTTTGATATTGGAAATTTTTAGTTCTTTATAGATTCTGGATATTAACCTCTTGCCACATGTGGTTTACAAATGTTTCATTACATCCTCTAGCTTGTGTCTTGACTATGTTGACTATTTCACTTAGAGAAAAGATTTTTATTTTAATGTAGACCATTTTTCTTTTCCTTGTTGTTTTCTATGCTTTGGTGGTTTCATTTAAAAACATTCCATTGCCAATGTTCTCATGAGTTTATCTTTCTCTGAAGTTACTTTTTATTTTTATTGCTATTGTAGTGTTGATTTACAGAGGGGTTACAGTTACATGAATCATGTAATGAGAACAATTCTTTTTGAGCCGTATCTCCCTTCCCCTTGCTCCCACCCGGTTCCCCCCCCCCATCCCACCCACAGGATCTACAGTTCATTTTCCACATAGTATCTAGAGAATCCTACCCTTTGTCTCACCTTTTCTGTGCTCCCCAGTTACCCTCCTCAATACAAACAAGAAAGCCAAAAGGAAAGTAAAACAAAAACAACAACAACAGCAACTAAAAAAATGACTCGGTTCCTTTTCTGGAGTTCAATAGTATTCTATGTGGGCATATGCACATAGCTATTGAACCTTTGTCAACCACTCCTATATAGATATTGTGCCATTTGTAATGAAATGGAAAGATCTGGAAAAATTATATTAGGTGAAGTAAGCCAGAGCCATAGAAACATAGATTACATGGTTCTCTTATTTGTGGTAACTAGAATGTATTTATGAATCTACAAGTAAACAATTGAATGATATATCTATATATAGATGTATCATACACACACAGAGAGAGACATGATAACTTATACAAGACACTAGACATTCACACACAGAAGTTTTTTTGGTGCTACATTTCTTTTTTAAATAAGTTTTTTAATTGTGAAAATACTGTACAGAGGGGTTCCAATCACATGAGCAAAGTAATGAATGCGTTTCTTATCAAGCATTGTTGCCTTCTCCTTTGTTTTTCCCCTACCATCCCTTCCCTCCCATCTCCATAGTCTCTTGTACATCTCATTGTTGCAATGGGTCAACCTGTATCCCTATGTAGAATTCACATGCAGAATTTTTTCCGATGCTTTTTTTCCTAGTAACTGCAAAGTCGAACATCTCATAATTAAGTCCTGAATCCATTTGCAATCAGTTTTTGTAAGGTTGAGACATAGGAGGCTTCTTCATTTCTCTGACTGTTAGATGCCCAATTTCTCCAGCCTTACTTATGAAAGACTGTTCTTTCTCCAATGTGTTTCCTAGCAACTTCCCTAAACACCAGTTGGTTGTGAATGAATGAGTTTAATTCTAGGGCTTCTGTTTTGTTTCATGGATGCATGTGTCTGGTTTTGTTCGTTTATTTAGGAAGACCAGGCATTATTCTATCTTTAAATGTTTGGTGTCTGTGCATCACTGAGAGAAAGATGTTAAACTCTTCTGCTAGCATCGTTCTACATATATTTACTTGATATATTTGGATATTTTGATTTTTCTTGCTTATTTATTAATCACTGCTGTTTTCTCTTGCTGAATTTACATCTTATTATTGTATCCTAATCTTCCTTACTGCTTTTGATTGAAAAATTTACTTTATCTGATATAAACATGACAATTCTTATTTTCTTTTGTCTTCATTTTGTTTGGGGGTATCTTATTCTATCCTTTTCTTTGCAAATTTGGGAGCTTTCTTAGAGACACAAGTGAGATTTTGTTTTCAATATGTACTTGGTCTTTATTAAAAAATGTCTGCAGTTAATCCATAGTTTTGAGTTAATGAATTTATAGAAATTATCAATAGGAAATGTGCCATTTTGTAACTTGCTCCTACTTTTATTGTGGTTCATTTCATTTTCTCCATCTCTTGAATACTTCCTTTGTGGATAAGTGTTCTGTTGTAGAAGTGGTTTGACTTCATGTATTTGAGGTTTATCTAGTGTAGACTTTACTAGCTACTGTGAGGCTTATAAAAATATCTATGGATTATAACGGTATTTTGAAGTGACAACATGATTACTAAGACTGAAAGAGACAGACTAGAATAGTTATGCCTAATAGTTTTACAATTCGGTTCCCATCCATACAATTTAAACGTTTTGTAAATTATATTTGTAATATTGAAATATTCCAAATTTATCTGTGCAATTCCTTTCATCAGTGAGTTTCATAATTTTCTTTTCCTTCCTACTCAGTAAATTTTCTTTGTTTTAGCTTCAAAAATTCCTTTTACCCTGTCTTTTCTTTTCTTTTTGCCTTGATATATTGCTTATTATTGTTTTCTTTAAGTAGTTGTACAAAAGAGCTTCACCTTCACATGTCCCTTCAGGAGTTCAGTGCATCCTGGTTATGTTATCTTTTCCATCACCCTCCCCTCAGCCTCTTTCCCAAACCCACTCATCTTCTCAAGTTACCTTATTGAATATGATGAGTATATTTACCCATTGTCTTCTATAACAGGACTGGTGGATATTTATTCTCTCAACTCTGCTTGTCTGGGAATAATTTTAACTCTTTCATTTCTGAAACACCAAGTGGAGTATTCTCATGAGCCATTTTTTTCCCTACTTAATCATTGTGAAATTGGTGTCACTATCCCTTAGCCTATAAATGTTCTGTTACGAAGTCTACTTTCAAGAAATTTGAGGTACCCCAGTTTCTTTTAGGGGGTGGTTCTGAGAAACTTCTGTTTGTATTTACCCTTTGATAGCCAAGTAATCTTTTGGTATATGTGGGTGAGTTGGTTGCCTTTGACCTTATTATACATGGATATTTGTAATGGGTGCTACATGTAGGAACTTAATTTTATTATCCCTTTGAATATATTTTCTATCCTCATGGCATTTTCAAGTCCTTGAACCTAAATAATTCAAGTGTTTTATTTCTTTTTCTTAATACTATCACAGTTCCCATGAGCTCTCTTCAGTCCCCTTCATTCCACTTCATTTTCTTCTTCTCTGGTGGTGTTTACAGATACTCTGCTTCCAAGCTTACTTTTTCCTTCTACATCTGTTATTGATGCCTTCTACCGCATATTTAATTTAACTGAGTGCATTTTTCAGCTCAGTGATTTCTGTTTGTTTTTTTTTAATTGCTTACATTTTTCTGTTAAGTTATTCTATTAGATTATTGAATCATTTCTCTGTGTCCTCGCGAAACTCATTAAGTTCCTTCAAAACAGGTGTTTTGAATTCTCTTTCTTAGTGTTTTCCCATACTGGATGCTCTTTGCTCTATTTCGGAGGCCTTATTTCAATCACTAAATGAGATCCTCTTCCTCCTGAAAGTTCTTGATGCTTATTTGTGTTTCTGTCAGTCACTTTTTGATCTCACAAAAAAAAATGAAAGCTATCTGATGTAAGCAAGCTAGGAAAGGTATGGTTTGGCTCAGCTAGCTGTTCTTTGATGCTATAGTTCACAATCAGACTTGGTGCTTTCGTCATATGCTGAGAAAGATAGCGGAACAAAACTACTCACTTTGTAGGGAATGAAAGAGAGGACAAGAAAGGTCTAGGGTCCTTCTATCTCCTTCAGGGGCATATACTCAGTGACCTGAAGGCCTCTTCAAGCATTCTTGATCCCTCAATAGCACCACTCTGGTACCTTTAACACGTGGATCTTTTTTTTTTTTTTGGGTCCGGTCGTGGGGCTTGAACTCTGGGCCTGGGCACTGTCCCTCAGCTCTTCAGCTCAAGGCTAGCACTCTACCACTTGAGCCACAGCGCCACTTCTGGCTTTTTTTCTTTTTGCTTATGTGGTACTGAGGAATCGAACCCAGGGCCTCATGCATGCAAGGCAAGCACTCTACCACTGAGCCACCTTCCCAGCCCCACGTGGATCTTTTTAGGACACTTCAGATGTAAATGGACAGCACTACATGATATCTTCTGGTCACTGGAGGATAAAGTGTGTTTATTCCAGTCTTCATATTCTGTCTTGGATTGTGCTTGCACCTTCTATGCAGGTGGCTTGTTTTCTCCTGGCCGAATGCTACTTCTGCTATGTAAGCGCAACTTGCCATCAGAAGTCTGGGTTTTTTATGAGACTGATCTTAGGGCGTTTCCCTTCTTTTAGCATTATAGGGGGATCCAGGGACATGTCTACCTCAAAACCTCCATTGGTGTGTTGTTCATCAGGACCATCTTAAAAAATTACTCTGTTCTTATGAGCCTTTCCCTGAAGTTAGGGAATGTATAAATGTCTCCTTCTCCATAGTCACATGCCTGAAGTTAGGCAATAAATAATTGAAGGACAGATTACTGTGAAGTTATCAGTCCCAGGATCTTATACTGTCCCTATGGCAGCCAACACCAGAACTCCACATTATATTGTGAATTCAAAGGATGCAAAGGCCATTACAGCACTATGGCAAGTCTAAGGCTGTGGACAGCTGGTTGCTAAAGTGAACTTGTGGCAGTAGTGCTTGCTGAAAATAAAATTCAGTACACTGAGACCCTGTATTTTCCTCAGATGCTGAGTTCTCTTGAGGCTCTACCACATGGGAGCTTATCTGGAAACAAGGGTTGTTAGGATCTGCTCAGTGTCAGGTTTTAGTCCTCTGGCATTGTGCTCTGCTTAGAACCCAAGCTACGCCCAGTGAATCGGCTCTTCAATATGGGGGAATTATTGAAGGCTAGCTCTTGGCTACCAAGTTGAACACTATGCTTGGTCCTCCCTGACATCCATAACTCAAAGAACCTGCAGAGAGTCTCAGAAATCCACTCAGGCATGTACTGTTGAAGATGATGATGAAAAGTGAAGCATAAGCCAGTTCCACTGCAGATGCTGCTGGAGCAGGTACTGAGCTCCGGTTACAAGTGTGTGCTGCCACAAATGCTGCCAAGGAGTCAGAGGGTAGGGCAGCTGCCATCTCCAGCATGTTCCAGTGCCTAGGCCCACCCCTAGGCTGTCAGTGATGCCTGGCTATCTCAAGATTGTTCTCTTAAGGCACACATCTTCACAGGATACTGGCGTTAGTCTCCTGATTCTACCTGAGCCTACGTTAAAGAGTGTCTTGTGCTATCTCTCCTGCCTTACTCCCCAGGAAGTTGAGTCTTGTGTTCCCCTCTACTGTAAGAAGTTGGAAAGCAGGGGGTTAAAGCAAGCACTTCACTTACTTGGGTTCCAGTGGTTCTACTGCAGGTAATAGAGCCTGGTGCCATTACTTGTTCTCTGGTTTTTAAGTACTAGGGACTGAATGCAGAACTTTGCTCTTGCCAGAAAGGGAAGAAGATGCTCTATTACTGAGCCACAGTTCCAGCCTCTTTGTCAAGGTAGAGTTTCTTTTTATGTGCAGGCCAACCTAGACTGTGATCCCTCTTCTTCTTCTTCAGGTTCCTCATGTTGATGGGATGACAAGCATGCAAAAACTACCTAGCCATTGTGCTTCTACCGCCTAGGATATCAGGTGTATGCTATGGAGCCTAATGGAGTCATGTGAATGTCTTATTGTGTGGACTAGACAGGAACCATGACCTCTGATTGCTCAATTACCCAGGACTCTAGGTTTGAACCACTTCACCCGGGTTACTTTCTGTAAAACTGTAATGGCATTACCTATTTTTATGAGTGGTGTGAAGTTAAATGAAATTAAAAGTGGATAGCTGCAGCAATAGTACAGAGCTCATAATAGGCATTTAGTTACATCATTAGACATTCCCATTGAAATGTCAAAAGAAATAGTCACTAAAGTAACTTAAAAACTGTATGATGTCAGCAGGACAATCAAATGGGAAGTCCTAGGGTACATTGCTCCTCAAGGATGGTTTAACTAGTAAGTGTCCACAAACAAGCATTCTTGAGTAATATCTGTTTAATTTTTTTCATCCTCTTCTTCTCCCATTCTACTGGCTTAGTGCCTCCACAAAGCAAAAATTAAAAGTCTCTTCCTTTCTAGTGCATGTGTGAAATCACCGCTGTAATAAAAAGCCTTAGCTCTTACTATGAAAAGATTGCCTTGGCAAGTCCTCTGACTGTCTGATAAATTCAATAGAAAGGTCTTCCAAGTTTTGTTAGTTTAGTCATCAAAAACAATCTAATGGAGCTCCCAGGCACCAGACAGAAATTAATCTGTGCATGCATAATAGCAGTGTGGAGAGTGTGCTGCTGCTGCCGCCCAGAAAACAGGCAATTCTTGTGAGAATCCACATAACAATAACACTCTTCAAGAGAGAGGAGATCTCCTTCTTTTCCAGTGCCTAAAAGCTAATAAATGTCAGCTGGGAAATGTCACAGTCTCCACATTCTCTGACACATCCTGACACCTTTATGAACAGGGTATCTCTTCAATTTATTGAGCAGTATAGATTACCGTATGTGTGCATTGTGTGGCTTTATATGAAAAATAATGCCACAAAGACATTTCCCTCTTTTCTCTTCAGGAGTTTGTATATTAATAGAGTAATATCATTATATAAATGATACCCTTATATAAGGCAAATATGAGAAGTTGTTTGTTAGCCAGATGGAAGGATTTTAGAACTCTTACTCTTAAGAATTTCCTTTCTCGGAGGGAGAGAAGTTACTCCAGTGGTAGAAGAGAGTATGAAGACTAAGAATAGAATTGGAGATTTGGGTAGGAACATTAGATGGAGTATTTACTCATAGGGACTAAATAGAATCACACTAATATAAAAGAAAGAGGGTATAATTCATGTGGGCCTAAAAATACAATGATATTTAATTGTTAAACTTTAAAGATTTATCCATTGATGCATTGGTGTCAGATGGACCAAGGTATAAGCACCAAACTTATCACTCATAGAATTTTGATGATGTCAAAATGTGTACTACGAGGATTCCTAAACTTTCCATCATGAATCATTCTGATCATTGCTATACAAGTTAAATTATGTAAAATAACCACCAATTAGGTGTGAACAAGTCACAAGTCCAAATTTCTAAAGTTGTTTGAAGTCCTAAGCACGGTTTTAATGTTTTGCATTGATGTTTTTACAGGTATAATCACATTTTATGTTTACAAAACTCCAAGAATTGTATGTAATTATCATCTGTACTAGACAGATAAAATTGTGGAAAACCACAGCTGAAGAAATAGTCATGGAGGGAAGGTATAGGAAGAAAAAAACAAAGGAGAGGGTAACAATGCTTGACAAGAAATGTACTCATTACCTTATTTATGTAAGTATAACTCCTCTATACAAAATACCAGTTGGTGGGTCAAAGCCAGCCTGGGCAGGAAAGTCCCTGAAACTCTTGTCTTCAATAAACCACCAGAAAACTGGAAGTGACCCTGTAGCTCAAGTGGTAGAGCACTAGCCTTGAGCTGAAGAGCTGAAGGACAGCGCCCAGGCCCAGAGTGCAAGCCCCACGACTGACAAAAAATAAATAAATTAATTAATTAAAAAAAAAGAAATAGTCATTCCTCCAAGTACAGGCATGTGGTATATATTGGAGCCATAATACAAATTCTGAATATATCAAACAAAATATAGTAAAAATAATAATAATAAACATAAAATCCCATTTTGGCACCAGTAACTCACACCTATAATCCTAGCTACTCAAGAGTCTGGCTGAGGTTTGAGAATCATGTTTCAAAGCCAGCCTGGGCAGGAGCGTCCATGAGACTCTTATCTCCAATAAGCACCAATATGCTGGAAGTACAGCTATTGCTCAAGTGGTAGAGCACTAGCTTTGAGGGGAAAAAACAAAAACAAAAACATAAAAACATTCAAGATAAACACTGAGGCCCTAGGGTTGTTGCAAAAAATAGTGAAAAAAGAAAGAAAGAAAGAAAGAAAGAAAGAAAGAAAGAAAGAAAGAAAGAAAGAAAGAAAGAAAGAAAGAAAGGAGGGAAGGAGGGAAGGAGGGAAGGAGGGAAGGAGGGAAGGAGGGAAGGAGGGAAGGAAGGAGGGAGAAAGAAGGAAGGAAGGAAGAAAGAAGTAAGGAAGGAAGAAAGAAGAAAGAAAAAGAAAGAAAGAAAGAAAGAAAGAAAGAAAGAAAGAAAGAAAGAAAGAAAGAAAGAAAGAAAGAAAGAAAGAGCATCTTAACCATAATGCCAGAATCCCATACTGCCAGGATTCTTACCACAAATCAAGCTTGATTATCTCTATCATACAGGAGATTTATATGTATATGTAGGTGCAGTCAAAGGCTCAAGAATGCATAAAAATACAAGAAAAATAGTAACTGAAATCTCAAATTCAAGTGAGTCATATCCTTTTTGATGATGTGGTAAGAACAAATCTCCAGCAGGTAGAATTTTAGTAGGAAACTGAAGAGAAATAGGTTTATATTCAGACAAAGTTAACATGTGTCAGAATGGAATGATACAGACAGGTCAATTTTTATTGTCTTTGATTCGCTGATTGCAGGGGTGTGGGAATTCATGTGGGTGATGGTGGCTCACAGCTGTTGTCCTAGTTACTCAGAAGGCTGAGATATGAGAATCATAGGGAAGGAAAGTCCATGAGACTCTCATTTCCAATAAACTACTCGGAAAAAACTGGAAATGGTACTGTGATTCAAGTGGTAGAGCTCTAGCATTGAACAAAAAGAAACTCAGGGTCAGTGCCCAAGCCAAGCTGTGTGTGTGTGTGTGTGTGTGTGTGTGTGTGTGTGTGTGTGTTTATGTGTGTGTGTGTGCATTACAAATGTTAGGAAAAAAATGGAGAATAGAAAAGGAATAGGCCGGACTTGATCATCCACAGACGAGCACTGTTTATTGAGGGACAGGGAGGGGCAGGGACCTTCCCATGGGTTTGGAGGTTGTGTCCAAGAGTTGGGACAGGAGCTGGGTTTTTATAGGAAGTCCAAGCAAGGAGGCAGAGGTTATGAAAAAGCCACTAGGTCAAGACGGCGGGGGCCTTTCAGTTGGGCCCCCAACTGATGTGTGGTTGGGATGTTTACAGCTGGGTTTACTTAGCTGTATACATTGTATATAATTAATATATATAATATATATAATATATAATATATTGTATATAATTAATAATAACATTGCTAATACTATTGATATTAACAATAAACATTTTGTATTAATGTATTTATACAGGGAGTGAGACTTAAATACAGCAACAATACAGTCATTTGTTTTATCCTGATCAATGACAGGAATACTCAGCTTTTATATTAATTTTATATCAATATTAATTTTATATTAATATTAATTTTTATATTATATTAATTTATGTTTTATATTAATTTTTATATTATTTTTCTCTTTGTATTAGAATTAGTAAATGAAAATTGACTTGTCTTTCTGAAACATTAACAATTGGTCATGTTCCCAAAGTTTGAGGATGTGAATTTCTACCAGAAAAGTTGCAATGTGAGTTACCTATTAAACAATGAATAGTAAACGTATTTATCTTCGTTTTTAATTCGATTTGCAACCATGTACACAAAATTCTGGTGAAGGAAATTGCCAATTCAAGTTTTACCTCTTACTATTCTCCTCTGGCCTTGAAAAACACTGATGTTCAAAACTCAAGGGCCCTTGGATGAGTTTGAGCTCCTTTTTTAAAAAAAAAAAAAAAAAAAAAAAAAAAAAAAGGACTAGATACTTAGAAACTAGAAATTGAAAACAACCTGTGTGGTGTTTGCTTTAAAGGAAACTTTAGTTGAATTGGGTTTTTCTGTTTGCTTTGTTTTTAACAGTGTGAATGATTCTGTGTAACTCAGCATCCCCGCTGTGTCTCTAGCAATTACTTACAATTTTCTTCCTTGAAAGGAAGTTTTAGCAAATTGGACTTCAGATTTAATATCCTTCAGAAGATATCTCCTCTATTCTTTTCCTCTCTGGTAGCTATTTCTAAACTACTTAATATACCATGAACCAACAAGCATTTTTCTTTTATCTAGTGTCGGGAATAGAAAAGAATTGCATGTTTTTACTTTGAGATGTTTCAATGGTTGTGTTCAAAGCTTTTGGGTAGCTTCACAATAGAATTATTTTTGAAAGGGTAGAAACTAATATGGCAGGAGAGATATATTGAGGTATTTGCTAAGGAAAAACTAACTCTGTGACAAAGTATCCTTGTGCAAATTAAGTACCCAAAGTAAGGTGACACTCAATTTTCTTCAGAGTGGGTAAACTTCCTATTGGTAAATCAGAGGATACTGTGACTCTTCCACTGTCTGAGGCAGCATAAGGTACAGAAATCAAAATTTCTATGCCTTTAGAAGCATTGGTGTTGAAATCACAAATCACAGAGGACTTTTTCTAAATATCGACCAGCAATTTCTTCGCTTAACACTACCACTAATCTTATTTTTCCTTGTTCCTTCAATTTTACTTTTGTCTACATTTAATATTCCCTTTAGTAGAGGCTGAGAAGGTGCCTGCGTGGTAGAGTGCTTGCCTCACATGCATGAGGCCCTGGGTTCGACTTCTCAGCATATAAATAGAAAAAGACAGAAGTGGTGCTATACTTAAGTGGTAGAGTGCTTGCCTTGAGCTAAAGAGTCAGAGTTTAAGCCCCATGGCCGACCAAAAAAAAATTCCCTTTAGTAGTCATCAAAGATACCAAACTCAGTTTAATTCAATGAATGAAGGAAGTAATATGCATGAAATGGCTCCTGTGTGTGATTTTTTTTAAATAAGTGCTGCAGTGGAGCTCACTGGACACTGATGAAAGTGGCCTGTGTAGCTCTTGCATGGAGACTGGTGGGAAGGACTGGGAGAGAGTAAGGAAACAGAAGACACTGTATGGCAGGAAATGTACTCGTGCAATTGTTACCCTTCTGTATGTCTCCTATAGAATTATAATGAAGTTAATCAATTTTAAAAATACACATTTATGTTGCATGTAACCCACATTCCTTAGTAACCTAGACCTGAGGGTCTGATATCTGTTTGTGGGGAAAAAGCACCTTCTTACAAAAGGCCTGGCTGGAACTTAATCTTCCAAGAAAGCATAATGGTGATTGCTGTACGTCACTAAATATGCTTATATAGTTTATTTAGGTATAACTTTAAAATTTATGTCAAAAAACTGCACGTCTTTATTCAATGTAAATAATTTTGGTGAGTTTTGATATATGTAAGTATCAATCAATACCAAAACTATAAAGATAATAGACATATGGCCTGGCTCATGTTTCCTAGGTTCTAGTTTCTCTGTCCCTAGTCTTCTCAGTCTTCCTCTCTCTCTGTCTCTGTCTCTGTATACCCTTCCCACTCCTTTTATTTCTCCTTCCTGTCTTCCCTCCTACTCATCCTCAATTTTTATGGTACTTTATTACTCTCTCTATATTATTGATATATACACCAACATAGCTATTTCTAAACTTCTACCATGGTTCAATTTCTATCCCTGATGCTTGTAAACATATAGTCCTGACTTGAATCTTTATGTACCCAATTACTAGCTTTCTTGTCTTGAAAAAAATGACTGCTCTTGCACAAGCCCTAAGTTAGATTTTTAAGACATTCTAAGAAAAACAAACATCACCTGTGATAAAGGGGGAAAAAGTATTGCTACATGCTATAATGCCATGAGGATGGAAATAATAAATTTCAGGTCTCCCAATGCAAGACCAGACTTTACAACATTCATTATATTTGTTATTATAAATTAATATACTTATTAGAAGAAAAGAAAGAATATGGAATAAATAGGAGCCTCATTGAGCAGGATTTATTGATTGACACAAGAAGAATGATTTGAATTTACTTTACAACACATCAATTCCATCTAAAGGAAGAGTTCACATGCATACAGATGCTCAGGGTGTGTGGATACAATGTAAACAAAAGTTCTTGAAAAATACTAAAATTAAACAATTCTTATGTTATACTAAGTATTTCACAGTACACTAAATACCTCATTTTATAATATTTTACATCTCTTACAAATCAGTTAATGTAAACATTATAGAACAGTGTATTTATTTTACATGATCTTATAGACCTTAATTTAATATATTTTGGTGACTTTGGATATATACTTTTGTTTTGCCATATTAATTCAAACATATTAAAATGTCATTAATAAGTAGATGAAAAATATTCATACCAGTAAGCACAAGATCTTTTGTAGTTACTATTTACATAGAGATTTAAAGAGGGCTATGTGCATTTGAATTTAAAGATATGTTCATTATGACTCCTTATAGTCTGTGGACAGACAGTATTCTAAACTTTCTTTAAATAAGAAACTATATCAACAGAATTTTTTAATAATCCTCTTGGTAGAAGGCATGGGTAAATCCAGGACCATAGTATTTAATCAAATATGACTTAAGTTGGATTATGTTATGTACACATGTCTTGATTTAGAATTTAAGTTTTAAAAACACTAGGAAATATGATTAATACCTTCCAGCACTGTAATTTCTTGCCTAAAAATCCACCTCAAACTAACAAAACACAAATTTCTTTATGTGACATTGATATTGCATCACTGTTCATAGTCCTGAACAGAAGAACAAAGAAGTAAAATGGTCAAATGAATTGTTGGTTACACACATAAATGAGCTATTGACACCATGTTTTTTTCAGTGCAGTTTTACAATGTTATTATGCATCATTTGAACTAATATGAGCACAGAGAAATTCCTGCCAGGTTTTCAAATCTTAGGAACTACATGTCAAGCAAATCTTTACACATTACTAAGCCCATCCAATTGAAATTTCCAAAGGTGCAATGCCGATTATATAATGTTGTCTTCTAACTATCTACCTCCATTAATGTAAATATCACAGTGCAGGTGATCAAAACAAGCCATCTAAGCAGTTGTGAATGAACAGGAAGGAGCAGAGAGGGGAGCTCCCCTGATGAAACACTTTAGCTTTCTCGCTTTTGATATCCTGATGGACTTAATTACACTTCTTATCTAAAATGCACTGGATGAACTGGAAGCTTTTCTCTGTAGGTCCCCTACCAGAGTTTCTCTAGCAGCAAACTTCCAGCCAAGTGACTTTAAAGGCTATACATATGGACACAGATTTTCCCTCCTCTTTCTCAAAGTCCCTTCATTATTGGTCCCCATATTAGTTCTGTAAATACCATGTATCTGACCAATCACAGGGCTTTCATTTGGAACAAGATATTCCAAAGAAACTTAGGAACATTCATATTTTTATAATGTTATCTCTGTACTTTTTCTTTGGACAATAATTTGCTTAGACTCTGTGTAGAAATGATCTTTCAATTGTACTTCGGGAAGTAAAATACTAGACAGGTATCTCTCAAGGTGACTTGTAAATTTAAATAATTTTCCCATGAAGAAGGCTTTACTCATATAAAAGAATCGACTTTTCCCCTTCTAGTTATAGAGTTTCATGCCATTGCATGTTTCTCTTTCCACTCTCTGTCATTTTATTCACCAGGTCTCCTCTTCTCATAAGCACGTCTTGCTTTCTCTTTCCACTCTGAAAGTTCATTTTTTCCTTTGTGTAGTGAATTAGCTTTGATAATTCTTAGCATCTGAACTGCATCAATGGTTTCTAGGGCAAACTTTCTTTGAACACTATCACTAGGGTAAATCCTGTTTCTTAAAATAAACAATCACATCAGCTAGGTACTGCTGGCTCCAGTCTGTAATCCTGGCTACTAAGGAAGCTGAGCTAGGAGGCAAGTGCTCAGGAGTCATCTGGGCAGCAAAGTCATGTAGACACATGTCCAATTAAACACCAAAAGCCACAAGTGGAGCTGAGGCTCAAGTTGTAGAGCACAAGCCTTGAGCAAAATGATGCTCAGGGACAGTGTGTAGGCCTTGAGTTACAGGCCCAGGACCAACACACACACACACACACACACACACACACACACACACACACACACACACACACACACAAATCCATCAATATGTACATCTCATACATCTCATACACAGCACATTTGAATTTTGCTATTATGTATTATCATTTGATTAAAACCTTATTGCTACTGAACTATAAGAAATAGATTCAATTTATCTAGAGCAGGCTGGTAATATAGAATCCATTCAATACATATTGAAAAGACAACTAAAGGTCATAGTATTAAATAAAGCAATATATGTAAAGGCTCTGGTATATATTAAGTGATCTTATATAAAGTTTAAATGCTGCTCCATTTATACTTTCTTTAATGGTGCTGCTGGGAATTGAACCCAGGGCCTTCCAAGTGCCAGGAAAATGTTTCTGTACCACTGAGCAACATTTCAAATCCACTTTGCCACGTTTTGAAGGGATTTGGAGTTGGTGGGACATCAAGAAATATCTCAGTATAACTGATTCAGAAATGGGTCACTTATTGTTAGTCTTATTGATATATCAAAAGAAATAAGAGCTGGTAGTGAGTGAACTCTTGGATCTTCCCAAATTCACAATGACAGTAGGATCAGGTACAGATTTTGGATGTTTCATTGGACATGCATGCGAGCCAAAGAGATTATCTGGACATCAACACCTTTCCAGTTTAAGTATTCTTAGGGGTTTTATTTGTCAAAGAAAAACATGTTTGTTACAATCTAGCGTGTTATAAGAAATGTGGCTATAATTTTTACAAGGTGAAATACTATGTGGTACAAAATAAGTGTTTTGGAAACAGAGAGATGTGTTCTTGAAGTTCTACTCTGTCACTTCCTAACTCCATGGCACAGTGTGCAAAAATTTGAAAAGGCTTCACAAATGCCCTATTTTATGTGTCAACATATTTAGGGATCCTTCCTTTCCAACCAACCAAACAAACAAACCAAATGACAAAGGTCTACTGGTGCTAGTTATCTAACTGTCCTGAAAATGGGCAACCTTATTTTCTTCTTTAGAAATTAAAGTAAGCATATTCATGTGAATGATCTTGCATTCTCTCAACCATTTGCAAGGCAAAAGCTCACTTGAGGAAAATGTAACACATTGCTCTGAAACCTCATGCCCATAATGTGTTCTGTTTAAATGGCAGACACAAAGCCCCATGTTCTTATGCATATTTTAGTTCTATAAAGGTAAAGGTGTGAACAGACATGCATGATGACTCTGAAAATATTTTTAAACGCTGAAAAGGAATGGGTAACATTTTATGTTCATATTTTAAAATATATTGGTAAATTAATCCATTAATCGCTGACCACACAGAATAAAAGGATATAAAAAATTCATCATAAAAGCTTCGCAATGAAGCCATCATTTTGGTGAATTTTCCAAAAAATTTTGCTCATAGTTCAAGCAAATATTTAACCTCAATGAAGGCATTGAAATATACCAATTAAGGAAAACAAGTCAATGTGTATTCTGCACTCATTTTGGTTAATGAAAACAAACTGAGCTCAAAAGCCTCTAGCCTTGTGATCTTGACACATACTAAACATTATCATTCTTCCTTTTTCTTACCAATGTATATTTTAGACAAGAATTTAAAAGATGGATACAACATAAATTAACTTGTATAGTAATTTGCTCAACAAAATAACTATGTTGATTCAGGTTAAAAATGTGACCAAGATATTTCCTGGCACTCTTTGAATGCTCACAGTGGTAATTCCTTTTATAGTTGACAGAATTCATAGCTTATTTTGCTTTCACCAAATTACTACTTCCACACACTTAAAACGGACTTTGATACCTAAAAATGAATGAAGACTGATAACATAATTGTAAGTTTAAGTCACTGTGGCAATTTACTTATTATTTTTTGGAAGAAAAAGATTTAGGTGGCATGAAGCTTAACCCAGAACAAAAAGTAATTCAGTACCTACAGTGGAGTAATTGGGATGGAATATGAATACACAGAAAGAAACCTAATAGGGACTTGTCACAGACAGAATGCCGTGCAATGCAAGGTATTATGTCATGTGATGTCGAAAGTAAAATTACCTTATGTCTCTAAGTAATCAGTTTCACCACCGTTTGCTTAGTAAAAAAGGATCATTTGCAGATCTATTGCCTCAATATATTTTTTTTCTGAATCAGTTCAGCAATACTGTGAAAGTGAGAGAGGGCTCAGGTTAAAAAGCAACCCAGTTCACCTTTGCCTCTGAGAAAGTAATACTGATGTATATCTCATATGTATTACAGATAACTTCTAATTAACCTAAAAACCATGATGGAAACTGCTTGTTAAAAGCATACAGTGAAGTTTTGGACATATACAATCTTAAGGAAATTTTAAGGGGGAGAATACAGTCATAAAATTTAATATATATCCTACAAAATTAAGAAAACTGAGGGGAGGGGTAGGATTGAGAGGAACGGGGAAGAATAATGAAAGGCTAGCATAGATCACGAAGCCTTAACTCACAAACTATTGTGTTGAATGCTAACTCCTTTATACAATTACTTAAAGATAATTAAAGAATAAATTTGGACCCTATTGATTGTTAACTATAGTTATCATAATGATTTGTATCAGTTCTAGAGTTTACAAAGAGTAAAGAGCAAACCATAGTAGTCTATGTCTGCATATGAAATCATTAACAATTAGTACAGAATAGTTTTTTTAAAGTGCCTTGTGATTACCAAGCACTTTTACATAGTTGATTTGTAGAAAAAAACTAGGCCTTGTAGAATACACACTCAATTATAATAATCAGATTTCACAGAGAAGACTGAGGCTCGCATGACCTAGAGGGTGAAAAGTTCTCATGCAAAATTAGTTTCCTTATAGAAAACTCATCACCCTATTATTCTATTCCACACTCTACTATTCTACTCCAATCCATTCTGTCCTGTCCGATTCTGTTCTTTTTTTTCCTTGTGTCTTGCAGTTACTTCCCACAGACATAGAGAATAGTCCTGTGAGTAAAGCTCACCACATATTTACTCCGGGAGGCATTTCCAACGATGTTGCCACAGATGCTCCATGGGGAGAGACCTCACCATCGGTTCTGTTATATTGTATGCAAGTCCACTCTTCTCTTTGTCTGCTATGCTCGTTTTATTCTATTCTCTTTTCTGCTCTATTCTACTCTTTTTACTTTGCTGCGCTCTACTCTATTTCACTCTCCTGTTTCACTTCTTATCCTATTCTATTCCATTTGTTGTCTGCTCTGTTTTCCCTATTTGATTTGAATCTTCTCTTCTTTCATGCCATTATTTCTGCTTTCTTTATTCAATTCTAATTTCCTTGTCTTATCTTTAATATATAGGATGAGGCCCACCAACATTGAACGGGACTGTTCACGGTACCGATTATCAGAAGCACCTTTCTGACACATACAGAAATAGAGGCTAATCAAATATCTGAGTGCCCTCTGGTCCAGCAAATTTAATGATAAAATTATCCACCACAGAAATCTAGACCTCAAGGCACTCAGTGGAAGTTTTATGTCCATCAATTGGGACCTTCTGATGAACATGCATGTGTTTTATAGTTCCAGTTATAAAGATTTTAGGATAATTTCACATTTGCAAATCAATTCCTCCAACAAAAGGTGCTCTTGTTACTTTGGCTTAGTGATGGGAAGGCTGAGATCACTGAATCCTCACCACTAGGCTAGGTCTGATGCATCATCCACTGAGCAGTAGAACTGAAGACTTTTCAATTAACCTTGGCCATGTGTCTTCTAGTTCCATGCATTTGGATATATGGAAGAAAACAATAGAATAGATTTTTTAGGCCAAGATTTTACAAGTCAAAAATTCAAGTAGCAGTCTAGCCAGGCCTCAGAGGCTCATGTCTGTGATTCCAGATACTCAGGAAAATGAGATCTGAAGATCACAATTTAAAGCCAACCATGGAAGGAAAGTCCATGAGACTCCTATCTCCAATTAACTATAAAGCAGCCAAAAGTGCAGGTATGGCTCACATTGTATAGCACTCGATAAGTGGAGAAGTTATGGGAGAGCACACAAGCCCCACTACCAACACACATGCAAGTGTGCATGCACACTGTGTGCGCACACACATACATACACACAAACACAGAGAAGTCTAACAATCAATATTGTAGATTCACTGATTATTTGAGTAAAACTTTGTAATGTGTTAATGTGCTCTACAAGTTTCGTTCATCAAGAACATATGCAACAATGTTATTGAATATCTGTTGGATGAATTTATAGTGCGTTGTTTGATGAATTTATAATTGGTATTACAGAACTAAAACTGATCTATATTATCTGGGAATTTTAAGTATGTTAAGACATGTGTCCTTAGTAAAATGGTATTGCCCTAAATAGAGATTTTGTTTGCTTGCAACCTGGTAAGATACCCTGGTGAATTGCTTAGTATACTTACTCAGTTACATACCTAGAGGCTACTAAATAAAATCTAGAAGTTAGGTAATCTTTGTCCAGTCAAATTTAGACAGATACTGTTTTATAAGTCCCACTTAACTGCAATCACATGACCTTGAATTTTAATAAAGTGACACTATTATAATACTATTAATAACATTTCCATGAATAATCATGGTTCTGATAAAAGTCTATTAAAAGCCCTCAGGATACTTGGTGGTGGTAGAATAAGAGGCAATTAAGAGACCAGTTTTTAATAGATTTTTGTTGTGTTTGGAAAATTTATGCTGTTTATTAGAGAACTTGTAAAAGCCAGAAGGAAAAAAAAACCTATGAAGACTGGTGTGCCTGAATAAAACTATTGACCACTACAGTTGTTAAATTATGTTTTAGCCTGAATACTTGAATTGTAAAATGTCTAATACTTATTGAGAGTTCTTTTCCTAAACATTCTGTTTATGACCTTTTACATGAATTTCTTATTCCATCTTCAGATCTAGGGTTTTTTGTATTGTTTTCCTTATCAATAATGCAATGATGCTGAAGAAATTTCTTGTTAGTACTATCTCATTAGTAAGTACATTTTTGCACTAATAAATTTGTAATATAGGATTTCAACTGTTACATTCTACTGGATAAGGGTTCTGATAGGTGTACAAACTTGTCTGTATTTTCAGCCTTCTTTTGGGGAAAACAAGGCTACTTTGTAAATCCTTGTAATTCACTTTTCGATTTAGCCTCATGTTATACTACAATTGTCATGTCATCAGTGAACTTACGTATCCTTCTGTTTGAAGTGTTGTGGGCATTGCACTGTTTTAAGAATGAACTAAAAGTTTTGTAACGTACAAAATCACTGTTTTACATTTTCAGTTATCTTACTATGGCTTTTGAGATGTGTATTATTCTAAAGAACATTTATCTCACTCTTTTAGTAAGTAGGGGACCTGGTAAATACTTGCTAAAACCATGAATGTACCTTATGAAAGAAAACAGTAAACATCTTAGGAGAAATAAGAAGATTCAGATAATCTAGGCTTAAATGAACAATTTGAGATTATTGTGGCCATCTACTTACTACTATATTTGCTCCAGTTTTGAACACTGGGAAATCTACAGAACTTACATACATCTAATTTTGTCCATATGACCCTGGAAAAGGAATGAGGGAAAATTCAAATTACCTTGAATCTTATCCACACTATCCACCTCCAGAATCCTAGAAATAAAGTCATGGACTCAAATATGTTCAATTTTGGAGAAAAGAGGGCCAATCACAATTGTCTACAAACATACACTGCACTGGCGGTTTAAAATAAACAAAAAACCATGCTAATAAGCTTCTCATTGCTAAATGAACATCTGAAATCAAGCAACTAAGAAGAGGAAAGTTCTCTTTCTATTTGCTGGTTTGATGTTATCAATCCATGTTTGATAAGAAGCATCCCTTTGGGGCTTGTGGCTGGATAGCATGTAACAGCGGGTGACTCTGGGATCCAACAAGATGCTTAAGCTCAGATGTCTAGGCACCCAGGAGTGAGAGACTAATGGCAGTGTTCATGAGAGCACATTCCCTGTGACTCAGACTTAACTCTCAAACTGATTTTTGAAGGCATTCGTTCTACCACCTACTGATAATGCCAGAAAACTGAGGACGAATCTTGTAACACAGCCATTGGATCACACTACAGATCCAAATGACAACAGAGGAGAAAAAGTATGAGTTCCTGGACGACCAACCTGTGCCTCCAGCAAGCTGAGGCATCTTCCGAAGGCTACCAAAAATAGCCCTTTTTCATTACTGCCATGCTGTGTGACATTGATGACACAACAATCCATTCCATTGCACAGGTGAACTCACCTATGAGTAGATGCCTCACTTATCATGGAGGCCGACTAGCTCAGTGCATCTACAGAATCACAATTATATCTTTTAATTCCATTTTTCATGAGCAATATTTTGGGATATTATGGTGAAATGTACATATCATCTTACAATATACAAGAGGAAATAATCCTCCTACCTTGGGATATGTTGTTTAATTCATTATAAATGACTTCCATATGTATGTCCTAACATTTTACTGTATACCCAGAAATATTCTTTTTTTTATTGTGAAAATACTGTACAGAGGGGTTACAATTACATGGGCCAGGTGATAAGTACATTTCTTACCAAGCACTGTTGCCTCCTCCTTTGTTTCCCTTTCCTATCCTTTCCCATCAGGCCTGGCTTACTTCACTTACTATAATTTTTTCCAAGTCTTTCCATTTCCTAACAAATGGATTGTTTGTGGGAGTATAAACTTGTTCAACCACTTTGTAAAGTAGTATGGAGGTTACTCAAAAGACTCCACATAGAGCTATATTGCTATGACCCAGCAATCCCACTTTTGGACATTTACCCAAATGATCACAAAGACCATACTAAAGCTACCAGCACAACCATGTTTATTGCAGCATTATTTATCATAGCTAACATATGGAACCAACCCAGATGCCCCTCAGTAGAGAAATATTCTTTAAATAAAGATTGGAAGAGCCAAATAAAAATCAGACAGGCACAAATCCACTGGATCTGATTTAATCTAAGAAACTGCTTATATCCAATCAATTGGTGAAACACTGATAGAGTTAAATATTTTCTAAGCACCACAATTTAGCCAATGGTCCAGGGAGTAATAATGAAACCTAACTTGTGCCTCCCAATTTAGCAAATAAGATAGCAATACTCAGAGAGAACCATTAGTGTACACTGACAGATAAAATTGTGGGCTGAACACTTATGTCACTATCTAGAAGTATTTCACTTTCCAAGAGCAGCAGTGCCTGTCAACTTCAGATGTAAGATGGATTTAAGTAGATATTATCAACAGGCTGAAATGGAGTCGGAGTAATTATCTGAGCTATATAATTTTATTCTTTGCCCATTGAAGTTAGCAGCATTTCCTTGTCTTGCTTCTGTCAGAAAATACAGAGCATAATATTCAAATTGCTTTCCCATATTTTAAGATTTAGCTTTTAGAGAGTAGAAAACTTCTTATTTTGGGGGCCCTAGACCTATTTATTTATCAGGAAATTAAGAGGATACTGTTATCCCAATGTGTCTCACTTCTCCTGATGTCCTCCTCTATATCTCTGCTGTAATGAGATCGACTTGGGAGGTGTTTTCCAGTGAGTGAGCGTGGAATTTTCACACATTTGCAAGTTAGACATCAGAGCAATATCTACATTCACAAATACCTCTGGCTTATCAGCCTGTCAGTTCAATAAAAAATCAGTTTCTATGAGTTGTGTTCTTGCCTGACTTTTTCCCTGATTTTTTCAGGCAAATAGGACGAGATAGAACCTTGCTCCTTCCCCAAGTGTCACCGAGAAGAACTAATTAATTTCCCATAAATGACCAGAACAAATCTCCCCCAGCATAAGCATGGGAAGATTAAATATAAATACAAGGAGTTCCGTAGTTTCTTTTCATAGTAATAATCTACGAAAGGAAATTTTAAGTGCTCGACACTGAAATACTAGTGAGTCTATTGAGTTGAAAACCTTGGAGCTTACAGACTAGTGGGCAGACTGATTTTGTTACATGTTCAAACGGTTAAGGACAATCAGTTTGAGAAAGGCTTGGGGGAAACAAAAGATGGCATGAGAACATAGTAAGAAGAGTCTATAAAGCCTGCTTAAAGAAAGTAACATTTCTTTTTCTTTTTGGTTGTGGGGCTTGAACTCTGGGCATGGGCGCTGTCCCTCAGCTCTTCAGCTCAAGGCGAGTGCTCTACCACTTGAGCCACAGCACCACTTCCAGTTTTCTAGTGGTTTATTGGAGATAAGAATCTCATAGACTTTCCTGCCAGGGCTGGCTTTGAACCATGATCCTCAGATCTCAGCCTCTTGAGTAGCTAGGATTATAAGTATGAGCCACCAGCGCTCGGCTAAGAAAGTAACATTTCTGTGGAAATAAATAGAGCACAAATTGACTTGGTAATGTTTCAAGAGAGCAGAGCAGTGGACTACCTATTAGACAAAAGATGCACCATAGCACTATATGCATATTCACTATGGATGAAGGAGGTTGAGTTGTACATAACCTTAATAGTTAAGCTAAGCACAGCAAGAAACAGGGTTGAACAAGATGTTGACAGAGGACACCTGTGACCATTTGCTTTCTGTCACATAGACATAGGGGAAATTCTTTGTAATCGTGGCTTTATTTTTGTTGAATACTTGCTCACTGGTTACCGGAAACACAATTCCCTCTGTTTATATTCACCACATATTTGTCTCCCTGGAAAGCTCCTAATTTCACTTTGCACAGTGTTGTTGTTGTTGTTGTTGTTGTTGTTTTAATTTTACTTTGTTTTTTTTTTCTAAGTCTCTGTTGATTTAATTTCTCCCACTTACTTTCACAACCCCAGGTCATACCCAGAGGGAACTTATGTGCTCTGGGCTCCATTCATGAGCCAAGAACTGCATTATATTCCTGTCATTGTTCATGAAAAGATATAGAGCATATATGCATTCATTAGTAAAAACATTATTACCCCCATGTGCAGAAGAAAAGATAATACATTTTTTTTCTCATAGGTGGTGATTTACCACTTGAGCTATATACTTTTAGTTCAAGATCTAAGATATTTTAAAACTGTATTATGGAGGGAGAGCTAAGTAACATTGACAAATTAGATTGACTTACCTGCAAACACAAAACTGTTCTCTGAAAAAGTGTGAAGAGAAACAATACAAATTGAAATCGTCTAAAAATAGCCCTACGACACATGTCAACAGGGTACAAAATATGAACATTTTATTACATTGTTAGGACAGATGCAGATAATTTTTTATTGTGAGAATACCATACAGAGGAGTTACAATTACATGGACAAGACAACCAGTACATCTCCCATCAAACATTATTGCCTCCTCGTTTTTTCCCCTTCCCATCCCTTCCCATACGCCTCCCCTCCCCCCACGAATCCTCCCTACCAAAGTTGTCAAGTTCGTTTTTCGACACAAAAACTTATACATCTCATTGTTGCAATGGGTCCACCTGCATCCCTAGTTAAACGATTTGTTTTTTCCCTTCCCCTCCACATACAAAGCAACATAGAAATCATCTTATAAATATGACAGAAACAATTGCATGAAAGAAAAAAAACCCAAAAAACATTTTAATACTTACCTAGGGGTTCATTCCCCCAACATCATCTTATCTGACCGTTTCTGCCTGATTCAGACATACACTAACATTGCAAACAAGGGAAACCATGGAACCTATATTTCTTTGGGCCTGGCTTACTTCACTCAATATAATTTTCTCCAAGTCTTTCCATTTCCTAACAAATGGAGCAATGTCATTCTTTCTGATGGAGGCATAGAATTCCATTGTGTATATATATATATCACATTTTCTTGATCCATTCATCTACTGAGGGGCATCTGGGCTGGTTCCATATCTTAGCTATGGTAAATAATGCTGCAATAAACATAGTTGTGCTGGTAGCTTTAGTGTGGTCTTGTTTGTGATCATTTGGGTAAATGCCCAGAAGTGGGATTTATGGGTCACAGGGGAGCTCTATGTGTAGTCTTTCGAGGAATCTCTGTATTGCTTTCCAAAGTGGTTGAACAAGTTTACACTCCTACCAACAATGCAGTAAGGTTCCCTTCTGTCCGCATCCCCTCCGGCATCTGTTGTTATTAGAGTTCTTGATTATAGCCATTCTAACTAGGGTGAGGTGGTGTCTCAATGTTGTTTTGATTTGCATTTCTTTTATGGCTAAGGAGGTTGAGCATTTCTTCATGTGTCTATTGGCCATCCTTCTTTCCTCTTCAGAGAAGTTTCTCTTTAAGTCTTTAGCCCACTTATTTATTGGCAGTTGTTTTTTTGAAGATTTGTTTTTGGGGAAGTTAATTTTTTAAGTTCCAGGTATATTTTAGATATGAGACCCTTGTCTGTTGTATGACTGGTGAAGATCTTCTCCTAATCTGTGGGCTTTCTATTGATCTTGCTAGCTATGTCCTTTGCCAAGCAGAAGCTCTGCAATTTTATGCAATCCCATTTGTCTAACCTTTCTTTGATTTCTTGTGTTTCTGGGTCTCTATTAAAAAAATTTCAGCCTTTGCCAAGGAGACTTAGGGTTTCTCCTATTCCATCCTGTAATGTTTTCAGAGTGTCTGCTTTGACTCCAAGGTCTTTGATCCATTTGGAGTTGATTCTGATGCAAGGTGATATATGAGGATATAGCTTTAGTTTTCTACAAGTAGTTAACCAATTTTTCCAGCACCATTTACTGAAGAGGCTGTCTTTCTTCCATTCTATTGTTTTAGCTCCCTTATAGAAGATTAGATGGCTATAGGTCTTTAGGTTCAATACTTTTTCAGGTGCAGGTTTTGTATCGCTTAGATATAGTTCACACATCACAAACTTCAATATTTTGGAAAGAATACACACTGGAAATTTTGTTTTGGGTCTTTCTTTCTACTTTTTTTTAGAATTTAAGTAACTGAACTTATGGAAAATAGATGCCTCCAAATGAAACATATTCTGAGCAATTCTGGTGTATTTCATAATAAATATAGGAAATTCTGTGTTTCTGACTTGCTAAGGAAAGCATGGATTAAGAAATACATAGACCAATGTCTTGTCTTTGACTTGTTCACTAGTTATTGAATTATTGAGTCATTTTTATAATCCAATACTTAGTAATATACAACATGTGAATATGTTAAAAATTAAACTGATGTCAGATTAATACAGGAAATGTGTGAATCCTTATCTTTTCCTGAATCAAACAGAGACTTAAATTAGCAAATACTGTTATTGTTACATAGGTACTATTGAGTTGGACCAACCATTAAGGTAAGTGGTGTTTTACTGTATTCTGTAATTAAAACTTGTCTCTTGTTTATCAGAAAACCTATCACTTGCTACACTTTAAAAAATGGGCCTAATTTTCTCCAAGCTAAATTATAGCTGACCATGGTTTTCTTAAATGTTTAGCATGGTTTATATACAACATGTTCCTTGACTTTTGTTTAGTTCTTTCTAACACAAGCACATATATTTCCATCCATGATAAGTTAACATAAGAATTGGATAGGATCTTTTCCAAAGAACTTAAGAGTCTGTAGATCACCATATACCCTTTTGTTAGTAATTCTTTTTTGTGTTTTCTAATTGCTTTATATTCTCATTTTAGGACCAGGAATCCGAAAGCTCTCAGTCTAACCCTGTCTCTGCTTTTGTGATCATTGTGTTTTGCTCTTTTACCCTGAGTCATTGATTCTCTCGCAGGGTATTGGGGTTTTCATCAGGACTATGTGGAAGGGGGATTAGTTGGAGATGGTAAATTGATGTCCGGAGCGGGGAGGTCGTGGTCTGACACATTGAGTAGGCAAGCAGAAATTATGAAGGAAGGAATCCAAGGATGTCTGCTTGAGAAACAGAAACCCATCAAGTGGTATATAGCTTTTCTCTACCATTTGCCAGTTTACTAAGGATTCTTTTAGAATTGGCATTTTAATGATTGAATATATCTGTGAGGAAGATTTTCCATATCCCCAGGAGTATTCAGTAGAAATAATACCAATGCTGGATATTTACAACGTCAGGTATCCAAAAGGCAAACTGATCGCTTCTTTGGTTCCATTCTTTCCTTCCTCATATCTGTATGTGCTCCTTTCTTTCTCTTTTAATATGCTTTGCTTATCTCCAGAAAGAGATTATGATGGACAATATTTGTTTTTTTGTTTTTTATTTTATTTTATTTTATTTGAGAACATACTGTACAGAGGGGTTACAATTACATGGGCAGGATAATGCGTATATTTCTTACCAAGCATTGCAGCCTACTCCTTTGTTTACCCTTCACCTCCCTTCCCAGCATCCCCCCTCCCCCCCACCCAATCATACCCCCCCCACACCGACATTGTAAAGCTAGTTTTGACGTGACATTTTGTACTTCTCATTGTTGCAACAGGTCCACCTGAATCCTTAAACGACTTGTTTGTCCCCATCTCCTCCACATGTTATACTGACATCAAATATAGTGAAAGCGGGGGTTACACTGTGGGGGAGGGACATACAAAGCAACAAAGAAATAATCTTATAAATGCGTTAGAAACACATGCATGAAAGAAACGAAAACATTAAAATACATATTTAAGGGTTCGTTTTCCTTACATCACATTATCTGACCTTTTCCGCTTGACTCATACATATACTAGATATTACAAATAAGGGAAACCATGGGACCTATGTTTCTTTGGGCCTGGCTTACTTCACTTAATATAATTTTTTCCAAGCCTTTCCATTTCCTAATAAATGGGGAAATGTCATTCTTTCTGATGGAGGCATAGAATTCCATTGTGTATATATACCACATTTTCTTGATCCATTCATCTACAGAGGGGCATCTGGGTTGGTTCCATATCTTAGCTATGGTAAATAATGCTGCAATAAACATAGTTGTGCTGGTAGCTTTAGTGTGGTCTTGTTTGTAAACATTTGGGTAAATGCCCAAAAGTGGGATTGCTGGATCATAGGGGAGATCTATGTGAAGTCTTTTGAGGAACCTCCATACTGCTTTCCAAAGTGGTTGAACAAGTTTACATTCCCACCAACAATGAAGTAAGGTTCCTTTCTGTCCACATCCCCTCCAGCATCTGTTGTTGTTAGAGTTCTTGATTTTTGCTGTTCTAACTGGAGTGAGGTGATATCTCAATGTTGTTTTGATTTGCATTTCTTTTATGGCTAGGGATGTTGAACATTTCTTCATGTGTCTATTGGCCATCCTTCTTTCTTCTTCAGAGAAGCTTCTCTTTAAGATGATGGAAAATATTTGTAAATCTACACTAACAATATCAAATTGTTTAAGGTAACAAGTGAAGTGGGAGAGGGGATATTTTACCTTAAAATTTGAGGTAAATAAATTGTTCATAATTCATGTATACAAAATATAAATAACGATACCTTTATTTTACTTTTACTCCTGCTCAACTTGGCTGGTAACAATTCCATTAGGTTTTACTATCACTATTTTGCTGGTAGACAAGCAGTAACCAGTAAGAGGTAAAATTATTTCTACATGGTCATTTTAACTAGTAAGAGGAGAAGTTAATGTGGGCGATCATTTTAAAAATCAGTTCATAATTTATTTATTATTCTAATTCATTTCCTGTATTCAAATTCATAACTAAAATATTGCTATCTGATATTTTTAAATATCTTAGTGTGAAACCATTGAGTGCATCACCGTGAGCAATTTCCACGGACTTCATCAACCTCTAAATAAAACTAAAATATAAAAAACAGAAATAATGAAATTTCTTTCTAATGTTTTTGAAAATTCCAATCTTGCTTTATGTAAAAATAGGCCAGGGTATGGTAAAGCTGGTCTGGCATCCTGAAAATTGACCAAAATGTGTATATATTCTTGAAAGTGAATGAGCTCACCCACTTTGACAATATGAACATCTGTGCCCAGACACAGATTCTCCCATGTATGTGTGTGTCTAGCTGTGTGGACATATATATCTTTGTGTGAATAGGCACATAAGAGTATATAAGAATTATGGCTTGGGAAATCTTACATTGCAACTAGAACATCTCTGGTAGTTAGGTTGTTTTATCTCAAAGTTATTCTTTTGTAACATAAGACAGTTTGATTCTATTTTCAATATCTGGTTTAGAGATTGCACAGATTGAAGGCAAGGTAGTATGCATTTGAAAAACAAGGTGTGATCATCTTAGACAGAGCTTTTGGTCTTTCTCTTCACAGTCTTTCACCCTCCAGGTCAAGTACATTGCCAATCACAGGAGCCATGTAGTAACAGCCTGTTCTTAGTCTTCCCTAAAGGTTGCCCTGCATATCACTCCGTTGTGATTTTGGAAAGCTATCTTTTATTTTATTTTGTTGTAAAGATGCTGTACAGAGGAGTTACAGTTACCTATGTAAGGTAATGAGTATATTTCTTGTTACTCACTCCTTTGTTGTTCTCCCACTATTCCTTTTCTTCCCCTGCCTTTTGTCCTAGCTATTCTAAAATAAAAGGTTGGACACTCAGAAGGCCTTTGTATTAATATGGTCCAATGCACGCAACTTAAGATTCCTCCACCTCTCTGCCTCCTCGGACATCTGCTATGCACAAGAGGAAAATTTCATCTTTTCTCTGGCGTTCCTAAAGTGGGGTTGTTGACAGAATGCTGGCTGGAAACACCCACTTGCTGTGTGAGGATATCCTATGGAAGTTAATAAGTGAACCAGGAGCATCAGACTCGAGGAGGAAGACCAAATTCCAAAGATGCCATTGAGGTTTTCAATACAGCATGGCTTTTCTTTGTAGGGACTCAACTCCTCAGTCATTGAATGAAGAACTCCTCTTTTGTAGATTAAGTGGTTACTGCTCGCAATCATAAGTATCCTGAATAATAAAGGATACAAGGACACATAACTTCACATTTCTGTCTTTAGTAACCTCCAGCCCAGACAGATACTTGACTGTACAAGCCACAGTGTCAAAATGAATTTCTGAATCTGATGTTCAATCTTCGGTCTCTGAAAAGCAATGACAAGCTGATAGACAAGATGTGTTTGGGTTATTATGCCTTGGGATTATTGTTATAGGATATTGCTACTCAGAGTTATTATAGACAAAACCTCTCTATTCCATAGTCACTTTTAGATGACTCCCCTAGATGTGTCAAAGAAGGAAAAGTTTTTCATTTTGTGAATCATGGTGTTCATGTTGTCAACAATTCTGTTTCATATATTCAAGTGCTTTATTCTAATGATTAATTAGATGAGAGTTCTGCTCTATAAAGGTCTCTGCTCTGCTACACAAGCCAGAGACAACAACCAACAATCACAGTGTTCAAAAATTTACACTGTGATGGGAAAATGCATACAGGGGTTGCAGGAGCAGAGAGGAGAGAAGCATTTGGATGATTGTTATTCTCCACTTACCCCCATAAAACCAAAGAAAGGGAAGAATGTGTTGCTAAGAGAAAACAAGCAGGTCTGAGCTTGGAAACTGCAAGGAACCGTACAAGTTTGATATATACAGGATCATTGTTATTTTTGATGTGAAAGTGCAGGGAGTAATTACAAGAGAGACCATAAAAGTTAAAAGGTATAGTATAAGTTCTGGCCTCAGCAAACACAAAACCAATGGAGTGTATTAAACAAAACAACAGTGCTGGATTAGAAGAGAATTCATGTGGCATTGGTTGAATGTTTCAGGAAGCATGATGAAAGTCAGAGAGGTATAGAAGGGATACATTTTCAAAAGAGCTCCTAATGGCATCATCTTTGACAGCTTATGAAATGTTGTAGTTTTTCCATCCTGAGCCCCAGTTTATATACACAGACTGAGATTCGCTGGGATGTATGAATTCTAAAGATTTATTTTTTCCTCACCTCAAATTGGAGTCTCTTTGACCCACGCATAAGGAAGAATTTCGTGATTTGCATGAAAAGGCTTCATCCTAAACATTTCTCTTGAGGTCGTGATCCATGAAAATGCAAGTGACAATTCCTGCTACAGTGTTCATACTGAGGATTTTAGCTGGGCAAGTCTCAGTTTAGTTTGTATTATGTTACTAGATTCACCAGTGTCCTTGAGGAGCTGTGGTGCCCATTTATGTTCACATTTTATTTTCTACTGTTATTCCAAACCTTCCTCTTTGCATCCTGCCAGTCTCTTTGTCCATCAGTATCTAATATAACTGAAGTGATTATCTTTGTTGATAAAAAACAGATAGACTAATTAACATTTTGTTCTTTTAAAATCTGGGTTAGTGTATAATGTGATCAACGTAATAAATATTCTATAGCATAAGAGAGAGGAAGTTTCAGTACACACTTTAAAACCACTTAACATCTACTGCTCTTCTTGCAAATGTCCTCTGATTTCCTGCTGTCTTTACATGTTTGAGATATAGCAATGGAATTTTGGGAGTTAATCAGAAGATTGTATTCATGTTTTATATGGATATCACTTCGAGTCAGAATGTTAAATGACACTGGTAGTAACAACCAGAGTGTCCAGGGGATGTTAATCATGAATCAAAAATAATATAAAGCTACAAGAAAGTCTTAGATATTTTCTTTTAACCCATTCAGTATATTGATCCAGATCTATGCTGTGTGACTTAGGGAAATTGTCTTTGTTACTTTAAGACTTCAGGTAAGGAGCCAGAGATGGGGCACATACTTGTAATCCTAGCTACCAAAGATACAGATGTAAGAGGATCACAGTCTAAGGATAAATTTTAGCACAACCTTAAGACACTATCTAAAACTTAAACTAAAAGCAGAATGACTAGAGACAGAGTTTAAGTGGCTAAGTACTTGCCTAGCATGTATAAAACCTTAGGATCAATCCTTAGTACTGAAAAAGACAAAAAAAAGATATTCCAGATCCTCTCAGAAAATAAAACTATAGGAGAACAACTGTTTTAAAACCTAGATAACTCTAATGTCCATAATGCTCAGACTCACAAGAATAATTTCATTCTCTTTAAATTAAACAATTTATATTGGAATCGAGTTACAACACCACATAGATGTCATCAGATCCATGTGGGTACCAATTTATGGACCCATCAATTTCTTACAACTTGTGTGCATTGTGCGTAGCAGTAGCTTAAGAATTTCTGAGTCTGGTTATTTAGATACATTCATGGAAAAGAAGCAGAAGGTAAGCACTGATTGCTCTCCCTATGTCCAGGGTAGTCTACATTCAAAGACTTAATCCAGAGGGTGGAAACACACACATTCCATATAGAATATATTATTTCAACACAAAAGCTCTAAAGGACGTCCCTTTATGTCTGGGACTTTATCTGAACCCTTACTTTCCATTCTCAGTATATGTCATTTGTGCCTGGTTCCTGTGCCTAGGCTCTACCTTTGATGAAGCTCCCCTCAACCACTTGCATACTTCCAGTCTTCTTTCTCTTAGGAGACTTTTGTTAGGCAGTTCTGGTGGAGGAGGCATGACCATAGTACAGTATTCAAAAGCAAAGGTGACTGAATTTCAAAGACTATTATCTGGTATCTTATTTAGGAGGAGCTGCTGGACTGGAAAGATACTGTGAGCAGGAAAACAGGAAAACAATCGATTCTGTTTAGAAAAACTCTGTGAACTGCAGGAAACTAGCCCAGAGTAAGTCCAGGAACAAGAATGACAGTGTTCAACCTGGAGTTCTGCATACAACACAAGCACTGGTGAATGTAAATATTCTAGATGCCATCTTGTATAAACCAGTGTGCCCCTCTCTCTCTCTTTGTTCAAATTTCAGGAGGGACTGAGGGATGAGGAGAAGGGTGGTAATCTAGGAATGCTGAGCCATGCTAAGAACTCAGTGGCTTCCTGTGTTTGGACATGGTCTTTGTAACTTCACTCTACTCTTTCAGGTAATAATTCCTTTGCCTTAGCTTCTGAGTAGAGGAATTTTAGTTATGGCTATTGCCTCCAAATCTTTTAAGTCAAGACATAAAGTATCCTGCCCAGCTATAGCATTCAGAGCACAGTCTTTAATACATAATTATTCTTGTCTCTCTTTCTGGGACATTCTGATTCCAGGAAGATAAATTACTACAACTCTTTCTTAAGAGCTTCACTTTTGGGTTGTCTGGGCAAAGCTGGTCAGCATCTCTCTCTCTGTCCTAATACATCCCCATATGAAACACAAAGACAAAGACGAAACATGAATTGCAGCCCCTCCTCTGAAGCAATGATCCTGAGCTAAGATATGTGGCATGCCTCTGTGGACTCTGCTAGAGCCCTGCAGGGCTATTTCACAAAGTAAATTCATTCTTGATGAAAACATCTAAGTAAGGATGCACTGATCACAGGCTGGCAGTGTATGTAAGTGAAAAATGCACGGAAAGTTTATTTTTTATTGACTTATTCATTTGTTTTTCTTTTTAAGATGATGGAGTTCATCAGATCACTTCTCCTAAGTTAACAATTATTAGCACCAGCAGCACTTCAATCATCCCACACATTCAATTTGAATGTGCATTTTGAAGCAAAAACAACAACAACAACAAATACATATCTGCTAAACTGACATGATGCATTTTGGGGTTACATGAACTGTTTTTCTGAAATGCTCACTCTCATATCAAGATGTGGAGGTAATTTAAATTAATTTGGTTGGGCTTGGAGTAGGGTATTCATCTCTCTGTAATGTGGAATTGTAGCAAGAAAATACATCCACATAAAAGGCTAACAATTAAGATTTTGAAAAGGGATGAACTACATGTTAGATGTCACAGACACTGTTTTCAAAGACACAAGATTGCTCATAATTATAATTATCACATAATTATAATACACCTTCCAAAATGTTTTATCCCTTAAACAATGTGTGCAGTTAGAACCAGGGAATATGTAAAGACTATAAGCTGAAGAAAAATCAATTTGTAATCATTTAATGTGGTGCACTTCCCATATCCTAAAGTAATAGGCAGTTGAAAAGAGAGCTAGATATTCCATTTCTTTCATTGCTCAGTTATGAAAAAAATATTTGGTTGCTTCCATTTTTCAACATTATGTTAATAGAATGCAAATAGAAATGGTAGAAAGGAATCCTGGATGGCAAGATGAGACTTTCTGCTGGGTGTAACATTTCAGAAAAATGTCCAAGGTACAAATCTCATTTTCTGTGGGAAGCAAGAAGGTTAAAATTTGTATTTAATCATGAATTGGACTTGCTGCAGCTCTGAAAAGTCATCATAAAGCATTGCTAGCGTGGGAACATTTGTTGACTGGATAGTAGCATACGATTCAATTTTCCACCCTTTGCGGTTCAACACAGATTAAAAAAAGAGAAGTGAAATGTACAAATTCTCTTTCCAAAAAATGATATTTCTAGTTGATGATGTTCAGCTATAAAGTCTGCAAAATTCCTTTGGCTTTCCAAAGCAATGACATATTAAAAAAATAGAGAATTGACAAGCTTAAGATAAATAGAAGTCATTCATTAAAAACTAATGATAAGTAAGAACAGAATGTATAGGGGTCTGTGTTCAAATTGGCCCCCTTTTCTGCCATCATGTTCTATGATTCAGCATGAACCTTAGTAGTGAAAACTATGTTTTGGTTTTGCCATGAGAAATACTGTCTTAAAAAAGAGTTTTCTCCTGAAGTAGCAAATATTACTAAGAATGTAAATTCAGTCCAAGTCTTTAGAAGATGCCAGCTAAGCCATCCCTAAAGGTCACATCACAGGCAAGAGCACAAGAAGATCAAGAACTGAAAATAAATTTTCCTTTAAAGAGACTTTCATGGAGTTGCATTTCACCTAGAAAAATGAATTTGAAAATGTTCAAATTTTCTTTTTTCTTTTTTTTTTGTCGGTCATGGGGCTTGAACTCTGGGCCTAGGCACTGTCCCTCAGCTCTTTAGCTCAAGGCGAGCACTCTACCACTTGAGCCACAGTGCCACTTCCAGTTTTCTGGTGGCTTATTGGAGATAAGAGTTTCACTGACTTTCCCTCCCAGGCTGGCTTTGAACCACGATCCTCAGATCTCAACCTCTTGAGTAGCTAGGATTACAATTGTGAGCCACCAGCGCCAGCCTCAAATTTTCAAATTTGAAGATCAATTCATTAGTGAGATAGCTGGGAATATTGAAAGCTTTCTCTTAAATTTATCCTCTGCCAGCACAAAAGCAACTTCAGACAGTATTCTTCGAACAATCAAATCAAGAGTAAATCTGCTATGGAATACTCCTCACCTCGAATGTACAGTTTTAAAAGAATAAAATCTTTGGGGGTCCTAGAGACCAGAGGTTATGATTGACTATGAATGGGTGTTCCTAGGAATAATGTCTATCCATTTATGGCCTTACCTTGTATACCTGCATGGTTTGAAAGTGCAGTAAGCTTTGTAACAGAGCTCAGCAAAGTCTGCTTTATCTTCAATACTGAAGTGGTTCTCAAACTTACGCCTCAGCCACCTGTCTTTTATTTCTAACCTATTTTTCTTTCTACCTCTTGATGTCTTGTTGGACTCCATGTTTAAATCACCAGGTCTGCAACTTCATAATTCTGGGGGGGAAAAAGCTTTAGAATATAGACGTCTTTTGATATAATTTCCTCCAGGCATGCACCAGGAGTCCTTAAACCTGAAGGAAGATGTGACTTTTCTTTGTCAAGAATTTTAACAGGAGAGACATAGAAATGAAGATGGAGCCATCAAACGCCTCTTGGTGTGGTTTTCTCATAGCTGATTAGGATGCCCTTTCCTTATCTAGTCAGTGCTCAATAAGCAAAGCCCTAGGGACCCAAACCCCCGTCAGCCTTCAACATGAGAAAACCCATTTTAATCCCCCCATTTGACAGAGGTGATGTACTCATGTTGACCTAGGTGACTGTTACAAGCAGAAGGTGGGCAAGGGAGTATGTGACACAGCAGGCTTCTGTGAGCCAGCTCTCAGAGGTAATGAGCCAAGAAGGAAACAGTTCTGAAGTCTTTGGGGAAATTCTAAAAAAAGACCATTGCTGACTCTAAGTATGACATTAAATATTTGGAAATAGTGAGACTATGAGGTACCAGGAGAAATCGAAGACCTCTCAAGTGAAGCCAAGTTCTAAAGGTAAAAGTGACTGATATTGAAGAAAGTTATATTTCATTGGAAGTGACAAAAAATCCATGTATTCATGGAATTTAGTAGTAGGAAAAGCCCCAGGGAAACTTATTCAACCCTTGAAACTTATTCAACCCTTCAATGATAGGGAAAGAGGCCCCAGAGAATGTATCTAACTGGTCAAGGAGGCTGAGTTACATAGAAACAGAGTTAGGTGTAGATCTCTGTAATGTTGAGTCCTAGTGTCACATTGTCACACATTCTCCTGAGTAGAAGCTATGAGGATATATAGTCATTTATTTGATATAATAAAGGTAGTATCTTTTAAAGTAATATTATTTCAACTATGAGACATCATATTCTGTTTGACTAATGTTTAATTTTATTATCTCCTGAACCAAGAAGAAGGTATGTGGATGAGTGAATCTGGGGGGGGGGTCATTGAGAATGTCATTGTATGCCTCTGTGGCCATTGAATGGTTTAGGAGATAAATCATGAACTCATATTTAAGTTTAAATCTTCTTGTCCAACTTGTACCTTTTAACTGGATGAAGTATGATTTAACTCTCTGCCGAAAGATTGAGTAACATAAACTTTTTGTTATGAATAAAGAAGAGGAGAATGTACATAGAGATGCTTTTGCTCTGGACCAACAAACCTAACTGAGGTATATTATATGAAGCTTTATAGACACCACAGTTTTACCATAGGGTCTTCTTTATTCCTATCTAAGCAAAACCTGGAATTATAACTATATATTAAGATGTGAACATAGTGGAATGGAATGCTGCAGAACTTCTAATTGTATGCAAAGCAACATTGTGGATAAGGTGTTCTTTTGGCTACCACAATATTTGAATTATCTTCCTTCCATATTAAGAGTAATAGTATTTTTGGCTGGCCGTGTGATACTGTGAGCAAAGACTGTATCTTCCCACCAGGTTTTATTTGGTGATTCTCCTTAATCTTAATTTGAAAATGGCTGGGTCATAAGCAATATTTATCATCTTCTTTGAATATTTTTATTGACTTTAATTACACCAAGGAGTTGTCATTCAGTTAAGCAATTTTTAAAATAGTACGTCTTGATCAATTGGATCCCCTTCAACATTCTCACCACCCCTGAAGCCCATACATTCCATCAATTTTCTTAATTTTTAGGATGCATTTGAATACTTTGCTATTTGATAAAGCAGTTTATATCTTGATCTGTGTCTTCCCTTCAACATCATCAGCCCCGCTTCCATCCACTCCTTCCCTGATGCTTCTCAATTCTGTAGTATATGCAATGGATTCTTGACTGTATCCTCCTACATTCCCTGCTTGATTTGTCTGCCCCTTTGTCCTTAGTCCCACTCTCCCTCTTACAAGTACTGTACCCATTGCCTGGTATTTATTTTGACGGGCTTTGACTTAGTCTTTCTAAAGAATTATACTATGTGAGCTCTTCATAGAGTCTATCATACCTCAGTCAATTCATTTATAAACTCTTGCAGGCCACCACCCAGTGTGTTAACTTATAAATGTATAGGCAAAGGAATTAAAATGGCAGATATTTATTATCTTTTGTATAGGAAAGTATTTTACCACTATTGTTGTTATTATGTCTTTCTGCTTGAAGCACAAGTGATGGTTTGGGCTGTAGTAGTACATCTATTTAGCCCATTGTTAAAAGCAACAAAGTTAGAACTTCGAGTCCATCTCCATACATCAAAGGGATTGACTTCTCACTAGTACTTTTCTATAAGACAGGCATACATAGAAACATACTTGTCTGTGGTTAGTGTTATTAAATCATCAACACTGTTTAGGCCTTTCCTGTGGTTTTTGGAAGTTTTTTTTTATTAGAGATATATATGAAAATATCAATAACATACTCGGAAAACGTATTTGCGAACAAATATCATTGATAAAGATGCGAGAGTCATGACTATGGTTGACCTCCTTTATATGCATATATGAAAATAGGACAATGAAATCGGTTAAAGTATTTATAAGGAGAGGAGGGAACGGAAAGTGGCGATCGAGGGAGGTTGATGGGGTATGTTTTATGCATGTCTAGAAATGTCACAATCTGTCCTCTTGTAAACCTAGTATTTGCTAATTTTTTATGTCACATGCTATTTCTTTATTTTTGTTTCAATTTATACACGTGTGTGTGTGTGTGTGTGTGTATGCAGGTCTGGGGCTGAAAGTTAGGGTATGGGTGCTGTCCTTGTGCTTTTTTCTTTCTGTTTCTTTTTGTTCTAAATCAGCACTCTACCATTTGAGTCACATCACAATTTCTGGGTTGGGCATATTAACAGGAGACAAGAGTCTCATCAACTTCCCTGCCCTGGCTGGCTTCGAGATGTGATCCTTAGATCTCAGCCTCCTAAGTAGCTAGGATTACAGTCTTGAGCCACCAGTGCCTGGATTAAAATAATATTATTGTGATTTTATCATGTAATCTGAAATGTAGCATTTAGAGTGGGAACAAACGACATGCAACACAAACTAAAGGAAAACAAAAATTGTCTACATTCAGTACTATCAATGCTATCTGCCATCACAGATTTGTTTCTTTATTGAACAATTATTTAACACTCTACTCTGGGTGAGCCCTGGATTCTGTCTGTATCTTATATTTTACTTTTTTTGTGCCAATCCTGAGGCTTAAACCCAAGATCTGGCACTGCCCCTGACCTTTATTGCTCAAGGCTAGTGCTCTGCCAATTTAGCAGCAGCTCCAGTTTTCAGCTTTGTTTCTATTTTTATATATTGTTTTTGTGCTTAATTGGAGTTAAGAGTTTCATGGACTTTCCTGCCTAGGCTATCTTCAAACTGTGTTTCTCAAATCACAGCCTTCAAAGTAGCTGATTACAGGGGACAGGTGCAAGCTACCAGTGCTTTAAAAAAAAGTCATTTATTTATTTATTTATTGATTGATTTTTTTTTGCTGGTCCTGAGGCTTGAACTCAGGCTCTAGGCACTATCCCTGGGTCTCTTTGTGCTAAAGACTAGCGCTCTACTATTGAGCTTTTTTTGAGAAGCTTATTAGGAATAAAAGTTTCCAGTGTTCTACCCAGGCTGGCTTTGAACCATGATCCTCAGTTCTCAGCCTTCTGAGTTATTAGGATTACAGTTGTGAGTCACAGGTGCCAGTCTGAAAGTTATGCTTTTACCATATGAACTGAATTGTAGCATTTAAAGCAGGAATCAATCACATGAAATACAAACCAAAGGAAAACATTGATCTACATTTAATCCCATCAATACTAAACCATCATATTTTTGCTTCTTTATTAAATGATTATTAAGAATTCTCCTCTGGGTCCACCTGTGAATTCTGTGCCATTTTCTTCATCAATATTCCTGGAAATCTAGAGATAAACTTATATTTACCAAATTTTGACTTAGTTTACTTTTCAATGCGCCTTAATTAAAGCTTCTCTTGATAAATTCACACATAATTCCTTGGGGAAATTCTGAATGATTGTAGTTTGCTTTAAGCATCTTACGGAGATGAAGAAAAAGAGAGAGGTACAAATAGAGGAGAGGAAATTGGATGCCACCATGTGTTTATGTTTGGTTGTGTGGAGAGAGTAATATGTCACTTGAGTATGGTAAGCCTTGAAAAGCTCTTGGGTTCTAGAAAATGGTTGCTGTCATTCTCTACGTTCAATTTGACAGACCAGTCCCAGCCTTGCCTGGACCCTTGAAGGTGTTCTTAATTCTCTGATGATTCCACATCTAAGCTGGGCTTGACATCATCACTGACTTCTTTCAGCCCCGCAAGGTAGATTTTGGCATCGCGAAAGAGTTACAAATTCTGATTTCTGCACTGTTTCAGGGTCAGCTGGGCAGGTTTCCATCTTCCACAAATGAGTGTATGATTTAAGGGGAATATTCAGGATGGGGCTGCTGGTGGATTGCTTGCTCCTCTTAGCCTTGATGGGGTTCATAGGCCCTCAGCATGAGCATGGGTGTCTCTACTGACTGACCACAGTTTCATGCCAAACTAACTTCACTAATTTACAATGATTGTGTCTTCAAAGCTGGTTATGTTTCAGTCATAAAATACCTGAATTATTAAATCCCTTCAAATGCTTAAATCTGGATTTTTATTCTGGGGAGATATGTGGCTTCATTCATCTATATAACAGTGATTTCTGGTGAATGTTCAACCCCATGTAATGAGGATCAACTTTTGTATTGCTATGTTTTGTTGAATATAAAAAAAATCACTCACCTATAGTTAAGTGAGGCTATGTTTCAGCATTCACTTTGCTTTCACCTGGGGTCTACTTACTGTACGAAGGACACTCTGATAAAATGTATAGACAAGGAAATCCATGACATATTGCCCCAGAGACTGTAGACAATTGTGTGGCAAAATTAAAATAAGCAGCATTGGAAATTAGGTCTGGATTCAAATATCTTTCATTTTGATAGATAGATAGATAGATAGATTGATTGATTGATTGAGAGATTGAGAGATAGAGAGAGATAATATACATAAGGTTACATGAAAATCAGTTCATAATAATATGTTACATATATACATACATGCTCAATTCTAGGCTTATGAAATTCTTTAAGCTGTTTTAGTTGACTGAGTTCATGAGAGGAACGCCACAGTGCTGAGTATTTAACAAAAGGACTTATGCTTGTTAGGCAAGAACTCTACCCCTTGAATTACGACCTCATTCCTTTTGCTTTTAGTTTACTCATCTCCCACTACTAGGTATATGCATAGTCTTATAGCCTTATGGCTGCAAGTTAATTTATGCATTTGAAAGGTAGCATGTTCTTCTTCTGCATTTTTTTTTTTGGGTCCGGTTGTGGGGCCTGAACTCTGGGCCTGGGTGCTGACCCTCAGCTCTTCAGCTCAAGGCTAGCGCTCTACCACTTGAACCACAGCGCCACTTCCGGCTTTTTTCTTTTTGCTTATGTGGTGCTGAGGAATCAAACCCAGGGCCTCAGGCATGCAAGGCAAGCACTCTACCACTGAGCCACCTTCCCAGCCCCTTCTTCTGCATTCTTGAAGAAGAAAAATTTATTGGAGGACAGCTTGGGCACTAGTTCTTCTAGCACAGATAATTCTGGGAGGAGTAAAACCAAACAACAAACAAATTTATGTAGAGTTTCAAAGGCTAAATTTATTTTAGCTATAGAGGAAAATCATTCAAAAGAAAATAAAAAGAAGACCGGGATGTATGATGCCTGTGTAGAATATAAGTATTTTAAATCCAGTTGAAGCACAACTTAATTTTCTCACTCTTCTTGAATAACCTCACTCCCTATTGCATTTATTAATTTTATTTTTCCACATTTGACTAAAGTCTTTCACTTTGGGAAAGCTTAATTTATACTACATCAAATTAATAAAAATCTCAATAATTACTGAGAGTATCTCTCACTCTAAGAAGGAACTTTTCCCCATCACTCTGCACATGAATACTTCGAAGGTATATCTCCATAGATTTACAGCAGATTTACACATTTACCTCTTTGTTATAATCTCATCATTCTCATTTTTTAATCTGTTCTTTTCCTTTCAGATATATATACTTAGAATCATTAGGAGATGAGATAACCTGCCTTTCTTTGAAGTGTTTACAGCAAAGATTTCCCATGCTGCTTAAGAAAAGATTACAGACAGTATCACATTTAGTTACTGCCGATAAAATGATGCCTTAGTTAATCTCCTGTTAATGTAAACAAAGCTTTGAGATCCAAGGTCAAGCTTTCATCTTTGTTAGACAAATCCAGAACCACATGATAAATCTAACAATTATTCAATTGAATGGATAGTGTAGTATCAGAAATACTGTATGTTGAATCTGCACCCCAATCACCCAGCTTTCTCTATATGCATTATTTATACATTTCAAGTTTGTCTTCTTATCTATGAAATAAGAGTGAGGTCTTTTCCATAGGGTCATCTGTATTTAAAAAATTCACAATAGGTTTAAAAATTTTTGGCACAATAGGAAATGGTAAAATTATAATGACTATCGTTGGTCATCTTGTTTCATTTTTATTACCTTTAGTTATACAAAAGTTTGATTTTGTTATCTTGATTAAAAACAAGACACTCAGTCTGAATATATATGCATCAGTCATAAACATTAGCTTAATGACAATTTACAGAGATAGGACTGATTTATCACTGATAAATTATTGTAGGGTAAATTAATATGTAATCAATCTATGAGTGTAGATATGGGAGAGCAGAGATGAAAGAATGATGGATTTAGCATTAGGACATTAATGTATGCATTCCAGCAACATGGATATTTGAATTTAACCATAACAGATGAATATTCTAATAATGTGAGAATGAAAATAAATTCTTGCATTGAATCCAGAGGCAGAGAGAGCAGTCCACACCAGATGTAGAATGGAGGAGAAATAAAGATGAGTAATTGGGTCCCTGAGAGTTAAGAGTATCTCTTACCTCTTCTTTCATGACCATCTTTCCTTTCCTCCTCTTTCTCTATATTAACTAATATTCTTCTACTTGTCTCTTCTTTTCTCTTTGCATTCATAATTAGCCCTATTTCTGTAAGACTTCTGCTATGTATTCAGTCACTAATATTCATTAGTTGTGTAATGTTTGTGGGGTTAATACAATGGAGAAGAGGAATATTAACATATACATGATGCCTTGAATCCAGGCCACAGTAAAACCTACTGTCGTAAACATTACCTATTGTAAGTCCAAAACATAGTAGTCCTGTGTCAATTATATGCTGTAATTTATAAAGACAGGAGCATGTATGTGTTCATATGAATACTAAACATGAGGTAGTGGATTTGGGCATGGAATGTAAATTCCTTATAAAAATGCCATTGTATGTCCTGAAATATGAACTAAGCCATCACTGCAGACTAGAACAATAAGACACAGGATCAAAGGAAGACAGAATAAAGGAAAGAGTAAATCGCACAGCAACTTCTAGAGGACTTATATGAATTATAATGTAGTAATATAAGTCAATGAAATAAAAATATAGACATTCTTGGGGCTGGGAAGATGGCTCAGTGGTAGAGTGCTTGCCTTGCATGCCTGAGGCCCTGAGTTCGATTCCTCAGCACCACATAAGCAAAAAAGAAAAAAGCCGGAAGTGGTGCTGTGGTATAGAGCACTAGCCTTGAGCTGAAGAGCTGAGGGACAGCACCCAGGCCCAGAGTTCAGGCCCCACGAATGGACCCCCCCAAAAAATATATATATAGACATTCTAGTTTATAACTAATAGTAAAGATGAGAAATTCTCGGGCAAAACAATGTGAAAAATATGGTAAGTTAGGCATGGAACTCTACTTGTGAATATTCTTGTGTCAGTAGATCTTACCCAAGCACCCACTATGTTCAAATACTACCAGTTACATCATTTCAATACATGAGGTAATCTGACCTGATACCTGGAATTCTGTGATACAGTTGAAGTAATTGTGCAGAGGATATAGAGAACTGACTGTTTGAAGCCACTCTTTAAGAGAACAAGTGAGAATTTGGAAGGTAGCTCAGTGGTACAGTGTTTGCCTTGCATGCAGGAGGCCCTGGATTCAATTCCTCAGTACCACAAAAGCAGAAAAAGCATTGTGGCTCAAGTGGTAGAGTGCTAGCCTTGAGCTCAAGTGCTGAGTGACAATGCCCGGGCCCTGAGTTTCACAACCACCAAAAAAAAAAAAAAAAAAAAAAAAAAAAAGTAAAAAAAGAAAAGAGAACCAGTGATACCATGTGAGGAAAATAGGAAACAAGTTTGTTTTTATTTGTCTGCTTGTTGTCTACATTTGGAAGATGTCAATCACCAGTTCACAATTTAGCATAAACTAAAACTTTTGTATGGCAATGTTGAGTAAAGAGCGATGCTCTCTTTATGCTTTACTTACTTAAACTTTTGTTTGATGCTAGGTGTTTTGCACTTATATATCATAGTTTTCTGGCTTTATCCTCATTAACTTATTTTTTTGGGGGGGATCTGGTCATGGGGGCTGAACTCTGGGCTGGGCACTGTCCCTCAGCTCTTCAGTTCAAGGCTAGCACTCTACCACTTGAGCCATAGTGCCACTTCCAGCCTTTTCTGCTTATGTGTGCTGAGGAATTGAACCCAGGGCCTCATGCATGCAAGGCAAGCGCTCTACCACTGAGCCACCTTCCCAGCCCCAATCCTCATTAACTTCTATATAGCACGAGATATATGTCCCATTTTAACAGCTGTATAGAATAAAGCCAGAAGATATTAGAGAGTTTTTCCAAGGCCCAGATATAAACAGATTTCTTGAAATGAAGACCTCTAGGAGTACCCACCTCTACCTTCTAACACAATCAGAAACTTCCATGTACTAACACTAATATTATATATAAATACTATATATTATCATATATAATATTTACATATATGTAATACTATATAGTATTTTATATGCCATATATACTATTCTAAATATGTATATAACACTATATATAACACATACAATATATACTTGATATAGTATTATATCTAGTATAATATATAGTATTATATTGTATTATTATAGTATTATATCTAGTATATATAGCATATATAATACTATACATAATTTAGTATGTCAGTATATATTAGTATATTTTATATACCATATAGAATATACAACATATTACCATATACATGTATTATATTTTATACTATATATACTATGCTATATATAGTGTAATGCATTTCTATATATATAGTAATATATACTATATAGTATATATAACTTATATACTATATACTTATATAATGTACACTATTTATATACCTATAAATTTATAGATTTCTTCTTGAGTTCAGCTCACTGCACATCCTACCTAAGTCTTGATACCACACTATGTCAATGAGGCATTTTGTGGATGCTGAAAAGAGCAACACCTCTTCTCTGTCCTTTATTTATTTATTTATTTGGTTTTTGGGGGAGGGTCAGGTCGTGGGGTCTGAACTCTGGGTCTGGGTGCTGTCCCTCAGCTCTTCAGCTCAAGGCTAGCACTCTACCACTTGAGCCACAGCACCACTTCTGGATTGTTTTTTTCTGCTTATGTGGTGCCAAGGAATCGAACCCAGGGCCTCATGTAGGCAAGGCAAGCACTCTACCACTGAGCAACCTTCTCAGCCCCTGTCCTTTATATTTTTAATCAAATATGACTTAGTAGGTACCAAAGCAGTTGATAAACCAGGAAGTGAAAACCCTGACCTGGTTTCCTTTTGCTTAATTCATTTATTTAAGAAGATATCATATGCCATTCTGTTTAGCTCAGTAACTAATATATATATATCACATTTTCTTGATCCACTCATCTACCAAGGGGCATCTGAGTTGCTTCCATATCTTAGCTATGGTGAATAATGCTATGATAAACATAGTTGTGCTGGTAGCTTTTGTGTAGCCTTGTTTGTGATCATTTGGGTAAATGCCCAGAAGTGGGATTGCTGGGTCATAGTGGAGCTCTATGTGTAGTCTTTGAGGAAGCTCCATACTGATTTCCAGAGTGGATGGACAAGTTTACACTCCCACCAAAAGTGTAGTAGGATTCCCTTTTGGCCACATCCCCTCCAACATCTGTCATTATTGGCTTTTTTTTTTATTATACTGAGGTGAAATCTAAATGTTCTTTTGATTTGCATTTCTCTTATGGCTAGAGAAGTTGAGCATTTTTTCATGTGTCTATTGGCCATTCTTTTTTAATAAGTTTTTATTGTGAAAATACTGTACAGAGGGGTTACAAACACATGAGCAAGGTAATGAATACATTTCTTATCAAGCATTGTTGCCTCCTCCTTTGTTTTTCCCATACCACCCCTTCCCTCCCACCTCTACAAGGACATCCCCACCCCCTGCCTAAATTGTAAAGGTCGATTTTTTGACATAGCTTCTTGTATACCTCATTGTTGCAATGCATCAACCTGTATCCCTATTTAAACAATTTGTTTTTTCCTTTCCCTTCCACAAGTTATACCAACATCAAATACAGTGAAAACAGGGGTTATACCATGGGGGAAGGACATACAAAGCAACAAAAAAATCATATGGTACCTTATAAATAAGTTAGAAACAATAGCAAGAAAGAAAAAAACCACTTGTGTACTTATCTTGGGCTTCATTTCGCTTAAAATAATCTTATCTGAACTTTTCTGCTTGTCTAAGATATATACTAGTTATTGCAAATAAGGGAAACCATGGGACCTATGTTTCTTTGTGCCTGGCTTACTTCACTTATTATAATTTTTTCCAGGTCTTTCCCTTTCCTAACGAGTGGGGCAATGTCACTTTCTGATGGAGGTGTAGAATTCCATTGCATATATATATATATATATATATATATATATATATATATATATATATATATATTTTCTTGATCCATTTTCTTGATCCATTCATCTACTGAGGGGCATCTGGGTTGGCTCCATATCTTACCTATGGTAAATAATGCAGCAATAAACATAGTTGTGCTGGTAACTTTAGTATAGTCTTGTTTGTGATCATTCAGGTAAATGCCCAAAAGTGGGATTTCTGGGTCATAGGGGATATCAATGTGGAGTCTTTTGAGGAACCTCCATACTACTTTCCAAAGTGGTTGAACATGCTTACACTCTCACCAACAATGAAGGAGGGTTCCCTTCTGTCCACATCCCCTCCAGCATCTGTTGTTATTAGAGTTCTTGATTATAGCTATTCTAACTGGGGTGAGGTGGTATCTCAATGTTGTTTTGATTAGCTGTTCTTTTATGGCTAGAGAGGTTGTTCATGTGTCTATTAGCCATTCTTATTTCCTTTTCAGAGAAGATTCTAAGTTTTTAGCCCACTTATTAATCAGGTGGATGTTTCTTTGAGAATTTGTTGTTGGTGGAGTTAATTTTTTGAGTTCTAAGTATATTTTAGTGAAGATCTTCTCCCAGTCTGTGAGCTTTCTATTGCTCTTGCTAGCTATGATCTTTGCCATGCAGAAGCTCAGCAGTTTCATGCAATCCCATTTGTCCAAACTTTCTTTGATTTGTTGTGTTTCTGGTTCTTTATTAAGAAAATTTCAGCCTGTGCCAAGGAGCCCTTGAGTGTCTCCTATTCCTTCCTCTAATGTTCTTACAGTGTCTGCTTTGACTTCTAAGTCTTTGATCCATCTGGAGTTAATTCTGATGCAGGGTGATATATAAAGATCTAATTTTAGTTTTCTACAGGTGTTTAGCTAATTTTTCCAGCAACATTTACTGAAGAAACACCACCTTCTTAATTCAGGTTCCATGAACATAATTTTAATTTGTGTTTTTGGCTGTTCTATCTGAAATAGATATAAGAATGTTGAATATCATAGTCTATACTGGGTAAATATTTATAGGATAAATGAAAATATCCATTTTACTCCACATTACTTAAGTATCCATCTCTTAATAAATTTTCACACTTTATAACTTCTATTCCTCTCAGAATTATCTTCCATACCATGAATGCATGAATGTATATGTGTGTATTTTTTCACAATTATTGTAGAATATTCCCTACACACAATGTCTTTTCATCTGCTCATGATAGGTTGATTTTTTTCAGAACTTTGTGTTCTAGAATGTGCTGACATAACTTAAGAAGAGCCAAGTGACTCTTTTCATGTTATGTCCATGCTCTTCATTTTTCTTCTTGTTAATTCTAGGGTTGGACTGAGGGCCCTGTACATGATGGCCAGTTTTGTACTATTTGAGGCAAGCCCTTACCCCCCACCCCCCGCCAGCTACTGTTAGTGGAAATGAATCCTGAAACTATAGTATTAACTTGAGAAAATAATTATTCTGTCAATTCTGAACCAGCTGAGAAAAAGACAAAAATTAGAAGAAATGTTGGATTATTAAATGTATTGTGTAACTCCAGAAGTTTTTTCCAAATCAGTCTGTAAATTTATCTTTATTATGTTTGCTTTCCTCTTGCTGTTTATTTCTAAAGACTGTTTGTTTTACAGAAAAGTAACATTTTTTATTTGTAGTGAAGATAGTCATTATACAAATTATGTAAGTAGAATGTATTCTCAAGAATATTGACATTGAAACATATCTGTAACTGACTGTAAGTGGCAGGAACTTTTTATAAAATAAGGTTAGACATCATTCTTAGTAATTATTATTATTTTTAGAGCTTTTATTGATTTACATTATTTTTTGAGTCATAGCTTCCTTACTCAAGGGAGAATAAAAATACCTGCAAAGAGAAAGTCTTTTTAAAAAATAAAATATGTATAAGCATTATGATTCTCAGTGAACAATTAGTGCTTGATTCGTACTCTCATAATTCTATTCCTAGAATTTCATTCTTCAAAACAAGAAACACCTGTCTCTTGTTTCATTCCCATGCTAGCCACTTTCAAAAACAGAAGATATATTCTAAGAAATAACTGGTTCTTCCCAATAGATTTCTGAGAAACTGTACTTATTCATCCACCTAAAAATAAGTGAAAAGGCCATATGGCATTAGTGATTTATACATCATAGAGCCAAGCAGCCTGCCATATGACTTTTGTAAAATGAATGAATTATGCATGAGTTAGTTGGGACAAAGCATTTCCTTCTTAGTTTTGCAACTTCTTTGGTGTCTATTACAAAGAATTATGAGCCATATTTGACCCACTTCAGCTGCTTTTTTGAGAAATGAAAGATGTTAAGCAAGATGAATACTGTGAAATTCTGACTGTGAGAAGTTATTATTTTGAAAAGCAAGCTATCAGAAATATTAAATTTTAATTTTAAGGAAATGCAAGCAATTTTGACAAACTCCCTTAAAGAAGGATCAATGACATTTCTGTGAGATTAATTTTAATAAGATTGTTTTTGCTAGTTCTATAAATTTATAATTAGGATCACAAAAACAGAATATGTTTTGAACACATATTTTTTACTACTAATAGATGTTTTTCTTATCTTATTTTTTCATAACTATTGTCTGCAGTGAATATTCTTGCAGATGTATTAATCAAAACATTTTGAATTGAAAGTGTCAGAAATCACTTACACTGGTTTATGGACGTTGGGAAAATAATTCTTGGCTTATATGAGTCTAGCAAGGGCAAGGTGGTCAGGTGAATCTTTTAGGGCTTTGTAGGTAAAATGGAGCCCTGAAAGTGACTACCCTTTCCATTCCTAGGCTCCAAATACAGAAATGAGAAATTTATTTACAACAAACAAGGCATCCTTATGCTCACTGTGGAATTCAATCCCACCTACAGTATTGCACACACACACAAAAAGACAATTCTAGAAGTACAAAGAAGAGTCTCTTGGTAGGCATATTTTTTCAGGAAGCCATGTATACTCTGCCAGGGTACAACATTGCCTTCTGGTAATAGCCATTGTCACTCATCAGCATACACATTCTTATGGTTATTCTGTGTTTTCTAGACTGAGTAGAGGCACTTTGAATGGAACAACCAAGTAGACCAGTTTAGAAATGGGCTACTGTTCCTAGAGATTTGTGTCATGGAAAGGTACTGACCCATGGAAAGCGAAAGTCACCTATAAAGGGAGCTTCTCCAATGAAGACAGATGAGTGAAAGCAAGAAAGTAAGGACTATCTACTATAACTCTCCCTTGAATAGAAATATCCATAATATGCTATTTTCTAAATCAGATTAGTCATGGAGGAAGTCTGAAATGAATCCTCAAATTACAATTAATAACCCCAAATAGTTAATTCCCTCTCAAATGTATTGATGAGTTTTGGGGAACTCTTTGGACTCTGTGTGTTTCAATTGCAGGCTCACCATGAGTCTCTAGTTGAAATTTACTCTTGGAAACATGGTTGACTTGTGTGTGGAACCATTTACTCTGAAAACATGAACTTCATATAGCTACTCCAAATTCCACGTTACTAGACAGAATTTTGAATTTAATAGAATATATCCACTTCCGTAAACTTACACCAGTGTTGGTAATGGAGTAGATATTGAAATATAGGCATGCATGGCTATTTTAGATGAATGAGTCTATCTCCTAAATTCTCTGTAAATAAGCAATATGGTCCAGCAAGTTACTTATGTAGGCTCTATAACTATTTAAACAATGTGTAATTTATTCATTTTCAATGGAAAAATAGATATGACCAATTTCCAAATTATTTGACTGAAAATGTCTAGTGAAAACTTCAACGGAGTTATCCTGCTGTAGCAAAATATCTCTGAAAAAATTAAACATAGCTTTGAGATTTAAATATCGATATAAGTAAGTGTTACTATAAATTTAATTATTTCAGGGTTAATTATAAAAGACAAAATATCAACCCAGTGATTAGAGAACACTATCTCATTAATGACTACTTCAGCAGTAATTTTATAGCATATTACATAAAAATATATTTGCATAAATATTCCATAATGACTAATCTTCAGAATATCTTTCAGGAACATTATTATATTTTTAATACAAATGCATAGATGGTGTTGAAAGTCATAGAATCAAGACCTCTTGGGTTATTAAAAATTAATAAATCTATGTAATTGCTGCAGACATGATTTTAACGACTAGATGAAATTGGTTCCTATAGAAGTAGATATTTTTATTGGAAAAAATAAGTTTTTCTTTTATTTTTAAACCATTATATTGAAATAATTGACTTATATAAAATATAAAGAATTGGAGAATATATGTAAAAAGTTTTCTGTAGTCCAGTAATATGTAAAATCAGAGAGTGATTGCTTAACTTTGTACAATTATTCGATACCTTCCCACATTTGTTCCATCAATGGTCTCAGACTACATGTGGCATTGTACCTGGAAAAGCAGAGAAACCTACGTTTGTGGAAAACCAATTCTGATACTTAAATGAATGTCATCCAATATAGTTACCATTTTCACACAGAAAAGAAAGAAAAGCTTCTAAGAAAATTGTAGGGGAGAAAGAGGATAGAAACATACATTATTGATGTAGATATGCAAAAATTAATAATATGGAAATAGTTAAGAAACAGAAGACCATAAAATGAGTAACAATAAATTAATGTTTCTGTTCAAATACAAATGGAGGTCTCCATGTTAAGCTGTTTACATCCGTCAGCAAGGAGGCAACCTAGCAAACAAGATACAATAATGCAATAGTTGAGAAATGAAGAAGCCTGACCGGTCATTCAGGTAAGAAACCTGTCTGGGAGCCAGGAATGAAGTGTGTCAGGGGATTCTGCTGAAGTTGGAATTTTAAACACTAGACTCATATTTGCCTACAGAAAAGAACAGCGAAGAACAAGGATGTGTTAAGACTAAGGTGGAGAAATATAAAAAGGATTTCCAGTCTTAACGTACTCCAGTGTCCCTTTGGGGCTGTTATGTGACAAAACAGAGACAAGTGTAGCATGCTATCTCTTTACACATTAATAAAGTTGGGATTTAGCATGCAGAGCCTCTGTTTGGGCAAAAAATTCAACCTTTGCATGTGATTTAATGTGGTTATGTTGATGTCCCAGCACAGTGTAAATGGTTTATTATATTCCTGAGGTCTTGACTCAAGTTTGCCCTACTGTTCCTACTCAGAAAAATGGCAGACTGTCAGAAAGAGTCCTACAGCGCAACTTGAAGGTCATTGTCTATTTGCTAAATGTTGAAGCCTCCTGTTGGAAAACATGGTCTGTACGATGTCTTACTATGACTGCTCTGTCTCGCTTGGAAAGTTTCTCGTGCTAGCTCATGAGCAGTTCTATTCAGCTTATTGCAAGCTCTTGTAGTTTTCATCCCATTCCCACTTCCCACCTGCAGTCTGGCCTTCCAAAATGTGTTTATTGCTATCATATACTTTTCAGGGAGAGCCTTCCCTTTTTCCTTTGGCTTACTTCTAGGTGAAGTTATGCTTTTAAACCCAAATTTTGCTTGAATTGCTGGAATTATTTTCCACATGACGGAGAACCCTTCCTATAGAAGCTTACTCTTTTGTTCTTTAAATTTTGTTCACTCAAGGTTTTACCCTACCACTTGAGCCACAGCTCTGCATAGGGCTTTCTGCTGGTTAACTGTAGATAAAAGTCTGACAGATTTCCCTCCTAGGGATGGCTTCAAACCCCAGTCCTCAGATCTCAGCCTTTTAAGTATCTATAGCTTATAGACATAAGTATGCAGCCTACCTCTGTGGTTCATTTATAGATATTTTAAATTGTTTTCTTATGGTTCTTAATGCTAATTCCCCTGATATTTATTCTTTTATTTTTATATTAGCTTTCTTCCATATATTTGCTGAGCACACATGGTACCAAACAATATTTCAGGTAGTAAGGTGGCAGAGAATAAAAGAATCATAACTTTTTCTTCAATGTAAGTCATTTCTCTGATGTGTATACCTGAATACACTCACACCCAGGCATAAGTACACATGTGCGCATGCGCGTGCACACACACACACACACACACACACACACACACAAACATACATGATGTATTAGAGTTTAGAAATACAAAGACAGAAAGATAATCACAGGAATGTAAACTAATGTCAGAAAGCAATGTATGTTCACAAGTATGTCATTATGGCTTGTTCCTGAGGGAGTTTTAGAGGAGAGACAATTCATAATGTGTAGTCATTCATGAATATTGTTGTGAGAATGTGACTTTGTGCTGAAATAAGACATATTGAGAGAATGCAATCATTTGAAGAATTGAGGTGAAAGCATTTCAAGGAGAGGCTAAGAAAGCAACTGGTGTATTTAAAAAGCAGAAAAAAAAGACTCTTGTGAGTTAGTAGAACAAAGCAAATATAGTAAAGCATGATAGCAGGTTAGACTTTAAAGTTTATAGGGATAAGATAAAACAGGGAGTTGGAAATACAGTGATTGGCTTTTCAATGATATAGAAGAGAAATCACTTGGAGAATTCAAATTAGCATATGACGAGCCTGGCTTTGGTGGTTATTCTCTGATTTATGTGATTGTCATTCCTCTTCTTGCTAGGCACTCCCACAATCCAAGCTATTTAGGAGGCTGAGGCTGGATAACCGAAATTTAAGCTAAGCAGATTAATAAAGTCTGGCCTATTCTATTTCCAATTACCCAGTCAAAAGCTTGGCTGGAGGCATGGTTCAAAGTGGTAGAGCAACAGCCTGGAGTAAAACAAGAAAAGGGAGCACAAGATTTCTGTATTAGAAAAGAAATGTATTCACTACCTTACATATAACCCCTCTGTCCATCACCTTGAAGACAAAATTAAATTAAAAAAGAATAAAAGAAAAGAAAAAGAAAAAGACTCTCCTACCTGCCACTTACTAGGTTAGATGCCCTGCATGAACAGAGTCACCTCCATAGAATGTGAACTTGAAGTCAGGCACCAGTGGCTCACACCTGTAATTCTAGATACTCAGGAGGCTGAGATCTGAGGATCGTGGTTCAAAAGTTAGCCTGGGCAGAAATGTCCATGAGACTATTATCTCCAATTAACCACCAGAAAACCAGAAGTGGAGCTATGGCTCAAGGGGTAGAGTGTGTGCCTTGAGCTACAGAGCTCAGAGATAAAGCCCAGGCCAAGTTCAGCCCCACCCCACAACCACCAAAAAAAATATGTGAACTTGACTTATAGCATAAGCTCATCCTTCCTCAGTAAATCACCAGCACTGGCCTAATATTTGACCATTTAATAAATTGGAGACTCACATATCGGAATTTCTCTGCAACCAGCAACAAGAAAGGACTTTACAAGTGGTGTATGTACTCATTACCTTGCTCATGTGAATGAAACCCCTCTGTACAGTATTTTCACAATAAAAAACTTATTCAAAAAAAAGATAGAAAGTGAGCAGAGTACCTGATGCCAGAGAGAATTGAGCTCTGGAAAATGTTTCTTGGTTAAGGAGGAGGCTACAATGCTTGATAAGAAATGTACTCATTATCTTGCCCATGTAATTGTAACTCCTCTGTATAGTATTCTCACAGTAAAAAATAAATAAATAAAGTCTATTGAGTCTCAGATTCCCAATAAATAGGACTTTAGAGAGGATCTATGTTTTCTTATTGGTGGAAATGGAAATAAAGTTGTTGAATCCAATTCCCCATAACAATATGGTATTTTTGAGCACCAATCCAATTTGGCAATTTCACACATGCATACTAATGGAGTTTTCATCCTTTTAAAAGACCCAATATTATTTTTAGTGAGTATTCTTGTCAAGTAACAGTAGCCCTATCTGGTCTTCCTCAACTACAAATTAAAAGAATCATTTTTAAGTAGGTTTAAGTTGGAGTATAAGTATTGAATAATCAGTCTAATTTTTACTGAAACACACTTGAGTCTTTCTGGACAAAAAGGTTAAGGACAATCTTCAACTTTTCTTTATATGCTGTTATTGGTATAAATGTGTATACGTAGAACCTGTCAGGTGACTTAGATATCCTTTTAACATGGGACACTCAAAGAGAAGATAAAAGATCATGAAATCTCATTTGGTCCTGGGAATTATAGTGAAATAAGGAAGGTTGAAATCTGTGCTTGGCTCCTTTTTGTAAAATGCATACAATTCTGGAAAGGAAGCATATGTTTTTGCAGTCATTGTGATGATAATAAAATCAGCAATGATATTAGAACCAGATCTACCTGCTTCAGCTTCTGAAAACATAGTTTACTAACAACACAAGCTAAACCATGGGATTTTTAAGACCTACACAGACAAAATAACAAGTAGGGTTTAGTTAATACTGTCCTTGTTAAGAGTCATAATACTGTCTTAAAAATTTTGTAATATTTACATAGTATACCATCACTATGTTGCCACTAACAATGTTATCATTTGTGTGTGTTTGTGTGTGTGTGTGTGTGTGTGTGTGTGTGTGTGTGTGTGTGTGTGAGACAGAGAGAGCGAGAGAGACTAATTATGTCTTGCCAAAGAATTAACTGAGTGAGCACTTTTAAAAGAGTGGAAGTTGACTTTAAAGAGGTGTTGGGAAAACTCACATAGATTATAAGATACAGTGCATAAATTGAAAGCAAATGACCTCTGGTTGTGACTTGCCTAAACCCAAAACAAACTATAGGTTGGGCTTTCATAAATGCATGAGACTTTATTCCATCTATACTATGTGGAACAAAATTAAGTACTTGTTTTCCTTGATCATCTCATGATGTGAGCCAGAAAAATATCTTTCATGTTCTAAATATAAAGTAACTGACGATTGGGGTAAAAAAAAAAGACCAAAAAGAAACCTAATCACATGTTTTGTTCTGAAGAGTAGTTGAATTTCAAGAGAAATCCAGAGAATTTATTGTCATCGTTGGGAATGCTTATTCCTGTACACAACGTGGCCATTTGTCAAACACAGGCCATTAGATGCTCCATTGAATCCCAAAGACCTTTTGAATATGTCGGTTTCTCATACTCAAAACAGACAGCAATTCATATGCGGGGCTGTCTAGGTGTTGCTGACACATTATGCTTCCCTTAGGTTTCAACAACATTTTGCAGTCATAATGGAGAAAATAACAGAAACCTGGCAGTTAATCAGAATACATATCAGCCCTACCCTGAACAAAATAATGATTCTGCTTTAAATCTTTATAACAAAAGTTAAACCTTTGGAAGTATTTGAGTTAATTAGGGAATGCCATCCCATTCTGGATTCAGAGATAGAATAAAAGCTGTGCAGGAGGGAGTTGCCCATAACTAAAAGGTGCTTGGCTTTTTTGTTTTTGTTTTTTTCTTTTGGCTAGTCGTGGGGCTTGGACTCAGGACTGGGCACTGTCCCTGAGCTTCTTTTGCTCAGAACTAGCACTTTGCCACTTGAGCTGCAACGCCTCTTCTAGCTTTTTCTGTTTATATGGAACTGAGGAATCAAACCCAGGGCTTCATGCATGCTAGGCAAAGCACTCTTCCAATAAGCCACATGCTCAGCCCAGGATGCTTGGTTTTTATAGCTATCATTAATGGCAGTGATGATCTAATAGATTACTTAAGGGAGATAGGGTAAATTGTCTGAATAATACATCAACAATGCCAATGTCCCTAGCTCTCCAAAGGAGACATTTACTTTGTGTGAGCATAGAAGTCTATTGGGGTGATAACACAATTGTTTCAATATTAGAGTGTTTGTTTTAGAGTATAAAGAAAAATCATTGGTTTTATATCAACTAGCAAGCATTTCATCAGTTGGATGGTACGTATGGCTATACAAGTCTAGTGCAATAGGAAATAACACTCAGTTTTACCAATCATTTAAAGGTATACATTTATCTTAAATGAAAACACAAAATACTGCTTGGGCCTGCTAATGTGCCTCTGCTTCCATCATTAGATGAATAGGGGAATGGTTATATTTTGTTTGTGCTGGTCCTGGGATTTGACTGAGGACTTCAGTTTGCTAGGAAGGGGCTGTACTACTAGAGCTCTGTCTCCAGTCCTCATCCTTAGAATAGTAGAATCCTAACTATCCATGGGGAGAAGCAGCATGCTAAAGTGCCTGAAAGACTGTTCGACACGAGGCTTTGAGAAACATGCATTCTACAAACACAATACCAGCCAGTGGTCACACTAAAACCAACTGCATCTTAAGGTTCCTGGGTATACCTTCATCATCTTCTTTGATAGTTGAGTCCTCCTGCAAAAATTGGTTTCAAGTTTCCCTTGCCCAATCATCAGCACATGACCTTGCCCACATACAAATAGGATTGCAGGAGACTAATGTGGCCTATCCTCATGCAAGAGAATCCTGAATGATAGTTAGGCTCTTATTGTCACTGTTGGCGAATAGGAACACCACCTACTGAAATAAATGCATGTTGTACAGAGTGGTTACTATTTTATTTGTTCTTTTTTTGGCTATTAGTCCTTCTCTGTGAAATTCATCCTCCCTGTGCTCCTAATTTTCCTGTTTTTCATATTACTGAATCAATTATCATCACCTAAGTCCTTTTCTGGAACTCCTAAGCCTGGTACTTTCTTTCACCATCTGACACATGAAGTGTGGTCAGTATGCCAACCACCCAGGCATCACCTGGCAACTTGATAGAACTGCTTCACTTGAGCACCATTTCAGACCTAGAGAATTTCAACTCACCTCCAGTAAGAACCTAGGTGCCCAGGAAATCTTGAGGAAATGCTACCTTGGAGTGCATGGGTCAGAAAAATTGTACCGAGGGATGCAATCAATGGTATCACAGTCTAGACAGATTAAATAAGGTTAAGCAGACTCATTATAAAGACCAGAGAGAATACTGGAAACTTTTAAGTTGCAAAGTGTGTGCCTTCTGTACTGTATAGAATATATGACCAATGAAAACTTGTTCTACACAGTGACACAGGTTCCTTGAAAGAATATTACTTTTTAAAATTTTGTTTGGGTTTAATAGTGATACGTTTAAGTTCAATACTTCATGCTTGCTAAGCAGAAACTCTACACCTTGAGCAATCCCTTAGCCGTCTTTGCTTAGTTATTTTTCCAATCAAGTCTCATGTTTTGCCTAAAGCAGACCTGAAACATATCAACCTATGTATAACTCCCATGAGGCTGGGAAGCCAAGCATGCACCACTGTTCCAGCTTGTTTTAATAAGATGGAACCTCACTCGCTTGTTTTTTTTGTTTTTTTTTTTTGTTTTTTTTTTTTGTTTTTTTTTTTTTTGCCAGGGTTGGCCTCTCTGCCTCCCTGGTTGTAGAAGTTACCGTTATGAACCACTTTATCTGCAATAGTGAGTATCTTTCAAGTTCTTTCAAGTACTTTACCTGGAATTTTGGTAATCTTTCAAGTACTTTGTGATCCTAAGGAAGACAACTAGAGATGAGATTAATTCTTATTCTTCAGAAGCATTAGAAGGAAAGAAACCCCAGTGGTGGGTACATGGTGACATTATTTTTTTGCATGGCATCCTATTAAATCCAAACCTTCTATTCTAACTTTCTTCATTCTGTCTACCACCACTTGCTTTTAATGGGTGGTTTTATGAAATTCCATCTATTTCTCATATCTCTATCGGATAATATAAATAAAATGTTGGACTTGCAGACTCTAAAGAATCCAGCTTCCTGTTGCTCTCTCAGCTTCCTGTAAGGGCTGTGCAATGAGAGCACACATTGACGGCAGTCATTCTCATCACTCCCCAGGTGAATATTATTTGTATCACTGTGTTTTTTTGTCAATTTTCATAAGCTCTGTGAGTTTTCTTTTACATTTGTGCTTGTCCTGGGACTTGAACTTGGCACCTTAACAATATCCCTGAGCTTTCTTGCTCGTCTAGTATTCAACCATGTGAGCCACTGCACTTGAGCTCCATTACAAGTTTTTGATTGTTCATTCGCGAAAAGAGTCTCGTAGGCATTCCTGTACTGGCTGGCATCAAATGGTGAGCCTCAGATCTCCAACTCCTGAGTCGCTAAGATTATAGGTCTGAACTACCAGTGCCTGACTCATTTTTAAAATAATTAAATTCAGTACGGCTATAATTTTCAACAAATGAGATGCCATTATATAAAGAAATATTTTAAACTAGTTGATTATGTGTTAAAATCAGCAATAAAGCTATGAACTTGCCTCTGAGTACTGCCTTCCCTGTGTCCCAGAGGAGCTGGTAATTTGTGTGTTCATTTTTTTGAGTATCATATATATTTGAATTTCCTTTCTAATTTCTTCCATGACCCACTTGTTATTCAACAGTGTGTTGTTCAGCCTCCATGTGTTACAGGACTTTCTTTGGTGGCTTTTGGTGTTGAGTTCTAATTTTATTCCTTGTGATATGAAGGAATGCAAGGTATAATTTCAATGTTTCTGAATTTGGACAAGTTTGCTTTGTGACCAAAAATGTGGTTTGATTTGGAAAATGTTCTGTGTGCTGCTGAGAAAAATGTGTCTTCTGATGCTGCTGAGAAAAATGTGTCTTCTGATGCTGCTGGGTGAAATATTTGGTACATGTCTGTTAAATATAGATGATCTATGCAGTTCTATAGATCTGTGGTTTCTCAGTTAGTTTTTGCCGAGTTGATCTATCTAGTGTTAAAATCCCAACAATTAATGTCTTTGGATCTATGTGAGATTTGAGGGAAATTAGTGTTTCTTGGATAAATTTGGGTGCTCCCTTGTTTGGCGAATAGATATTTAGAATTCTAATATCCTCCTGAAGGAGAGATCCCTTAACTAGATTGTAGCTCACCCCAGTTAGAATGGCTTTAATCAAGAACTCTAATAACAACAGATGCTGGAGGGGATATGGACAGGAGGGAACCCTACTACATTGCTGGTGGGAGTGTAAACTTGTTCAACCACTTTGGATAGTAGTTTAGAGGTTCCTCAAAAGATTCCACATAGAGCTCCTCTATGACCCAGCAATCCCACTTTTGAGCATTTACCCAAATGATGACAAACAAAACTATACCAAATCTACCAGCATAACTATGTTTATTGCAGCATTATTTACCATAGCTAAGAGATGGAACCAACCCAGATGCCCCTCAGTAGATGAATGAATCAAGAAAATGTGGTATATATACACAATGGAATTCTATGCTTCCATCAGAAAGAATGACATTGCCCCATTTGTTAGGAAATGGAAAGACTTGGAAAAAATTATATGAAATGAAGTAAGCAAGGCCCAAAGAAACATAGGTCCCATGGTTTCCCTTATTTGCAATGACTAGTATATGTATGAGACAAGCAGAAATGGTCAGATAAGTTGATGTTAGGCAAAATGAACCCCAAGATAAGGACTCAAATGTTTTTTTTCTTGCTATTGTTTCTAACATATTTATAAGATTATTTCTTTGTTGCTTTGTATATCCTTCCCCCATGGTTTCACTGTATTTGATGTTGGTATAATTTGTGGAGGGGAAGGGAAAAAAACAAATCGTTTAAATAGGGATACAGGTGGACCCATTGCAACAATGAGATGTACAAGACGTTATGTCAAAAAACGAACTTTACAACTTTGGCACAGGGGGGAGGGAGGAATGGGGGGAGGGGGAGATAGGAAGGGATGGGAAGGGAAAAAAAGGAGGAGGTAACAATGCTTGATAAGAAATGTACTCGTTATCTTGCCCATGTAATTATAACCCCTCTATACAGTATTTTCACAATAAAAACATATTAATATATAAAAATAAAAAATAAATAAAAGCAAAAAAATCAGCAATAAAAATATTCCACATATTTCCTCATGGGAAGGGGGAAAAATCACAGGGCCTGGTTAGGAGTGAGAATGCCTTAATTTGTCTTATTTCCTTTGATTTTGGGATTCAGTACAATTTATATTTATCAGCAATTTATGAGCTTCCTTTGGATAAAAAAAATGACATGCAGCATGGTGAGATTATTTCCCTGTTTTATTTTGATTATGAATTGTGTTACCAGGGTGTAAGTAAATTCTACACTGAGCCCTGTGATTTGAAGATGGATAATAGGAATCAGGAAATCAATAGTTACTAAAATAATTTAGAGGAAAAAAAACAATAAATTTTTGCATTTGAAGATTAACTTGGTTGTTTGTCTCTCCTCGTAAAATTACTTTTGCTCAAGGCCTCCTCTGCAGAGGGAGCCTCGGGGAAATAAAATGATGCATTTTTCATTGTCTTCAAATCTATTTTCTGCTTGAGCAGAGTCAGTATTAAACTCAAACTAAGAAAATCACTCGTTGATGGCAATCTCAGCATAAGAAGTATGGTAGAAAGGTCCAGCCTCTTGGGGTGTCGAATTTTAACTCAGCTGGGTTCCTGTATTCCAGACCACATAAATAACAGGAGCTTGATTTGATTTCCTTTGGTCACCTAACAAGAGGAGATTCTTTTTGTTTGGGGGGGGGTCCAGTCGTGGGGCCTGAACTCTGGGCCTGGGCGCTGTCCCTCAGCTCTTCAGCTCAAGGCTAGCTCTCTACCACTTGAGCCACATTACCACTTCCGGCTTTTTTCTTTTTGCTTATGGGGTGCTGAGGAATCGAACTCAGGGCCTCATGCATGCAAGGCAAGCACTCTACCACCCAGCCCCAAGAGGAGATTCTTTAAAGAACTTGAGTATTGCTGCTTATAGCAATCTAAGACCGTCAAATGAATCCCAGCTTCAAAGTTCTCTGATGAAAAGAATTATTTTTTTAATATTTTGTTTACAAACAAGACCACACTAAAGCTACCAGCACGACTATGTTTATTGCAGCATTATTTACCATAGCTAAGATATGAAACCAACCCAGATGCCCCTCAGTAGATGAATGGATCAAGAAAATGTGGTATATATACACAATGGAATTCTGTGCCTCCAACAGAAAGAATGACATTGCCCCATTTGTTAGGAAATGGAAAGACTTGGAAAAAATGATATTAAGTGAAGTAAGCAAGGCCCAAAGAAACATAAGTTCCATGGTTTCCCTTATTTGCATTATCTAGTATATATATCAACCAGAAAAGGTCAGATAAGGTGATGTTAGGAAAATGAACCCTAAGATATGTATTTAAATGTTTTTTTTCTTTCATGCATTTGTTTCTAAAGCATTTGTAAGATTATTTCTTTGTTGCTTTGTATGTCCCTCCCCTACAGTATAACCCGTGCTTTCACTGTATTTGATGTCGGTATAATTTGTGGAGGGGAAGGGGAAAAACAAGTCGTTTAGATAAGGATACAGGTGGACCCATTGCAACAATGAGAAGTACAAGTTTCATGTCAAAAACGAACTTTAAAAGAATTATTAGAGAGACATAATTCAGACTTGCAAGCAAAGTTCATGTTCAGTAAAAAACTTGGTTGTCACTAACAAGTGTCCCAGGTTGATGTTCATTGTTTTCCTAAGTATGTTGGTTTTTCTGAGCACTGTATGTGACTTGAGGGAGAGAAAAGTCCCATGCAGCAGATGACGATTGTCACCATGTATTGTCACCATGCCAAAGTATTCCTGGAAGGCATTTCTTTGACTTCTTCTTAGATAATCTGCTTATTTCCACTCCCCAATTTGATTTTTTTAAAAACAAAATAGCTTCAAAATACAATTCACCAAGTAGTTCTATTAAAAGGAAAGAAGTAGTGTAAACAATAAACAAAGAATTAAGCACTGGAAATATTTTCCAGTGTCAGTTGTTCATCCCATGTCTTTCTTTCTTTCTCTTTCTTTCTTTCTCTCTTTCTTTCTTTCTTTCTTTCTTTCCTCCTTCCTTCCTTCCTTCCTTCCTTCCTTCCTTCCTTTCTTTCTTTCTTTCTTTCTTTCTTTCTTTCTTTCTTTCTTTCTTTCTCTCTCTCTTTCTTTCTTTCTTTCTTTCTCTCTTTCTTTCTCTTCCTTCCTTCCTTTCTTTTTTTCTTCCTTCCTTTCTCTCTTTCTTGCTTTCTTGCTTTCTTGCTTTCTTGCTTTCTTTCTTTCTTTCTTTCTTTCTTTCTTTCTTTCTTTCTTTCTTTCTTTCTTTCTTCAAATGTATATCAGCAAAGAGGGAGAGTTCTTTGGTGGTGGGGGGGAGGAAAGGTACAGGAAAATGTAATTTGTGTCTTTTTCTTCACACAATATTCTCATTAGCAATCTTCCTCGCTAGAAAATGAATTCTAAATTTTAAACAAGAAGCAAGTAAGCAAAAGTAAGTAGGAGTTAGAAATGAAAAACATGATTGAGGTATATTCATTTATTTAGCCAATATCTAGTGAGTAATTATGATGTGTATTGCACATAATTGCTGGGATTTTAGAGAATCATGCTGTGATAGATGAACCTGTCTAGTCAAGAGAAGAGAAAGAGAAAAATATGCAAATAATTAAGAAGTGATTACAGATTGGGAGAGTTGACATGAAAAGAAACACATCAAGTCTGCGATGTCTGCAGATAGAGGAAAGTAAGAGGGGGAAAGTTCACAAGAGGAAATTTTTTGGCGCAATAATATTTGAGTTCAAATCTCAAAGGAACATATTTTTTCCTCTGATAAAGATGGTATTACAGGGACTAGATTTATCTTAGACCTGAAATAAGTCCACAGAACAAATATAGATAAAATACAACCTATATACATATACACAATTGTTTGTGCTCATGAATTTATATGTGTGTATATTTTTTTGCAAGAGTAGTCATCACACAACAAAAGTATACAAGACATGAGGCCTGAGAGATGTCAAATAAATAAAATAAGCCTTTCTATTGGCATAGTTTATTGACCAGAAACAGTGTCATTATGGGGCTGTGTAGGTGAATTGAAAAGCTATGACTGAGGATGTAGAATGCATTGATGTATACCAATCACAGAACCAAAGAACAAAGGGAGGAAAGGCAGAGCAGCCCCATATCCACAAACAGACCTCACTGACTCTGTATTCATGAGATGAAATCAAAGGAGGCACTAATCGCTGGAGTCATCAATTCCACTTTGCCCCTCCTGGCTCTATTTGCTACTTTTGTTTTTTTTTAACTTGAGTTACTGCACCCTTTCTGCAGCTATGGTAGATTCCAGGAAACATAGGACTGACTGATCTTGAAACATCTTCATGGCCAGGAACAAAATTATCCCTACCTAAGGAGTCTTACAAGAGGGATGACCACATGATAAAAATTACACATTCAAAGGTGGTAATTACCTCAGTGTTGAGACTGCATTCAGGGCAGAAGTAATTATCTCATAGCCAGAATGCTCTGCTCAAGTGAAGACAACTATCACAGCTTTGCCAGAATACCCTTGCAGAAACAGTATGAAGATGATGATGATTGAAACATAACACTGCCCAAACCAGGATGAACTTCTGTCAGCTGTGCATACTTCTAATCTTCCTTTGTTTCACTCTCTAGTAAAATCAACAAATTCCTGTCCATTCCTTGAAGACATGATGGAGGCCAATGAAATCTATTATTCTGTTGTTCTCAATGGGAGAATGTTGATGAATGTTCCTTTCTCTGCCCTTCACCATTGTGCACCTCTTTTGTATATCAACATAAGTGGCAAAGCTATGTCAACTGGACCTCTGCTACTTTTGCCATGTACTACTAGAAGGAAGAATGGGAGACCAGAGTAAGAAGTACCCACAAAGATAAGTAGTAATAGCAATGGCATTTATAGATGGTTGTATATCAGATATTTTCCCAGTAGTTGGACTGGAAGATTCATGATTCGTAAGTCACTAGGTAAAATATACAGGAAAGCCTGTGACTAAGGGTTAACCTATTTCACAAATGAATTTTTAAAGTGTAGCTTAGAATTAGTAAACTCTTTCCAACTGGGATAACTATCATAGAAAAATGCCATGCACACAAACACACACACACACACACACACACACACACACACACACACACACACACACACACACATGAATCATACCTGTAAGAAGTACATACACTTATGTCCTTCATATATAAATATGGCAAATGCATGAAGAACATGAGAAGTAACTTACCTCAGACATTTTCTTACTTGCTTTAGAACCTTAAGGATTATATAATAAATATAGGGTCCTCAGTCTCACCACTAATGGCCATTGGACAAGATTTGTGTGTGTGTGTGTGTGTGTGTGTGTGTGTGTGTGTGTGTGTGTGTGTGCGTGCTCACAATCAGGAGACAGAAGCTAGTGACATCTTGCTGGTACAAGTTAGAGACACAACATTTACACTTAACTTTTAGACAGTAAAGTGGGCACAACAATATTCACAGCAGGGGCAGGGAAGGTGGCTCAATGGTAGAGTGCTTGCCTTGAATGCATGAGGCCCTGGGTTCTAGTCCTCAGCACCACATAAGCAGAAAAAGCCAGAAGCGTGCTGTGGCTCAAGTGGTAGAGTACTAGCCTTGAGCTGAAGAGCTGAGGGTCAGTGCCCAGACCCAGAGTTTGGGCCCCACAACTGACAAAAAAAAAACCCAAACCCAAAACCAAAACCAGAAACAGAAACAAAAAAACAATATTCTTAGCAAGTTATCCAGGCCACAAAAACGATGATACAGAAATTAGGAAACTTGTCACAATGCATAAATAATAACTTATAGATGTCTATCTATCTGATTCTATAGCTTCTCACAAAGGAAAAAATTATATGAATTGAGAAAGGAGAGAGAGGGAAAGAGAGAGAGAACAAAATATATATTCTGTTCAGTGGCTTTTTTCTGTTTCTTTTCTCTTTTTTTGGTCATATTTTTCTGTGGGTGTTTCTCTAGCTTTTGTCAGGGTTAGTGGTCAGTAGGGTCCAATAAATGGCTGTATCTTATGCAGAAGTTCTGCCTGTTGTCATCATAAAACCAGAACACTGTGCCCTGTGTGGTGGCATTATTCCTGATTCATTTGTATCCTACTTTTCCCCCATTTCTATCTTGGAAGACACTTAAATTATTTTTACAGGCTTTCTGTAGGTCCACTTCCATTAACCAAGTCAAGATATGGACTGATTTGGAAAGAGGATAGTCTTCTCAATCTCAATTCCTTTCCCTAAAGATATGAAAATGCTATCTTTTCACTCTGATTGAGAGCATCATTAATTGTGTGCAAATTAAATAGAGTGAAGCGTAACCTTAAAAATAGATCACAGACTTATTACCTTGCTCATGTAACTGTAACCCCTCTATACAGTTTCTTTACAATAAAAATATAAAAATAAGTCACAGAACTCCATATCTAAGATTGAGCTGATCAACAATTTCTGTTTGGGTAATACAAATATCAGACTGTTATAAGCAATCACAGATCATAACTCATGTACACACAGGTCTTCAAGTGAAGCCAGATCTCTTGCAGTCAACCCAAACACTTCCCTTCCATCAAGATTTTAGACATGGATAGCAGTACAAAGACACTGAGGTTCAAAGGCACAAAGACAAATGTTTACACTGAAATTCTAGGGCAATAAATTCCACATGAGTGACATGAAAACATGTATATGGATGAGAAAAATGGGAAGGGAATCCTGGGAAAATGAGGGCACTGGTCAGGTTGCAGTCAGAACAGTCATTCTGGTTTGTTGGTTTTAAGTATTTTCTGGCAGTGCTATGGGTTAGGAACAAGAAGAACTTACTATAAATTGAGTATTCTGAATACTTCTCAGGCAGAGTTAATTAATACTTGTGTGTTTACTGCACATAAAATTATTGACTTACCATTTTACTTTGAATAAAAACAAAGATTTTTACATGATCAGCAAAGCTAGCTTTCTTTGGATGATTTGAATTTTGCCCTTCATAGCGGGAGTCTATATTTGCCTTCTTTTTACGTTTCTATTTGGTGGTATTGTACTAGGGTTTTAAACTCAGGGATTTGCACTTACTAGCAGGCATTCTAGTACTGGAAATTTAACACACGCCCCTTCTTGCTTTTTTCCCTCCCGGACCAGCCTAGATTGTGATGTTCTCATCTTAACCATCTGAGTAGCTGGGATTATAGACATAAGCTCCCTTGCCAGGCAATTTACCTTCTTTTAACTTAGCTCCTTTCTTCATATTGTCTACAGTCCATTCTTGCCTGGCATCTTTTGTGACTTTTAAATGTTGCATCTCTCTCTCTCTCTCTCTCTCTCTCTCTCTCTCTCTCTCTCTCTCTCTCTCTCTCTCTCTCTCTCTCTCTCTCTCTTCTCTCTGTCTCTCTCTGTCTATCTCTCCTTTCCAATGCTTATATCACTTTAAATTATATTTTCATTTAAACTATATTGTATTTCTATGGTGAATCTCTCACAAAATTGAATATTCTACAATAAAATAAGGGGTTATATTATCTTTACATACTGATCATCATCATACAGATTCTCAGAAAGTAAGTATGGGATAGAGAATTAATAAGTTGATGGGTAGATGAGTCTTCTTACTAGTTTTCACAGATCACTCCATGTATGGGAACAAGTGATAATTTTTAAGCTCTACTTTTGTGGAAGTTCTTCACAATCTCCATGGAGATTTTGATATTTAGTGTGTAAAGCAATACATATATATATATATATATATATTGCTTTGTGTATGTATGTGTGTATATATATATATATATATATATATATATATATGTGAAGTGTAATTAAATAATGTTATATAGATAGCTACAAACCCATTGGAGGAGAAGGTCTATCTGTACCCAGCTCTCTCCAGGAACTAGGTTTTTCCTCTTGTAAGAATATGGTGTTCCGCTTCTTGTCAAGCGGTTAGTTTCATTGTTATTTGCATGTCTTTCAAGCAGAAAAAAAAAGAACGACAACACTTGGCTGCACTTAGGCACGGTGTGTTTTTATTCTCTGCGCTCCCTTTTTCTTTGTCTTCTGGGCTCCATATGCTCATTCTGTCCTTTCTTCACTGCACCTCTCCTAAAAGACATCTTCATAACTCAGTAATTCTTACACTTCCCTGGCAATTGTAGACTCGTGTCTTTCTTTTATTTATTTATTTTCCATTGGTCTTGTTAACACCGTTTAAAACACATTACTTTTTCCTTTGACATGTTTCCATGTTTTAGAATCTAAGTGCCTCAAAGGAAGATGTATTGTTTTCAATCTCCTTCAGCATCCTTTCCATAGCACAGAGAGTTAAACATTGATAGAAAGCTTTTGGATAGAGAGTAGTTTGGAAAGAATAAACAAAATGAGAAAGGGTCCATATACAAGCAATGAGGAAGAAAAAATTACTCTGATTCTATATTAGAATTTAGTCTGAAAGGGTTCAAAGGATTTCCCATTCCAAAAGAGAAACAAAAGATAGACTATGGTGATTTAGTAAGAGGCATTATAGTATAACAATATATGTTTTTTTTTCCTTTTTTCCCCTAAATGAGCTTCTGTGTCAGTGTTTAGAAATGGAAGTAGAATGTAAGGACCAACTAGACTCTGGATGGACTTCCATGTTAATGAGTTTATGTTTTCTTCTCTGAACAATAGGCAGTCACAGAAGGCATTTATACATCAAATAAAATCATGCATTTTGCATTTTAAGAAGATCAATTGTGCAGTTGCATGGAAATGAAATGGAAAAGAAAGTGGCTGCTAGCCAAGAAACTACCCTAGAAGATTGTTGTCAAAGTCTGAGTGGTTTTCTTTTTCTAAATCATTCACTGGAAGACTTAGTTTGTTTCTTTCAATATGTGGACCTCCAAGCATTTAGTGTTATAATCAACCCTGAATAAATCATCTTACTACATTAATCATTTTTAATCCCCTATTGTTTTAGTATTATCTTTAAGTAGTTGTACAAAGGAGTTTCCATTTAAAAAGCAGTTTCTGGATACAATGTATCTTGAACAATGTCACCCCTTTCAACATTCTCATCCAACCTTACCAACCCACCCTCCCCTTGCTTTCCTTCAATTGATAGTAAACCTTTAATTCTTGCCTGAATTACCCTCTCCTTTCTCCTCTTCATTACCCTCATGGTTTTTGTTACTTGTTTTCATTTACATTGCAAAACTATCATTTTCAATGGAAGCAGAAAAGAGTAATATAAGAATGCCAGAAACCCTTTCTTAATCTGTTCTATTTAAAATGCATGTTGTCAAAGATTAAGCTGTGTGAATGGGTTCATGAGCCAAGGGTAAAGAAAGACCAAAGAACAGGTAAAGCTAGATGGTAAGACAGCCAAGAGAATGTGAGTATTAATATATAAGATGCAAACAGAGATTTTAGGATGTTATATGTGGAAGAAAATTTTGTACTAAAAATTTGAAATGGCAGATGTAGCAATGAAGATTACCAAGAAAGCCAGGGTACTGATGCACATGTGCTAACATGTTTGGATCCAAAGGGCATTAGGCAAAGAAATATTAGCTAAACCTAGAAAAACAAGCACTGTACATCTAACTTACACAAGGAATAAAAAATATATAATATGTATAGAAACAGAGGGTAGAATGGTGGTTTTACCAGGGATCTAATGGTAAGGAGAGAAGGGAAGAAATATCAAAGTTTGTCATTGATTAGCTTCTAGAGATCCATTGTGCAATATGGTGAATGTGGTTCCTAAAGTATATGCTTGGCATTTTCAAAACAGTAGATGTTAAGTGTTTTGATTGCACAGTGAGAGATTAAAAACTGAAACAAAGTCAGAAATAGATATAGAAACAGACAGACAGACAGACAGATAGGCAGACAGAAACACAAAGAAGGTATGTAAATTAGGGAGAGATTTGTTAGCTTAGTTGTAGTAATCATTTTAATGAATACATATATAAAAACATCATGTCATGTATCTTGAATATGTATATTTGTTTAAAAATACAAGACATACTCTGTACTTTTTATGATTTTTCTCAATCATACATCAATAAAGATAGAAAATTATCTGAGCCAGAAACTCAGCCAAACATCCAGCTTTATCCCTGACTCTTCTTACCACTTTCATACTGAGGTTGACTATTTTTATCTCTCCAATTTTTTTTTTTTTTTTGGTTGGTTGTGGGAATTGAACTCTGGGTTTGAGCGCTGTCCCTCAGCTCTTCAGCTCAAGGCTAGCACTCTACTACTTGAGCTACAGCGCCACTTCTGGCTTTCTGGTACTTTATTGAAGATAATATTTTCACGGACTTTCCTGCCCAGGCTGGCTTTGAACCATGATCCTCAGATCTCAGCCTCCTGAGTAGATAGGATTACAGGCGTGAGCCACCAGTGCCCAGCTTCTATATATTTTATATTTGAAAAGAAACCATTGTTCTCCATGGACTATTAAAGAGTCTTCTGCTTCCTAAATTATTCCAAAGTCATGTAATGAAGGGATGAAAATCACCTTCAATATCTCAGAACTCCAAAGTGGTGTCTACATTTTTCTCATGGAAATGTTAAAAAGCAGAGAACAACAGCATCAATATCCTGCTTATCTTGAAATGCAGTTCATTGAAGCCACTCAGCACTGTTGATAGTTCTGATTAGTGATTATACACTTTGTGCCCAGAACAATAGAGTCCTTATTGCTGCCTTGGGATGATTCATTTTGTTTAGAAAAGTTTGTCTAGCATAGATCAGAGAGGAAATAATCAAAATGATGTCTACAAAAAAAGCTCTTATTTGAGTGGGTGTGTGGGGAACAATTAATGAATGGACCTCATTCAATTCTCTAAATGGTTTTCTTCTCACTATTTTTTCCCTAACCAAAGGTCTGACTATACAGCTTAGGATGGCCTCAAATTTATAATCCTCCTTCCTCAGTTTCCTTAGTGCTGGGATTATAGACATTAATTATCACACCAAACATTTTTAGTGTTGTTTTCAGTAAATAATTTCTGTATACTAGTTGTACAAAGGGGTCTCATTATGATATTAATGATGATAATATGCCAATTGATAAGATGAAAAAATGCATTTGAGATTTTGGGAGCTATTTTTTCCACTCTGTCCATGGCGGGTTTATACAGGTGATGGGGGTCTTTGGGAAGTTGGAGATTGCTGCTTGAATTTCTCTCATGCCTTGGAACTAATCTGTGGGCTATACACATATGATCAAACATTCTGTTTCTGAAACTTCTCATTTTGCCCTAGTGGTAGATGACAAAAAAAGCTGGCACTTTTTTATTCTAGTTTATTTATTTATTTTTATAAAAAAGTCCACTTTCTTATTCATAGAAAATAAATTAGAGGGTGTAGAAATGTTGTTCATTGATAAGAAAGCCTTGGGACTTTATTGAAGATATTACAGGATATTATATTTAAGCATAGTATAAAGTGAGAAGCCAGGAAAATATACAGAGACTTGAACTGATATCCAAGCATCCATTGATACCTGATATGTGAATTTGTTTAACATGTGCAGAATCAACACATTGGATTTTGCTGGAATTGTCTTTTGTGTCTTGCCTATATATCTGATCAACATTAAGGCCTCTTTCCTAGTAAGATAGTCTATGATTTCATGATTCATTATGAATTTATCTGATTTAAGCTCCTGGAAAATCTCCTGTACCTCAGTCATTTCAAAAGTTTTCTGCTGCACACTTTAAGTGTATACAGTTGGAGCCATCTTTCCTTAGTTTATGACTTTTGCCAAAGTTCACCTTATCTTACTCTGATTTTTCAAGTTTGGGTTTTGGATTAAATTCACCCAATATTATCTGGACTTATCAATGGATTCCTTCATTTCCTTTAACCATAAATATGGAGGAGATGTTAGTGGTTCCTCTCACTAACCAAAAAAAAGTTTGACCTTTATTTTTTTCATTATTCTCCTTGGGTAACCTTTGTACTGTTAGAGTGAAACCTAGCAAGTGTTTTGGGCACTAATTTTTATCTATTTCAGACCCATCAATTTCCTGCTAACATTTTCTGGTTGGGAGAGACAGATGTTGAATCTTGACTCTCAGACTGATTTATCCCATCATTTATTTACCTATTGATCATCCCATTTGATGCTAGAACATCATCAATTTTAAGTAACTTACTGTTCCCTCAACTTTGAGAAAAAAAGGAGGGAGTGAGAGGTGATTTTATTGAGAAAAATCAATAAAACTATGGGGCCAATTGCTCACTATATTACAGTACATACCATGAATAGATATTGATTAAATGTTAGTTTTTGCTTTCCCTAATTTGAAAATGCCAAATAAGGAAAGACATACCAGAACAGTGACATGTGACTGCTCAGAGCTTTCAAATTTCTTGACTAAAAATATCACAGTGAGAGAAGACTACACAAGGTAGCAAATGATCTGGTTGGAATGCAATTTTGTGTTTCTTATGGTGCCCTGACCAAAATGTATATTATAGAGCCTTGTGTATACAATGAATGTATTTAAATGGTTTTTTTATCAGACACTTAGCACTTGCATATATTTTTATTCTACTTCCTTTGACATAAAAAGACACTTATGATTACTAGTAATGCCTAGTAACTGGAAAGCAGAACTTTTAATGCACCTGCATTTGTTACTCTCTGACTAGAAAAAACAAAAGTGAGTGTTCTTGGTTGTTAAGAAATTGATCCACATTTTCTTCATTTTCAGAAAAGTAAAGTTAATTACAAAAGGTTTTGCTTGTATCAGAGACTTGTGATTTAACACTAAATGCAAACACATCATGAAAAAAAAACACCAGGGAAATCATTGAAGATGGAGGGGGCTTTAAACGCATACGTATGAACTTCAACATTTAGAACACTAAGGACTGAAGAAACACAATAAAGAAATAAAAGCAAAACAGAAAACTATAAAAAAGAAAAACATAGTCTGTTCCTTGTCTAGACGTAGAATCTCAGTATTCATCATCCAATTTGGAACAAGTGCTGTTTCCTTACATACGTCAAAAGAAAAGCAGCTGGAATACTTCTACTTCCATATTTACATTTGAGTAAAGTAACAGAGCCACAGGTTAAAAACTTAAACCTCACAGGCCATCTGTAGCTCCACTTGGTGTCCTTGAAATCAGTTATATAAATGTATAAGTTACATGTGTTAACAGGGTAAAAAATGTACAAAAATGTACAAACATACAGATGTGAATAAAGGAGTTTTATGGACTTGCTGGGGGTACGTATCTTGATTTCATTATCACATAGGTAATATCTTAAATTTTGATGGTCATATACCACACATATGCTCTCTCCCTCTCTCTTTATATATATATATATATATATATATATATATATATATATATATGAGAGACAGAGACAGAGACAGAGACAGAGACAGAGAGACAGAGACATAGAGAGACAGAGACCCAATTGGTAGGAATGAAGCTAAGACACCTCATACAATATCCAAGTTTCCACAGTCACTTACTCACTCCAAAGTCTATGTTCATTCACTCTTTTCCTTGTCATCTTGAATAATTAAATTTACAGAGTGAAAAGTACATATATAGCATTTCATATTCAGTTTTGAAAGTTCTGATACTTACAGGCAGAATATGCTCTACTTATCTTTAACTGTCCATCATGAGCACCAGTAAAGATTCAACAAGATTACCTTTGTTCTCACATCTTAAAATGGTTCTGCAAATTCCTAGTGAAGTTTAACTGTAGTCACAGATCTTAAATACTCACACTGTTTTCTATATCATACTGAGAATAAATTTATTCTCTTTTTGATATGTGTCCTGAGTTCTTGCTTTCGTGTGGTAATAACTGAGAGAGGTAGGTAATAGGGTAGATGTCTTGAAATTGTGACTCTTCAGGTGGAACAAGGATAAGTCAGGAATGTTGCAAAGATAACTTGTGGCATGTGAAATAAATGTCCTCATCATGAATCGGTATTGAGGGAAATCTGAAACAACAACAAGGAAAACACAGAAGCCAGGCAAAGGGGGCTCACACCTATAAACCTAGCTATTCAGGAGGCTGAGACCTTAGAATTATAGTTCGAAGGCAGCCCAGGCAGGAAAATGTCCATGAGATTCTTTTTTCTTTTAAAACTTTTTTATTGTGAAAATACTGTACAGAGGGGTCACAGTTACATGAGCAAGATAATGAGTACATTTCTTATCAAGCATTGTTGCCTCCTCCTTTGTTCTTCCCCTACCATCCCTTTCCTCCCATCTCCACAACTCCACTCCCACCCCACCCCTGCCCACCTAAATAAATTGTAAAGTTCATTTTTCAACATAGTGTGTATCTCATTGTTACAATGGGTCCACCTGTATCCCTATGTAAACATTTTGTTTTTTTCCTTCCCCTCCCCAAATTATACCGACATCAAATACAATGAAATCAGGGGTTCTTGTCTCCAAATAACCACCAGAAAATCAGAAGTAGAGCTGTGGTTTGAAGTGATAGCATGCTAGTCTTGAGTGAAAATGCTCAGGGACAGTTCCCAGGCACTGGGTTCAAGCCCTACAACCAAAAAATCAAAACCAAACAAAAATTCAGAGAGCCATTTGTTTTAATTGTACGCCAGAGCACTAAGTCCCCACCACTCTCATACACATTGTTTTTGTCTATAATTCATAGCCATTTTAATTGTTCACTATCTCAATGCTAATATTTGACATTGCCTGGACCATTGCTTTGTCCACATTTCTCTGGGGCTATACAAACATTATCTCCATGTACTGGAATGGACTAATCCCCCTGAAGTATCTATTGCATCAGTATACCATTCGGTTTTACAGCTCCTACTAAAGATTTGATCTTTGAAGATTTCCCTTAAAGTTCAACAAGGCAATATAATACATCATTTTATGTTTATCAGATATTTTAGTAATTCGACACTGGTGAGTTTTAGGCATTTAATCTGCTATTGTTGAAAATGAAAATGAAATTATTCTATCTCTACTCACAATCGGAATGCTATATTTTAATCCTAAAAAGACATTATTGCCAACAGAACTTCGTACAAAATGGATTTCTTGAAAATTTTATTACTCTTTTAAATTGATAAAATTTTCTCCTGGGTGATATTAGTCATCTCTAGGCATAAAATTTTCAGCTCTTCAATGCATACCACAAGGAAATCAGAAGAACCAGACATTTCTGAAAGCTGCTCTGGTTTGTGCTCAGTTTCACCAGGACTTTGACATCATTTTATAATGCAATGCACCTTGACTTTCCCATGTCTGACATTTCTTCTAAATTGTTTCCCTTAAGTTACAATTCTTCCCATCGCTCACCTTCAAATTGAATGGCATATATTCTACACCAACTTTACAGGTTCTTTAAATCAACCTAAATGTCCATCTATCCATCTTTTATCTTTGGATTTTAGTGACTGGATAAAATTCATGCAATTGAATATAAATCACTCATGCCTAATTCCTTCATTAATTGAAGATGCAGTCTCTGAGTAGCTTCCTGTGTGCTCTCCAGAGAAATAATTTAAGCAAAAGTGTATTAATGATTGTCCTTTGATTTTTTAAAAATCTAATCATATTGTAAAAATTATTCTGTGGGTTTTTTATTTAACTGTACACATACCATATTGCTCCATATCATATAATACTTTATTAGCCAATAATAATTCTCAACAAGCATTATGTGCTGTTGGTTTATACATTTGCCTTATAATTAAAGAATTCCTTCTGGGAAGACAGCAAATATCTTGTTCCTCTATGTTCCTAGATGTTAGTAAGTGAGGCACACATAAGGATATTCAGGGTATAGTTGTTTAACAAATGAAAGTGAGTTATTTTGGACTTGTTAATGTATTTTTATCTCAATGAGTAGTGTTCAGACTGTATCAACATTGCTCAGGAAATTGCTATTACTGTGTTGCTAATGGTTCCACTTGATAGCAACAATGCCATTCACCTTAAATTGCAAAGCAGACTCCATTAAACTCAACGTGCTTTAAAGAAGTTAGGAATTTGAAGTTTCTTGAACATTGCTTCACTTAAGATGAGGGAATAAATAACCAGAAGGCCATCTTTAACATTCTCCTGCAGAGGTCTTACACACATGGAGTCGGTGCTGCCCTTTTGAAAATTTCCTGTTGACCTTTAGAGAAAGCTGATCTTTTGAGGCTCAGCTGTAATGACACAAAGTATTTCTACTACTGCTACCAGTTTTGAACAAAGGAAAAACAGAAATACCAAGACATAAGGTGGATTTGGTTAACTTAATTACTAATTTTAAGTCCATGAATATATATGTGTATGATTTATTCAAATGATGTGTATGTCTATTTGGAAGTGTCATACATTGGTGATAGTTCAAACAATCTCTGAAGCTCTTTCTTCCTTTTCCATTTACTCATTTGCAAATTGACCACAGTTTTAGAGCAAGTATAGCATAGTATGATGGCAAGGCCTAACTACTGAACAGCACACACAATTTACCAAGTATGTTCACTGCCAAAGATGCCACACAAGAGAAAGACACTGGCAGGTTACCAAGAGTTATGAGAGTCCAAGGGGTTGCTTTGCTACTTAACTCCCCTTTTCTCCATTCTTCTTTATGATCAAATGAAGAGCATGTACTCCATGTTCACAGATTTTATTCCCTTCTTCAATTCTCTGAGATGATCAGCCACAGGGCTCCATGTTTTCTTTCTTTTTTTGGGGGGGAGGTCCGGTCGTGGGGCCTGAACTCGGGGCCTGGGCGCTATCCCTCAGCTCTTCAGCTCAAAGCTAGCACTCTACCACTTGGGGCTCCATGTTTTAATGGCCGTCTTTCATCTTCCTGCAGTGTGATGTCTCAATGAGTTTCATCCTAACACTCTACCACACATTCCTTTACATGACCCATACTGAAAAAAAAATCCTTCTCTTCTCAACTTTGCACATTTACCAAAAAAAACCTAAGACAGTAGGGAATGTTCTCTAGGAGGAAAGAAAGAACTGGCATGAAAATAAGGTGAACTACAGGATAGCCGTAGGCCTCAGAAACAACCAGTGAGTTTGGAGCAGGGGTCTGCAGGAGTGTGGCTGGAGCTCTTGAGGTCACCAATGATGTATCTCACTTTTTTATTCTTACATATTGAGTATATTGACAAGGATTTTTTTTTAAAAAACTCCTTTTAAAGAACTTACTTTTTTGTCATAACTGTATTTGAGACTAGGCATTTATTTTTAATCACTAGAAAACTGGAAGAGATGCTGTAGCTCAAAGTGATAGAGCACTAGACTTGAGCAAATGAGCTGAGGGACAGTGCCTAGGCCTTGAGTTCAAGCCTCATGCCTGACAAAAAAATAAAAATAAAAATAAAAAAATAAATAAAAACAAGAAGGAAGAAAGAATGTTATAGCATCAACTTCTGTGAAGGATTTGTGCTGCTTCACAAGGCAGAAAGAAGAAATGAAGGGAGACAGGTAAAGAGAATAATGAGTTGGTTTACTTTATAATAACTTTCTCTAATCTGTGAGAGTACTATCTCTTTTACCCAAGAATAACATCAATCCATTTATGGGGGCTGATTCCAAACACTAGTTCCTACTTCTAAATACTGACCTATTGGGGATCATCTTATTATGTACTGAGTGGAGAATACATACTAATACTTGTATCATAATGTTTCAGGAAGATGTGCATAGAAAAAATTGGGCAGTCATGATCTATCAACTCACACTGAGTCAGCGTTGCATCCCTACAACAAAATAGGTGACTTACTGCAGATTCAGGTGGATGGATTCACAGTGCCTGTCTTTTAATGGTTAGCCTTATGGCTTTGGCCCTGTGATGAGAAAATATATCATGCTGTGTACAGGTGATGAAAAGAAAAGCACTCATTTCAGGCATGTGAAACATAAGAGTGAAAAAGAGACAAAGTCCCACCATTGCTTTCCAGGACACATTTCCTACGATTCAGAATCCTCCCTCTCCCACCATGGCTACTTCTTAAAGGTTCCACAGCCTTCCCTTAATGCCTCTCCAGGGAACAAGCCTGTAGGAGGGACATTGAGGATCCAAACAAAAACAGAAACAAACAAAAAGCAACTAATTTCAAGAGAGATATTCTAGCCATACAGCATTCCTTGAGCCAATAATGAGCATTATTTAACTTGATATAGCCAACACTTGGTAAGTGTTTATTAATCTGATCACTGAGAGAGAATTTTTTGATAGAATGTAAGTAGAAATGAGGTCCATCAATACCTCCACATAAAAGAAAAATAATAAATAATTTTAAAATTTTATTAACTAGAATATATTAAGGATACATACACTATTTAAATACTTGGAACTAAAGGAACAAAAAAAAATAAAATTTAAAAATAGAAAGGAGGGCAGTGTTCCTGATCTTTGGATAACACATGTCAATGGTTTTACGCTGAAACATTTCCTTAGGTTGTTTAATCAGATATGTGATATTTCCCTATTTAAAGAAAAAATAAGGCTGGGAAGGTGGCTCAGTGGTAGAGTGTTTGCCTTGCATGCTTGAGGCCCTAGCTTTGATTCCTCAGCACCACATAAGCAGAAAAAGCTGGAAATGGTGTTGTGGTTCAAGTAGTAGAATACTAGCCTTAAACTGAATAGCTGAAGGACAATGCCCAGGCCCAGAGTTCAGGTCCCATGACCGGCCAAAAAGAAAAAAAGAAAAAAATACTACCAATGAAGGCATATACAACAGATAAGAAATTTCTAATGATTGGCATTTATAGAATGAGATGTCTATCTCTCAAAACACTGATGGTACTATTTCCTTTCACCTGCATGGGGCCAAGGTATTCACATAATGTTGTAGAGAAGAAAGCAATGTAGGATGAAATAATGGTAGCAATGAAATGGTAGTGAACAGAATCACATTTGAATCTTCTGACAGTAAATATGACACAGATGCCTTTGAGAGCACTATTGACATTTACAGATTCTCTCTATTCCTATTCAACTGAGATAGAAGGACTTTGGAGTTGTTGTTAACCCGTCCATAAAAACGCCTAAATAAATAGGCCCACTTACGATTAAGTCCTTCAGTCCCTGGAGTGGCCTATGGTCAGGAATACCAGCCCTAAGAACCTCTTACTCCCTTAATCTAAATGGTATAACAATAGCCTTGCAGTTGGACAGGTTAAAAAAATAATACATGGAAAACACAAGGGGGTTACTATATTACAGTGATTTCTACAGTAGAAGAATGTTATTTGCTGTCCTGGGGGGGGAATCACAAATAATTAAAAATGATGTTCATAAAAGTGACCTGAACAGTAATGAGATAATAATTTTTCCAGCTGTGAGTCTGGACATGGAGTTTGCAATTTTATCCTCCAATGCTTCTGAGCATTCCTTCACATTTATCGATTGCTGGCAACCGTCGCCATTAACAAAAAGACCTTCCAGAGGTCGCAACCCCAGTGCTGCTGGCAGTGGAGGGAAATTAGTTTTATTATAAAGAAACACCTAGGTTTCAGCAATTTTATTAATCAGTTTTTTTTACAAATCCTACTACTCAGATGGCGTCATGGAGCATTTAGTTTCTTGACCATACCTGATACATTTATATTATAATAACTACTATTATGATTACCAAGAGAGAAGTGATAGAAAAATAGTACTGTGGTATTATAGAATTTTCCCCCGGGACATCCATTAATATTCAAAGATCAACCCAATTTGACCATGACTAATACTTACTAATGCATACTATTTATCTTCTAAATGGCACTATTCATTTATCTATCCACGTGTGAATGGTTGCCTGCACAGATTCATATATTCAACATATACCTTCCATGCACCCATTCTCTTCTAACCTAGTGTATGTCCCAAAGGATACAGACAGGGTAAGCATAGTCTATACACTTTACATAAGGAGGAGAACAAACTATGCTTTCAATATCAAGTGATAGATGGAGTGATTATAAGACTTAAGTCCAGTATCAGTTTACTACAATAAGGTCTCCTATAAGATTCCTCCTCCCTCCTCCCTCCCGCCCCTCCCACCCCTCTCCCATACCCCTGCCACACTTTTATCCCCATGGAAATGTCAGAGAGGAGACTAGGCACGTGAACTTGGATTCAAGGGAAAAGTGATGCTAAATAGAGCCGTATCTTACTTCTCTCACTGTCCTTTATTCCAGCTTCCTCAGCTTCTTCCTGAATGTTAACATGAGGAATGCCTTAATATGACTATATCTAATTACAACATTATTGTATTGTTGTTATTGTTAAAATCATAACCTCTTGTATGACATCTTTTCAGAATGCGATGAAGAGGCAATGAGGAGAGTCAAAGGTAGTAGTTAGGAAAATATCAATAAATAAATAAATTTGCTCGAACCCTTCACTCTAGGAAAGTATCTCCCAGAAATCGAAACATGATTCGCTTCATGTCATAACTAAAATCTCACATTCTGAAATAAACTTTAAAGACATAGTAACTGAACTTTGTTCTATAGCAGTAGAGGGAAGTTGAAAGACTGGAGTATAGTTTCTACTTTGGCATTGACAAATTTTAAATAAAGTAAAAGAATAAATGCGACGATGAGATGTACAAGATGTACTTTACAACTTTGGGGGGGTGGGGGGAGATGGAAGGGATGGGAAGGAGAAACAAAGGAGGAGGCAACAATGCTTGATAAGAAATGTACTCATTACCTTGCCCATATAATTGTAACCCCTCTGTTCGGTATTTTCACAATAAAAAAGAATAAATAAAATCAATATGAAATAAGAGTCACACACTAGGTACATATGTCTATATTGATAGCAATTCAGGAGTCTGAGTTCTGAGAAGCACATTTTGGAGCCAGCTTCTATGGACCAAAGTGGGAGAGAGAGTTTATCTCCAAATAACCAGCAAAAGCCACAAACAAAGACATAACTCAAGTGGTAGAATGGTGGCTACAACTGAAAAACCTGAGAGTGTGAGGCTCTGAGTTCAAGCCCCAGCAAACCACCATCACCACCACTACCTCCAACAACAACAATATAATGCTAAATAGGAAAATTTTCATAGCAGATTTTAGCTCAGCTTGTCTCCAATTTAACATAGTACCTTATCTCAAATCCAGCCTATTATCTTAGTGAATCTTGTGTTAATTCTGAAATAGGGATGAGAAGTAGGAATATATCACCTAAATATATTTAAGTCAAAGCAACCTCTATTCTTTGTTTCAACGGGTGTTGAAAAGAAGCATTTTAAGGAAAAAGAATTAGAAGCATAATTTGGAGGCGAAAATAGTATTTCATATGTCCCTTGAATTTCTAACTGAAATGCATTTCAAAGCATCTTCAAATATTGATGACATGAAGCTACTATTTTTAAGCTTCCAGGATAAAGGGAAAAGATGTTTATTTTACACAGATTTTTGCTTAAATCTTAAGTGTTTTTTAAGAGTCCTGTCATTGGTTTAAATGGCTGAACAAATGGCAATTTCAGTCTTGTGTAATTTGGTCTAAGTATTTGTTATTTCCTAGGACTGATGCCAGATGGACCCTGGGAATATTTCCAAGAGTTTGCGTCTAGAATGAAGGGATGGAACAAATGCTCACCTAGTCACAGGTGACAGGAGTGTGATAGGTACGAAGGACATCTGCTCAATGGAGTCTACACACTTGGCTGTGCAAACAAGAAGCCAAAATCAAGTCTGTCTCCTTCAAGCAAAATACAGAACATCAAAAGCCAGAAGGCGGAGCTGGTTTGTATCTCCTGTGAAGTACTTTGGATTCCTATCTCTGAATATTTATTATCTACACAGCACTTGGCTAAGCAAAGTCCTTACAATAGGACTTAGTCTCAGTTTACCCATGAGGAAACTGATTAAAAGGGTTGAAGAACTGGTCAGATTCACAGATGAAAAGCAGCAAAGATTGAGATTATGATCCAAAGCCTTCTGACTTAAAAATCTGTGTCCACTCTGCTGCAATGTGAAAGATTAAAGACCTGTTAGGAATGATAGCATCCACAGATCCTCCACCTTTAGCATTCACAGCAATCTCTTCCACAAGGGATCAGCAAAGCAGTTTAAGCATATTTACTGTACCTACCTTTTTTTCTCAGACACAGTTTCCCTTCCCAAAGATCCCACATTTTTATTGTACCTTTCCTCACGTCTTCATCTTCAGTGCCCAGTCCCACTTTCACAAATGCGCACTGTAGAGACCCCCTAGATGATTCTCCATAGCCTGCATGGTAAATTGAGGAGACATCATAGTTTGATCAAAATAGCTGTCTTTTTCTGCTTCACAAACACTGGCAACCTTCGTGAGGCATATCAGACTGCGGTTTCTAAATTTTGGACAATGGTGTGTGCCTGGAACATAGTCTATGCTTAAAAATTATTTGATGTGTAGATTGAACTTGAGCTATGTAGCTGCAAAAAATAAAAAGCAAACATAGTCTTTCCTCCCAGCCCTTCTTTCCAGTCTCTCGTTTCATCATCCCAGAGCCATCTAACTTCACCTTTTAAATCATTTCCCAACAGTTTAGCTGAATTTGGTAATCCTACGGTAACACCTCTCAAGAGCTCATGTGTATGTGGTGACAATGTGGGACATCAAACATTAATTTATAGACAATTATAAGCAGTAGGTGTTTGGTGAGTTCTACATTGATGGAATCATCTGGCTTATGGGCATTATCACAAGGTACATTAAACATCAACTAGGACAACCACTGGCTAGAATCAAGAATTCAGTTAAATCTAGGAGCTTTTTTTTTTCAAAGCAACCTAAGCATCAATATCAGCTCCCATCACACATCAAATGATTCTTGGCAGAGGAAAGGTCCCTCACCCACCCTGTAATATGACATTCATTCACAGTGCTAGGGTTGTTTGTTTTTATTTCTTTTTCTAATTAAAAAAGTCATATGATATGTGCCTTTACAAATTTACAGACCTCCGAAAATTCATTTGAAAAGATTGCATGTACTTTTGACTTTTCATTTAATTCATCAAATGGTTTTTAAATGCTTTAAGAAATTCACTTTTTCATAAAAGGTTTAGATATTTGAAAAGTGTCAACCTGTCAGATATTTGAAGGAAGATGACATAAACTGCGGATATAAATAAAAAATGACAATGAAGGGCATGGACAAGGATTGTTAGGGAAAAAGAAAAGTGTGGTGGATGGAATCAACCATTGCTTTGGCTAGAACAGGCTATAAACTACAGTCAACACAAGGCTCCTCGAGGACTTCTGTATTCCTCATGCAGAGAATGCTACTAC